>NC_138299.1:156336063-156751063 GCF_965601325.2 Salmo salar | reverse complement strand
CCTTCGTCCCTGCCTACGTCAGCTCTCCTGGGAAGTACACTGTAGCTGTGGAGATATTCGCCATCTTAGCTTCCAGCTTTGGGCTGCTGTTCTGTCTGTTTGCTCCAAAGTGTTTCATCATCCTCCTGAGACCAGAGAGAAACACCAAGAAACACATGATGGACAAATAGAAACCACCAACAAACACATGATGTCCAATTAGAAACCACCAGGAAACACATGATGTCCAATTAGAAACCACCAGGAAACACATGATGTCCAATTAGAAACCACCAGGAAACACATGATGTCCAATTAGAAACTACCAAGAATCACATTATGTCCAATTAGAAACCACCAGGAAACACATGATGTCCAATTAGAAACCACCAGGAAACACATGATGTCCAATTAGAAACCACCAGGAAACACACGATGTCCAATTAGAAACCACCAACAAACACACGATGTCCAAATAGAAACCACCAGGAAACACATGATGTCCAATTAGAAACCACCAACAAACACACGATGTCCAATTAGAAACCACCAAGAAACACATGATGTCCAATTAGAAACTACCAGGAAACACATGATGTCCAATCAGAAACTACCAGGAAACACATGATGTCCAATCAGAAACTATCAACAAACACATGATGTCCAATTATAAACCACCAAGAAACACATGAGGGACAAATGTGAACTGACACATACTCATATTGTGATTTAAGGATTGTAGAATGTCCATTCTGTTTGAAAACGTTGATTTCCTGGTAAACTTTCACCATATTACTTTGTTAATACCAATAGTTGAAGTTGGAAGTTTACATACACCTTAGCCAAATGCATTTAAACTCAGTTTTTCAAAATTACTGACATTTAATCCTAGTAAAAATTCCCTTTCTTAAGTCAGTTAGGACTTTATTATAAGAATGTGAAATGTCACAATAATCGTAGAGAGAATGATTTATTTCAGCTTTTATTTATTTCATCACGTTCCCAGTGGGTCAGAAGTTTACATACACTCAATTAGTATTTGGTAGCATTGCCTTTAAATTGTTTAACTTGGATCAAACGTTTCGGGTAGCCTTCCCCAAGCTTCCCACAATAAGTTGGGTGAATTTTGGCCCATTCCTCTTGACAGAGCTGGTGTAACTGAGTCAGGTTTGTAGGCCTCCTCACTCGCACACACTTTTTCAGTTCTGCCCACAAATTTTCTATGGGATTGAGGTCAGGGCTTTGTGATGGCCACTCCAACACCTTGACTTTGTTGTCCTTAGGCCATTTTGCCACAACTTTGGAAGTATGCTTGGGGTCATTGTCCATTTGGAAGACCAATTTGCGACCAAGCTTTAACTTCCTGACTGATGTCTTGAGATGTGGATTCAATATAGCCACATAATTTCCCTGCCTCATGATGCCATCTATTTTGTGAAGTGCACCAGTCCCTCCTGCAGAAAAGCACCCCCACAACATGATGCTGCCACCCCCGTGCTTCACATTTGGGATAGTGTTCTACGGCTTGCAAGCGTCCCTCTTTTTCCTCCAAACATAACGATGGTCATTATGGCCAAACAGTTCTATTTTTGTTTCATCAGACCAAAGGACATTTCTCCAAAAAGTACGATCTTTGTCCCCATGTGCAGTTGCAAACTGTAGTCTGTCTTTTTTATGGCGGTTTTGGAGCAGTGGCTTTTTCGTTGCTGAGCGTCCTTTCAGGTTATGTCGATATAGGACTCGTTTTACTGTGGATATAGATACTTTTGTACCTGTTTCCTCCAACATCTTCACAAGGTCCTTTGCTGTTCTGGGATTAATTTTCACTTTTTGCACCAAAGTACGTTCATCTCTAGGAGACAGAACGTGTCTCCTTCCTGAACTGTGTGACGGCTATGTGGTCCCATGGTGTTTATACTTGCGTACTATTGTTTGTATAGATGAACGTGGTACCTTCAGGTGTTTGGAAATGGATCCCATGGATTAACCAGACTTGTGGAGGTCTACAATTGTTTTTCTGAGGTCTTGGCTGATTTCTTTTGATTTTCCCATGATGTCAAGCAATGAGGCACTGAGTTTGAAGGTAGTCCTTGAAATACATCCACTGGTACATCTCCAATTGACTCAAATTATGTCAATTAGCCTATCAGATGCTTCTAAAGCCATGACATCATTTTCTGGAATTTTCCAAGCTGTTTAAAAGCACAGTCAACTTAGTGTATGTAAACTTCTGACCCACTGGAATTGTGATATAGTGAATTATAAATGAAATAATCTGTCTGTAAACAATTGCTAGAAAAATGACTTGGGTCATGCACAAAGTAGATGTCCTAACCGACTTGCCAAAACTATAGTTTTGCTTGAAAAAAATAGTTTTAATGACTCCAACCTAAGTCTATGTAGACTTCTGACTTCAACTGTGTAGTCATATAATGTGTCAGAATAATGTGTCAGAATGAAATGAAATATGTCTTTATATACTCAACAATACCAATAAAGATTACGTCTACTCATGGTGGAAGAGATTCCTTCATCACCCAGTGTGTGTGTGTGTGTATCCCTCATCTTTCACTAAAATGTAAACAGGCATATTCCACTGTTTGCTTACCCACGGTGGGAATCTCTCCTTTCCCCATATCTCCTTCCTAAAATCAAATCGAAATTAAATTAAATTTGTCACATGCTTGATAAACAACAGGTGTAGACTACCAGTGAAATGCTGACGGGTCCTCTTTCATATTATACTGTATTTAGTGAGGAATAAATACACAGTGAAAATGAATAACAACAAGGAGTAGTGCTGTTATGCTGTACAACAAGGAGTAGGGCTGTTATGCTGTACAATAAGGAGTAGGGCTGTTATGCTGTACAACAAGGAGTAGGGCTGTTATGCTGTACAATAAGGAGTAGGGCTGTTATGCTGTACCACAAGGAGTAGGGCTGTTAAGCTGTACAATAAGGAGTAGGGCTGTTATGATGTACAACAAGGAGTAGGGCTGTTATGCTGTACCACAAGGAGTAGGGCTGTTAAGCTGTACAATAAGGAGTAGGGCTGTTATGATGTACAACAAGGAGTAGGGCTGTTTTGATGTACAACAAGGAATAGGGCTGTTATGATGTACAACAAGGAGTAGGGCTGTTATGATGTACAATAAGGAGTAGGGCTGTTATGATGTACAATAAGGAGTAGGGCTGTTATGATGTACAATAAGGAGTAGGGCTGTTATGATGTACAATAAGGAGTAGGGCTGTTATGCTGTACAAAAATGAGTAGGGCTGTTATGCTGTACAAAAAGGAGTAGGGCTATTATGATGTACAATAAGGAGTAGGGCTGTTATGCTGTACCACAAGGAGTAGGGCTGTTATGCTGTACAAAAAGGAGTAGGGCTGTTATGCTGAACAATAAGGAGTAGGGCTGCTATTTTATTTACCTCGGCAAGTCAGTTAAGAACATTAACTATGGGACTCCCAATCACGGCCGGATGTAATACAGCCTGGATTTGAACCAGGGGCTGTAGTGATGCCTCTTGCACTGAGATGCAGTGCCTTAGACCACTGTGCCACTCAGGAGCAGAACAATAAGGAGTTAGGCTGTTATGCTGAACAATAAGGAGTTGGGCTGTTATGCTGCATTCAGATTGCACAAGCTAGATAGCAAACTGGATGTCGTTTTCATTGAGAGAACGAAGGTGAATGCCATTAGACGCCATGGTATACGATATTTGCCACCAGAGTTCAGATACTTTGCCATCTGCCCTAGCGTTGTTTTTAACCGGATGTTGATTTTGTTACCCGAAATAACCATAGGAAAGCAAACCATCCTTCTTGCTTGCTTTTAACTTCACCTTCTTTCTTGCTTTTTTGTTGAATTTTTTGTTGACCGTTGAATTGCAAAAGCAATTGAAGAGCAAATCAAGCACTTCATGAGAGCCCTGGCAATCAGAGTTTGAGTGGAATAGGATCACGTTACGCATCGAGAGCTCCTCATAGCTGATTGTTGCATTGAATGAAATAATTGTTCCTAGAAGCTCATGTTGCACAACATTTCAATAGGCTATGCAATTGCATGAGGAAAGCGTTTTGATGGCCTCTATTAAAAAGAGGATCCCATCAGATTTCTATAAGCTAGGACTACTATATTTATTCTTCAACTTTTCTAATGTTAAGCACATTGCTACTCTTTAAAACCAGAGTAGCCCACCTGGCTGGCATGAAAATGAACCGCAGGAAAAGCCTCCTCCATTCGCTATTCAAGTGCAAAGGCCTACGGATGATATGCACTTTTTCCACTGCCACTGTGGTCCATTCAAAATCAAAACTAATTTCACACATTTTTAGTATACACTACTGTTCAAAAGTTTGAAGTCACTTAGAAATGTCCTTGTTTTTGAAAGAAAAGCAATTTTTTTTTTGTCCATTAAAAAACCCATCAATTGATCAGAAATACAGTGTAGACATTGTTAATGTTGTAAATGACTAGTGCAGCCGGAAACGGCAGATTTATGGAATATCTCCATAGGCGTACAGAGGCCCATTATCAGCAACCATCACTCCAATGGCACCTTGTGATAGCTAATCCGAATTTATCATTTTAAAAGGCTAATTGATCATTAGAAAACTCTTTTTTAAGTATGTTAGCACAGCTGAAAATGTTCTGATTAAAGAATCAAACAAAGTAGTGAATAAAGGGTCTGTGCTACGTACGCCTCTTGGAGGGAACGCAACACCCTGCTACATCTCCTCAACTCCCCGTGGAGTGAAAAAAAAGTATGTGATCGTAGGTGCAGGGGAAGGACGACAGAGGCTGAGAAAAATACCGCTTACAGGGAATTTATTATTCCTAACACTTGGTAATGTGGACGGAACCAAAGCAAAGAAAGTAAATGTTAAGGAATCCACTCTCCTACATGCCTTTCCACTACTAACCTAACCTTTAGCACCACCTGGTGCGCTAACCAAAATACAGGTGGTGGTCCACCCAGGTATTACCTAACATTTAGTACCACCTGGTGCGCTAACCAAAATACAGGGGGTGGTCCTCCCAGGTCTTACCTAGTGTGCATAGAGTAAATACTACGGGTTATGTATGCCCGGAGGCCTCTTGCCTAAACACTCCCAAGGTGTGTTCCCCTTACCCCCCCTGGGAACAAATGAAACACAGAATAATCTACCAATACTCTAAATGTGAAATATCAATAACCACAAACACTAAGTCCTATTAGCATACACATACCTCTGAAGGAGCGG
The DNA here is from genome assembly GCF_965601325.2 of Salmo salar. Taxonomy (NCBI): domain Eukaryota; kingdom Metazoa; phylum Chordata; class Actinopteri; order Salmoniformes; family Salmonidae; genus Salmo; species Salmo salar. The sequence continues at coordinate 156,745,836 of NC_138299.1, read as the reverse complement.
CTACAAAATAATACAAAAACAACTTTCACTGACCGCCACAACAACCAACACAGGACATAAAAAAATAAGCTTTCCCCTCTGATGAAGGAACACTGGCTTTTATCAAGCTGGAGAAGGAGTTGGTAATTGAAGAAACAGCTGTATCCCCTGACGAGAGGGAGGGGTCAGAGCTCCAATCAGCAGTGGGGCTGACCAATCAGCTGCGATTGGAATCCAGCAAGCCATTTCCTGAAATAGACACACATACAAAGCCACAACAATACAGAACCTGGGGAACATAACAGTCTGAATAATTAGGTAAATGTGATATTTCACTATTTTTGTTTTGTCATTATGGGGTATTGTGTGTGTAGATTGACAAGTGGAAAAAAACTATTTATTCAATTTTAGAATAAGGCTGTAACATAACAAAATGTGGAAAAAGTCAAGGGATCTGAATACTTTCCCAATGCACTGTACTTACACCGACATCCCAACACACACATTATCCGCGGACACATGCATACTGGTGCCTCACATAGACACACACACACACACACACACACACACACACACACACACACACACACACACACACACACACACACAAAACTGCTGGTCTCATTGTAATTTACCTTTAATTAACATGAACACGCTTAGCATCTCTGGGCTTCCACACATAGCCTACAAACCATGCACTAATGAAAACCTTTTGAACATCTACATTTTAAAAAGTCTAATAAATCCATATAACATAGCCTACACCTTCACAATAAATCCATTATGTACATTAGACAGGTCTAAAGAAACATTATGATATGAAGAAAATGTAGTATATTTCAGAAGAACAGTATACTCTGAGTCATCCTTATGTTAGGCCCTGATCTGGCTATGCCGTATGGCTGTGGGCTGTACTAGTTAATTTAGCAGGTCCTGATCTGGCTATGCCGTATGGCTGTGGGCTGTACTAGTTAATTTAGCAGGTCCTGATCTGGCTATGCCGTATGGCTGTGGGCTGTACTAGTTCATTTAGCAGGTCCTGATCTGGCTATGCCGTATGGCTGTGGGCTGTACTAGTTCATTTAGCAGGTCCTGATCTGGCTATGCCTTATGGCTGTGGGCTATACTAGTTCATTTAGCAGGTCCTGATCTGGCTATGCCGTATGGCTGTGGGCTGTACTAGTTCATTTAGCAGGTCCTGATCTGGCTATGCCGTATGGCTGTGGGCTGTACTAGTTCATTTAGCAGGTCCTGATCTGGCTATGCCTTATGGCTGTGGGCTATACTAGTTCATTTAGCAGGTCCTGATCTGGCTATGCCGTATGGCTGTGGGCTGTACTAGTTCATTTAGCAGGTCCTGATCTGGCTATGCCATATGGCTGTGGGCTGTACTAGTTCATTTAGCAGGTCCTGATCTGGCTATGCCGTATGGCTGTGGGCTATACTAGTTCATTTAGCAGACAAAATGTGCTTATAATTCCTGTGGCATTACTTTCTATTATTTTATAGTAAGAAGAAGATAATTGAACATAGCTGAATAAAATATAACTGATATTTATATGTGCACATGCGGCTATTCTGTGCTGAGCAGATAACAAAGTGATCATGTCACGCTTGTCGTCGTAGAGAGAAAGGGACCAATGCGCAGTGGATTTCGTGCTCAACATATTTATTTATAAAATAATGCGTACACCACGGAAGAAAACAATAAACAAACTAACGAAATGAAACAGTGAAAGCAGGCTCAACAAAAAGCAGTGCTCTCAAACAACTACCCACAAGTGACAAACAAAACACACACCTATTTATAGGACTCCCAATCAGAGGCAACTAGAAACACCTGCCTCCAATTGAGAGTCCAGCACCCAACCTACACATAGAAAAACTACCCTAGAACATACACATAGAAATACAAACATAGACCAGTGACCAAAAAACCCAGTAATACATAAATAAACTACCCTCTGCCACGTCCTGACCAAACTACAATAACAAACTATCCTCTCTACTGGTCAGGACGTGACAGTACCCCCCCCAAAGGTGCATACTCCGGATGCACCTAACAAAACACAGAAAACCCCCAAAACAAACAGAAAAATCCCCCTAAACTAAAGGGAGGGAAGGGAGGGTGGCTGCCGTCAACGACGGCACTGTGCTACACCCCCCCTCCCCAACCCACCTATATCGGAGGCGGCTCAGGTGCGGGAAGTGGACCCCGCTCTACCCTCGGTGTCGCCCACTTAGGTGGCGCCCCTGGCCGCGTCGGAGGACTGGTGGGCGACCCTGACTTCGCCCGGCTGGCGGGCGATTCTTGCTGCGCCCGGCTGGCTGGTGTCTCTGGCTGCGCCCGGCTGGCTGGTGTCTCTGGCTGCGCCCGGCTGGCGGGCGGCGATGGCTGCGCCCGGCTGGCGGGCGGCGATGGCTGCACCCGGCTGGCGGGCCGCCCTGGCGGCTCCTGACTGGCGGGCGGCTCTGGCGGCTTCTGACTGGCGGGCGGCTCTGGCGGCTCCTGACTGGCGGGCGGCTCTGGCGGCTCCTGACTGGCGGGCGGCTCTGGCGGCTCCTGACTGGCGGGCGGCTCTGGCGGCTCCTGACTGGCGGGTGGCTCTGGCGGCTCCTGACTGGCGGACGGCTCTGGCGGCTCCTGACTGGCGGACGGCTCTGGCGGCTCCTGACTGGCGGACGGCTCTGGCGGCTCCTGACTGGCGGGCGGCTCTGGCGGCTCCTGACTGGCGGGCGGCTCTGGCGGCTCCTGACTGGCGGGCGGCTCAGGCGGCTCCAGACTGGCGGGCGGCTCAGGCGGCACCAGACTGGCGAGGCTGGGCTGATGCACTAGAAGCCTGATGCGTGGGGCTGGTACAGGATGTGCCAGTCTGGGCACACGCACCTCAGGGCTAATGCGGGGAGTGGGAACAGGCCGAGTCGGACTGGGTTGACGCACTAGAAGCCTGATACGTGGGGCTGGTACTGGACGTGCCAGCCTGGAGACACGCACCTCAGGGCTAGTGCGGGGAGCGGGAACAGGCCGAGTCGGACTGGGTTGATGCACTAGAAGCCTGATGCGTGGGGCTGGTACTGGACGTGCCAGCCTGGAGACGCGCACCTCAAGGGTAGTGCATGAAGCTGGAAACACTGGACGGTAGAGGCGCACTGGCGGTCTCGAGCGCAGGGCTGGCATCACCCCTACTGGATGGATGCCCACTTTCAACCTGGCACATGCGGGGAGCTGGTACTGCGCGTACCGGCTTGAAAATACCCAGCCTCGCCACAGCACCCATCACCACAAAGCACAGGACCTGTCCAGTATGTCTCTTCCCAAAAAGGGTACGGGGAGCTGGCCTGGGGCTCCATCTTCGCCCCGCCAAACTGCCCTTGTGCCCCCCCTAAAAAAATTATTGTGGCTGCCTCTCGGGCTTACTTACCAGACATCTTCCCCAGTCCTTGCCAGATTTCCTCCACTGCTTGGTCCTGTTGTGGTGGGTAGTTCTGTCACAGCTGTCGTGGAAGAGAGAAAGGGACCAATGGTCAGGACGTGACAGATCATTTGAAACAACTCCTATATTTATTTACTTATGCAACTTTAGTTGTGATACAAACCTTAGGCTATCAGTAGCGGTACGTGGGTAAAATCACTGGGGGAAGTCAAGCCAGAAACAAAAGCCATATTACAACCTACTGTATTTGTTGTGATAATTGTGTTCTTTGCTCTATAACCTCTTAGTTTATATGCCTTTCTACTGTGATATATAGGCCTAAGGCAGAGACGATAAGAAGACACAGCGGCAGAATAAATTCAACCAGTCCTGCGTGTCATCACACAACCGGAGAGAAACATCGGTCTGGTGAAGTCCACAAATCCCATTGCATGTAACAAACAGTTACAAGGCCTACAGCATGGTCAAGCAAGTTAATGTCGCTGACATTTTCAGATTACTAAACAACTACTGGTTTAGAACCACAGAGAGTTAAGTTAACGGTACAAGCTTGGCACACCTGGATTTGGGGAGATTCTCCCATGACTCGCTGCAGATCCTCTCAAGCTCTGTCAAGTTGGATGGGGAGCGTTGCTGCACAACTACTTTCAGGTCTCTCCAGAGATGTTCGATCGGGTTCATGTCTGGGTTCGGGCTGGGCCACAAATGGACATTCAGAGACTTGTCCCGAAGCCACTCCTGCTTTGTCTTTGCTGTGTGCGTAGGGTCGTTGTTCTGTTGGAAGGAGAACCTTCGCCCCAACCGGAGGTCCTGAGCAGGTTCTGGAGCAGGTTTTCATCAAGGATCTCTCTGTACTCCGTTCATCTTTCCCTCGATCCTGACTAGTCTCCCAGTCCCTGCTGCTGAAAAACATCCCCACAGCATGATGCTGCCACCACCATGCTTCACCATAGGGATGGTGCCAGGTTTCCTCCAGACATGACGGTTGGCATTCAGGAATAACAACCAAAAAATCCAGAAAAACGCATGTCAAAAATGTTATAAATTGATTTGCATTTTAATGAGGGAAATAAGTATTTGACCCCCTCTCAATCAGAAAGATTTCTGTCTCCCAGGTGTCTTTTATACAGGTAACGAGCTGAGATTAGGAGCACACTCTTTATGGGAGTGCTCCTAATCTCAGTTTGTTACCTGTATGAAAGACACCTGTCCACAGAAGCAATCAATCAATCAGATTCCAAACTCTCCACCATGGCCAAGACCAAAGAGCTCTCCAAGGATGTCAGGGACAAGATTGTAGACCTAAACAAGGCTGGAATGGGCTACAAGACCATCGCCAAGCAGCTTGTTGAGAAGGTGACAACAGTTGGAAGAAACACAAAAGAACTGTCAATCTCCCTCAGCCTGGGGCTGCATGCAAGATCTCACCTTGTGGAGTTGCAATGATTATGAGAATGGTGAGGAATCAGCCCAGAACTACACAGGAGGATCTTGTCAATAATTTCAAGGCAGCTGGGACCATAGTCACCAAGAAAACAATTGGTAACACACTACGCCGTGAAGGACTGAAATCCTGCAGTGCCCGCAAAGTCCCCCTGCTCAAGAAAGCACATATACATGCCAGTCTGAAGTTTGCCAATGAACATCTGAATGATTCAGAGGACAACTGGGTGAAAGTGTTGTGGTCAGATGAGACCAAAATCGAGCTCTTTGGCATCAACTCAACTAACTGTGTTTGGAGGAGGAAGAATGCTGCCTATGACCCCAAGAACATAGGCAGCATTGCGTCAAACATGGAGGTGGAAACATTATGCTTTGGGGGTGTTTTTCTGCTAAGGGGACAGGACAACTTCACCGCATCAAAGGGACAATGGACGGGGCCATGTACCGTCAAATCTTAGGTGAGAACTTCCTTCCATTTTTACATTTTAGTAGACGCTCTTATCCAGAGCGACTTACAGTAGTGAATGCATACATTTCATTTCATACAATTTTTTTTCTGCGCTTGCCCCCTGTGGGAATCGAACCCACAACTCTGGCGTTGCAAAAACCATGCTCTACCAACTGAGCTACAGGGATGGCCAGGGCATTGAAAATGGGTCGTGGATGGGTATTCCAGCATGACAATGACCCAAAACACATAGCCAAGGCAACAAAGGAGTGGCGCAAGAAGCACATTAACCTCTCTAGGCTAGGTGGGACGTTTGCGTACCCTAGTCAACAGCCAGTGGAATCCCGTGGCGCGATATTCAAATACCTTAGAAATGCTATTACTTCAATTTCTCAAAAATATGACTATTTTACACCATTTTAAAGACAAGACTCTTGTTAATCTAACCACACTGTCCGATTTCAAAAAGGCTTTACAACGAACGCAAAACATTAGATTATGTCAGGAGAGTACCCAGCCAGAAATAATCAGACACCCATTTTTCAAGCTAGCATATAATGTCACAAAAACCAAAACCACAGCTAAATGCAGCACTAACCTTTGATGATCTTCATCAGATGACACTCCTAGGACATTATGTTATACAATACATGCATGTTTTGTTCAATCAAGTTCATATTTATATCAAAAAACAGCTTTTTACATTAGCATGTGACTAGCATGTGACTAGCATTCCCACCGAACACTTCCGGTGAATTTACTAAATTACTCACGATAAACGTTCACAAAAAAATAACAATTATTTTAAGAATTATAGATACAGAACTCCTTTATGCAATCACGGTGTCCGATTTTAAAATAGCTTTTCGGTGAAAGCACATTTTGCAATATTCTGAGTAGATAGCTCGCCATCACGGGCTAGCTAATTTGACACCCACCAAGTTTTACTATAAGAAAAATTGGATTTAGTATAAGAAAAATTGGATTACCTTTGCTGTTCTTCGTCAGAATGCACTCCCAGGACTTCTACTTCAACAACAAATGTTGGTTTGGTTCCAAATAATCCATAGTTATATCCAAATAGCGGCATTTTGTTTGTGCGTTCAAGACACTATCTGAAGGGTAACGAAGGGTAACGCGCCCGGCGCGTTTCGTGACAAAACATTTCAAAATATTCCATTACCGTACTTCGAAGCATGTCAAACGCTGTTTAAAATCAATTTTTATGCGATTTTTCTCGTAAAATAGCGATAATATTCCGACCGGGAGTCGTTGTTTTCGTTCAAAGACTGAGAAAGTAAAATGGACTCTTCACGTGCATGCGCACACCCGTCTCATTGTTCTCAGATCGACCACTTACCAAATGCGCTACTGTTTTTCAGCCAGAGACTGGAGAGTCATCATTCAACGTTCTGGCACCTTCTGAGAGCCTATGGGAGCGTTAGAAAGTGTCACGTTACAGCAGAGATCCTTTGTTTTGGATAGAGATGACAAAGAATGCCAAGAAATGGTCAGAGAGGGCGCTTCCTGTTTGGAATCTTCTCAGGTTTTGGCCTGCCATATGAGTTCTGTTATACTCACAGACACCATTCAAACAGTTTTAGAAACTTTAGGGTATTTTCTATCCAAATCAAACAATTATATGCATATTCTAGTTACTGGGCAGGAGTAGTAACCAGATTAAATCGGGTACGTTTTTTATCCGGCCGTGCAAAAACTGCCCCCTATCCCCAACAGGTTAAGGTCCTGGAGTGGCCTAGCCAGTCTCCAGACCTTAATCCCATAGAAAATCTGTGGAGGGAGCTGAAGGTTCGAGTTGCGAAACGTCGGCCTCGAAACCTTAATGACTTGGAGAAGATCTGCAAAGAGGAGTGGGACAAAATCCCTCCTGAGATGTGTGCAAACTTGGTGGACAACTACAAGAAATGTCTGACCTCTGTGATCGCCAACAAGGTTTTTGCCACCAAGTACTAAATCATGTTTTGCAGAGGGGTCTAATACTTATTTCCCTCATTAAAATGTAAATCAATTTATAACATTTTTGACATGTGTTTTTCTGGATTTTTTTGTTGTTTGTTGTTGTCTCTCACTGTTCAAATAAACCTACCATTAAAATTATAAACTGATCATTTCTTTGTCAGTGGGCAAACATACAAAATCAGCAGGGGAACAAATACTTTTTCCCCTCACTGTATATTATTGACTGTATGTTTGTTTTACTCCATGTGTAACTCTGTGTTGTTGTATGTGTCAAACTGCTTGCTTTATCTTGGCCAGGTCGCAATTGTAAATGAGAACTTGTTCTCAACTTGCCTACCTGGTTAAATAAAGGTGAATTTTTTTTAACATTTATTTTTTAACACTTTTGAAATGATGCTTGCACAGCTGAAAACTGTTGTCCTGATTAAAGAAGCAATAAAACTCTCCTTCTTTAGACTAGTTTAGTATCTGGAGCATCAGCTCTTGTGGGTTCGATTACAGGCTCAAAATGGCCAAAAACAAAGAACATTCTTCTGAAACTCGTCAGTCTATTCTTGTTCTGAGAAATGAAGGCTATTCCATGCGAGAAATTGTCAAGAAACTGAAGATCTCATACAACGCTGTGTACCACTCACTTCACAGAACAGGGAAAACTGGATCTAACCAGAATAGAAAGAGTGGGAGGTGCACAAATGATCAAGAGGACAAGTACATTAGTGTCTAGTTTGAGAAACAGATGCCTCACAAGTCCTGTAAACTGTATTTTTCTCTGCCTCTGTCGTCCTTCCCCTGCACCTACGATCACATACTTTTTTTCACTCCACGGGGAGTTGAGATGTAGCAGGGTGTTGCGTTCCCTCCTCCAAGACATACGTAGCACAGACCCTTTATTCATTAGTTTGTTTGCTTCTTTAATAAGAACAACAGTTTTCAGCTGTGCTAACATAATTGCAAAAGGGTTTTCTAATGATCAATTAGCTTTTTAAATGGTAAACTTGGATTAGCTAAAACTACGTGCCATTGGAACACAGGAGTGATGGTTGCTTATAATGGGCCTCTGTACGCCTATGGAAATATTCCATTAAAAATCAGCCGTTTCCAGCTACAATAGTCATTTACAACATTAACAATGTCTACACTGTATTTCTGATCAATTTGATGTTATTTTAATTGACAAAAAATATTACTTTTCTTTCAAAAACAAGGACATTTCGAAGTGACCCCAAACGTTTGAATGGTTGTGTGTGTGTATACAGTACTAGTCAAAAGTTTGGACACACCTACTCATTCCATTCCGTTCACCTACGCAAAATGGTGGCTACTTTGAACAATCTCAAATATAAAAATAAAAAGATTGGTTACTACATGATTCCATATGTGTTATTTCACAGTGTTGATGTCTTCACTATTATTCCATAATGTAGAAAATAGTAAGAATAAAGAAAAACCTTTGAACGAGTAGGTGTGTCCAAACATTTGACTGGTACTGTATATCTCCACACTTACATGAATGTGTCGGTGAAGCATAGGAAATAGATGGGAAAGTGTTCTAGAGAAATGCAACTGTCATAACACCCTTTCATGAGCCTTTACATGTATTATGATTGATGCTGAAAGCTTTCCCTTTCTCCATTTTTTTTTTCAACCACAGGAGTCAGGGGCTGCCTCTTCATCACCCCACCAGTCATCATCTCCTCCTCTCCCAACCAGAAAGAGCAAGATGTAGAGACAGGTGACTGGTGACAGGTGACACCCCTTATGGCTTATTTAGAGGCCATGATTAAAAAGTAGTTTTAGGTATTTTCTATATTTTATTTATAGCTATTAATTTATTCATTTCTTAATGTTTTTTGGTTAAGTTCTTAATCTTAACTTTAGTTCTCTAAAGTGGATTTCTGTTTTCTAATTGAAAAATGTTTCTTGTCGGTAATATATATATATATATATATATATATATATATATATATATATATATATTATTTGATACCGGTACGGTACATCTACTGTTGGTGTGTTTTAATTTCAACATTTCAGTATAAAAAAATGCACTCTCACACCGGGTGTTGCAGGTGCACGGTAGCAATTAGATAAATTGAAAGAAAAAAAGAAACATCCACACTGCTCTTCCAAGCATAACTTTTTTTTATTGAAACATGTCTGCCTCTTGGCCTTAGTCAGAGCTTTGATCTCTACTAAACTAAATAAATAAATCATCCACTAAATAATCCATCTTTGATACAATATATTTGACTACATTTCTATAGCGCTTTTCATAACAATCTCAAAGCACATCAAAATAAATAAAAAACAAGCAAGCAATACATCATTAGTAGCCTTGCTATAGCTGGCTAGGTCAACCAATACATCATTAGTAGCCTTGCTATAGCTGGCTAGGTCAACCAATACCTCATTAGTAGCCTTGCTATAGCTGGCTAGGTCAACCAATACATCATTAGTAGCCTTGCTATAGCTGGCTAGGTCAACCAATACATCATTAGTAGCCTTGCTATAGCTGGCTAGGTCAACCAATACATCATTAGTAGCCTTGCTATAGCTGGCTAGGTCAACCAATACATCACCGCTAGCTATAGTTAGTTAGTGACTATGCATACTGTAGATAATAAACAGAGACAGTAGCAGCTGCGTAAAAGAGGGGGGGGGGGGGGGGGGGCAATGCAAATAGTCTGGCTAGGTATTTGATTAGCTGTTCAGGAGTATTATGGCTTGGGGGTAGAAGCTGTTCAGAAGCCATTTTGGACCTAGACTTGGCGCTCCGGTTCTGCTTGCCATGCGGTAGCAGAGAGAACAGTCTAAGTAGGGTGGCTGGAGTCTGAACATTTTTAGAGCCTTCCTCTGACACCACCTGGTATAGAGGTCCTGGATGGCAGGAAGCTTGGCCCCAGTGATGTACTGGGCGGTACACACTACCCTCTGTAGTGCCTTGCTGTCGGAGGCCGAGCAGTAGCCATACCAGTCAGGATGTTCTCGATGGTGCAGCTGTATAACTTTTTGAGGATCTGAGGAACCATGCCAAACCTTTTCAGTCTACTGAGGGGGGAATAGGTTTTGTCGTGTCCTCTTCACGACTGTCTTGGTGTGCTTGGACCATGATAGTTTGTTAGTGATGTGGACACCAAGGAACTTGAAGCTCTCAACCTGCTCCCCTGCAGCCCCGTCGATGAGAATGGGGCTGTGCTCGGTCCTCATTTTCCTGTAGTCCACAATTCTCTCCTTTGTCTTGATCACGTTGAGGGAGAGGTTCTTGTCCTGGCACCACACGGCCAGGTCTCTTACCTCCTCCCTATTGGCAGTCTCATCGTTGTCGGTGATCAGGCCTAAAAGGTTGTGTTGTGTCATCGGCAAACTTAATGAGGGTGTTAGAGTCATGCCTGGCCATGCAGTCATGAGTGAACAGGGAGTACAGGAGGGTACTGAGCACGCACCCCTAAGGGGCCCCCGTGTTGAGGATCAGCGTGGTGGATGTGCTGTTCCCTAAACTCACCACCTGGGGGCGGCCCGTCAGGAAGTCCACGATCCAGTTGCTGAGGAAGGTGTTTAGTCCCAGGGTCCTTAGCTTAGTGATGAGCTTTGGGGGCACTATGGTGTTGAACACTGAGCTGTAGTAAATGAAAAGCATTCTCACATAGGTGTTCCTTTTGTCCAGGTGGAAAAGGACAGTGTGGAGTGCAACAGAGATTGCATCATCTGTGGATCTGTTGGGGCAGTATGCAAATTGGAGTGGGTCTAGGGTTTCTGGAATAATGGTGTTGATGTGGGCCATGACCAGCCTTTCAATGCACTTCATGGCTACAGACGTGAGTGCTACGGGTCGGTGGTCATTGAGGCAGGTTACCTTAGTGTTCTTGGGCACAGGGACTATAGTGGTCTGCTTGAAGCATGTTGGTATTACAGACTCAGACAGGGAGAGGTTGAACATTTTAGTGAAGACACTTGGCAGTTGGTCAGCGCATGCTCGGAGTACACGTCCTGGTAATCCATCTGGCCTTGCGGCCATGTGAATTTTGACCTGTTTAAAGGTCTTACTCACTTCGGCTACGGAGAGCATGATAACACAGTTATCCGGAACAGCTGATGCTCACATGCATGTTTCAGTGTTACTTGCCTTGAATCGAGAATATAATTAATTTAGCTTGTCTGGTAAGCTCGTGTCACTGTGCAGCTTGTGGCTGTTTTTCCCTTTGAAGTCTGTAATATTTTGCAAGCCCTGCCACTTCCGACGAGTGTCGGAGCCGGTGTAGTATGATTCAATCTTAATCCTGTATTTACGTTTTGCCTGTTTGATGGTTCGTCGGAGGGCTTCCGGATTAGTGTCCAGCTCCTTGAAAGCGGCAGCTCTAGCCTTTAGCTCAGTGCAGATGTTGCCTGTAATCCATGGCTTCTGGTTGGTGTATGTACGTACGGTGACTGTGGGGACGATGTCGTCAATGCACTTTTTTAATGAAGCCGGTGACTCATGTGGTAAAATTCTCAATGCCATCAAATGAATCCCGGAACATATTCCAGTCTATGCTAGCGAAACAATCCTGTAGCGTCACTGGTACTTCCTGTTTGAGCTTTTGCTTGTAACCAGGAATCAGGAGGATATAGTTATGGTCTGATTTGACAAAGGGAGGAGCTTGTATGCATTTCTGTGTGTGTGGAGTAAAGATGACCTAGAGTTTTGTTGCCTCTAGTTGCACAGGTGACATCCTATTTAAAAAAAAAGAGGTAAAACAGATTTCAGTTTCCCTGCATTAAAATCACCGGTCACAAAAAACGCCACCTCTGGATGTGCATTTTCTTGTTTGGTTATGACCCTATACAGCTCATTGAGTGTGGTGTTATTGCCAGTATCGGTTTGCGGTGGTATATAGACAGCTTCGAAAAATATAGATGAAAACAAACTGAGTAAATAGTATGGTCTGCAGCTTGTCATGAGGTATTCTAAATCAGACAAACAAAACCTTGAGACTTCCATAATATTAGAGATTGCTCACCAGCTGTTTTTACCAAAGAGACACCCCCCTCCTCCCTTCGTCTTACCCGAGTCTGCCGTCCGGTCACGATGATGCATCTTCTCTCAATATCGCATAGAGCCCCCCAGACACACAAGCGCCCCCCTTGTCCCACTACCTCGGTACACATTCAGACCACAGTCATCCATCAGATATAGTTATGTCACAGTAGCACCACCTCAACAGGTAGAGCTATCAGGGACTCAGTAGCAGAATTCCGGGTCCAGGAAGCTATCAGTGGCTCAGGTGCAGCATTCTAGGCCCAGGAAGCTATCAGGGCCTCAGTAGCAGCATTTTGGGTCCAGTAAGCTATCAGGGTCTCAGGTCATTATCAGGCAAGTCTCTGTGTGCCTTTAGGAGGCCCTGGTATGACTATCAATCCTACAGGGGGAACAGTAGACAATGAGACCAGGTAAATGGCCCTATTGAATGGTCTTATTGTGGGTGAGTCCCTCTGTCTCTGTGGTGCCCAGGACCTTTCACCACACTGAACAGATGAAAGAAATGAGGTAAAGAGACCTGCGAAGAGATGATCATGTGGTAGAGGAAAAAGAGACCCTCATTGTTTGCCCTCGCACGCCAAGACATAGTTCTACAAGCCCTCCAGACATGCAATCCTATACAGTTCTACAGACAGCCTGCACAATGGCGTTTTTGACCATGCCCAGCTACGGCCCAGGAACAGTTTATAAAATCCCTCAAGTCATATTACAAGACATTTAGACATTTCTAAATTCAACAATGAAAGATTACCTCTTGATGTCACGACTTCTGCCGAAGTCGATGCCCCTCCTTGCACGGGTGGTGCTCGGCGGTCGACGTCACTGGTCTTCTAGCCATCATTGATCAGTTTTTCATTATCCATTGGTTTTGTCTTGTCTTCCATCACACCTGTTTCCAATCCCATTAATTACTTGTGTATTTAACCCTCTGTTTCCCCTCATGTCTTTGTCGGTGATTGTTTGTATGTTATATTACGTGGGTTTGTGTATCGGTGTGCGACGGGTATCCTTTACCCATTTTTATTTTGTACTTTGGTTTTGGAGTTTGGTTTTAATTAAATACTCCATATTTAACCAACTTGGTTTCTCCTGAGCCTGACTTCCCTGCCACCTACATACACGAATATGACACTTGATGAACTATTGATTTTCTGGAATGTTTATTAGCTCAGGTTAGATTCTTCCTAACATAGCTTCTTTCTCCTGTAGTTAGACATATCCATGGCTAGAACACATCTGGTCAGCTTTTACGCTAAGAATAGAGAGGGCAGCAAACCACAGGGCCATGAACAACCCTACGGGGCCACAGTCTGTGCCTCACTGATTCTCAGAAATTCGCTCTTTCTTCTTCTTTCTCTCCCTCTCTTCCCATCCTGTATATGCATGGAATATGCATGGTATATGCATGGTATATCGGGTGCAGTAGGTGTCCTTCCCTCCAGGACACCTACAACACCCGATGTCAAATGAAGGCCAAAAAGATCATCAAGGACAACAACCACCCGAGCCACGGCCTGTTCACCCTGCTATCATCCAGAAGGCGAGGTCATTACAGGTGCATCAAAGCTGGGCCTGAGAGACTGGAAAACAGCTTCTATCTCAAGGCCATCAGACTCTTCAATTCTGTTAAATCGCCATCACGAGCACAGAGGCTGCTGCCTATATACACAGAGTTGAAATCACTGGCCACTTTATTAAATGGAACACTAGTCACTTTAATGATGTTTACATATTTTGCATTACTCATCTCATATGTATATACTGTATTCTATACTATTCTACTGTATCTTAGTCTATGTCTCTCTGACACTGCTCGTCCATATATTTATATATTCTTAATTCCATTCCTTTACTTAGATTTGTGTGTATTGGGTATATTTGGTGAAATTGTTAGATATTACTTGTTAGATATTACTCCATTGTCGGAGCTAGAAACACAAGCATTTTGCTACACCCGCAATATCATCTACTAAACATGTGTATGTGACCAATACAATTTGATTTGATATGCATGGTATATCCATGGCATATGCATGGTCTCTCGCCCATCTCAGCTCTCTCTCTCTACCCCTCTCTTTCTCTCCTCGGGGACCCCCAGATGTTTCACAGTTTTGTTGTAGCCCTGAACTAGCTCACCTGATTACTAATCAAGGGCTTGATGATTAGTATCCCTGGACTAGATCACCTAATTCACCAATCAAGGGCTTGATGATTAGTTGACAAGTTGAATCAGATGTGCTAGCTCTGCAATAGTTCAAATGCATGGAATGGCTGGGGGTCCCTGAGGAGAGGTTTGAAAACCCGTGCTGTGCACATGTATTCAGGCCATTGGGTGAGTTATTACCTCCCATTAGGAGAGACTCAGGCCTGGCTGGTACACCCGTCAGTCTGTTTACTTTATTACAGGCCTGGCTGGTACAACCCTCAGTTGGTTTACTGTATTACAGGCCTGGCTGGTACACCCCTCAGTCTGTTTACTTTATTACAGGCCTGGCTGGTACACCCCTCAGTTTGTTTACTGTATTACAGGCCTGGCTGGTACACACCTCAGTTTGTTTACTGTATTACAGGCCTGGCTGGTACACCCTTCAGTCGGTTTACTGTATTACAGGCCTGGCTGGTACACCCCTCAGTCTGTTTACTGTATTACAGGCCTGGCTGGTACACCCCTCAGTTTGTTTACTGTATTACAGGCCTGGCTGGTACACCCCTCAGTCGGTTTACTGTATTACAGGCCTGGCTGGTACACCCCTCAGTCTGTTTACTGTATTACAGTCCTGGCTGGTACACCCCTCAGTCTACTGTATTACAGGCCTGGCTGGTACACCCCTCAGTCTATTTGGCAGCACATAAAAGGTTTGAGATTATGTTCCCTTCCCCTCTCCTTGTCTGAATCAAACCAGCTCTATAGGGTCAGATGGACTACTCTACCAATCATCATTAGCTCAGGAAATTACAGATGTCTTGCTGATATAAGCAATACGGGTGGAGCCAAGATGATTGGATGAGCTCTATGACTGATGACAGATGATATTGACTGAATGACCCTCATTGGAGCCATACTGTACATCTGACCTCTCACGGAACAGAAGTCAAGTTCGGGGTCATGGTCAAGGGGTTTGGTCAGCGTCAAGGTCAGTCACAGAATGTCAGTGCTCTCAAACTGGTAGTGAAGGAGAGATAATTATATGTTTATGTTGAGAAACATCAAAACATACCTCTCTCTCATCAATGTGGACAAACACTGAAGGATCCAAGAGGAAAACAAACACATTCTTCCACTAAGCCCCTTTTCCCAGAACTTGGCATCCTCTCACTGTTTCTCCCACCTCTTATCCCTCTCCTGTGGAAACAACTAAAATAAGGGCTAATACAACATACACTGTTGAGATGATCCGCCAGGTAGGGAGGTTGAATTATTGCTACATTAAAACTCATTTAAATTGTGTTAAAGGTATTATCCTTTCTTAGCTGGATGTACGTACGTTTGGTAACGGTCTCTCTCTCCTTGTCAAACAGGTGTGTCTTATAGAACCCCTACCTGTGTGTTCTCTGGCTCTGCTGGGTAAGTAGAAACACATGGAGAAGCCTGTCATTTGACATACAGTACAGACATCGTCTACAAGGACGCTACAGTACAGACATCGTCTACAAGGACGCTACAGTACAGACCTCGTCTACAAGGACGCTACAGTACAGACCTCGTCTACAAGGACGCTACAGTACAGACCTCGTCTACAAGGACGCTACAGTACAGACATCGTCTACAAGGACGCTACAGTACAGACCTCGTCTACAAGGACGCTACAGTACAGACCTCGTCTACAAGGACGCTACAGTACAGACCTCGTCTACAAGGACGCTACAGTACAGACCTCCTCTACAAGGACGCTACAGTACAGACCTCCTCTACAAGGACGCTACAGTACAGACCTCCTCTACAAGGACGCTACAGTACAGACCTCGTCTACAAGGACGCTACAGTACAGACATCGTCTACAAGGACGCTACAGTACAGACCTCGTCTACAAGGACGCTACAGTACAGACCTCGTCTACAAGGACGCTACAGTACAGACCTCCTCTACAAGGACGCTACAGTACAGACCTCGTCTACAAGGACGCTACAGTACAGACCTCCTCTACAAGGACACTACAGTACAGACCTCCTCTACAAGGACACTACAGTACAGACCTCCTCTACAAGGACACTATACAGACCTCCTCTACAAGGACACTACAGTACAGACCTCGTCTACAAGGACGCTACAGTACAGACATCGTCTACAAGGACGCTACAGTACAGACCTCGTCTACAAGGACGCTACAGTACAGACCTCGTCTACAAGGACGCTACAGTACAGACCTCGTCTACAAGGACGCTACAGTACAGACCTCCTCTACAAGGACGCTACAGTACAGACCTCCTCTACAAGGACGCTACAGTACAGACCTCCTCTACAAGGACGCTACAGTACAGACCTCCTCTACAAGGACGCTACAGTACAGACCTCGTCTACAAGGACGCTACAGTACAGACATCGTCTACAAGGACGCTACAGTACAGACCTCGTCTACAAGGACGCTACAGTACAGACCTCGTCTACAAGGACGCTACAGTACAGACCTCCTCTACAAGGACGCTACAGTACAGACCTCGTCTACAAGGACGCTACAGTACAGACATCGTCTACAAGGACGCTACAGTACAGACCTCCTCTACAAGGACGCTACAGTACAGACCTCGTCTACAAGGACGCTACAGTACAGACCTCCTCTACAAGGACGCTACAGTACAGATCTCGTCTACAAGGACACTACAGTACAGACCTCCTCTACAAGGACACTACAGTACAGACCTCCTCTACAAGGACACTATACAGACCTCCTCTACAAGGACACTACAGTACAGACCTCCTCTACAAGGACACTACAGTACATACCTCCTCTACAAGGACACTATACAGACCTCCTCTACAAGGACGCTACAGTACAGACCTCCTCTACAAGGACGCTACAGTACAGACCTCGTCTACAAGGACACTACAGTACAGACCTCCTCTACAAGGACACTACAGTACAGACCTCCTCTACAAGGACACTATACAGACCTCCTCTACAAGGACACTACAGTACAGACCTCCTCTACAAGGACACGACAGTACAGACCTCCTCTACGAGGACACTACAGTACAGACCTCCTCTATAGGGACACTACAGTACAGACCTCCTCTATAAGGACACTACAGTACAGACCTCCTCTATAGGGACACTACAGTACAGACCTCCTCTACAAGGACACTACAGTACAGACCTCCTCCATAAGGACACGACAGTACAGATCTCCTCTACAAGGACACTACAACTGATTCCCACTTACCGCTAATTACGTTAAATTATATTTGCTAGCGGTGACAATTTCTACAGTTAGCTTTTCAATTCAACATCTTGTAACAAATCTGAACCTTGATTACATCTTATGTGCCCCCCCCCATAGATGAAACTATGGTGGGATGGCATGTGCATCAGCTGCAGTTGCTCCAGGTTTTGTACATAATTAGATGCCATTGATGGTTGCTTTTTTCCCATGGTTTAAAGAATTCACCGTTCATTTTAGTGTACTATTTAGTATGGGTGCTGCACTGATCATGTGTTATGTTTAAATAACTTCTGTTTTAGGTTAGGAACCTGGAAGGGTTGATAAATCCACTATGGTATAATACTCAACCTGTTGATGTCATACTGGGACAACACTGCTCCCTGGTGGTAAGATAGATATTACTGTTCCCTAGTAGTTCTGATAGATATTACTGTTCCCTACTGGTTCTGATAGATATTACTGTTCCCTACTGGTTCTGATAGATATTACTGTTCCCTACTGGTAGATATATATTACTGTTCCCTACTGGTTCTGATAGATATTACTGTTCCCTACTGGTTCTGATAGATATTACTGTTCCCTACTGGTTCTGATAGATATTACTGTTCCCTACTGGTTCTGATAGATATTACTGTTCCCTATGGGTTCTGATAGATATTACTGTTCCCTACTGGTTCTGATAGATATTACTGTTCCCTACTGGTAGATATATATTACTGTTCCCTATTGGTGAGATAGATATTACTGTTCCCTACTGGTTCTGATAGATATTACTGTTCCCTATTGGTTCTGATAGATATTACTGTTCCCTACTGGTGAGATAGATATTACTGTTCCCTACTGGTTCTGATAGATATTACTGTTCCCTACTGGTTCTGATAGATAATACTGTTCCCTACTGGTTCTGATAGATATAAATGTTCCCTACTGGTTCTGATAGATATTACTGTTCCCTACTGGTTCTGATAGATATTACTGTTCCCTACTGGTTCTGATAGATATTACTGTTCCCTACTGGTTCTGATAGATATTACTGTTCCCTGCTGGTTCTGATAGATATTACTGTTCCCTACTGGTTCTGATAGATATTACTGTTCCCTACTGGTTCTGATAGATATTACTGTTCCCTACTGGTGAGATAGATATTACTGTTCCCTACTGGTTCTGATAGATATTACTGTTCCCTGCTGGTTCTGATAGAGATTACTGTTCCCTACTGGTTCTGATAGATATTACTGTTCCCTACTGGTTCTGATAGATATTACTGTTCCCTACTGGTGAGTAAGATATTACTGTTCCCTACTGGTTCTGATAGATATTACTGTTCCCTACTGGTTCTGATAGATATTACTGTTCCCTACTGGTTCTGATAGATATTACTGTTCCCTACTGGTGAGATAGATATTACTCTTCCCTACTGGTTCTGATAGATATTACTGTTCCCTACTGGTTCTGATAGATATTACTGTTCCCTACTGGTTCTGATAGATATTACTGTTCCCTACTGGTTCTGATAGATATTACTGTTCCCTACTGGTGAGATAGATATTACTGTTCCCTACTGGTTCTGATAGATATTACTGTTCCCTACTGGTTCTGATGGATATTACTGTTCCCTACTGGTGAGATAGATATTACTGTTCCCTACTGGTTCTGATAGATATTACTGTTCCCTACTGGTTCTGATAGATATTACTGTTCCCTACTGGTTCTGATAGATATTACTGTTCCCTACTGGTTCTGATAGATATTACTGTTCCCTACTGGTGAGATAGATATTACTGTTCCCTACTGGTTCTGATAGATATTACTGTTCCCTATTGGTTCTGATAGATATTACTGTTCCCTGCTGGTTCTGATAGATATTACTGTTCCCTACTGGTGAGATAGATATTACTGTTCCCTACTGGTTCTGATAGATATTACTGTTCCCTACTGGTTCTGATAGATATTACTGTTCCCTACTGGTAGATATATATTACTGTTCCCTACTGGTTCTGATAGATATTACTGTTCCCTACTGGTTCTGATAGATATTACTGTTCCCTACTGGTTCTGATAGATATTACTGTTCCCTACTGGTTCTGATAGATATTACTGTTCCCTATGGGTTCTGATAGATATTACTGTTCCCTACTGGTTCTGATAGATATTATTGTTCCCTACTGGTAGATATATATTACTGTTCCCTATTGGTGAGATAGATATTACTGTTCCCTACAGGTTCTGATAGATATTACTGTTCCCTATTGGTTCTGATAGATATTACTGTTCCCTACTGGTGAGATAGATATTACTGTTCCCTACTGGTTCTGATAGATATTACTGTTCCCTACTGGTTCTGATAGATAATACTGTTCCCTACTGGTTCTGATAGATATAAATGATCCCTACTGGTTCTGATAGATATTACTGTTCCCTACTGGTTCTGATAGATATTACTGTTCCCTACTGGTTCTGATAGATATTACTGTTCCCTACTGGTTCTGATAGATATTACTGTTCCCTGCTGGTTCTGATAGATATTACTGTTCCCTACTGGTTCTGATAGATATTACTGTTCCCTACTGGTTCTGATAGATATTACTGTTCCCTACTGGTGAGATAGATATTACTGTTCCCTACTGGTTCTGATAGATATTACTGTTCCCTAGTGGTTCTGATAGAGATTACTGTTCCCTACTGGTTCTGATAGATATTACTGTTCCCTACTGGTTCTGATAGATATTACTGTTCCCTACTGGTGAGTAAGATATTACTGTTCCCTACTGGTTCTGATAGATATTACTGTTCCCTACTGGTTCTGATAGATATTACTGTTCCCTACTGGTTCTGATAGATATTACTGTTCCCTACTGGTGAGATAGATATTACTCTTCCCTACTGGTTCTGATAGATATTACTGTTCCCTACTGGTTCTGATAGATATTACTGTTCCCTACTGGTTCTGATAGATATTACTGTTCCCTACTGGTTCTGATAGATATTACTGTTCCCTACTGGTGAGATAGATATTACTGTTCCCTACTGGTTCTGATAGATATTACTGTTCCCTACTGGTTCTGATGGATATTACTGTTCCCTACTGGTGAGATAGATATTACTGTTCCCTACTGGTTCTGATAGATATTACTGTTCCCTACTGGTTCTGATAGATATTACTGTTCCCTACTGGTTCTGATAGATATTACTGTTCCCTACTGGTTCTGATAGATATTACTGTTCCCTATGGGTTCTGATAGATATTACTGTTCCCTACTGGTTCTGATAGATATTACTGTTCCCTACTGGTTCTGATAGATATTACTGTTCCCTACTGGTTCTGATAGATATTACTGTTCCCTACTGGTTCTGATAGATATTACTGTTCCCTACTGGTTCTGATAGATATTACTGTTCCCTACTGGTTCTGATAGATATTACTGTTCCCTACTGGTTCTGATAGATATTACTGTTCCCTACTGGTGAGATAGATATTACTGTTCCCTACTGGTTCTGATAGATATTACTGTTCCCTATTGGTTCTGATAGATATTACTGTTCCCTATTGGTTCTGATAGATATTACTGTTCCCTACTGGTGAGATAGATATTACTGTTCCCTACTGGTTCTGATAGATATTACTGTTCCCTACTGGTTCTGATAGATATTACTGTTCCCTACTGGTAGATATATATTACTGTTCCCTACTGGTTCTGATAGATATTACTGTTCCCTACTGGTTCAGATAGATATTACTGTTCCCTACTGGTTCTGATAGATATTACTGTTCCCTACTGGTTCTGATAGATATTACTGTTCCCTACTGGTTCTGATAGATATTACTGTTCCCTATGGGTTCTGATAGATATTACTGTTCCCTACTGGTTCTGATAGATATTACTGTTCCCTACTGGTAGATATATATTACTGTTCCCTATTGGTGAGATTGATATTACTGTTCCCTACTGGTTCTGATAGATATTACTGTTCCCTATTGGTTCTGATAGATATTACTGTTCCCTACTGGTGAGATAGATATTACTGTTCCCTACTGGTTCTGATAGATAATACTGTTCCCTACTGGTTCTGATAGATATAAATGTTCCCTACTGGTTCTGATAGATATTACTGTTCCCTACTGGTTCTGATAGATATTACTGTTCCCTACTGGTTCTGATAGATATTACTGTTCCCTACTGGTTCTGATAGATATTACTGTTCCCTGCTGGTTCTGATAGATATTACTGTTCCCTACTGGTTCTGATAGATATTACTGTTCCCTACTGGTTCTGATAGATATTACTGTTCCCTACTGGTGAGATAGATATTACTGTTCCCTACTGGTTCTGATAGATATTACTGTTCCCTACTGGTTCTGATAGATATTACTGTTCCCTACTGGTTCTGATAGATATTACTGTTCCCTACTGGTGAGATAGATATTACTGTTCCCTACTGGTTCTGATAGATATTACAGTTCCCTACTGGTTCTGATAGATATTACTGTTCCCTACTGGTTCTGATAGATATTACAGTTCCCTACTGGTTCTGATAGATATTACTGTTCCCTACTGGTTCTGATAGATATTACTGTTCCCTACTGGTGAGATAGATATTACTGTTCCCTACTGGTTCTGATAGATATTACAGTTCCCTACTGGTTCTGATAGATATTACTGTTCCCTACTGGTTCTGATAGATATTACTGTTCCCTACTGGTTCTGATAGATATTACTGTTCACTACTGGTTCTGATAGATATTACTGTTCCCTACTGGTGAGATAGATATTACTGTTCCCTACTGGTTCTGATAGATATTACTGTTCCCTACTGGTTCTGATGGATATTACTGTTCCCTACTGGTGAGATAGATATTACTGTTCCCTACTGGTTCTGATAGATATTACTGTTCCCTACTGGTTCTGATAGATATTACTGTTCCCTACTGGTTCTGATAGATATTACTGTTCCCTACTGGTGAGATAGATATTACTGTTCCCTACTGGTTCTGATAGATATTACTGTTCCCTATTGGTTCTGATAGATATTACTGTTCCCTACTGGTTCTGATAGATATTACTGTTCCCTACTGGTGAGATAGATATTACTGTTCCCTACTGGTTCTGATAGATATTACTGTTCCCTACTGGTTCTGATAGATATTACTGTTCCCTACTGGTTCTGATAGATATTACTGTTCCCTACTGGTTCTGATAGATATTACTATTCCCTACTGGTTCTGATAGATATTACTGTTCCCTACTGGTTCTGATAGATATTACTGTTCCCTACTGGTTCTGATAGATATTACTGTTCCCTACTGGTTTTGATAGATATTACTGTTCCCTACTGGTTCTGATAGAGATTACTGTTCCCTACTGGTAGATATATATTACTGTTCCCTACTGGTTCTGATAGATATTACTGTTCCCTATTGGTTCTGATAGATATTACTGTTCCCTACTGGTTCTGATAGATATTACTGTTCCCTACTGGTGAGATAGATATTACTGTTCCCTACTGGTTCTGATAGATATTACTGTTCCCTACTGGTTCTGATAGATAATACTGTTCCCTACTGGTTCTGATAGATATTACTGTTCCCTACTGGTAGATATATATTACTGTTCCCTACTGGTTCTGATAGATATTACTGTTCCCTACTGGTTCTGATAGATATTACTATTCCCTACTGGTTCTGATAGATATTACTGTTCCCTACTGGTTCTGATAGATATTACTGTTCCCTACTGCTTCTGATAGATATTACTGTTCCCTGCTGGTTCTGATAGATATTACTGTTCCCTACTGCTTCTGATAGATATTACTGTTCCCTACTGGTTCTGATAGATATTACTGTTCCCTACTGGTAGATATATATTACTGTTCCCTACTGGTTCTGATAGATATTACTGTTCCCTACTGGTTCTGATAGATATTACTGTTCCCTACTGGTGAGATAGATATTACTGTTCCCTACTGGTTCTGATAGATATTACTGTTCCCTACTGGTTCTGATAGATATTACTGTTCCCTACTGCTTCTGATAGATATTACTGTTCCCTGCTGGTTCTGATAGATATTACTGTTCCCTACTGGTTCTGATAGATATTACTGTTCCCTACTGGTTCTGATAGATATTACTGTTCCCTACTGGTTCTGATAGATATTACTGTTCCCTACTGGTTCTGATAGATATTACTGTTCCCTACTGGTGAGATAGATATTACTGTTCCCTACTGGTTCTGATAGATATTACTGTTCCCTGCTGCTCCTGATAGAGATTACTGTTCCCTACTGGTTCTGATAGATATTACTGTTCCCTACTGGTTCTGATAGATATTACTGTTCCTTACTGGTGATTAAGATATTACTGTTCCCTACTGGTTCTGATAGATATTACTGTTCCCTACTGGTTCTGATAGATATTACTGTTCCCTACTGGTTCTGATAGATATTACTGTTCCCTACTGGTTCTGATAGATATTACTGTTCCCTACTGGTTCTGATAGATATTACTGTTCACTACTGGTTCTGATAGATATTACTGTTCCCTACTGGTGAGATAGATATTACTGTTCCCTACTGGTTCTGATAGATATTACTGTTCCCTACTGGTTCTGATAGATATTACTGTTCCCTACTGGTTCTGATGGATATTACTGTTCCCTACTGGTGAGATAGATATTACTGTTCCCTACTGGTTCTGATAGATATTACTGTTCCCTACTGGTTCTGATACATATTACTGTTCCCTACTGGTTCTGATAGATATTACTGTTCCCTACTGGTTCTGATAGATATTACTGTTCCCTACTGGTGAGATAGATATTACTGTTCCCTACTGGTTCTGATAGATATTACTGTTCCCTATTGGTTCTGATAGATATTACTGTTCCCTACTGGTTCTGATAGATATTACTGTTCCCTACTGGTGAGATAGATATTACTGTTCCCTACTGGTTCTGATAGATATTACTGTTCCCTACTGGTTCTGATAGATATTACTGTTCCCTACTGGTAGATATATATTACTGTTCCCTACTGGTTCTGATAGATATTACTGTTCCCTACTGGTTCAGATAGATATTACTGTTCCCTACTGGTTCTGATAGATATTACTGTTCCCTACTGGTTCTGATAGATATTACTGTTCCCTATGGGTTCTGATAGATATTACTGTTCCCTACTGGTTCTGATAGATATTACTGTTCCCTACTTGATAGATATTACTGTTCCCTATGGTGAGATGATATTACTGTTCCCTACTGGTTCTGATAGATATTACTGTTCCCTACTGGTTCTGATAGATATTACTGTTCCCTATGGTTCTGATAGATATTACTGTTCCCTACTGGTTCTGATAGATATTACTGTTCCCTACTGGTTCTGATAGATATTACTGTTCCCTACTGGTTCTGATAGATATTACTGTTCCCTACTGGTTCTGATAGATATTACTGTTCCCTACTGGTTCTGATAGATATTACTGTTCCCTACTGGTTCTGATAGATATTACTGTTCCCTACTGGTTCTGATAGATATTACTGTTCCCTACTGGTTCTGATAGATATTACTGTTCCCTACTGGTGAGATAGATATTACTGTTCCCTACTGGTTCTGATAGATATTACTGTTCCCTACTGGTTCTGATAGATATTACTGTTCCCTACTGGTTCTGATAGATATTACTGTTCCCTACTGGTTCTGATAGATATTACTGTTCCCTACTGGTGAGATAGATATTACTGTTCCCTACTGGTTCTGATAGATATTACTGTTCCCTACTGGTTCTGATAGATAATACTGTTCCCTACTGGTTCTGATAGATATAAATGTTCCCTACTGGTTCTGATAGATATTACTGTTCCCTACTGGTTCTGATAGATATTACTGTTCCCTACTGGTTCTGATAGATATTACTGTTCCCTACTGGTTCTGATAGATATTACTGTTCCCTACTGGTTCTGATAGATATTACTGTTCCCTACTGGTTCTGATAGATATTACTGTTCCCTACTGGTTCTGATAGATATTACTGTTCCCTACTGGTTCGATAGATATTACTATTCCCTACTGGTTCTGATAGATATTACTGTTCCCTACTGGTTCTGATAGATATTACTGTTCCCTACTGGTTCTGATAGATATTACTGTTCCCTACTGGTTCTGATAGATATTACTGTTCCCTACTGGTGAGATAGATATTACTGTTCCCTACTGGTTCTGATAGATATTACAGTTCCGTACTGGTTCTGATAGATATTACTGTTCCCTACTGGTTCTGATAGATATTACTGTTCCCTATTGGTGAGATAGATATTACTGTTCCCTACTGGTTCTGATAGATATTACTGTTCCCTACTGGTTCTGATAGATATTACTGTTCCCTACTGGTTCTGATAGATATTACTGTTCCCTACTGGTTCTGATAGATATTACTGTTCCCTACTGGTTCTGATAGATATTACTGTTCCCTACTGGTGAGTTAGATATTACTGTTCCCTACTGGTAGACAGATATTACTGTTCCCTACTGGTAGACAGATATTACTGTTCCCTACTGGTTCTGATAGATATTACTGTTCCCTACTGGTTCTGATAGATATTACTGTTCCCTACTGGTTCTGATAGATATTACTGTTCCCTACTGGTTCTGATAGATATTACTGTTCCCTACTGGTTCTGATAGATATTAATGTTCCCTACTGGTTCTGAGAGATATATATGTTCCCTACTGGTTCTGATAGATATTACTGTTCCCTACTGGTTCTAATAGATATTACGTTCCCTATGGTCGAAGATATTACTGTTCCCTACTGGTGAGATAGTATTACTGTTCCCTACTGGTTCGATAGATATTACTGTTCCCTACTGGTTCTGATAGATATTACTGTTCCCTACTGGTTCTGATAGATATTACTGTTCCCTACTGGTTCTGATAGATATTACTGTTCCCTACTGGTTCTGATAGATATTACTGTTCCCTACTGGTTCTGATAGATATTACTGTTCCCTACTGGTTCTGATAGATATTACTGTTCCCTACTGGTGAAGATATTACTGTTCCCTACTGGTCGAAGATATTACTGTTCCCTACTGGTTCTGATAGATATTACTGTTCCCTACTGGTTCTGATAGATATTACTGTTCCCTACTGGTTCTGATAGATATTACTGTTCCCTACTGGTTCTGATAGATATTACTGTTCCCTACTGGTTCTGATAGATATTACTGTTCCCTACTGGTTCTGATAGATATTACTGTTCCCTACTGGTTCTGATAGATATTACTGTTCCCTACTGGTTCTGATAGATATTACTGTTCCCTATTGGTGAGATAGATATTACTGTTCCCTACTGGTTCTGATAGATATTACTGTTCCCTACTGGTTCTGATAGATATTACTGTTCCCTACTGGTTCTGATAGATATTACTGTTCCCTACTGGTTCTGATAGATATTACTGTTCCCTACTGGTTCTGATAGATATTACTGTTCCCTACTGGTTCTGATAGATATTACTGTTCCCTACTGGTTCTGATAGATATTACTGTTCCCTACTGGTCGATAGATATTACTGTTCCCTACTGGTTCTGATAGATATTACTGTTCCCTACTGGTTCTGATAGATATTACTGTTCCCTACTGGTTCTGATAGATATTACTGTTCCCTACTGGTTCTGATAGATATTACTGTTCCCTATGGTCGATAGATATTACTGTTCCCTACTGGTTCTGATAGATATTACTGTTCCCTACTGGTTCTGATAGATATTACTGTTCCCTACTGGTTCTGATAGATATTACTGTTCCCTACTGGTTCTGATAGATATTACTGTTCCCTACTGGTTCTGATAGATATAAATGTTCCCTACTGGTTCTGATAGATATTACTGTTCGCTACTGGTTCTGATAGATATTACTGTTCCCTACTGGTTCTGATAGATATTACTGTTCCTACTGGTTCTGATAGATATTACTGTTCCCTACTGGTGAGATAGATATTACTGTTCCCTACTGGTTCTGATAGATATTACTGTTCCCTACTGGTTCTGATAGATATTACTGTTCCCTACTGGTTCTGATAGATATTACTGTTCCCTACTGGTTCTGATAGATATTACTATTCCCTACTGGTTCTGATAGATATTACTGTTCCCTACTGGTTCTGATAGATATTACTGTTCCCTACTGGTTCTGATAGATATTACTGTTCCCTACTGGTTCTGATAGATATTACTGTTCCCTACTGGTGAGATAGATATTACTGTTCCCTACTGGTTCTGATAGATATTACAGTTCCGTACTGGTTCTGATAGATATTACTGTTCCCTACTGGTTCTGATAGATATTACTGTTCCCTATTGGTGAGATAGATATTACTATTCCCTACTGGTTCTGATAGATATTACTGTTCCCTACTGGTTCTGATAGATATTACTCTTCCCTACTGGTTCTGATAGATATTACTGTTCCCTACTGGTTCTGATAGATATTACTGTTCCCTACTGGTTCTGATAGATATTACTGTTCCCTACTGGTGAGTTAGATATTACTGTTCCCTACTGGTAGACAGATATTACTGTTCCCTACTGGTAGACAGATATTACTGTTCCCTACTGGTTCTGATAGATATTACTGTTCCCTACTGGTTCTGATAGATATTACTGTTCCCTACTGGTTCTGATAGATATTACTGTTCCCTACTGGTTCTGATAGATATTAATGTTCCCTATTGGTTCTGATAGATATTAATGTTCCCTACTGGTTCTGAGAGATATATATGTTCCCTACTGGTTCTGATAGATATTACTGTTCCCTACTGCTTCTAATAGATATAACTGTTCCCTAATTGTTCTGATAGATATTACTGTTCCCTACTGGTGAGATAGATATTACTGTTCCCTACTGGTTCTGATAGATATTACTGTTCCCTACTGGTGAGATAGATATTACTGTTCCCTACTGGTTCTGATAGATATTACTGTTCCCTACTGGTTCTGATAGATATTACTGTTCCCTACTGGTTCTGATAGATATTACTGTTCCCTACTGGTTCTGGTAGATATTACTGTTCCCTACTGGTTCTGATAGATATTACTGTTCCCTACTGGTTCTGATAGATATTACTGTTCCTTACTGGTTCTGATAGATATTACTGTTCCCTACTGGTTCTGATAGATATTACTGTTCCCTACTGGTAGATATATATTACTGTTCCCTACTGGTTCTGATAGATATTACTGTTCCCTACTGGTTCTGATAGATATTACTGTACCCTACTGGTTCTGATAGATATTACTGTTCCCTACTGGTAGACAGATATTACTGTTCCCTATTGGTGAGATAGTTATTACTGTTCCCTACTGGTTCTGATAGATATTACTGTTCCCTACTGGTTCTGATAGATATTACTGTTCCCTACTGGTTCTGATAGATATTACTGTTCCCTACTGGTTCTGATAGATATTACTGTTCCCTACTGGTTCTGATAGATATTACTGTTCCCTACTGGTTCTGATAGATATTAGTGTTCCCTACTGGTTCTGATAGATATTACTGTTCCCTACTGGTGAGATAGATATTACTGTTCCCTACTGGTTCTGATAGATATTACTGTTCCCTACTGGTAGATATATATTACTGTTCCCTACTGGTTCTGATAGATATTACTGTTCCCTACTGGTTCTGATAGATATTACTGTTCCCTACTGGTAGATATATATTACTGTTCCCTACTGGTTCTGATAGATATTACTGTTCCCTACTGGTTCTGATAGATATTACTGTTCCCTACTGGTTCTGATAGATATTACTGTTCCCTACTGGTTCTGATAGATATTACTGTTCCCTACTGGTAGATAGATATTACTGTTCCCTACTGGTTCTGATAGATATTACTGTTCCCTACTGGTTCTGATAGATATTACTGTTCCCTACTGGTTCTGATAGATATTACTGTTCCCTATTGGTGAGATAGATATTACTGTTCCCTACTGGTTCTGATAGATATTACTGTTCCCTACTGGTTCTGATAGATATTACTGTTCCCTACTGGTTCTGATAGATATTACTGTTCCCTACTGGTCAGATAGATATTACTGTTCCCTACTGGTTCTGATAGATATTACTGTTCCCTACTGGTTCTGATAGATATTACTGTTCCCTACTGGTTCTGATAGATATTACTGTTCCCTACTGGTTCTGATGGATATTACTGTTCCCTACTGGTTCTGATAGATATTACTGTTCCCTACTGGTTCTGATAGATATTACTGTTCCCTACTGGTGAGATAGATATTACTGTTCCCTACTGGTTCTGATAGATATTACTGTTCCCTACTGGTTCTGATAGATATTACTGTTCCCTACTGGTTCTGGTAGCATTAGAACTATACAGGCGAGAGAGGGCGATAGGCTCAACGGTAAAATTGAATCGAGTGAATAACAGAGGCCACCGAGCCGGGGTGAAGCGTCGCTAGTAGCGAGGTTACTGAGCGCCCAGGAGGTTTCATGTTGTGGCTTTCTCCAGTAATAACTTTAACATCACTGCGTTCCTCCAAGGTCTGGAGTCCCTCCATCAGGTTCCGAAGTAGCTCCTCGTGTCTTTCAATGGTGGCTCCTTGCAGGGAGACAGCGTTGTGGAGCTGGTCTGTGTCTGCTGAGTCATGGCCAGTTTGTACTATCACGACTTAGGATATGACCCAGATGGAGACACAGAGGCCGATGGTTCGGTTCTCAGAATATTTATTATAACAAAGGGGCAGACAAAAAGGCAGGTCGAGGGCAGGCAGGGGTTTGTAGTCCAAGGCAGAGTCAAAAAGGGACAGAACAGCAGGCAGAAAGGTTGGAAATTGGAAGACTAGAAAACAAGAACTAGAGAGGCGGTAACAGACGAAAAACACTCTGGGACGACCTGACAAGACAAGTCGAACTGGCACCAAACAAACAGAAAACACAGGTATAAATACACAGGGGTATAAATACACACTAATGGGGCAAAGTTCAATCTCTTATGCCTGGCATTTCTTCTGTATGACAGTGCAGGAGGAGGTGCGCTGCCTTTGACTTATGAAAGCGTATTCGTGCCATGCATCAACTAAAACGGTATCAGAAACCATTGAGTAATTTTCGTCTCTACATTTGGAACACCACCAAGCTATTTTCAGTCAATTTAATCTAGCACTCCTAGGACATAAACAAAAGGTTTTGACATTCTGCACGTTTTTTACCAATACAACCTTCACACAATAAATATCCATCATTGTAGCCCAGTGTAAAACAACTCACTCCAGGACATGCATACAGTTTCAATTCAAATTTTCGAATCAAATTGTATTTGTCATATGTGCCAGGTATAGTAGACTTTACAGTTAAATGCTGACTTACAAGCCCTTGTAATGCATACACAGTTTGTCATTGTAGTCATTTTCCACAAGTGTATACTGGCTCTCTCTGGTAGTTGTTTGGGAGGCCCAGGTATGCAACAATAAGGCTCTCTGGAAGTTGTTTGGCGAAGGCCCAGGCATGCAACAATAATGCCCTCTCTGGTAGTTGTTTGGGGAGGCCCAGGCATGCAACAATAGGGCCCTCTCTGGTAGTTGTTTGGGAGGCCCAGGCATGCAACAATAGGGCCCTCTCTGGTAGTTGTTTGGGGAGGCCCAGGCATGCAACAATAGGGCCCTCTCTGGTAGTTGTTTGGGGAGGCCCAGGCAGGCAACAATAAGGCCATCTCTGGTAGTTGTTTGGGACGGCCCAGGCATGCAACAATAAGGCCCTCTCTGGTAGTTGTTTGGGGAGGCCCAGGCATGCAACAATAGGGCCCTCTCTGGTAGTTGTTTGGGGAGGCCCAGGCATGCAACAATAGGGCCCTCTCTGGTAGTTGTTTGGGGAGGCCCAGGCTTGCAACAATAGGGCCCTCTCTGGTAGTTGTTTGGGACGGCCCAGGCATGCAACAATAAGGCCCTCTCTGGTAGTTGTTTGGGGAGGCCCAGGCATGCAACAATAGGGCCCTCTCTGGTAGTTGTTTGGGGAGGTCCAGGCATGCAACAATAGGGCCCTCTCTGGTAGTTGTTTGGGGAGGCCCAGGCATGCAACAATAGGGCCCTCTCTGGTAGTTGTTTGGGAGGCCCAGGCATGCAACAATAAGGCCCTCTCTGGTTGTTGTTTGGGGAGGCCCAGGCATGCAACAATAGGGCCCTCTCTGGTAGTTGTTTGGGGAGGCCCAGGCATGCAACAATAGGGCCCTCTCTGGTAGTTGTTTGGGGAGGCCCAGGCATGCAACAATAAGGCCCTCTCTGGTAGTTGTTTGGGGAGGCCCAGGCATGCAACAATAGGGCCCTCTCTGGTAGTTGTTTGGGGAGGCCCGGGCATGCAACAATAAGGCCCTCTCTGGTAGTTGTTTGGGGAGGCCCAGGCATGCAACAATAGGGCCCTCTCTGGTAGTTGTTTGGGGAGGCCCAGGTATGCAACAATAAGGCCCTCTCTGGTTGTTGTTTGGGGAGGCCCAGGCATGCAACAATAGGGCCCTCTCTGGTAGTTGTTTGGGGAGGCCCAGGCATGCAACAATAGGGCCCTCTCTGGTAGTTGTTTGGGGAGGCCCAGGCATGCAACAATAAGGCCCTCTCTGCTAGTTGTTTGGGGAGGCCCAGGCATGCAACAATAGGGCCCTCTCTGGTAGTTGTTTGGGGAGGCCCAGGCATGCAACAATAGGGCCCTCTCTGGTAGTTGTTTGGGGAGGTCCAGGCATGCAACAATAGGGCCCTCTCTGGTAGTTGTTTGGGGAGGCCCAGGCATGCAACAATAGAAAGTGAGTGAGTGACATATTCAGTCCCACATGGTCAGAGAGTATCATCAAAACATGTGTTGTGTCATTATGTAACCATAACAGGACCATCCCCCCCTCTGTGCAAGGTCCCATATCCTTCCATAACAGGACCCCTCCCCCCTCTCTCTCTGCGTGGCCCCATATCCTTCCATCTTGCCTGAGTGCCTCAGCAGGAACAGCAACAGATCAATTGCTATTGAGCGGGGCGGCAGCGGGGTGGCAGCGTCCAAGTAGAAAAAGGGCTGACATTCTAGTTTGTTTTTGCAGGGACATCCAGGCGTGTTAATATGGTACAGGTGTGTTGACTTCCGGTTTGGAGCGAGCAGTCGCACTACGCTTCGCTCCACAGGTAATATTACACTTCACTACATTACAACGGCTTGATTTGTCTGATCTGAGCAATTCTTCTTAGCTAGCTACATAGCCGTCTTTGTATCAAAGATAATTGTGTAGTTTAGAGTAATTAGAGTAAACATCGAGGCTAGCTATCTTCGTCATCCTAACGTAGTCAACACTGCTAGCTGCTAGCTAGCTAGTCATCACTGCTAGCTAGCCAACTTAATCCGACTAGCAGCACTGCAGAAACTATTACATTACAACGTAACGACTTGATTAGTGCGGTGTTAGTGTTAGTTAGCCAGCTACATAGTTGTCTTTGCTGTCTCTGTATCTAAGATAATTGTGTAGTTTGAGTAATTATCGAGGTGAGCTAGCCAGCCGCGACGCGGCGCCAGACTTAGTCAACACACCTAGTCATCATTAACCCACTGCTAGCTAGCCAACCGTTACCGACTAGCAGCGCTGTAGATACTAATACTTTACAACGGAACGATTTGACTAGTGCAGTGTTAGCTAGCTAGCTACTTAGTTGTCTTTGTCATAGCTTGATAATTGTGTAGTCTAGTAATTACCGAGGTTAGCTAGCCAGCCATTGAGGTCAGCTAGCCAGCTATTTCCGTCCCCCGCGACGCCATTTTTCCTAACCCAGCCAACTATTACCGACGAGCAGCATTGTAGAAACTAAATACATTACAAGGACGTCTTGATTAGTGTTATGTTAGCTAGCTAGCTACAAAGTTGCTTTGTATCATGACAAGGGGTAGTACTGAAACTATCGAGGTTACCTAGCCAGCTACACGTTCAAAGTCAACAACGCAGCCACTGCTAGCTAGCCTACTCCACCAGCCAGCAGTACTGTATCATTTTCGTCATTTTAGTCAATAAGATTTTTGCAACGTAAGCTTAACTTTCTGAACATTCGAGACGTGTAGTCCACTTGTCATTCCAATCTCCTTTGCATTAGCGTAGCCTCTTCTGTAGCTTGTCTACTATGTGTCTGTCTATCCCTGTTCTCTCCACTCTGCACAGGCTATACAAACGCTCCACACCGCGTGGCCGCTACCACTCTAACCTGGTGGTCCCAGCGCGCACGACCCACGTGGAGTTCCAGGTCTCCGGCAGCCTCTGGAACTGCCGGTCTGCGGCCAACAAGGCTGAGTTCATCTCAGCCTATGCTACCCTCCAGTCCCTAGACTTCCTGGTGCTGA
Organism: Salmo salar; assembly: GCF_965601325.2. Classification (NCBI taxonomy): domain Eukaryota; kingdom Metazoa; phylum Chordata; class Actinopteri; order Salmoniformes; family Salmonidae; genus Salmo; species Salmo salar. The sequence goes on along the minus strand of NC_138299.1, from coordinate 156,711,799 downwards.
CGGAAACATGGATTACCACAGAGAACACTGCTACTCCTACTGCTCTCTCCTCGTCTGCCTACGTGTTCTCGCATACCCCTAGAGCATCGAGCCAGCGGGGTGGTGGCACTGGAATCCTCATCTCTCCCAAGTGGACATTCTCTCTTTCTCCCCTGACCCATCTGTCTATCTCCTCATTTGAATTCCATGCTGTCACAGTTACCAGCCCTTTCAAGCTTAACATCCTTATCATTTATCGCCCTCCAGGTTCCCTTGGAGAGTTCATCAATGAGCTTGACGCCTTGATAAGTTCCTTTCCTGAGGATGGCTCACCTCTCACAGTTCTGGGTGACTTTAACCTCCCCACGTCTACCTTTGACTCATTCCTCTCTGCCTCCTTCTTTCCACTCCTCTCCTCTTTTGACCTCACCCTCTCACCTTCCCCCCCTACTCACAAGGCAGGCAATACGCTTGACCTCCTCTTTACTAGATGCTGTTCTTCCACTAATCTCATTGCAACTCCCCTCCAAGTCTCTGACCACTACCTTGTATCCTTTTCCCTCTCGCTCTCATCCAACACTTCTCACTCTGCCCCTACTCGGATGGTATTGCGCCGTCCCAACCTTCGCTCTCTCTCTCCCGCTACTCTCTCCTCTTCCATCCTATCATCTCTTCCCTCTGCTCAAACCTTCTCCAACCTATCTCCTGATTCTGCCTCCTCAACCCTCCTCTCCTCCCTCTCTGCATCCTTTGATTTCCTCTGTCCCCTATCCTCCAGGCCGGCTCGGTCCTCCCCTCCTGCTCCGTGGCTCGACGACTCACTGCGAGCTCACAGAACAGGGCTCCGGGCAGCCGAGCGGAAATGGAGGAAAACTCGCCTCCCTGCGGACCTGGCATCCTTTCACTCCCTCCTCTCTAGATTTTCCTCTTCTGTCTCTGCTGCTAAAGCCACTTTCTACCACTCTAAACTCCAAGCATCTGCCTCTAACCCTAGGAAGCTCTTTGCTACCTTCTCCTCCCTCCTGAATCCTCCTCCCCCTCCCCCCCCCCTCCTCCTCCCTCTCTGCGGATGACTTCGTCAACCATTTTGAAAAGAAGGTTGACGACATCCGATCCTCGTTTGCTAAGTCAAACGACACCGCTGGTCCTGCTCACACTGCCCTACCCTGTGCTTTGACCTCTTTCTCCCCTCTCTCTCCAGATGAAATCTCGCGTCTTGTGACGGCCGGCCGCCCAACAACCTGCCCACTTGACCCTATCCCCTCCTCTCTTCTCCAGACCATTTCCGGAGACCTTCTCCCCTACCTCACCTCGCTCATCAACTCATCCTTGACCGCTGGCTACGTCCCTTCCGTCTTCAAGAGAGCGAGAGTTGCACCCTTTCTGAAAAAACCTACACTCGATCCCTCCGATGTCAACAACTACAGACCAGTATCCCTTCTTTCCTTTCTCTCCAAAACTCTTGAACGTGCCGTCCTTGGCCAGCTCTCTTGCTATCTCTCTCAGAATGACCTTCTTGATCCTAATCAGTCAGGTTTCAAGACTGGGCATTCAACTGAGACTGCTCTTCTCTGTGTCACGGAGGCCCTCCGCACTGCTAAAGCTAACTCTCTCTCCTCTGCTCTCATCCTTCTAGACCTATCTGCTGCCTTTGATACTGTGAACCACCAGATCCTCCTCTCCATCCTCTCCGACCTGGGCATCTCCGGTGCGGCCCACGCTTGGATTGCGTCCTACCTGACAGGTCGCTCCTACCAGGTGGCGTGGCGAGAATCTGTCTCCGCACCACGTGCTCTCACCACTGGTGTCCCCCAGGGCTCTGTTCTAGGCCCTCTCCTATTCTCGCTATACACCAAGTCACTTGGCTCTGTCATATCGTCACATGGTCTCTCATATCATTGCTATGCAGATGACACACAATTAATCTTCTCCTTTCCCCCTTCTGACAACCAGGTGGCGAATCGCATCTCTGCATGTCTGGCAGACATATCAGTGTGGAAGACGGATCACCACCTCAAGCTGAACCTCGGCAAGACGGAGCTGCTCTTCCTCCCGGGGAAGGACTGCCCGTTCCATGATCTCGCCATCACGGTTGACAACTCCCTTGTGTCCTCCTCCCAGAGTGCTAAGAGCCTCGGCGTGACCCTGGACAACACCCTGTCGTTCTCCACTAACATCAAGGCGGTGACCCGATCCTGTAGGTTCATGCTCTACAACATTCGCAGAGTACGACCCTGCCTCACACAGGAAGCGGCGCAGGTCCTAATCCAGGCACTTGTCATCTCCCGTCTGGATTACTGCAACTCGTTGTTGGCTGGGCTCCCTGCTTGTGCCATTAAACCCCTACAACTCATCCAGAACGCCGCAGCCCGTCTGGTGTTCAACCTTCCCAAGTTCTCTCACATCACCCCGCTCCTCCGCTCTCTCCACTGGCTTCCAGTCGAAGCTCGCATCTGCTACAAGACCATGGTGCTTGCCTATGGAGCTGTGAGGGGAACGGCACCTCCGTACCTTCAGGCTCTGATCAGGCCCTACACCCAAACAAGGGCACTGCATTCATCCACCTCTGGCCTGCTCGCCTCCCTACCTCTGAGGAAGCACAGTTCCCGCTCAGCCCAGTCTAAACTGTTCGCTGCTCTGGCACCCCAATGGTGGAACAAGCTCCCTCACGACGCCAGGACAGCGGAGTCAATCACCACCTTCCGGAGACACCTGAAACCCCACCTCTTTAAGGAATACCTGGGATAGGATAAAGTAATCCTTCTAACCCCCCCTTAAAAGATTTAGATGCACTATTGTAAAGTGGTTGTTCCACTGGATATTATAAGGTGAATGCACCAATTTGTAAGTCGCTCTGGATAAGAGCGTCTGCTAAATGACTTAAATGTAAATGTAAATGTAAATGTGTGTTAAAGTTTCAAAATAGGAGAGTTGAACGATCCAAAGACAGACTGTCACCTCAGAGAGCCCTGAGACTCTGGCCTCTCTCATCACGCTGGCCTCTCTCATCACGCTGGCCTATCTCATCACTTTGGCACCTCTCTCATCACTCTGGTACCTCTCGCATCACTCTGGTACCTCTCTCATCACTCTGGTACCGCTCTCATCACTCTGGTACCGCTCTCATCACTCTGGTACCTCTCTCATCACTCTGGTCCCGCTCTCATCACTCTGGTCCCTCTCTCATCACTCTGGTCCCTCTCTCATCACTCTGGTCCCTCTCTCATCACTCTGGCCTTTCTCATCACTCTGGCCTTTCTCATCACTCTGGCCTGTGTTAGACTGCAGGGCTACAGCTTATACAGCCTCGCCAGGCCTCTAGTGACCGAGCCTCTCTCTGATCCTCTCTCCCTGTTACAGGGCTCTGTGAGAAGAGATATCCTACCAGAGAGCTGGGTGAAGTTACTACAATGTTTCCTAAACCCATCTAATCCTATCAAATACGGGGCTAGGGGCTAGGAGGCAGACAGGGGTTTGATTTCTGACTGAGCACTGAAAGAAAAGGAGAATGAAAGCTTGTGGGCCTGCAGTGAGAGAACACTCTCGTTTCATTCGATTTTATTAGGATACCTGTCAAACACTACAACGAGCTGAGAGAGGTGTAAAGAGGACGAGCTGAGAGAGGTGTAAAGAGGACGAGCTGAGAGAGGATCAATGTAAGATGGAGGATCTTTTATTACAATAACTGACTTTGAGGAGGCACAACAACACACTCCTGAGGTCAATAGAGGTGTTTATTTTTGTTTCCTACTTGACCATCATGTGTTTGTTAGTGGTTTCTATTTGGACATCATGTGTTTCTTGGTGTTTCTCTCTGGTCTCAGGAGGATGATGAAACACTTTGGAACAAACAGACAGAACAGCAGCCCAAAGCTGGAAGCTAAGATGGCGAATATCTCCACAGCTACAGTGTACTTCCCAGGAGAGCTGACGTAGGCAGGGACGAAGGAGATCCACACGGCACAGAAGATCAGCATGCTGAAGGTGATGAACTTGGCCTCGTTGAAGTTGTCAGGGAGTTTCCTGGCCAGGAAGGCTAAGAGGAGACAGAGGGAGGCCAGCAGGCCGATGTAGCCCAGCACCAGAGAGAAGCCGACCACAGAGCCCACCTCACACTCCAGGACCACCCTCGGCCCCCGACCCTCTCTGCCGCCCCTCTCAGCCGGCCGGGGTGGAGCTAGGGTCAGCCACAGCACACAGATCAGCACCTGTGGAAGGGAAAGGAGTTTGGAAGGAAATAGCAAGCACAGTCACCATAACAACAAAGAACATGGTCAGTGAAGGAAATAAATCAATTCCAATAGAATATAGTAAAAACTAGATGTTCACCTGGATGAGTGTGCAGAGTGAGATACCCATCCTTTGCTGAGCTGGGCTGAAGTATCTCATCAGGTTCTCTCCAGGCAGAGTGGCCCTGAAGGCCACCAGCACCACCACAGTCCTGCTGAGCAGACAGGAGATGCAGAACACAAAGCTTATACCAAACAGGGTGTGTCTCAGCATGCACGTCCACGGCTTCGGCCGGCCAATGAAAACCAGTGCACACAGGAAGCAGAGCTTGAGTGACAGCAGGAGCAGGAAGCTGAGCTCAGAGTTGTTGGCTTTCACCTGAAATGAGACAGAGAAGTAAAATGTAGACTGAGTAACATCATAAATCTCATCGTTATGTGACACAATTCGGTAACATTTCGCTATGCCACAAGCAGTTAACTACACCCGCAATAGAATCTGCTAAATATGTGTATGTGACCAATAACATCTGTTAAATATGTGAACAATAGCATCTGTTAAATATGTGTATGTGACCAATTACATCTGCTAAATATGTGACCAATAACATCTGCTAAATATGTGACCAATAACATCTGCTAAATATATGACCAATAACATCTGCTAAATATGTGACCAGTAACATCTGTTGAATATGTGACCAAGAGCATTTGATCTGAACTGATACTCTGAGTCGATATTCACGTAAAATAAGGGATTCCCCTCGAGCATACCCACAAATTGGGAAAAACAAACATTCTTTCCTAATGACCCCCTATGTAAAATTACCAACTTTATCGTCAAATTTGTTGTAAAACACATACAACAAAACATGCCGAAAAAGCTGCTATGTCGTTCCATGTACACGTAACAATGTTAGCCTGCGAGAAGAGTCGCTTGGCTTCAGGCTATTTGGTGTGGGAGAGTGGGAAATGTGGTGATACGGTATGTAGGCTAAGTAGACTAAATACAGCTACTTGTGTGAAAAACATTTTTATCACAGGTTAAGATATTTAACTTGTTTAGTCCGATTGTAACTCCACTCACTACTTGTAACTGTATAGTCTGTTAGTAACTCCACTCACTACTTGTAGTTGTATAGTATGTTAGTAACTCCACTCACTACTTGTAGCTGTATAATCTGTTAGTAACTCCACTCACTACTTGTAACTGTGTAGTCTGTTAGTAACTCCACTCACTACTTGTAACTGTATAGTCTGTTAGTAACTCCACTCACTACCAGTAGCTGTATAGTCTGTTAGTAACTCCACTCACTACTTGTAGTTGTATAGTCTGTTAGAAACTCCACTCACTACTTGTAGTTGTATAGTCTGTAACTCCACTGACTACTTGTAACTGTGTAGTCTGTTAATAACTCCACTCACTACTTGTAACTGTATAGTCTGTTAGTAACTCCACTCACTACTTGTAGTTGTATAGTCTGTTAGAAACTCCACTCACTACTTGTAGTTGTATAGTCTGTAACTCCACTCACTACTTGTAACTGTATAGTCTGTTTGTAACTCCACTCAGTACTTGTATAGTCTGTTAGTAACTCCACTCACTACTTGTATAGTCTGTTAGTAACTCCACTCACTACTTGTATAGTCTGTTAGTAACTCCACTCACTACTTGTATAGTCTGTTAGTAACTCCACTCACTACTTGTAGTTGTATAGTCTGTTAGTAACTCCACTCACTACTTGTAGTTGTATAGTCTGTTAGTAACTCCACTCACTACTTGTAGTTGTATAGTCTGTTAGTAACTCCACTCACTACTTGTAGTTGTATAGTCTGTAACTCCACTCACTACTTGTAACTGTGTAGTCTGTTAATAACTCCACTCACTACTTGTAACTGTATAGTCTGTTAGTAACTCCACTCACTACTTGTAGTTGTATAGTCTGTTAGAAACTCCACTCACTACTTGTAGTTGTATAGTCTGTAACTCCACTCACTACTTGTAACTGTATAGTCTGTTTGTAACTCCACTCAGTACTTGTATAGTCTGTTAGTAACTCCACTCACTACTTGTAGCTGTGTAGTCTGTCAGTAACTCCACTCACTACTTGTAACTGTATAGTCTGTCAGTAACTCCACTCACTACTTGTAGTTGTATTGTCTGTAACTCCACTCACTACTTGTAACTGTATAGTCTGTCAGTAACTCCACTCACTACTTGTAGTTGTATTGTCTGTAACTCCACTCACTACTTGTAACTGTATAGTCTGTTAGTAACTCCACTCACTACTTGTAGTTGTATTGTGTGTAACTCCACTCACTACTTGTAACTGTATAGTCTGTCAGTAACTCCACTCACTACTTGTAGTTGTATTGTCTGTAACTCCACTCACTACTTGTAACTGTATAGTCTGTTAGTAACTCCACTCACTACTTGTAGTTGTAATGTCTGTAACTCCACTCACTACTTGTAACTGTATAGTCTGTTAGTAACTCCACTCACTACTTGTAGCTGTATAGTCTGTTAGTAACTCCACTCACTACTTGTAACTGTATAGTCTGTTAGTAGCTCCACTCACTACTTGTAGTTGTACAGATGTTATCTCAATGAGAAAAACCTGTATAAATAAATTTAATAAAAAAAAAAATATTAAATATATATATATATATATACCCTTTGAGTGTGTGTATAAATATACAGTGGGGCAAAAAAGTATTTAGTCAGCCATCACTTGTGCAAGTTCTCCCACTTAAAAAGATGAGAGAGGCCTGTAATTTTCATCATAGGTACACTTCAACTATGACAGACAAAATGAGAAAAAGAAATCCTGAAAATCACATTGTAGGATTTTTAATGAATTTATTTGCAAATTATGGTGGAAAATAAGTATTTGGTCAATAACAAAAGTTTCTCAATACTTTGTTATATACCCTTTGTTGGCAATGACAGAGGTCAAACGTTTTCTGTAAGTCTTCACAAGGTTTTCACACACTGTTGCTGGTATTTTGGCCCATTCCTCCATACAGATCTCCTCTAGAGCAGTGATGTTTTGGGGCTGTCGCTGGGCAACACGCACTTTCAACTCCCTCCAAAGATTTTCTATGGGGTTGAGATCTGGAGACTGGCTAGGCCACTCCAGGACCTTGAAATGCTTCTTACGAAGCCACTCCTTCGTTGCCCGGGCGGTGTGTTTAGGATCATTGTCATGCTGAAAGACCCAGCCACGTTTCATCTTCAATGCCCTTGCTGATGGAAGGAGGTTTTCACTCAAAATCTCACGATACATGGCTCCATTCATTCTTTCCTTTACACGGATCAGTCGTCCTGGTCCCTTTGCAGAAAAACAGCCCCAAAGCATGATGTTTCCACCCCCATGCTTCACAGTAGGTATGGTGTTCTTTGGATGCAACTCAGCATTCTTTGTCCTCCAAACACGACGAGTTGAGTTTTTACCAAAAAGTTATATTTTGGTTTCATCTGACCATATGACATTCTCCCAATCCTCTTCTGGATCATCCAAATGCTCTCTAGCAAACTTCAGACGGGCTTGGACATGTACTGGCTTAAGCAGGGGGACACGTCTGGCACTGCAGGATTTGAGTCCCTGGCGGCGTAGTGTGTTACTGATGGTAGGCTTTGTTACTTTGGTCCCAGCTCTCTGCAGGTCATTCACTAGGTCCCCCCGTGTGGTTCTGGGATTTTTGCTCACCGTTCTTGTGATCATTTTGACCCCACGGGGTGAGATCTTGCGTGGAGCCCCAGATCGAGGGAGATTATCAGTGGTTTTGTATGTCTTCCATTTCCTAATACTTGCTCCCACAGTTGATTTCTTCAAACCAAGCTGCTTACCTATTGCAGATTCAGTGTTCCCAGCCTGGTGCAGGTCTACAATTTTGTTTCTGGTGTCCTTTGACAGCTCTTTGGTCTTGGCCATAGTGGAGTTTGGAGTGTGACTGTTTGAGGTTGTGGACAGGTGTCTTTTATACTGATAACAAGTTCAAACAGGTGCCATTAATACAGGTAACGAGTGGAGGACAGAGGAGCCTCTTAAAGAAGAAGTTACAGGTCTGTGAGAGCCAGAAATATTGCTTGTTTGTAGGTGACCAAATACTTATTTTCCACCATAATTTGCAAATAAATTCATAAAAAATCCTACAATGTGATTTTCTGGATTTTTTTCTCTCATTTTGTCTGTCATAGTTGACGTGTACATATGATGAAAATTACAGGCCTCTCTCATCTTTTTAAGTGGGAGAACTTGCACAATTGGTGGCTGACTAAATACTTTTTTGCCCCACTGTATATATAAAAAGTATACCAACTGATGTGGCTCATGCATTGGAATTTTTTGCAATGTCAGTTGAGTTGACTCAACAAATCATAGCACAGACTGAAGGGTACACTTCCAGCTTTTAATTCCTGGCATTGGTACACTCAAAGGGTACATTCGTAAATTCACTCTGGAGTGCCAGAGAGCGCTGAGAGTGCACTCTGGGCGTTCGTAAATTCAGAGCACTGTCAGATTGTCCGTTGGTAAATTCAGAGAGCGTTTAGAGAACACACTGGATGCTCTGGCTGAAAAGTAGGGTTGATCCGAGCATTCTGACCTCACAACGGCAGTCAAGCACCCAAGCTAACTTGCTAACGTTAGCTAGTTTCCTAGCTACTTCCAGACATAAATGAGAGAACACCTCACTCTGACCATTTTATTTGCCCTAGCAAAGCTGGTTAGGCTGCTTTCATGTTATCCAGCGCGTTGGTGACTGTAACTGGGTTGCTGGTAACAATTGAATTAAGCTATTTAGAATCAGAGGAGAGTGCTCTGAAATCGGAGTAGATTAGCCAGAGTGAATTTATGAACGCATCCAAAATGTCTGCCAGTCCATTCGTTACGCCATCATTGACTTGAATGGGGACGCCCGTTCTATTCATTGTATTTCTATGATCATATGATTCAACTCACCAGGGGCGTATGGCGGTGGTAGAAGAAGGTGGCCAGGGCACCAGCTGTGAGCGTTGCCCCGGAAACTGAGATGACGGACAGGATGACGCCCATTGTGTCACTGTAGGAGAGGAAGTCCACCAGCTGTGGGACGCAGGCTGTACGATCTGGGTTGGACCAGAACCGCTCTGGACACCTGATACACTCAACTGACCCTGACAGAAAAGGAAGACAAATCAAGAGTCAGAATCAGAACCAGTCAGACTCAGTGCCAGTCAGACTCAGTGCCAGTCAGACTCAGGGCCAGTCAGAATCAGGACCAGTCAGACTCAGTGCCAGTCAGACTCAGGGCCAGTCAGGATCAGGACCAGTCAGACTCAGGGCCAGTCAGAATCAGAACCAGTCAGGACCAGGACCGGTCAGAATCAGGACCAGTCAGAATCAGGACCAGTCAGAATCAGGACCAGTCAGGATCGGGACCAGTCAGAATCAGTACCAGTAAGAATGGGGGCCGGTCAGATTCAGGACTGGTCAGAATCAGGACCAGTCAGAATCAGGACCAGTCAGAATCAGGACCAGGCAAAACATGAATTGGAATGAGAAAAGCTGATAGACTACCTGTTGTGTTGCTGATCTCTCCCTCAGCGCAGGACAGACAGTCGAAGCAGCACACAGGCCTCCCCTTCTGTACCACATGCCTGGAACCAGGGGGGCAGGCAGCACTGCATATAGACACAGGGACCTACCCGACGGTGTGGTGGACACAATGATCATTATCATCATCATCATCGCTATTATCACCATTATTACACACACACACACACACACACACACACACACACACACACACACACACACACACACACACACACACACACACACACACACACACACACACACACACAGGTTTGCTGGGCCCCTCTGGGGACTAGGTGAGGAATCTGACCACATAAATATCTCACATTCATGTTGATGACAGAGCTTTCTGACTGACCTAACATTCAGTATCATGTTGATGACAGAGCTTTCTGTCTGACCTAACATTCAGTATCATGTTGATGACAGAGCTTTCTGACTGACCTAACATTCAGTATCATGTTGATGACAGAGCTTTCTGTCTGACCTAACATTCAGTATCATGTTGATGACAGAGCTTTCTGACTGACCTAACATTCAGTATCATGTTGATGACAGAGCTTTCTGTCTGACCTAACATTCAGTATCATGTTGATGACAGAGCTTTCTGACTGACCTAACATTCAGTATCATGTTGATGACAGAGCTTTCTGACTGACCTAACATTCAGTATCATGTTGATGACAGAGCTTTCTGACTGACCTAACATTCAGTATCATGTTGATGACAGAGCTTTCTGACTGACCTAACATTCAGTATCATGTTGATGACAGAGCTTTCTGTCTGACCTAACATTCAGTATCATGTTGATGACAGAGCTTTCTGACTGACCTAACATTCAGTATCATGTTGATGACAGAGCTTTCTGTCTGACCTAACATTCAGTATCATGTTGATGACAGAGCTTTCTGTCTGACCTAACATTCAGTATCATGTTGATGACAGAGCTTTCTGACTGACCTAACATTCAGTATCATGTTGATGACAGAGCTTTCTGACTGACCTAACATTCAGTATCATGTTGATGACAGAGCTTTCTGACTGACCTAACATTCAGTATCATGTTGATGACAGAGCTTTCTGACTGACCTAACATTCAGTATCATGTTGATGACAGAGCTTTCTGACTGACCTAACATTCAGTATCATGTTGATGACAGAGCTTTCTGACTGACCTAACATTCAGTATCATGTTGATGACAGAGCTTTCTGACTGACCTAACATTCAGTATCATGTTGATGACAGAGCTTTCTGTCTGACCTAACATTCAGTATCATGTTGATGACAGAGCTTTCTGACTGACCTAACATTCAGTATCATGTTGATGACAGAGCTTTCTGACTGACCTAACATTCAGTATCATGTTGATGACAGAGCTTTCTGACTGACCTAACATTCAGTATCATGTTGATGACAGAGCTTTCTGACTGACCTAACATTCAGTATCATGTTGATGACAGAGCTTTCTGACTGACCTAACATTCAGTATCATGTTGATGACAGAGCTTTCTGACTGACCTAACATTCAGTATCATGTTGATGACAGAGCTTTCTGTCTGACCTAACATTCAGTATCATGTTGATGACAGAGCTTTCTGACTGACCTAACATTCAGTATCATGTTGATGACAGAGCTTTCTGTCTGACCTAACATTCACCTGTAATTTGGTGTTTTTTTCTGTCTTTCTCTTTGCTGTATGTCTGCCTCAGGGTGAGAAACTAAACAAGTCTATCTCTCTCACACACACACACACAAGCACGCATGCAGATACACAAACACACACACTCTCCTCTCTGCCTCAGAGAAACCTAGCTAAATGATACTCACCTCGTCTCCGCTGCCCCCTCCCCACACCACTTTCTCCATATTGATGTGAAACTGGTCGTCCACTCCCACTGAAGACAGAAAATGGCCGACCTGGACAAACTCTGCTGTCCCCTCGGGGGTCACATGCCAGTTGATGATGTCATAAGAGCCAGGCGGATCACCATTTATGTCGAAGTGGAACAAATCCCCCACAGGGGTACTGAAGTTCACTCTCCTCAGATAATGAACAATCTCAAAGACAAAAGGTTTATTGAAACAGGATTAAGAGTTAGAACCAGTTGTGGCTTTGGGTCTTTAGTACTCAACCCTTATAAAGTGTTTCCACTGTATCCTGACTGGAAACATTAGTGTTGTTAACCTGAAAACAGATCAACATGGTATTGTCACCTGGCTGGGCTGAAGCTTCCTGATATCAGGGCACCGTCCACTATTAAAGGGTCCCTCCCCTGGTCGACAGGCCACCATGTCCTGAATGGCGTGGGCGATGGCGTAAACAGCCTTGTACACATTGTAGCTGGCTCTCAGCTGAGACACGTCAGCGTACTGGCTCTCCCCTTCACCTAGGATTGACACTTTATTTTACTGAGAGAACATCGGGAATGGATCAGGACACAAAAACAGAGCATTAGTTGTAAACTCTCCCTCACCTATGATCTCTGAACCAGTACACTGTCGCCGGGACGACGGGGTCATGCTGAGGTCAATCCCTAGAGAACACCCAAAAATCTCCTCCCACAATTCCCTCAGGAAGGGGTCGGATTTCTGGTAGTCCCCATCAGGACGGAGGCGTGTTAGGAAAGGGCCCAGGCTGGGAATGACAGCTTTCTTCAGGGCAAATCCAATAGTCCCGGCAAGAGAGGGCAGGTTTTTTGGGGAAGAGAGAGTAGAGTAGGTGACCCAGGCTTCCGAGGCGATCCACTGCCTATCTGTTATGTTCTGACGGACAACCTCTTCCATCAGGACCTGAAGAATGAGATGGTTGAAAAGATCAAGATAGTCAAGTTGAAGTACATGATTATCAATAAGAAAATACTTGTCTATAAAGGGCATCAAGACATGGTAGGCCAAAACACTCTGCTACAGTTGTGTAACAAATACTTAACAATACTCTGACCAGTAACTGATTACCCGTGCATCCTGAGAGATAGCGAATGTCACCACCACTCTGGCAGTAGATCGTCTGATGGTGTCCACGATGTGCTTCATCCGTCTCTGAGATGGTACCTTGGGGATGACCATCAGTGAGAGAGAGGGAAGAGAGTCAGAGAATATCAGAGAGAGTGTTTCTATTTTGGATTAGTGGAGGGGGGGAGCAGAGTCAAAGAGAGACAGAAAGAGAGAGTCTATTGTCAGATCATCAGAGTGAGGTCGTACCTTGGGGATGACCTCTGCGTAGGCGACACAAACCCCAGATCCCTGGAGATCTTGGAGAAGCATCTGAACCCCAAACTTTCCATAGTCATCATCCCCTGACACCAGCCCCACCCACTCCCAGCCCAGTTGATGCAGCAGCCTGGCCATGCCCCGAGCCTGGAAGGCATCGCTGGGTATCGTACGGAAGAAGGACGGGTACCTCCAGTTGTCACTCAAACACGCACAGGAGGCAAAGTAACTCACCTGGGAGAGAACAGAAAGAGAGTCAGGGAGAATAAGAATTTGTAAGACTCAGAAAGCAGAGGGAGAGGAAAAGTGAACATAGAGAGTCATCAAGATAGATATTTGAATTTAAAGTGTAAGAGAGTCATCTAGATAGATATTTGAATTGAATGTGTAAGAGTATCATCGAAGTAGATATTTGAATGTAATGTGTAAGAAAGTCATGTGGATAGATATTTGAATGTAATGTGTAAGAAAGTCATCTACATAGATATTTGAATGCAGTCTGTAAGAACGTCATCATCTCTTTCCATTTCATTATGTAATCCAACCGCATGCCTCACCATGGGTAACTCAAACGGCCCGAGGGTCTGTGCCACCACGATGGAGGCTGAGGAGCGGGCATCACCGATGATGACGGGCACCTCAGGGTTTGCTCCACACTCTGTGCCCACCACAGAGGCCTCCTGGCCGGTGACCATGGCTAGGGCTGCCCCCAGAGTGGTACCCTCGGCCAGGCATGTGTCAGCAGCCAGGAACCCCAGGGTGAGGTTAGGAAGGAGGACTGGGTCACGGTTAATCTCCTCCACCGCAAAGATCATAGTCTGGAGCCAGCGATAAGCACGCTGGTAGAACCTGACAGATGACAGATGGAGGAAGGGAAGAGACAGGGAGAGAGGGCGTAACTGAATACACTTTACAGGTGAAAACAATGACACAAAGCTGTCATCACACATCACTTCGGAGTTGCGTACATTGTACATGTCACATTTCCCTCAATACTCCTGAACTCCTGCTCTGGCAGAGGGGCTTCCACATGGATTGGGAACAGGCCCCCAATGACCACATCTCCTGCCCGATAAACACTGCCCGAGATGGGGTTAGCCATCAGGCGACAGGCCCCCCCTCCACCTCCAGACTGACCCCAGACAAACCCAGGGACTGTGAAGCAGCAGAGCAGCCACAGCCAGCCACAGAGGCACATCACCTGGATAGAGACAAGGTCGAGGACTGGGAAAGTCCGTCACCTGGAGGAGAGAGATCAAACCAAGATTTTACAAACAGAACACTGAGTAAATAGAATGACATGAACAAAAAAACGCAATCAATTAAGAAATACACCATACACCACGACACCTGTAACCAGACATTTGTATGAAACAACAGTGATAGACACACAGAAGAATATGTTCCATCTTTGCACTACCTATCAACAGTAAAGCTCCTGGTGAGACAGTCAGACAGACAGAGAGACAGACAGACAGAGAGGATGAGTGTCTGTCAGTCTAGTATCTCCTGCAGAGAGTGAAAGAGGGAGAGGAAGAGGAGAGAAGGGGAGATGCTGATATAGGGAAAAATGAGCCCCCGGCTAAAAAACAGGCACACAGCCACCAGGGGGTGCTTGTAGGGACGGGAGGGGTAGGAGGGGGTTAATTGGGGCTTGTTATTGGAGGATAACTTGGGGAACAGGTAATTGAGGGTAATTGGAGAAAGCCTATGAGGGTGATGTTATTGAAGTATTGTAGTAGGAGAGGAGAATCAGCGTCTGTTCTTCAACAACATCTGATGTTACATCATACTTTATTCATTCTTATGAATGATTGTCTTTATAAAATACATGTGATTAAATGGAGTAGCCCTTTCCTGCTGTCAACTCACCTAGTGGCCTCATGGGTGGAATGTTATTCAAATTTTTCACAGTTTCACAAATAAAAAGCAGCCGAAAATCCGGTGTTTTATGTCAAAAGGTTTTGTTAAATTTCAGTCCTCTGTGATGTATATAAAGTTGAATATTGGGATGCAAACTCAAAATGGAATACATTTCAACTCTATATCTGACATGGTATTAATTTTTTTAAGCCCATAACCACGTGTGGGAAATGCATACATTTGTCCCAAAGTAGATTTGTTTTAAGACTACCAAGAAACCCTGATTTAACCCACTGCAGTGAAAAGAGAAAGAGGAGAGGAGAGGAGAGGAGAGGAGAGCCTTTTAAAGTGTGGGGGGGGGGGCGGTTTCCTGAATATTCATTAATCTGGTTGAGCGTTCTTGAGTGCATGACATCACCCATATAGTAGCCAGTTTTTGTGGTGGAATCATATCTAACAGCGGGTTAGATTTGATTCCACCATAAAAACTGGCTACTGGTTCGTTTCCAGCCAAAAATGCTCAACTCATGTATAGTTTTTCCTGTGACCAATGCATTTAGAAGATAGCTACCATCGCTCCTGAAGCCTATGTCCTCAGAGTCCAGCTAACGTTAGCTAGCTAGTGTCAGGAATTAGCATTTTGCTTGCTAGCTGAGCTGTTTTTTAAGAAAACTGCTGATATGAATTAAACAATGTAGCTAGCTCCTCGGCGACAATGTTTTTGGGGCGCGGGAATGTCAGATTTGTATTTCGATTTTATATTAACTGTCATTGATGTTGTTGGTTACTACTAGAGATATTGTCCGCCTTGTTTTTTGTTTTAGTAAGGGCTCAAAAGTGACATCACGCATTCAAGAAGGCTCAACCAATCATCCGACATGTTCTATGTTGAGACTCATGAATATTCGTGAAAATACCCCCCGCCTTCCTACAGAAGGAAATTTCATCCACCTCACACGCAAAACATTTTAGTGCCCCCCCCCTCCTGTCGGCACAGAGAACAAATTGCAATTTCAAGTGATCTTCCTGCAATTATACACATTTTGCCATTGGGCTGATTTTTTGTTGTTGATATAACAGGATTCCATCTTATTCCGGTATTGTCTGTTTGTCTGTTTGATGGCTCTGCTGTAGCGGGACTTCTGGTGTGCATTCGCTTCCTCAGCCGTAGCCTCTGAGTTGGCTGCGATGTCCCTGTGAGGGGTAGCTCTGTCAGTAGTAAGTAGGATAATGCACAAGAATGTTTTATACCCATGATTTCAGATCTAAATGTCAAAGGTCACAGATGTATGCACTTAAAGTCAGTCAGTTAGTTAAAGGACTCTCAGACCATGAGAAACACGATTCTCTTGTCTGATGAAACCAAGATTGAACTCTTTGACCTGAATGCCAAGCATCACGTCTGGAGGAAACCTGGCACGGTGAAGCATGGGGGTGGCAGCATCATGTTTTTCAGAGGCAGAGACTGGGAGACTAGTCAGGATCGAGGGTAAGATGAACGGAGCAAAGAACAGAGAGATCTTTGATGAAAACCTGCTCCAGAGCACTCAGGACCTCAGACTGGAGGAAGGTTCACCTTCCAACAGGACAATGACCCTAAGCACACAGCCAAGACAAGGCTTTTGGACAAGTCTCATAATGTCCTTGAGTGGCCCAGCCAGAGCCCGGACTTAAACATCTCTGTAGAGACCTGAAAATAGCTGTGCAGCGACGCTCCCCATCCAACATGAGAGATCTTGAGAGGATCTGCAGAGAAGAATGGGAGAAACTCCAGAAATACAGGTGTGCAACATTTGTAGCGTCATACCCAAGAAGACTCAAAGATTTAATCGCAGCCAAAGGTGCTTCAACAAAGTACTGAGTAAAGAGTCTGAATTCTTATGTAAATGTGACTCATTTCTGGAAACTAGGCGTATGTCGCTCGTCATTACTTCACAGGAGAGCCATTTCAACGTAAACTTTTTGGCAGAAATGCCTTCTGGACCATGTGAACTTTCATGTGCCTTAATAACAAACTTGTATGCCACCTGGAAATACTAATACAATTGTTAAATTATGAGCCTAGTTGGTACAGCCACAGAAAAAGACGGGGACCTTCCCGCTAGCCAAAATCTGGCATTTGACTGCAAATATGCAGACGGAGTCAATAAGAGAACACACAGAAGGCTGTTGTATAAAACACCTGTCTCTGGATTACATCTTCAAACTAAGGCAACCGTGGCATCCGTGATAGAGAGGGACAAGTGTCCATCCATGTATGCGGATAAAATAGTCTAGCTAGCTTCATTTTCAGATATTACACGTTTCTAATTTTGTCCGAAAGTTGTTTTCATTTCAAGTTAAAGCATCCTGTTAACCAGCTAGCTAACGTTAGCTGTTTGGCTCGCTAGCTAACGTTATGTGTATGATCTGTGTAGTAATATTATTATTATTATTATTTGCATTGCTAGCTATAGCCTAACGTTATCTAGCTAGCTAACATTGAACCTGGTTGGTTAGCTATCTTTAGATTAATGCAGGGTAGTAACGTCATGAGTCAGGATTACAGGTAATTGTTTAGATAAATAGCTAGCTACATGTCTAAACAAAATAATCCACTATGCAAGTATCTCCAACTTCAGAGCACTCGTCTGAGTGTGCCAGAGCGCAGAAAAACTGACGAATTTACAAACGCTGAACACCTATTGAATATGACCATTGTCAGTAAACGTTGGCAAAAAAGCGTCATTAAATTGTTACCAGCAGTACAATTGCAATCACCAACTCTCTGGATAACATAAAAACAGCCTAAGCAGCTCTGCTAGTAAAATTGTCCGAGTTTGGGTGGGGGCTAAAATTTTAGAGGGCTAATTTTGAGTTTGGGGGGGGGCTAAAGCTTTAGAAGGCTAATTTTGAGTTTGGGTGGGGGCAAAAGCTTTAGAGGGCTAATTTTGAGTTGGGGGGGGGGGGGCTAAAGCATTAGAGGGCTAATTTTGAGTTTGGGGGGGGGGGCAAAGCTTTAGAGGGCTAATTTTGAGTTTGGGGGGGCAAAGCTTTAGAGGGCTAATTTTGAGTTGGGGGGGGCTAAAGCTTTAGAGGGCTAATTTTGAGTTGGGGGGGCTAAAGCTTTAGAGGGCTAATTTTGAGTGGGGAGGGGCTAAAGCTTTAGAGGGCTGGTTTTGAGTTTGGGTGGGGGCTAAAGCTTTAGAGGGCTCGTTTTGAGTTTGGGTGGGGGCTAAAGCTTTAGAGGGCTCGCTTTGCATCATTCTATTGATGTTTTGCCAGCTTGTGAAGTTTCTCATATTCAGACGTAGACTGATGAACTTTATTTTGAAAACTAGATTTTACTAAACTCTCTAGCGGAGTTATTCTGCAGGAGTGATGTGTTAGATACTTAGTTCATGTCAAGTTATATACCGATACACCAAGATACTAGGTGTAGTTTAGATACTTGGTAGTTTAGATAATTCCTTCGCAGGCTGGGATATTATATACTGGAATATTCTTTAGCCTCTTGGGGACACCTTCAACATATCAATCCCGTTAGCGGGATTCTTTGACAACATCCGGCAAAATGTAACATTAAACATTATTGAAAATACAACTGTCTTACACCATTCAAAAGATTAGAATATTGGTAATCAAACTCCGTTGTCCGATTTAAAATAGCTAATACAGAGAAGAAATGGCATGCTTTTCTTTGAGAAGAGCGATCAACAACAACAAACTTTTTCCGCCATGACAGGTATGACACATTCACATCCGACGGTAAAAATATGACTTACATTCTGATATCTTGCTCTTATTTCTCATCCTGGGCTTCCCAGTGATCAAATGAAGTGCCGTTTTCTTTGATAAAATCCATTTTTATAGCCTAACACGAAACATTTTGTAAACCGCTTGTGTCGTGAATTCCATGTCTATCAACTTTTGATGAAGCATTCGAAGTAATTACACACACTAAACATACGTTTATCTAGTCACAGTTGGTTTCATTGCAATCCTCTGGATGTTCGTAACACAGCCGAACATGATGGTTCTTTTTGTGGGGCATATTGACTGAAAGGAACTGATTTGAAGACAACGAGCAATGACATTTTTGTGCACCAATAATATTAGCGATGTTTCGTTGATTGACTGTATTTCTGTCCAATGGTCACTGATCTTCTTGAAATCTAGCTTGGTAGATAGCCAATGAGCTGAGGTAAACGCCAGTATGTGATGGTTATGGGTTGGAACACCAGCCCTTGTCAGTAAACGCACGTGTAACGAACTTCATTCGCCATTGAAGATCAGACTTGTTGCAGGCACACGCCATTACGCACAGTTGTATTTTGTGAAGAGTAGTTTCAGGGATTGTATAGAAAACATTATGGCGAATAAATCTGGAAAAGCGAAGTCGAAGGCTAAGTATACAGATTTGCAAGACATTTTAGAAGAAATAGATAGGGAAAGTGAGACCGAATATTTACTTGACGATGAATCTTTGAGTGACCATACCTTTGATTCGGAGGCTGAGGAAATGTTTCTGCAAGGAGAGGACATTATTCTGGATTGGTAAATGCTAATGCCGTTGTTTGAAATGTAAATAATTGTATAATTTTGGGCCAAAAAATTTTTGGGGGTGGAATTTATAGAAATATGATCCGTAATGAAATGTGTAACACACTATGTATTGCCAAAGTACACATTGGCATAACCTGTGTGTTTGATTGGGTGGATGTGTGTATGTATGTATTACATTTTTTATAAAAATGGAATGGAGTAGAACAGTAAACACACACATGGCTGTTGGGGGGAGGGCAGGCAGACCCACAACAATGGCTGTAGTTGAATGGAACAGCACTTCACCATAGTGACTGTGACATAGTGACTCTGCTCTATATAATACATATCTGTTTATTTTACGTGATGATACAAGGCTCATACATAACAAATAGTTTTTGAAATGTTTTCGTTCACAGTGGTAGCGACTCCGACTGGGAGCCCCCGGTGCCAAGGTGCCCATCCCCCGATGAAGCTGGTTCATCCAGCCAGACACCTGCTGTCTCCGGCGCCACACCTACCCCCGCCTGGCCATCTAGAGGTGGGAAGATGTCAAAGAGGCGGAGGAAGGGAAGCGTGGAACCTGCTGGCAGAGAGGTAGATGGGCATTGGCACTCTGTGCTGGAGGAGGATGAAGATCAAATTCCACCAGTATTTTGGCTGAAAAGGCAGCCAGGGCCACAACTAGACATGACAGTGAAGTACAGCCCCCTTCAACTATTGTATCTAACACCAACAAGTATGGAGCAAAAAAGCAAGCAGGCAAGAAAGATGCATGGAAGCCCATTTTCATGCAAGACCTTTTCTGCTTCCTTTCGATTGTCATTTACATGGGGCTGGTGAAGCTAAAATCCCTCAAGGCTTACTGGAAAAAATCCCCGCTCTATCAACTTCCTTTCCCCCCCACTGTCATGTCCTGTAAAAGGTTTTTATCTATCTTACGTGCGCTTCACATCAGTGACCCTAAAGTTGATGAGGCCAATGACAAGAGGAGAGGCACCGCAAGGTTTGAAAGGCTCTGTAAAATTAAACCTCTCTTCCCCAGCATGATTGAGGCCTGCAAGACTTATTTTCAGGCCGCCCAGAACTTGTCAATAGATGAGAGGATGGTTGCCTCAAAGGCCAGAATCAGTCTAAAACAATACATGCGGAACAAACCAACAAAATGGGGATACAAGCTGTTTGTTTTGGCCGATTCTGTGTGTGCGTACACCTGCAATTTTTTGGTTTATGAGGGGAAAAGCAGTTTTGCGACCGGTAAGGGACTAAGTTATGATTCTGTCATGGAGCTGTTGAATTTTAAACTTCTGGGGAGTGGCTGCAAACTCTTTGTCGACAATTTTTACACAAGCCCTACCCTGTTCACAGACCTCAGGAACCTGAATGTGCGGGCTTGTGGCACCATTCGTACCAACAGAGTGGGCTTTCCGAAGACGAAGGTAAATGACATGCCTAAGCGGGCTGAGCGGGGAACGATGCGTTGGATTCGTCAAGATGGCCTACTCTTCGTGAAGTGGATGGATACCAGAGAGGTGGTGATGTGCAGTACTATCCACAAGTCCTTCAGTGGCGATCACGTCGTCAGGCGTGTGAAGGGCGCTACTGGGGCATGGACCACAAAAAATGTCCCCATTCCTGGAGCTATCAAGGCCTACAACAAGGGCATGGGAGGTGTGGACTTTTCAGATGCACTGATCGGATATTACAATGTTCTTCACAAGACCATGAAATGGTACAAGATATTGTTTTATCATTTCACCGACATTGCTGTGGTCAATTCCTTCATCCTCCAGAAGGAAATGGCTAAGAGCTGTAGACAGCCCCCCATCTCCCAGCTAGCCTTCAGGGAGCGGCTCATCCAGGAGCTTGCTGGCTACAGCACAAAGTCCACTGCATCACCTTCTGCCCCCTCTACCTCTGCCCCCTCTACCTCTGCCCCCTCTACTCCTGCCGCCAGTGGTGTTCACATGCCAAAGTTCATAACTGCAGGCATGAATGTGCCTCGGGGCCTAAAGGGCACAGCATGGAGGCGTCGTTGTGTTCTTTGCCGCATGAAGTCCCCCATCACCTGCAGCCCGTGTTCGGTTTGCCTGTGCTTTACAGCAGAAAGTGACTGCTATGGGACATGGCACCAGCAGCAAAATATTGTGTAGAGGACTGAGGGTCTTCCAAGGGCCTACCCCTGTTATTTTTTTTGTATATATTTTTTTATAAATATACTTTCAACATTTTTTGCATTTTGTGTAGTTATTTGCACTAAAAATTTACCTTTTTTTACCAATATTTTTTGCACATTTTGATTAAAAAAAGTGTTTGTTGGAATTGCATTGTTACTTTGTACATAGTTATTTGCACAAAAAATGTACCTTCTTTTGACCAATATTTTTTACACATTTTTCTAAAAAAAATGGTTTATTGGAAATGCATTTTCTTACTTTCTATATAGTTATTTGCATTAAAAATGTACCTTCTTTTGACAACTCTTTTCTGACCAATATTTTTTGCACATTTTTATTAACAAAATGTGTTTGTTGGAATTGCATTTTGTTATGTTTTATATAGTTATTTGCATAAAAATGTATAAAAAAATATAAAAAATGCTACATTTGTATAGTGTTTTTTTGTGTTACAATTGCATATTGTTATGTTGTATATAGTTAGTGGCATGAAAATGTATCACTTCACCAATTCGGCCACTTGGATACATTTGGGCAACTTGTGTGTGACACCTGGGTGACTTCATGCTAAATGTCATGTAGCTCACTCATTTTTGAAGTTATCAGTCTGAAACTTTGCACAACTACAGTTGCCCTCTTGTGTTCTCCAACTAAATTGTCCCCAGCATCCTATCTGACTGTTTGGCATTTGTTGTACATTGAAAGATGATGCTACAACAATAACAAAACAGAAAACGTATGCTCTTTCTTTCTCTTTTCTTCTACCAGATCTATTGTGTTACATTCTCCTACATTCAAATTAACATTGCCACAAACTTCAGAATGTTTCCATTCAAATGATACCAAGAATATGCATATCCTTGTTTCTGGGCCTGAGTTATTAGGGTATGTCTTCAGGCGGAAATTGAGAAGAAGGGGGGGGGGGGGGGGGCTCAAGATTAAGAAGGTTGTTTATGTGTCGAAGGTTGTGTTAGCTGACATGCTTGGGTCAGCTGACAAGACTTGAGTCAGTTGTGAGGTTAAAGACCTGGTCAGGGTTTTGTGGAGCGACACATCTGTGCCTTGTTTGTGCCTTCAAAGTTTGGTTTGAAAGTTTCACTTCCCTTTGCAGAGTATGTGTACACCTCCACTGTTTGTGTGCATACTGTTAGGGCTCTGTTCAATCAGATCTGCATTAGCCAACATACGCATAGTGGTTGTTTTGGAGGAGTCGGAGGTGGAACTGTTTTAGAGCTGTCAAATCATGGCATTATACCTAAAGTAGACATTGGCTGCACAGAGTATCATTAACATAAATCTCACGCAGCCTTGTTTACAAGTTAGAACACTGGAATGTGAGATGTAATCTACACCTTGACTAGGCTGATGGAAATCGTCATTGTTAAAGTGGACCACACTTAGGATGCTTAATAAGTGACAACAAACAACAAATATATAAAGATAACTTTATCCCATTACTGAACAATATGAAAGCAGATCTAACAGATCTAGTCCTTACCTGTGGCTCAGTTGGTAGAGCATGGTGTTTGCAACAGCAGCATGGTCTGTGCAACACCAGGGTTGTGGATTCAATTCCCACGGTGGGCCAGTACAAAAAACAATGCATGAAATGAAATGTATGTATTCACTACTGTAAGTCACTCTGGATAATTATTCCCATAACGCTTACAGGTACAATAAACCTCTTCAGAATGGCATTGCTCCCAAAGTGTTTTAGATTTCATCTCTGTAATACCAATTACACCACCAAAGACATTCTTTAAAAAAAGTATACTCGGTCATAACAGACTTTATATGGGCAAATAAAACTCATAGAATATAAAGGAACGTTTTACATCTACGTATGTCACAGGGTGTATCAAGTTGTATCAACTTGCCAACCAGGGCTTTTACTTACAACATCTAGTTAAACACACTAAAGAGGAAGGGGTACATATCTAGTCCCGTGTGGCTCAGTTGGTAGAGCATGGTGTTTGCAACGCCAGGGTTGTGGGTTCGATTCCCACGGGGGACCAGTACGAAACAAAAAAATGTATGAAATGTATGCATTCACTACTATAAGTCACTCTTGATAAGAGTGTCTGCTAAATTACTAAAATGTAATACTCAAGATGCACATGTTCATCCCCAGAAAAATTTGACGTGTCTATTTTCTAAGGCTAAAGTTCAAAACATTAACAACTTCATAGTTAAGAATACTATAACAATATTGAAGTAAATTAACGTATTCTGCAAGAACCAATATCACTCTAAAAACACAACCCTATAGAACAATCCTTGACTAGCTTTTTCAGAATTCACCAATCATCCATACATTGGTCCAAATGGAAAACTAAAGGCATAGAAATCCTAAATGACTTGGTGACAAGAAATACATGTATTTCCATGACAGAATTAAAAAGCAATTTTGGACTGACCAATGTAGATATTTTCAAATGGATACAACTTAAAAGTTTCAGGTCAAGAAATTTCGATTTGAAATCTTTTGGACATCAGAGGAGTCTTGAGGGAATCCTTTTTGAATCATAAAGGATGTTCATATGATAGGTAAGATATACAAAACATTGCAGAGAGCCTATCCAATTGACAATCTCTACTGGAACCGAGACTTAAAAAGAACTGATATTAGCACAAGATGGAGGGAATGTTGGAACATAACTAACGAAATGACAGTTAACGAAAATGTACCCTCAATCCAGTATAAACTAATGTATATAATTTACAACGGTAGTGTCATGTCTTAAGTGTAAAACTAATAATGACTTTCTGGGAGTGCTATAAAGTCCAGAAGTTGCGGAGCTAGAAAGTTGCCTGTCAGAAGTAT
This sequence comes from Salmo salar, assembly GCF_965601325.2. Classification (NCBI taxonomy): domain Eukaryota; kingdom Metazoa; phylum Chordata; class Actinopteri; order Salmoniformes; family Salmonidae; genus Salmo; species Salmo salar. Next base: position 156,687,412 of record NC_138299.1, on the reverse strand, counting down.
TACAATGTAAACTTACTTTTAATCCATCGGTCTGCATATTTCAAGACATATGAGGGTGCAGTGAGATACCTGATGGGTCGGATGATACTTTTCTTGTCAATCATAATGAAAAAATGTATACTTAAAAACTGGAATTCAACCAATCCTCCATCGTTAACACAATGGAAAGGTCAAATGCTTGAAAGTGCGTGGGCGACAGAGATGAACAAAATGGTGCAGTTTGAGGCCATGTGGCAGAAAGTGATGTGGGCGTTAGAGATGGGGGTGTGAGCAGATGGGTCTGGGCAGGGGTGATATTGTAGATGTCTGTGTGCATCTGTATGTTGTCATTTGTATGCATGTATTGTTTAATAAATAAAGAAAAGAAAATCTAACAAAAAATCCTCATTATTTAATTTATAGATTTTTCAATTTGAGCATCATTATTTCTATATAGCCAACACTTTCTCGTTTGTAACTTCTAAAGTGAGTGGGTTGGGAGCTGCTTCATGACAATGATCACAAGAGCAGATGCTTACCGATTTGACGGCTCCATCTCCGACACTGCCAAAACATCCGCTATGTGGGTGTTTGTTTGCTCCGGTTAACGCTTCTGATTGAATATAGGCCTTGATGTTTTACCGTTAGTGCTCTTGTGATGAACACGGAGGCTCTGAAAGGCTCTGAAAGTGTCTGAAAGTTAAAGTAGGATGACATTTGAACTGGGAGAACTGGTAGGACTGGTGAACTGGTAGGACTGGTAGAACTGGAGAACTGGTAGGATTTGTAGGACTGGTAGGACTGGTAGGACTGGTAGAAATGGTAGGACTGGTAGAACTGGAAGAACTGGTAGGATTTGTAGGACTGGTAGGACTGGTAGGACTGGTAGAAATGGTAGGGCTGGTAGGACTGGTAGAACTGGTAGGACTGGTAGAACTGGAAGAACTGGTAGGACTGGTAGAACTGGTAGGATTTGTAGGACTGGTAGGACTGGTAAGACTGGTAGGACTGGTAGATCTGGTAGGACTGGTAGAACTGGAAGAACTGGTAGGACTGGTAGAACTGGTAGGATTTGTAGGACTGGTAGGACTGGTAAGACTGGTAGGACTGGTAGAACTGGTAGAACTGGGAGAACTGGTAGGACTTCTAGGACTGGTAGAACTGGTAGGATTGGTAGGACTGGTACGACTAGTAGAATTGGTAGGACTGGTAGAACTGGTAGAACAGGTAGGACTGGTAGAACTAGTAGAACTGGTAGGACTGGTAGAACATGTAGGACTGGTAGGACTGGGAGAACTGGTAGAACTAGTAGAACTGGTAGGACTGGTAGGACTGGTAGAAATGGTAGGACTGGTAGGACTGGGAGAACTGGTAGAACTGGTAGAACTGGGAGAACTGGTAGAACTGGTAGGACTGGTAGGACTGGTAGAACTGGTAGAACTGGTAGGACTGGTAGGACTGGTAGAACTGGGAGAACTGGTAGAACTGGTAGGACTGGTAGGACTGGTAGGACTGGTAGAAATGGTAGGACTGGTAGGACTGGTAGAACTGGTAGAACAGGTAGGACTGGTAGGACTGGTAGAACAGGTAGAACAGGTAGGACTGGTAGAACTAGTAGAACTGGTAGGACTGGTAGGACTGGTAGGACTGGTAGAAATGGTAGGACTGGTATAACTGGTAGGAGTGGTAGGACTGGTAGAACTGGTAGGACTGTGTCATGACTGGCCTGCTCGGGTCAGGTTACAGTGGACCACAATCCTACAGAGAGATCTCTCACGCCCATCAGAGGGGAAGAGATCGAAAAGGTATGGAGATGTGGGGTTTATAACACCTCACGCCCATTGTAAATCTAAGGCAGCAGAGAAAATTCCATTATCCTCTCACGATGGAGAACCAGCCTCAGAACAATAACATGCAATAAATGGACTTTGGGACAATAGGTTTTGTCAGCCACAATGGTGGTAATGATGATAGATGGAATATGAAAATTAATGTTTTTTTAATGTTATTTAAAGTTAAAGGATGACGTTATAACAAAAACATAGTATCTTTAAGAGTTTTTCTAGTATATGCTTTATGTTTACACATTGTACATTGTGTGGAAAATGTCCAAATGAAAGAGAATATTTTGGTAAAGATGAAGTGTGAAGTTAGTTGTCTAAATTGGATCTGAGTTAACACACTGCACCACCCTGCATGTTGTTAACACACTACAACACCCTGCATGTTGTTAACACACTACAACACCCTGCATGTTGTTAACACACTGCACCACCCTGCATGTTGTTAACACACTGCACCACCCTGCATGTTGTTAACACACTACAACACCCTGCATATTGTTAACACACTACAACACCCTGCATGTTGTTAACACACTACAACACCCTGCATGTTGTTAACACACTGCACCACCCTGCATGTTGTTAACACACTACACCACCCTGCATGTTGCCTCAAGTTCCAGTAAGGAGAGTTTCCTCTAGTTTTAGAAATCACACCCTACTGAACTGTACCATAATCCATATCCTCATGATGCCCTCGTTCCAGAATACACCTGTCCAACTGCCAAAGAGAGCAATCCATGCTAAACCTTCACAGACAGTAGGGCATATAGACCCTCACACCCACTCATTCTGGGTCACGGCAAGAGGCCTCTTTATATGCTGTCTAGCTGACTGACCACCCTCTCAGATCACCTCCTGTCAGATAGGTCTTATCTCCCCACGGGATACCGGTCAATAGAAAGACGAGAGCATCTGCCAGTTTCACAGCAGGCAGTGACGACAATACACAACTGCCATGCGCAGTGGACCATAATGGAGTCAGACAGGAGACAAACACCATTCACCACTCTGTCTGAGTGGAGCACCAACGTATCCTACAGCGATGTGAAGAGGCAGAGGGGCTCAGCTCACCTCCTTGAAGACAGGTACCTGCTGTAAGTCTCAGACCTCTAATGTACACACTCCTCAAGGAAGCTGTTGTCATGGCAGAATATGAGCATAATGGTCAGTATAGAGCTAAGTCTTCCATGTAATGCACAGTATAGAAGTTTTAATATATACATACATGTGTAGGGGATTCATTCAGGGCACCGTATTGTTATTTTTCCTGCATGCCAGCTCTCAGTATCTTTGTGGAGTAATGCAGCTGTGAACAAGAGAATCATATATTTACAGAGTTGAGCCAACTTTGAGAATTTTGAATATTGTTATTTGTCTAGACATTCCGCTACATAGCATTGTTGAAATATTCCCCATGTAGTGTTAATGAGGAGCTAACCTGGCTGCCATAGAATGTTGTAGTGTCATTCAAATTAATCATAATGCAGAAAACCTTATTTTCACAACTCTCGAGACACATGACTCTACTGTAAACCTATGGAGTAATGACTCATAAAGGCCCACTTGGTGTGATAACCTACCGTGCCATTGGGGAACGCTGCAGGTTATATGAGACAGAGGAGGACACACACAGAGAGAGAGAGAGAGAGAGAGAGAGAGAGCGAGGGAGAGAGAGATTAACAGAATGAGTGTTATGTCGCCCCAGGCTATAGTTTGTCTCCTCTTAACTAATATCTCCCCTTGTGGGAAAGGGATGGAGGGAGGGAGGGGGGTGGAGAAGAGCAATAAAGAGGTAAAGATGTGTGTTGTGGCGCTCCAGGCAACAGTTTCCCCTCCTCTCCTCTAATACATCCCTGAGACTACCTCTGCTTAGAAAATAGGGTCATAACAAGATGTCCCAGGGTGCACCTCTCTCAGAGGAGGACCTGTGCAGGTGATAATGAAGACAACATGATGAGAGAGAACAACACTGAGACAGTTACAGTATCAATGAGCTCCTCCAGGGAAGAGACAGGAGGCACAGAGCGGAGATATTTAATCACGCAGTGTACAAATGTGATCAAATACATGTGTATTGGCACTCTTGCATGATTCACTATTTCTTCTAAAGTTGAAATTGAAAAAAAAAATAACATGTGGTGTTTACACATGTATTTGTTTGATTTAGAACTGCAAAGGACCAATACATTTTTTTTTTAACTGAATTAAATTGGCGTGGACTAAATTATTCAAAATTCAAATTAATTTGGTTGGACGTAATGATTATAATTTTCTGTGTAATTTAACTCACCTGTGGTAAGTTGCAGGTGCCTACAGGGTAAAAATAGTCATTCAACCAGTTTTGAATAGAAAAAACAGAACATTATAATTCATTGCACTCCTTTGTAAAGTGTAAGGGTGCCAATATTTTTGTGTCTAAACCCAGAATACTGATTTTAAAAAAATTGGTAGCTAACACTGAATTTTCAACTCCACCAACGGTTTAGTCACAAAAACTGTTGCGATAAATAGCAAACTTACCCTATCTGGTTTACAGCCATGCTCTCTAGACAAGAGTTCGCTGATAAAGTGGACAGGGGGTTATATGATGAGATATGGATGAGAGAAATAACCAATCATCATGTCACCAGCTTTCAAACAATAGTCTACCCTCAATATTTAGTCTACTGGAGACCTGCATGACCACCATGTGAAGTTTTTTTTATTTCATCTACCTATAAACTTTTCATGTTATTCCACATGGTGGTGGTAGGCCTACAACGTAACATATCATCATGTGACTACACATTTCCTTTTATATGTTGGTTATTATGTCTATATTTGCACATAAAGGGGGTTTCCACCAACATTTCTCACCGTAAGGACCGACGCTGGAGTCGAGAAGCAGGTACGGGGAGTCAAACATTTAATGATGAACAGACAAGGAACAAGACAGGAACAGCGTCAGCTGTCAGGGTAACAAAGACAACATACGACCGTTAATGCGGGGAACAGAGCTGGGCGACAGATAGAAATAGGGAAGGAAATAACAGGTGATTGAGTCCAGGTGAGTCCAAATGATCGCTGATGCGGGTGACGAGGGAAGCAGGTGTGCGTAATGATGGTGGTAGGAGTGCGAAATGCTGGGGAAATTGGCGCCCTCGAGCGCCAGGAGTGAAGAGCAGAAGCAGACGTGACAGTACCTCCCCCTCTAGGGGCGCCACCAGGCGTCCCACGTGGGTGAGCCTGACAGGCCGATTAGAAGCACGGGCGCTGGACAAGCCGGTTGGGCGTAAAATCCCGACAAACTTGGAGAGGCGTCAGAGCCTGGCGAGCCGGCTGAGGCATAGGAACCTGACGATCTGTTTGAGGCGTGAAAGCCTGCTGATCACGCCGGAACATGGGAGCCTGATGAGCTGGCTGAAGCGCAGACGCCTGGCGAGCCGGCTGAGGTGTAAAACCCTGGCAATCCGGCTGAGGCCTGATGTAGGATGGGCGCCTGCTGAGCCAACCGGGGTAAGGAAACCTCTCGAGCCAGCTACGGCATGGAAGCCCGACGAACTGGCTTAGGCACCTCCGGTTCCATCTGCGGCGGCCCCCGGACCCGACTTCACCACCAACTGAAACGCCAGCACTCCCCGATGCTTTTTTTGATGGCTTCAGCATTCTGTAAGGACCGACGCTGGAGTCTGGAACAGGTACGGGGAGTCAAACATATAATGATGAACAGTCAAGAAACAAGACAGGAACAGTGTCAGAACACAGGTAACAAAAACAGCATACGAATGTTATTGTGGAAACGGGGAACAGAGCTGGACGACAGACAGATATAGGGAAGGAAATAACAGGTGATCGAATCCAGGTGAGTCCAAATGATCGCTGATGCGCATGATGAGGTAAGCAGGTGTGCGTAATGATGGTGGCAGGAGTGCGTAATGCTGGGGAAATTGGCGCCCTCAAGTGCCAGGGATGAAGAGCGGGAGCAGACATGACAGTACCTCCCCCTCTAGGGGCGCCACCCGGCGTCCCACCTGGGTGAGCATGACGGTCCAGTTAGAGACACGGGCGCTGGACAAGCCGGCTGGGCGTAAAATCCCGAAAAAACTGTCAGAGGCGTCAGAGCCTGGCGAGCCGGCTGAGGCATAGGAGCCTGACGATCTGTTTGAGGCGTGAAAGCCTGCTGATCACGCTGGAACATGGGAGCCTGATGAGCTGGCTGAAGCGTAGACGCCTGGCGAGCTGGCTGAGGCGTAAAACCCTGGCAATCCAGCTGAGGCCTGATGTAGGATGGGCGCCTGCTGAGCCAAGGAAACCTCTCGAGCCAGCTACGGCATGGAAGCCCGACGAACTGGCTTAGGCACCTCCGGTTCCATCTGCGGGGGCCCCCGGACCCGACTTCACCACCAACTGAAACGCCAGCACTCCCCGATGCTTTTTTTGATGGCTTCAGCATTCTGTAAGGACCGACGCTGGAGTCTGGAACAGGTACGGGGAGTCAAACATTTAATGATGAACAGTCAAGAAACAAGACAGGAACAGCGTCAGAACACAGGTAACAAAAACAGCATACGAATGTTATTGCGGAAGCGGGGAACAGAGCTGGACGACAGACAGATATAGGGAAGGAAATAACAGGTGATTGAATCCAGGGGAGTCCAAATGATCGCTGATGCGCATGATGAGGTAAGCAGGTGTGCGTAATGATGGTGGCAGGAGTGCGTAATGCTGGGGAAATTGGTGCCCTCGAGCGCCAGGGGTGAAGAGCGGGAGCAGACATGACAGTGCCTCCCCCTCTAGGGGCGCCACCCGGCGTCCCACCTGGGTGAGCATGACGGTCCAGTTAGAGACACGGGCGCTGGACAAGCCGGCTGGTCGTAAAATCCCGAAAAAAACGGCAGAGGCGTCAGAGCCTGGCGAGCCGGCTGAGGCATAGGAGCCTGACGATCTGTTTGAGGTGTGAAAGCCTGCTGATCACTCTGGAACATGGGAGCCTGATGAGCTGGCTGAAGCGTAGACGCCTGGCGAGCCGGCTGAGGTGTAAAACCCTGGCAATCCAGCTGAGGCCTGATGTAGGATGGGCGCCTGCTGAGCCAAGGAAACCTCTCGAGCCAGCTACGGCATGGAAGCCCGACGAACTGGCTTAGGCACCTCCGGTTCCATCTGCGGGGGCCCCCGGACCCGACTTCACCACCAACTGAAACGCCAGCACTCCCCGATGCTTTTTTTGATGGCTTCAGCATTCTGTAAGGACCGACGCTGGAGTCTGGAACAGGTACGGGGAGTCAAACATTTAATGATGAACAGTCAAGAAACAAGACAGGAACAGCGTCAGAACACAGGTAACAAAAACAGCATACGAATGTTATTGCGGAAGCGGGGAACAGAGCTGGACGACAGACAGATATAGGGAAGGAAATAACAGGTGATTGAATGCAGGTGAGTCCAAATGATTGCTGATGAGCGTGATGAGGGAAGCAGGTGTGTGTAATGATGGTGGCAGGAGTGAGTAACGCTGGTGAGCCCGTCGCCCTCGAGCGCCAGGTGGGAAGAGCGGGAGCAGACGTGACACTCGCATAATTAATTTTACCGATACAAAAAGACCCCACCATGTCCAACGAACAAATTGTCTGTCGACATTCATGAAATTGTACTGGGATTTCGTGTTTCCAGCAGCCATCTCATCACTTTTTTCATGCGTAAGTTATCTGCATGAAATCTTTGGATGGAAACCTGGTTAGATGGAAACCTTGTGCCTCGAGTCTGGTGTCAATCACTATCAACAGACATGAGAATAACCCATACCATTCAGCACTAGTGACAACAACTCAGACAATAACCTGCACCTTGAGCGTCACAATCATTATCAACAGACATGAGAATGACCATAACGTTCAGCACTAGTGACAACAACCCGCACCTTGAACGTCACAATCACTATCAATAGACATGAGAATAACCCATAACATTCAGCACTAGTGACAACAACTTAGACAATAACCCACACCTTGAGCGTCACAATTACCTTGAACAGACATGAGAATAACTCACAACATTCAGCACTAGTGACAACAACCCGCATCTTGAGCGTCACAATCACAATCAACAGACATGAGAATATCAAATCAATTCAAAGTTTATTTGTCACGTGCGCCAAATACAACAGGTGTAGACCTTACAGTGAAATGCTTACTTACAGACTCTAACCAATAGTGCAAAAAAGGTGTTAGGTGAACAATAGGTAAGTAAAGAAATAAAAAAACAGTAAAAAGACAGGCTATATACAGTAGTGAGGCCATAAAAGTAGAGAGGCTACATACAGACACCGGTTAGTCAGGCTGATTGAGGTAGTATGTACATGTAGATAGGGTTAAAGTGACTATCCATATACAGTGGGGGAAAAAAGTATTTGATCCCGTGCTGATTTTGTACGTTTGCCCACTGACAAATAAAGGATAAGTCTATAATTTTAACGGTAGGTTTATTTGAACAGTGAGAGAAAGAATAACAACAAAAATATCCAGAAAAACGCATGTCAGAAATGTTATAAGTTGATTTGCATTTTAATGAGGGAAATAAGTATTTGACCCCCTCTCAATCAGAAAGATTTCTGGCTCCCAGGTGTCTTTTATACAGGTAACGAGCTGAGATTAGGAGCACACTCTTAAAACCTGTTAGGGCTAGGGGGCAGTATTGACACAGCCGGATAAAAAACGTACCCGATTTAATCTGGTTATTACTACTGCCCAGAAACTAGAATATGCATATAATTATTGGCTTTGGATAGAAAACACCCTAAAGTTTCTAAAACTGTTTGAATGGTGTCTGTGAGTATAACAGAACTCATATGGCAGGCAAAAACCTGAGAAGATTCTGTACAGGAAGTGCCCTCTCTGACCATTCCTTGGGCTTCTTGACTTTTTTTATTGAAAACTTAGGATCTTTGCTGTAATGTGACACTTCCTACGGCTCCCATAGGCTCTCAGAACCCGGGAAAAAGCTGAATGATGTAATTCCAGCCCCTGGCTGAAAAACATTAGCGCCTTTGGTAAGTGGTCTATCAGAGGACAATGAGACTGAGGCGCGTGCATGAGGCGACCCCATGTTTTTATTTTCTCTCTCTTTGTACTAAAACACAGATTCCCGGTCGGAATATCACCGCTTTTTTACGAGAGAAATGGCATAAAAATTGATTTTAAATAGCGGTTGACATGCTTCGAAGTACGGTAATGGAATATTTAGACATTTTTTGTCACGAAACGCGTCGGGCGCGTCACCCTTCTTTACACTTCGGATAGTGTCTTGAACGCACTAACAAAACAGAGGATATTTGAACATAACTATGGATTATTTTGAACCAAACCAACATTTGTTATTGAAGTAGAAGTCCTGGGAGTGCATTCTGACGAAGAACAGCAAAGGTAATAACATTTTTCTTATAGTAAATCTGACTTTGGTGAGGGCTAAACTTGGTGGGTGTCTAAACAGCTAGCCCTGTGATGCCGGGCTATCTACTTAGAATATTGCAAAATGTGCTTTCACCGAAAAGCTATTTTAAAATCGGACATAGCGAGTGCATAGAGGAGTTCTGTATCTATAATTCTTAAAATAATTGTTATGTTTTTTGTGAACGTTTATCGTGAGTAATTTAGTAAATTCACCGGAAGTTTGCGGGGGGTATGGTAGTTCTGAACGTCACATGCTAATGTAAAAAGCTGGTTTTTGATATAAATATGAACTTGATTGAACAAAACATGCATGTATTGTATAACATAATGTCCTAGGGTTGTCATCTGATGAAGATCATCAAAGGTTAGTGCTGCATTTAGCTGTGGTTTGGGTTTATGTGACATTATATGCTAGCTTGAAAAATGGGTGTCTGATTATTTCTGGCTGGGTACTCTGCTGACATAATCTAATGTTTTTCTTTCATTGTAAAGCCTTTTTTAAATCGGACAGTGGTTAGATTAATGAGAGTCTTGTCTTTAAAATGGTGTAAAATAGTCATATGTTTGAGAAATGGAAGTAATAGCATTTCTAAGGTATTTGAATAATGCGCCACAGGATTCCACTGGCTGTTACGTAGGTGGGACGATTTCGTCCCACCTTCCCTAGAGAGGTTAAAGGGAGTGCTCCTAACCGCAGCTTGTTACCTGTAAAAAAGACACCTGTCCACAGAAGCAATCAATCAATCAGATTCCAAACTCTCCACCATGGCCAAGACCAAAGAGCTCTCCAAGGATGTCAGGGACAAGATTGCAGACCTACACAAGGCTGGAATGGGCTACAAGACCATCGCCAAGCAGCTTTGTGAGAAGGTCACAACATTTGGTGCGATTATTCGCAAATGGAAGAAACACAAAAGAATAGTCAATATCCCTCGGCCTGGGACTCCATGCAAGAGCTCACCTCGTGGAGTTGCAATGATCATGAGAACGGTGAGGAATCAGCCCAGAACTACACGGTCAGATGAGACCAAAATGGAGCTCTTTGACATCAACTCAACTCCCCGTGTTTGGTGGAGGAGGAATGCTGCCTATGACCCCAAGAACACCATCTCCACCGTCAAACATGGAGGTGGAAACATTATGCTTTGCGGGTGTTTTTCTGCTAAGGGGACAGGACAACTTCACCGCATCAAAGGGACGATGGACGGGGCCATGTACCGTCAAATCTTGGGTGAGAACCTCCTTCCCTCAGCCAGGGCATTGAAAATGGGTTGTGGATGGGTATTCCAGCACGACAATGACCCAAAACACACGGCCAAGGCAACAAAGGAGTGGCTCAAGAAGAAGCACATTAAGGTCCTGGAGTGGCCTAGCCAGTCTCCAGACCTTAATCCCATAGAAAATCTGTGGAGGGAGCTGAAGGTTCGAGTTGCCAAATGTCAGCCTCGAAACCTTAATGACTTGGAGAAGATCTGCAAAGAGGAGTGGGACAAAATCCCTCCTGAGATGTGTGCAAACCTGGGGGCACACAATGCAAATAGTCCAGGAAGCCATTTCTCCTGTTCAGGAGTCTTATGGCTTGGGGGTAAAAACTGTTGAGAAGCCTTTTTGTCCTAGACTTGGCCCTCCGGTACCGCTTGCCATGCGATAGTAGAGAGAACAGTCTATGACTGGGGTGGCTGGGGTCTTTGAGAATTTTTAGGGCCTTCCTCTGACACCGCCTGGTGTAGAGGTCCCATAACATGAGAGCACTTCTTGCCCTGTGACAGAGATGGGGATCTGAGAGATATGAATCTAATATATGAAAGGTGATGGCCTGGCAGAGATAGTGAGAGAGTGAGAAAGAGAGAGAGAGAGAAAGAGAGTGTGTGTGTGAGTGAGTGAGTGTGTGAGTGACTGAGAGTGAGAGTGAGAAAGAGAGTGTGTGTGTGAGTGAGTGTGTGAGTGAGTGAGTGAGTGAGTGAGTGAGTGAGTGAGTGAGTGAGTGAGTGAGTGAGTGAGTGAGTGAGTGAGTGAGTGAGTGAGTGAGTGAGTGAGAGTGAGAGTGAGTGAGAGTGAGAAAGAGAGTGTGTGTGTGTGTGAGTGAGTGTGTGAGTGTGTGAGTGAGTGAGTGAGTGAGTGAGTGAGTGAGTGAGTGAGTGAGTGAGTGAGTGAGTGAGTGAGTGAGTGAGTGAGTGAGAGTGAGAAAGAGAGTGTGTGTGTGTGTGAGTGAGTGTGTGAGTGTGTGTGAGAGAGAGAGAGAGAGAGAGAGAGATTCATAATGTCGTTATTTTCTTTGTGGATATGGAGTTCTTTCAGACTGTGTTGTAACACTGTACATTCACTTCAGTACAATATACGGTACATATACAGATGTATACTAGCTCTAGAGTACAGGTAGTCAAACAGGCCCCAACTTATTTTAAGGACGAGCTATTATTCTTTTTAATGTTCAACCCCCCCTCACCCCGCTACTGTTTAATGAAAAGCATGTGGGTGGAGACGCCAAACATAAGATTTTCTCTCCCTGAGCTCCCATAGTTTCAACTGAGGTGCCTCGAAATGGAAAACACCACTAACTGTAGCAGACTGGCTTAGAAAAACAATTACACAGATGCTTCCCCGGAGAGACACAGGGAGGGTTGTTGTGAACTTAGAGCACCGGAAAATCACCTGTGCAACGTCCCAGCCTTGCCTGGAGCGCTGTTTTAACGAGCCATCTTAGGCCAGATGTAACGAAGCATGACAAAGACTCGCTGAACCGGTTTAACGTGGCGCTTAGGGACGGGCAACGGTGAGGAGACCTTGCCCCAGACCTGCCAATTTACGGTAAGCCCTGGGGGTACAGGAGGAACGGAGAGGCCGGGCGGGCAGGCGGGGGCAGGTAGGTCTTTCATACACAGGTGATGACATCAGGGCCCGGGGGCGACGAGGCGAGGGTTCACCAGGTGTGGCGTGGAAACATAATTAGTCTCCAGGTCTGGCAGAGGGATAAGGGGACGTGATTAGGAGATGCATTAGGAGATGCAACAGGCTGGCAAGGTGCACTCAGAGGGGTAAGTGTGACTCTGTTCAATGATTAAAAAACACTTATTAACTACGGGCTGGGAAGGGCTGCACACACCACAGACCACAGGAGTAGACCTATTTATACAATAAACAATGTTATATGTCCTATAGAAATAGAGAGATAAAGTGAAACCTTTCTGAAGACATTGATATAAGCCTATCCTTACTAGTGGAACGTTAATAGAACAATACTGTGAAGATGACAGTCACAGATGTGTAATGATCGATCACAATGACTGTGCTAGGATGATGTACAGATGGGCCTGTATAATAGATATGAAAGGGTCTTTCCAGGATCCAGGACAATCAACATGGGCTGACGTAGCCTGCTGTATAAGCACACATCTCAAAGTTTAAAACAAATCTACCATTGACATCAGTACATGATTTACTTACTCATTTAACTAGTTAGGAATTGGCGCACTCTATCTTAAAAGGGCCAATCTGCAGTTAAAGCAATAACAAAGCGGGAACCCCGCCTCTGTTTTGATAAAAAGTTGAGGGATAGGCCTGGAGAAATGTAACCACACGAGATATGGAGGCAAGGACTGACCTTCCTTGATATAAAGATATTAGTTCAAACCATGTTTTAAGGCTATACAGTGTTTGTTTAACATTTACTTTGTTTACAAAAATTGGAGTAAAACTAGTTGATATGTTGGGTTCTGATGGAGTGTGACAGTTGAACTGAGCTCCTGAGGCATTTCTAAGTAAAATTTTTCAACAATCAATGGGTAAATATTAGTGATGTTAGCGTCTCTCATGAAAGATTCAACAGGCAGCAAGATGCATGGTCTCCGGCACGATACAGGGACGATACGTTTTAGTTTGAAACGATACGTTTTAGTTTGAAACGATTTGATGTGATTCGGTTTGATTAGTGAACGAATCGACACGATTCGGTTCGATACTATTTCTTTGGCATGAACACATTCATTTTCCATTTCAAATACATTTCTGCTGCTGATGGGAGCTCAGGAGCTGGGCCTCTCTGAGCTGTGTCTGTCTGAGATTACTTCTCTAAGCTGAGTGGCCCTCTGTTAGTTTGTGTGTGTGTGTGTGTGTGTGTGTGTGTGTGTGTGTGTGTGTGTGTGTGTGTGTGTGTGTGTGTGTGTGTGTGTGTGTGTGTGTGTGTGTGTGTGTGTGTGTGTGTGTGTGCGTGCGTGCGTGTCAATGTCAATGGTGTGTAGGCACCTGCGCTGAGACCACCCCACTATCAGACTAAGGTGGGGGGAAAATGTCTGCTTTTTTTGTCCCCCCCACTTTATATTATCTGAAATCCCCATCACCCACTGATTAACCTATCGTAGCAGGCGTAAAAGAAAGGCCTGAAACTAGATCCTCAACATACTGGTCTTGACGAGAATGAAAAAAAATAATTGTTCAACCAATCCAGTAGATGTGGAGGAGGAGTTAAGATGGAGTGTGGCCTTGTTAATGTCTCGTCACAAGCTCTCTTTCCATTTCCCTTCAACGCTGGACCATCCAGTTGTTGGGGACTCAGCAGAGGTTACCCACTGATTAACTGGTAATTTTTGGACATTTGAAAATGTTTTGACCTAGTACTCTGTAATTATTTATATTTAGAAATTAGCATTGGCATTTAGCCAATTAATATATAATGCCAATGCTTAGAATTGTACCCCCTCCCCCATCTGGAAAGCAAGTGGTTTAGCCCATTTGTAATTTAAGAAGAGCTTCTCCACGCTGACCAATAAATACTAAATCATTGCTGTCCCTGTTACCCTGTTCATCAAAAAATGACGAAATACACTGACTGTTTAAAGCAAAACTAGCCAAACTATTTATTACGGTGAACTTGTAAAATCGAAATAAAATTTGCATGACTGAAAATGTGAGTTGCGTCCACTCTGGTAGGCTACATAACTCCTGTAAAACACACTTTTCTACAGCGCATTTGTTAACAATGACCCAGCAAATTACATTGGTTGTCACTCAACTAATAAAGCCTATGAATTGACATCGCAAAATACATTTTGCAGCATCTGAATGCTGAAGGCGCCAGATTTACGACTAGCCTATTAGAAGAACAGTGATACCTGTCTTTGGCTCCAGCAGCTGTGTGTCCTCCACACCTGTTATCTGACAGTCATATGCAGTTACAAGCATAAAAGTTAGATAGGCTACTGAACTGAAGGAGAGAACGCATCATTTCAACAGATAGAGGTATAAAACAAATAAGTTAAAAAAACAATAGTGAGCAATTCTTAACGTTTGAATCGGTTTTCTGATTCATGCTTAATTTGGATTCGTTTGGGATCCCCCAGACCCGATGCACTCATATCTCAACATTTGAAACGGGGACCAATGCGTGTAGGTGAATCGTTACATCCCTAGAATATTTACAATTATTATGATTTCAAAAATGGACGTTGCAACTACAGATTTCCCCTTTATTAAACAAGATTTGGCAAATAATGTTGAGAATGCTGGTGCACACATGAGAGTCCATCTAGAGAAGCTACAGCAATGGGAGAACATAATAATTTGTTGTAATAGTCAAGGTAATAATGGTGATAAAGCTAATAATGGTGATAAAACAAATATATATTTCTCACAATATCAGGAAACTATACAACCCCTGTTGAATAACTGCAGTCAACATCGTGTTGACAGAGAGGATGCTTCTGCATGTTGTCATTCACTAATAGTGATCTAGCGAGGCTGCTCTCAGTCAACACAGCCAGTGGAGGGAGACAGAGTCCATGATAAGGCCCTCTGTGCCTCTCTGTCTCACTGAGATAGTTAGCAGCCAACACCTTTGAATGGGCAGATATACGCCTACTCTGAAAGCAACACTTAACCCCTAGCCCATGCCAGAATGGACAGATGAAAGGATGGGTTAGGTATAAGTAATATCGTGGAAACTCCATCTGGCCTACTGAAGGGTATTTCATGTTCTTTATACCCCATCTATTTTCCTTTCATCCAGTCCAGGGATAGTGGTAAGAGTTTTTTTTTTAAACTTGTATTTAACCTTTATTTTACAAGGGAGTGATACTGAGACCAATATCTATTTTACAGATGAGCCCTGAATTATATAAATTACAGAAAATACACACATCAATTTGATTGGTTGATTTTGGACTGGGTAACAGAGAAGTCATCTACAAAGGAGTCATTTTCTTACAGCAGTCCAAGACTGTCCCATTGTCTCACAGCAGTCCAATACTGTCCCAGTGTCTTACAGCAGTCCAAAACTGTCCCATTGCCTCACAGCAGTCCAAGACTGTCCCATTGTCTTAGAGCAGTCCAAGACTGTCCCATTGTCTAACAGCAGTCCAAGATTGTCTCATTGTCTAACAGCAGTCCAAGACTGTCCCATTGTCTAACAGCAGTCCAAGACTGTCCCATTGTCTAACAGCAGTCCAAGACTGTCTCATTGTCTAACAGCAGTCCAAGACTGTCTCATTGTCTAACAGCAGTCCAAGACTGTCTCATTGTCTAACAGCAGTCCAAGACTGTCTCATTGTCTAACAGCAGTCCAAGACTGTCCCATTGTCTCACAGCAGTCCAAGACTGTCCTATTGTCTTAGAGCAGTCCAAGACTGTCCCATTGTCTTACAGCAGTCCAAGACTGTCCCATTGTCTTACAGCAGTCCAAGACTGTGTCATTGTCTTACAGCAGTCCAAGACTGTACCATTAGGGTATCTGCTCACTATCCCACATTAACCATAATTGAATCAACGACATAGCTACAGTACATGCTTGTGGAAAGTATTCTGGAAGCGTCCATTATTTTGATAGGTATCGCAACTCTATGTATTACAACTCTATGTATTGAAACTCTATGTATTGAAACTCTATGTTTTACAACTCTATGTTTTGAAACTCTATGTGAGCCTTAGAATGGGCTCAGTTTTATTTAGCAGGGGGGCTGAAAGTTCAGTGTTATTTAGCAGGGTGGCTGAACGTTTGAAAGTTAACATTGCATTTGTGATTAGAAAGTGCTGTTCCTCTGTCCATTCTTTATTGGCCAGGTAATGTTGACCACTATCAACGCCACGGGGAGGTCCAGGGGGCAGACCATGTTTTCCTCAGCTCAGAGTCATAATGTTAGCACGGTGCAAGACACAAAGGGAAACCAGGAAGAACCACGGGGGTCCAGGAGGCAGGCCTCAGGCTCCTCCAGCTCAACACGTGTTCCTGAGCTCAGCTCTAACTCCCCTATGGATGGCCCTCAGAAGATCACTCGCCTGGAATACGATCTGACAGGCGTCTGCACAAACACACAACACAAACAACCCAGGTTTTAATGAAATATCAGAAGATCATTAAACATCTGCAGGGCTGGGAAACATTGTACACAACGCCCAATGCCTCGCTAAATCAGGCACACTGAATGAATTGTTTACGTAGTGTGACTGTCAAAAGTCTGATTTTAATACCCACATCTAGATGATTATGATGGGCCTAAATTGCAGAAGAATGAGGTGACGTAAAGATAAATGATGGAAGTGAATACATCAAATTAAAATTACAGCAATCTGCCAAAATCACACAAACATAAACAAATAAGCTGTCTGCCAGACATGTGCACACACAAGTACTCACGCACAGATTCAAACACAGTGGCTCTGTTCAAGAGCATCCAAACCGTGATGTATCATGGGTCAATTGTGACTGCCTGACTGTTCTACACGTACTATTCAATAGTCATTTATGATGCAAGGTGACTTGTAGATCAGTCAGTCTAGACTCACCTTTAACCCTTCTGCTTTGCTGAAAAATGACGTCCATTGTGATATGAGTCAGATTGACCCACACAGTTTAAAACACAACTCAAGACAGTCAAAGAATCAAGTAAAAACAGACTTTATTTTGTTTTTTTACTACTCCCTTTACAGAAGAGTGCAAACTGGCTCAAACCAGAATAGAAAGAGGAGGCCCCGGTGCACAACTGAGCAAGAGGACAAGTACATTAGAGTGTCTAGTTTGAGAACCAGATGCCTCACAAGTCCTCAACTGGCAGCTTCATTAAATAGTACCCTTTAGTATCCTGTTTGGATCACAAAGAAGAACATTTGTGAGACAGAGAAAAAATGAAAAGATGGAGGAGTGCATGACACCATCTGTCAAGCATGGTGGAGGCAATGTGATGATCTGGGGTTGCGTTGGTGGTGGTAAAGTGGGAGATTTGTACACGGTAAAAGGCATCTTGAAGAAGGAAGGCTATCACTCCATTTTTCAATGACATGCTCTTAATTGGAGCCAATTTCCTCCTACAACAGGACAATGACCCAAAGCACAGCTCCAAACTATGCAATAACGATTTAGGGAAGAAGCAGTCAGCTGGTATTCTGTCTATAATGGAGTGGCCAGCACAGTCATTGGATCTCAGCCCTATTGAGCTGTTGTGGGATCAGCTTGACCCTATGATACGTAAGAAGTGCCCATCAAGCCATTCCAACTTATGGGAGGTGCTTCAGGAAGCATGGGGTGAAATCTCTTCAGATTACCTCAACAAATTGACAACTAGAATGCCAAAGGTCTGCAGGGCTGTAATTGCTGCAAATGGAGGATTCTTTGACAAAAGCAAAGTTTGAAGGACACAATTATTATTTTAATTAAAAATCATTATTTATAACCTTGTCAACATCTTGACTGTATTTCCTATTCATTTTGCAACTCATGTCATGTATGTTTTCATGGAAAACAAGGACATTTCTAAATGACCCCAAACTTTTGAAGGGTAGTGCAGGTTCATGACCCTAAATGAGGAAAAGTAATTCAATTTCATGGAGAAAAAGTGAGGTTAACTAGTATTTTAGACAAATCAAATGTGGAAATGGGTCAAATTGACCAACAACGTAACAGGAGGGTTAACCTCCTAAGGTCGAAGTCCAACTTCCCAACAGTTTGGGCTACACACTATGACCCCTCCGTGGAAAGGTGAGACTCTCACAAACACGTACATTGTTTTGCTCTAGGACGTCCAGAGGTCTCACAAGACTTGTCTGAAGGTCCCCTGGTACCAGTTTTAAAAAATGATGGAAGTACTGTATATATGGAGACTGTTAAGTGACACAAATAAGGGGTTAAATACATGTACAAAAAAATAACTAATGTTTCTTGATCTTTCTTATATGAATCCTTATATGAATCAAATTCAATCAAATGTATTTATAAAGCCCTTTTTACATCAGCCAATGTCACAAAGTTCTACACAGAAACCCAGCCTAAAACCCCAAACAGCAAGCAATGCAGATGCATTGTCTGTCTCTATACAATTGAAGTCAGAAGTTTACGTACACTTAGGTTGGAGTCATTAAAACTTGTTTTTCAACCAATCCACAAATTTCTTATTGACAAACTATAGTTTTGGCAAGTTGGTTAGGACATCTACATTGTGCATGACACAAGTAATTTTTCCAACAATTGTTTACAGACAGATTATTTCACTTTATCACAATTCCAGTAGGTCAGAAGTTTACATTAACTAAGTTGACTGTGATTTTAAACAGCTTGGGAAATTCCGGAAAATTATGTCATGGCATTAGAAGATTCTCATAGGCTAATTGACATCATTTGAATCAATTGGAGGTGTACCTGTGGATGTATTTCAAGGCCTACCTTCAAACTCAGTGCCTCTTTGCTTGACATCATGGGAAAATCAAAAGAAATCAGCCAAGACCTCCGAAAAAAATTGTAGACCTCCACAAGTCTGGTTCATCCTTGGGAGCAATTTCCAAATGCCTGAAGGTACCACATTCATCTATACAAACAATAGTATGCAAGTATAAACACCATGGGACCACACAGCCGTCATACCGCTCAGAAAGGAGACGTGTTCTGTCTCCTAGAGGTGAACGTACTTTGGTGCAAAAAGTGCAAATCAATCCCAGAACAACACCAATGGACCTTGTGAAGATGCTGGAGGAAACAGGTGCAAAAGTATCTATAATCACAGTAAAATGAGTCCTATATCGACATAACCTGAAAGGCCGCTCAGCAAGGAAGAAGCCACTGCTCAAAAAAGTCCGACTTCGGTTTGCAACTGCACCTGGGGATGAAGATCATACTTTTTGGAGAATTGTCCTCTGGTCTGATGAAACAAAAATATAACTGTTTGGCCATAATGACCATTGTTATGCTTGGAGGAAAAAGTGGGAGGCTTGCAAGCTGAAGAACACCATCCCAACCGTGAAGCACGGGGGTGGCAGCATCATGTTGTGGGAGTGCTTTGGTGCAGGAGGGACTGGTGCACTTCACAAAATAGAGGGCATCATGAAGGAGGAAAATCATGTGGATATATTGTAGCAACATCTCAAGACATCAGTCAGGAAGTTAAAGCTTGGTCGCAAATCGGTCTTCCAAATGGACAATGACCCCAAGCATACTTCCAAAGTTGTGGCAAAATGGCTTAAGGACAAAAAAGTCAAGGTGTTGGAGTGGCCATCACAAAGCCCTGACCTCAATTCTATAGAAAATCTGTGGGCTGAACTGAAAAAGCGTGTGCAAGGAAGGAGGCCTACAAACCTGACTCAGTTACACCAGCTCTGTCAGGAGGAAAATTGACCCAACTTATTATGGAAGGCTTGTGGAAGCCTACCCGAAATGTTTGACCCAAGTTAAACAGTATAAAGGCAATGCTACCAAATACTAATTGAGTGTATGTAAACTTCTGACCCACTGGGAATGTGATGAAGGAAATAAAAGCTGAAATAAATCATTCTCTCTGACATTTCACGTTCTTAAAATAAAGTGGTGATCCTAACTGACGTAAGACAGGGAATTGTTACTAGGATTGAATGTCAGGAATTGTGAAAAACTGAGTTTAAATGTATTTGGCTAAGGTGTATGTCAACTTCCAACTGTATATACGATAGACACTTCAGAACAAACTTCATTTTAGTTTTTTACACCACTTGTAGAATATATTTGCATACACTTCAAACCGACATACTGTACATACCCCACCAGACAAGACATTATGGGTTTCTTCACGGAACACAAACCAAAAACAGATTTAATGTGTCTCTCAGTTATGTATAGAACCATGTCATTATGGAACGCTCTGCCACCAGAGGTGACTCAGTTATGTATAGAGTCATGTCATTATGGAATGAGCTGTTACCAGAGGTGACTCAGTTATGTATAGAGTCATGTCATCATGGAATGCTCTGCCACCAGAGGTGACTCTGTTATGTATAGAGTCATGTCATCATGGAATGCTCTACCACCAGAGGTGATTCTGTTATGTATAGAGTCATGTCATCATGGAATGAGCTGTTACCAGAGGTGACTCTGTTATGTATAGAGTCATGTCATCATGGAATGCTCTGATACCAGAGGGTTCTCAATTATGTATAGAGCTCTACTACACAGCTGAAGTCCTGGAGCTTTACCACTCAGCTGAAGTCCTGGAGCTCTACCACACAGCTGAAGTCCTGGAGCTCTACAATTCAGCTGAATCCCTGGAGCTCTACCACTCAGCTGAAGTCCTGGAGCTTTACCACTCAGCTGAATCCCTGGAGCTCTACCACTCAGCTGAAGTCCTGGAGCTTTACCACTCAGCTGAATCCCTGGAGCTCTACCACTCAGCTGAAGTCCTGAAGCTCTACCACTGGGAGACAGGACATTCCCTTTCATGATGCTATTGACCTACAGGATAGTGTATTGGAATATAATACATTTCAACCCCCAAACCCTAGAAAGTTGATGGTCACTGATGATGTCCCTGATGCACTAAAGTGTCATCCTGTTATCCTGTCTTTAAAGCAGCACAGTGAAATGTCATGTTGCTATCCTGTCTTTAAAGCAGCACAGTGAAATGTCATCCTGCTATCCTGTCTTTAAAGCAGCACAGTGAAATGTCATGTTGCTATCCTGTCTTTAAAGCAGCACAGTGAAATGTCATCCTGTTATCCTGTCTTTAAAGCAGCACAGTGAAATGTCATCCTGCTATCCTGTCTTTAAAGCAGCGCAGTGAAATGTCATGTTGCTATCCTGTCTTTAAAGCAGCACAGTGAAATGTCATCCTGCTATCCTGTCTTTAAAGCAGCGCAGTGAAATGTCATCCTGCTATCCTGTCTTTAAAGCAGCACAGTGAAATGTCATCCTGTTATCCTGTCTTTAAAGCAGCACAGTGAAATGTCATCCTGCTATCCTGTCTTTAAAGCAGCGCAGTGAAATGTCATGTTGCTATCCTGTCTTTAAAGCAGCACAGTGAAATGTCATCCTGCTATCCTGTCTTTAAAGCAGCGCAGTGAAATGTCATCCTGCTATCCTGTCTTTAAAGCAGCACAGTGAAATGTCATCCTGCTATCCTGTCTTTAAAGCAGCACAGTGAAATGTCATGTTGCTATCCTGTCTTTAAAGCAGCACAGTGAAATGTCATCCTGCTATCCTGTCTTTAAAGCAGCACAGTGAAATGTCATGTTGCTATCCTGTCTTTAAAGCAGCGCAGTGAAATGTCATGTTGCTATCCTGTCTTTAAAGCAGCGCAGTGAAATGTCATGTTGCTATCCTGTCTTTAAAGCAGCGCAGTGAAATGTCATGTTGCTATCCTGTCTTTAAAGCAGCGCAGTGAAATGTCATGTTGCTATCCTGTCTTTAAAGCAGCACAGTGAAATGTCATGTTGCTATCCTGTCTTTAAAGCAGCACAGTGATGATACGTTATTACAATAGAGGCAATAATATCCACAGTGGCCCATAGAGACCGTCCCATTACGCCTGTCTCTGATTGGATAACTCTAGTCCACCATGCCCTGCAGCTGTCTTTGTCAGTATAAAACTCAGTGTAGGAGTCTGCTCAGGTCTCAGGTCAGGGAGTGAAACCCCTTCAGAGTGTGTATGAGAGTGTGATGCAGCTGCTGTGGGTGGTAGTGGTGGGGTTGTTAGGAGTCTTTGGGGCAGAGGGTACGGAGACTGTCTGTCGGATGCTGGGGAGTCCAGAGTTCCCTCTGCTGTCCAAGGAAGGAGACGTGACTATAGGAGGAGCCTTCTCCATCCACAGCAAAATCACACAGCCCCCGCTCTCCTTCACAGAAACACCACCCCCTCTCACCTGCTCCAGGTAAGCTCCTTCACAGTCACCACTTCTCACCTGCTCCAGGTAAGCTCCTTCACAGTCACCACTTCTCACCTGCTCCAGGTAAGCTCCTTCACAGTCACCACTTCTCACCTGCTCCAGGTAAGCTCCTTCACAGTCACCACTTCTCACCTGCTCCAGGTAAGCTCCTTCACAGTCACCACTTCTCAACTTCTCCAAGTAAGCTCCTACTCGGTTACAGTTTATTGAATATTTGGCTATTTTATTATTATAATTATTTTTTTAATCAAATTAAACACAACTTTTGTGGTTGTATGCTCATGATTTGTACGACTTTAACTGATATTTTTCTTAACCCTTCCTCTAGTGTAAACCTCAGAGAGTTCCGATTTGCTCAGACCATGATCTTCGCCATCGAGGAGATCAACAACAGCGACACTCTGCTTCCAAATGTCTCTATTGGATATCGTATTTATGACAACTGTGGCTCGACTCTGTACTCTATGCGTGCGGCCATGGCCCTGATGAACGGTCAGGAGAGGACGGTGGGAAAGACCTGCATTGGCCAAACAGCAGTTCACGCCATCATCGGAGAGTCAGAGTCCTCCTCCACTATAGTGATGTCACACACCACCGGTCCATTCCAAATACCTGTGGTAAGAGGCCCTATAGGACAAGCAATTATATGAGAATTTAAGTCAATCTGGTTTTAGTGTATTCAGTTCCGTCACTTTCTCTCTCCCTCTGTCTCTCCCTTTCTCTTTCTCTCCCACTCCCTGTCTCTCTCCCTTTCTCTCTCTCTCCTTGTCTCTCTCGTCCTCTCTCTATTCTTCAGATCAGCCACTCTGCCACATGTGAGTGCCTTAGCAGTAGGAAGGAGTACCCTTCTTTCTTCCGAACCATCGCCAGTGACCTCTATCAGAGCAGAGCCCTGGCCCAGCTGGTCAAGTACTTCGGCTGGAGCTGGGTGGGAGCGGTCAACAGTGACAGTGACTATGGCAACAACGGCATGGCTATCTTCCTGGCTTCAGCCAAGGAGGAGGGTGTCTGTGTGGAATACTCAGAGAAGTTCAGCCGGACGGAGCCAGAGAAGCTGTTAAAGGTCGTTAATGTGATCCGAGGTGGGACGGCCAGGGTGATCGTAGGCTTTCTGGCCCACGTGGAGATGAACAACCTGCTGGAGGAGCTCAGTCTGCAGAACATCACCGGCCTACAGTTTATTGGTGTGGAGGCTTGGATCACTGCAGACAGCCTAGTCACCCCTACTAGCTACAGTGTGCTGGGGGGTTCACTGGGGTTCGCTGTCCAGAAGGCCAACATCAGCGGCTTCTCCGAATTTGTGATAAAGCAGTTCTGGGACACGGCATTTCATTGCACAGAGACAAGCCTCCAGGAGAATGCAACAGTGAGTAGGCCTTGTAGTGAGAGTCAGGATCTGATAGAGCTGAGAGAATATAATGCAGATGTGGAAGAGCTCAGATACTCTAGTAATATCTATAAAGCCATATATGCAGTGGCCCACTCTCTGCACAGCTTACTGAAGTGCAAAGAGGGACGCGGATGTGATCATAATGTGAGAACTGAACCTTGGCAGGTAACAGCAACTAAAAACATCCATTCTCTATTCCTCACTGCCTGTCTATATCTCAAAATAAAAAAAACTTATAGTTGTTCCTTTTTTTCACAGGTAGTGGAGTCTCTGAAGCAGGTGAATTTCACCATAAAGACAGGGGACCAGGTGTGGTTTGACAGTACAGGTGCTGCAGCAGCCACGTACGAGGTGGTGAACTGGCAGCGTGGGCCAGACGGAGGGGTCCAGTTTAAACCAGTGGGTTACTATGATGCCTCCCTACCCCCGGGACAACAGTTTGTCCTCAGGACAGAGGACATCATGTGGCCTGGTGGGCTCCAACAGGTACAGTAAATAGGTGCCAACAGATTTAAACTAACTGTTTACAAACAGAACGTTTCTGAATAAAAGAAGCTTAGCGGTTAGAGCGTTGGGCCAGTAACTGAAAGGTTAAATATCTGTCGATGTGCCCTTGAGCAAGGCATTTAACCCTAATTTGCTCCAGGGGCTCTGTAATACTATGACTGACCCTGTAAAACAACACATTTCACTCCACCTATCCGGTCTATGTGACAATAAAACATATTTTCCTTCCTTATTGTGTGGCTCATTATTACAATTGAAAACATTTATGTAACAAACCCTGCTGGAGTAAAACATGTAAAATTTACAGTAAACCGTGTATGCTCTCTGTCCCCTGAAGATGCCTGTGTCAGTTTGCAGTGAGAGTTGTCCCCCAGGTACTCGTAAGGCTGTACAGAAAGGAAAGCCTGTATGCTGTTATGACTGTGTCCCATGTTCAGAGGGAGAGATCAGCAACGCTACAGGTACTACAAGCCCAACACTCATTCTACGCAGAACTTACACGAATTGTGCGATGTGTGTCCTAATCCAGTTTTTCAGAGTTCAGTCCTTGGTCAATGTAATGTCTAGATTATGACATCATGTGTTCTACTTTACTACTAATCATACTAATCATGATTTCCTTTCAGATTCTAATGGCTGCATACACTGCCCTGATGAGTACTGGTCCAATCTCGGCAGAGACAAATGTATATTTAAGGCTATTGAGTTCCTGACCTTTACTGAGGTCATGGGGATTGTACTTATGCTTTTCTCCTTGTTTGGAGTGTTTCTAACTGTGCTTGTGGCTATTCTCTACTTGATAAAGAAAGACACTCCCATCGTCAGGGCCAACAACTCTGAGCTGAGCTTCCTGCTGCTCTTCTCCTTGACTCTGTGTTTTCTGTGTTCTCTTACTTTCATTGGACGGCCCTCTGAATGGTCCTGTATGCTGCGCCACACAGCGTTTGGGATCACCTTCGTTCTCTGCATCTCTTGTGTTCTGGGGAAAACAATAGTGGTGTTGATGGCCTTCAGGGCTTCACTTCCAGCCAGTAATGTCATGAAATGGTTTGGTCCTCCACAGCAGAGGCTCAGTGTTCTGGCTTTCACTCTCATACAGGTCCTGATCTGTGTTCTTTGGTTAACAGTCTCTCCTCCTTTCCCCTACAAGAACATGAAGACATATAAGGAAAAGATCATTCTAGAGTGTGATGTGGGTTCAGCTATTGGTTTCTGGGTTGTGTTGGGGTATATAGGACTCCTGTCTCTCTTGTGCTTTGTGCTGGCTTTTCTGGCTAGGAAGCTGCCTGATAACTTCAATGAGGCCAAATTCATCACCTTCAGCATGCTCATATTCTGTGCAGTCTGGATCACCTTTATCCCAGCTTATGTCAGCTCTCCTGGGAAGTTCACTGTAGCTGTGGAGATCTTTGCTATTCTGGCCTCTAGTTATGGAATGCTTTTCTGTATATTTGCTCCTAAATGTTGTATAATCCTGTTTAAACCTGAGCTAAATACCAAGAAACACATGATGGGGAAAATGAAATGAAATGGAAACTTACAATAAAAACATGTAATGATGCTTTTCCTAAAAAAAAAATCCATGTGCTGCTCTGCTGGAATACGTAAAACATGTAATTCGAAATGTATTAAGCTTCAATGCTATTCTGTCAACATACAGTACATGCACCCCACTGCCAGTGAAAGACACAAGCAAATGGCATGTCCTTATTCTGGTAAATACGCTACTGGGTCTTTCCACAAAATGTGTCCCTTTTGGCTAGTGTAACTTGGTGGGAAAAAAGAAGGTTTATTTCACCTGATTTTAATATTCTGTCATGAAGAGGACATGTTCAACTGAATAAAAAACATGTTTTCCCATCTCAAGAGGCTAAATATATATATTTTGTCAGTGCCTTTGAAAGTTACAGTCCTTAATTGAAACAATACTAAAGCCAACACCCTGCCTCAGTTTTGGTAAAAATCTGTTTAAAAAACTTCTTCATGATCAGTGTCCCTTCCACGGGACGGTTGAGCTAATGTTGGCTAATGAGATTAGCATGAGATTGTAAGTAACAAGAAGATTTCCCAGGACATAGACATATCTGATATTGGCAGAAAGCTTAAATTCTTGTTCATCTAACTGCACTGTCCAATTTACAGTAGCTATTACTATGAAAGAATACCATGCTGTTGTTTGAGGATAGTGCACAATTGTGAACATAGAGTTATTAATAACCAAATTAGTCATATTTGTGCAGTCTTGATACAAATTTTTTAACAGAAATGCAATAGTTAATTTGATCAGTCTAAAACTTTACACATATACTGCCGCTCTCTAGTGGCCAAAATGTATATTGCACCTGGGCTGGAATAATACATTATGGCTTTCTCTTGCATTTCAAAGATAATGGTACAAAAAAAATACTAAAGAACGGTTGTTTTTTTCTTTGTATTATCTTTTACCAGATCTATTGTCTTATATTGTCCTACATTCCTTTCACATTTCCACAAACTTCAAAGTGTTTCCTTTCAAATGGTACCACGAATATGCATATCCTTGCTTCAGGTCCTGAGCTACAGGCAGTTAGATTTGAGTTTGTCATTTCAGGCGAAAATTGAAAAAAAGGGGCGGATGCTTAAGAAGTTTTTAAGCATTTCTAGCCTGTCTATCTATGGGTAACAGGGTTAACGTGTTATGTTCGACCCGTTCAGTTTTCCAGCACAAAACAAAAAAATTGCCAAGAGTAGACCCGCCTCAGCTGCTTTTGCACTGTGATTTGACTAACAGATGTTCCACAAACTATTTAAAAAGGAATAGTTTCACCATATAATTTTCTTTTTAATCAGTAACCCCTTTACTGACATGTCCGAGCTGAGCTTCTCTAGTAATGTGTATAAAGCAGTGTATGCTGTAGCCCACATGACCTGTTGACCTGCAGGCACAGTAAAGGCCAAGGTGTGAATAGGAACTGTGCACACAGAGACATCATTGAGCCAGGACAGGTGAGACAGCATCGAGCCAGCACAGGTGAGACAGCATCGAGCCAGGACAGGTGAGACAGCATCGAGCCAGCACAGGTGAGACAGCATCAAGCCAGGACAGGTGAGACAGCATCGAGCCAGCACAGGTGAGACAGCATCGAGCCAGGACAGGTGAGACAGCATCAAGCCAGGACAGGTGAGACAGCATCGAGCCAGCACAGGTGAGACAGCATCGAGCCAGGACAGGTGGGCGGCTACCTTTATGGCCCACAGATAGTTCATTTTGTTTAACTTATTTGATAACTGACTGACTGGTTTTATGAAAATGACAAATATTTACAATCACACCATTCTACTTCTAAACTGCATTAATTCTACACTCTTAAAAAAAAGGTGCTATCTAGAAAACTAAAAGGTTCTTCGGCTGTCCCCTTAGGAGAACACTTTGAAGAACCCTTTTTGGTTCCAGGTAGAATCTTTTTGGATTCCGTGTAAAACCCTTTCCACAGAGGGTTCTACATGGAACCAACATGGTTTTATTCAGAACCAAAAAGTGTTCTCCTACCATTGACAGTGTACATAAGTACATGGTGATTATTTTAACGCATGCAGGTGTTGAGATACCTGCGAGACGTAAACTTCACCATGAAGTCTGGGGAGAGTGTTTTAAAAAAGAATTAGAACGGAGAGCCCCCGGCACGTATGAGGTGGTGAACTGGCAGAGAGACCAGGCAGCAGAGACTGTGTTTGTCACAGCGAGGAATTACGATGACTCTCTTCCTAATGGACAACAGTTTGCCATGAATGGGATAAAGATAGAATGGGCTGGCAATCCCTTAAAGGTACACAGTTACACAGAAAACACATGGTAGAAGTTACAGGTACTTTCATAAAACATAGATAATTAGATGAAAGATATTTATATTTGTCGGAGATGACACATACAATGTGTAGGCGGGAATGAATTGAATGATTGTGTGACCAAGGGGGATTAATAATATGTGTGAAAGAGTAAAGAGAGACAGACAGGTTAGAGGGAGTGAGCAGGTGTTGTGTTTCAGAGGCCTCGGTCTGTGTGTAGTGACAGCTGCTTCCCAGGGTTCCTCCAGACGGTGATCAAAAACAATACCAGTCTGCTGTTTGTCCTGTATCCCCCCCTGTGCTGCTGGGGAGATCAGCAACCTTACAGGTGAGAAAACTGATACCACAGCCGGCCCCTTAGCCTTAAGCTAAATGTATTTATTTTTGGTCCGGGGGACCCCTAGCGGCCCCTTATGTCTCTTAGTGGATAGGGCTGGGCTCTGACTGATACAAACCAAATCCACTGACCAAAAAGATACATCAACTGTAGAATATGTGTTAACTTTTAGAATATGTGACTCACCACCTGGATTCGGTCTTACGTAGCAAAATTTGAAATTGTGTTTTTTTACATTGGATGAAAGTAGAGACTCAGAGCTAGAAAATGGTATATCATACACTGCATTTGAGGAACAATGGGAAAGTAATTCTGCTTTGAAGTTGATCAACTTGTAAACTCACTTTTGAGAAAATTGCCTTAGAATAATTTGGTACCTACTGGAGAGCTCTTCTTTGTCTACACACATTCAACATCGTTCACACCCTCTTAAGCTTTAGCCCCAACCATCTCGTTTCGCTCTCGGAGCTCACACCTGATGCTCTGGCCAATGATTTGTTTACCTCTGGATAACATGAAAATAGCCTAACCAGCCAAGCTGTAAAAAATGTCATTGCGCTTTTTTCTAGATGTTTACTGACACCGGCCATATTCAACTGGTGTTGTGCACACGTGACGTAACATTAGCTAGCGAGCCAGCCAGCTAATGTTAGCTAGTTAAACAACAATGAACAAAGTGCCAACAATGCCACAGTGCTGGGCGCTAACCAACCAAGTTCAATGTTAGTTAGCTAGCTAACATTAGGATCTAACAAGAAAAGCAAATGGCTCTGGGAAGTGATAGCTGCCTATTGTAATACACAACTTGATTATAGCATTTTCCTTGTACATTCCTTGTACGTTCCCTGGAACACTGGTCAAATGGAGACAAGAGTCGCTGTGTCCCAAAGGGGGTGGCATTTATCTCATTTCACGAAACCATGGGAATCCTCCTGGCTGCAATCTCATTGGTCGGAGCGTGTTTAACCAAAGTGGTGCCATTGCTCTTCGTTCACTTCCAAAAGACTTCCATTGAGAGGGCCAACAACTCTGAGCTGAGCTTCCTGCTTCTCTTCTCCTTGACTGTGTTTTCTGTGTTCTCTTACTTTCATTGGCCAGCCCTCTGAGTGGTCCTGTATGCTGCGCCACACAGCATTTGGGATCACCTTCGTCCTCTGCATCTCTTGTGTTCTGGGGAAAACAATAGTGGTGTTGATGGCCTTCAGGGCTACACTTCCAGCCAGTAATGTCATAAAATTGTTTGGGCTTCCACAGCAGAGACTCAGTGTTCTGGCTTTCACTCTCATACAGGTCCTGATCTGTGTTCTTTGGTTAACAGTCTCCCCCCCTTTGCCCTACAAGAATATGAAGACCTACATGGACAAGATCATTCTAGAGTGTGATGTGGGTTCAGCTATTGGTTTCTGGGGTTTCTGGCACATGGACTCCTGTCTCTCTTATGCTTTGTGCTGGCTTTTCTGGGCCGGAAGCTGCCTGATAACTTCAATGAGGCCAAATTCATCACCTTCAGCATGCTCATATTCTGTGCAGTCTGGATCACCTTTATCCCAGCTTATGTCAGCT
Organism: Salmo salar; assembly: GCF_965601325.2. NCBI lineage: Eukaryota > Metazoa > Chordata > Actinopteri > Salmoniformes > Salmonidae > Salmo > Salmo salar. Next base: position 156,657,436 of record NC_138299.1, on the reverse strand, counting down.
CTCCTGGGAAGTTCACTGTAGCTGTGGAGATATTTGCTATTCTGGCCTCCAGTTTTGGTTTACTTCTCTGTATATTTGCTCCAAAGTATTATATCATATTACTTAAACTTTATACATACTTTAGTATTGAGAGGGGTTGGGGAGGTTGTGGGCATTATACAGGTACACTGGTTGTCCCCCCGCCTACCCAAAATAGTCAGTATTCTGAAATAATTCTAAAGTTAATCAAGCTGATCAAGCTGACCCGAGAGCAGCGCTGTCTTTCTTTCGATCCTATCAATATCAACACACTCTCCAACGACGCACTTAGCGACCGTTCTCTCTGCGTAATGTTTTGGGAAACACATGTTAAATCTTCGGCTCTTGTAGGAAAGATGCATCGTTAAAAAACTCGTACACCTAAGTTTCATCGCTATCGTGAAACAGTGCCCTGGATTGTTCTAGAAGTGAGGATAAGTGGTAGGCATGTTTTCTGCTATCCACTTTATGTTTTCATTATTATTTTGGGTATAGGGGAGGGTCACATCTTTTGTTTTTTTATCTTTCATAGAGAGTTTAGTTAAAAATATATATTTCCTGAAGGGAGGGCCATCGATTTTGATTGCAGATAGGTCAGATTTTCTCCTGGTACCGCTTATTATAAATAACCTGCAGTACATGTTGACTGATTGAAATAAGTTATTTTCTAGGGACAAATTATAACAAGAAAAACAATAATACTAAACCATTCGCTAATAATCCAAAAACAACTTTGTTGTATTTCTGCCTGAATTACAGTTTCACCGGAAACGTTCTGATTTCCCCAAAAACTCGCCATGTAAAAAAAAAAAAAAGGTTTCTTCAGAGAACTCATCTTTTAGAATCTATATTCAGAAGTGACTGAGCCATTGGTTCTGGGAAAGACACAGGGGACTGCACTATTCTTACTTAACACCTAATAGGCCAACTGTTTTGTCAATCACTCAGTGAGTGTTATCATTGGTTGAAACTAAGACATTGAAACAGTTCTAAGCTCCTATAGCATCATACCCATCATTAATGGTAACATATAAAGGAGCCCAGATGGAGCATTGTCAGGACGGTGAGAGGTGAGACACTCGGTGAAAAGCTATGCTGAAGCTAGCCTACCTCCTGGTGATCACTCTGCTGATAGTGAGAGCTAAGGCTGGGCAGCCTGTGTGCAGACCTTATGGAACAAAAGAACTGTCACAGTTCTCAAAGGAGGGAGACATCAACTTAGGAGGTATTTTCTCCTTTCACCAAAACCCAGTCAGTTTGCATCCAACTCTGCATGTCAACCCAGGAAGCATCCAGTGTGAAGGGTAAGAATATGTTGAATAGTTCAGTGTGGATCATAATGCTTATGTCTCTGTTCACATGGACAAACATGTATGATCACAGGTGTGTAAGAGAAATTATATTCAAAAAGTGTTAAACTGTCTGTCTCTGGCTGGGACTGACTAAATGCTTTATTGGGCTGTCTCTGGCTGGGATTTCACTGACTAAATGCTTTATACATCTGTCTCTGGCTGGGATTTTCACAGACTAAATGCTTTATAGGTCTCTGGCTGGGTTTTCACTGACTAAATTCTTTATACGTCTGTCTCTGGCTGGGGTTTTCACTGACTAAATGCTTTATACGTCTGTCTCTGGCTGGGGTTTTCACTGACTAAATGCTTTATAGGTCTGTCTCTGGCTGGGTTTTCACTGACTAAACGGTTTATACGTCTGTCTCTGGCTGGGATTTCTCTGACTAAAACTGAAGTGACAGTACTAGAATTCCTCTCTGCAGGCTGGACCCAGGTGAGCTCCAGTATGCCCAAACTATGATCTTTGCCATAGAAGAGATCAATAACAGTTCTGAGCTGCTGCCAGGGCTGTCTCTGGGCTATAGGATCTTTGACTCGTGCCCCAGCATCCCCCTTTCTGTGCGGGCGTCCCTTTCTCTGATGAATGGATATGAGGAGGAGCCACAGAGCTGCACCAAGCCCTCCACTGTGTATGCTGTCATAGGGGAGACCACCTCCACCTCCACTATAGCCATGGCACGCACCATGGGGCCCTTCCACATACCAGTGGTGAGTCAGGGAGTGTATGTGTGTATGTATTGAGAGAGTGAAAGGCAGAGATGATACTATGTGAAAATACTGCCGTGCCCACGTGCTACTTTTACAGAACGACAACGTTGGAGCAGTGTGTTAGAAACGTCTGTCTTTGTTGTCTTTCCAGCTCAGTCATTCAGCCACCTGTGCTTGTCTGAGTAACAGAAGGCAATACCCTTCCTTCTTCAGAACCATCCCCAGTGACCACTACCAGAGCAGAGCCCTGGCCCAGCTGGTCAAACACTTTGGCTGGAGCTGGGTGGGGGCCATCAGAACCAACAGTGACTATGGTAACAATGGCATGGCCACCTTCCTGAAAGCAGCGTCTAGTGAAGGGGTGTGTGTAGACTACTCAGTGGCAATCTACAGGACCGACCCCAGAGAGTGGTTCCTGAAGGTGGTGGACATCATTAAACAGTCCACCTCCAAGGTGATCGTGGCGTTCGCAGACGGCACAGACCTGGAAATCCTGATAAAAGAGCTGTACCTGCAGAATGTGACGGGGTTGCAGTGGGTGGGTAGCGAGGGATGGATCACTTACCGTTACATCGCTTCCCACGTCAACTACGCCGTGGTCCAGGGGGCGGTGGGCTTCGCTGTACCCAACGCGGTCATCCCCGGCCTGGGGGAGTTCTTGGCCAACAGGCGGCCCTCCACCCAGCTGGGGGACAGGGGTCTGGTGGAGTTGTGGGAGAGCGTGTTCAGCTGCAGCATGACTCCTGGCTCACCGGTCAGAGCCTGCACAGGGAGGGAATCGCTGAGAGACATGGGCTCCCGCTACACAGATGTGTCAGACGCTAGTCTGCTCAACAACATCTACAAGGCTGTGTATGCTGTGGCTCACGCTCTACACCTGCTCACTACCTGTCAGAGTGGACAGGGGCCTTTTCAAGATAACACGTGTGCAGCCAGGGATAAAATAGAGCCGTGGCAGGTAAAGTAACTCTGTGGCTTTACTAAGCCAACAAATTACACCTGTAGCCTGTAACTATGTGGCGTTACTAAGCTAACAAATAACACCTGTAGCCTGTAACTATGTGGCGTTACTAAGCTAACAAATAACACCTGTAACTATGTGGCTTTACTAAGCCAACAAATTACACCTGTAGCCTGTAACTATGTGGCGTTACTAAGCTAACAAATAACACCTGTAACTATGTGGCGTTACTAAGCCAACAAATTACACCGGTAGCCTGTAACTATGTGGCGTTACTAAGCTAACAAATAACACCTGTAGGCTGTAACTATGTGGCGTTACTAAGCCAACAAATAACACCTGTAGCCAGTAACTATGTGGCTTTACAAAGCTAACAAATAACACCTGTAGCCTGTAACTGTGGCTTTACTAAGCTAACAAATAACATCTGTAGCCTGTAACTATGTGGCTTTACAAAGCTAACAATTAACACCTGTAGCCTGTAACTGTGGCTTTACTAAGCCAACAAATAACACCTTTTGCCTATGACCTGAGGTCAGGTGGAGAACGTAAGATTGTGTTAAAAAAAATACCACTGGGCCTCCCGAGTAGCGCAGTGGTCTAAGGCACTGCATCGCAGTTGCTAGATGTGCCAATAGAAATTCTGGGTTTGAGTCCAGGCTCTGTCGCAGCCGGCCGGGACCTGGAAACCCATGGGGCGGCGCACAATTGGCCCAGAATCGTCTGGGTTAGGAGAGGGTTTTGCTTGCAGGGATGTCCTTGTCCCATCGCGCTCTAGCAACTCCTGTGGCAGGCCGGGCGCATGCACGCTGACACTGTCGCCAAGTGTACAGTGTTTCCTCCGACATATTGGTGCGGCTGGCTTCTGGGTTAAACGAGTAGTGAGTCAAGAAGCAGTGCGGCTTGGTTAGGGGCGTGTTTCGGAGGACGCATGGCTCTCAACCTTCGCCTCTCCCAAGTCCGTACGGGAATTGCAGTGATGAGACAAGGACTGTAACTACCAATTAGATGCAACGAAATTGGGGGAAAAAAGGTGAAAAAGTTAAAAATCAACACCACTTATTTTAGTTTCTTCCTCCAGGTGTTACATTACTTGACCCAGGTGAATTTCACCACTAAGCATGGTGAGAGGGTGTTCTTTGATGATCAGGGGGACCCATCGGCGCGCTACGCCCTGGTCAACTGGCAGATGGATAACACAGGGAACATCTTGTTTGAGACCATCGGCTACTATGACGCCTCACAACCAGAGGGCCAGAAGTTTGAGATGAAGGAAGGTGTGAGTGCTGTCTGGGCAGACAATCAGCCTGAGGTGAAGACTTGTTAGGGAAAAGCATCTATTAATCATTCAACACAACTGTGACTGTGTTCCGTTAAGAGTTTTGCATTAAAGTATGCTGTATACTTGTGTGTGTTTAAATATGAGTGATCCCTTGGCGTAAAGGGTGTCTGTGTGTTCCAGGTACCCAGGTCTATCTGCAGTGAGAGCTGTCTGCCAGGGACACGCAGGGCCTTCGTTAAGGGGAAACCTTTCTGTTGCTTTGACTGCATCGCCTGTGCAGACGGGGAATTCAGCAACACCACAAGTGAGACCTCAGGACTCGTAGCCTTTACGCTAGCCTTCATCCTGTTCATGTTGGGAAAAATCTCAGCCAGCACTTTACTGGTCTATCTAAAGATGCACTCGCTGTACATAATCAAACTATTTATGCTTTCAGATGCAGTGACATGTACAACATGCCCCCCCGAGTACAAGTCAAATGAAGAGAGGAATAACTGTAATTTGAAAGGCATTGAATACCTCACCTTCAAGGAACTCATGGGTATACTGTTGGTAGTATTCTCTGTGTTTGGTGGGTTTCTGACAATGACAATAGCACTGATATTCTTCCACTACAGAAAGACTCCCATCGTCAGGGCCAACAACTCTGAGCTGAGCTTCCTGCTGCTCTTCTCCTTGACTCTGTGTTTTCTGTGTTCTCTTACCTTCATTGGCCGGCCCTCTGAATGGTCCTGTATGCTGCGCCACACAGCGTTTGGGATCACCTTCGTTCTCTGCATCTCTTGTGTTCTGGGGAAAACAATAGTGGTGTTGATGGCCTTCAGGGCTACACTTCCAGCCAGTAATGTCATGAAATGGTTTGGTCCTCCACAGCAGAGACTCAGTGTTCTGGCTTTCACTCTCATACAGGTCCTGATCTGTGCTCTTTGGTTAACAGTCTCCCCTCCTTTCCCATACAACAATATGAAGACATATAAGGACAAGATCATTCTAGAGTGTGATGTGGGTTCAGCTATTGGTTTCTGGGCTGTGTTGGGCTATATAGGACTCCTGTCTCTCTTGTGCTTTGTGCTGGCTTTTCTGGCTCGGAAGCTGCCTGATAACTTCAATGAGGCCAAATTCATCACCTTCAGCATGCTCATATTCTGTGCAGTCTGGATCACCTTTATCCCAGCTTATGTCAGCTCTCCTGGGAAGTTCACTGTAGCTGTGGAGATCTTTGCTATTCTGGCCTCTAGTTATGGAATGCTCTTTTGTATATTTCTCCCCAAATGCTACATAATTTTATGTAAACCAGAGAAAAACACCAAAAAACATTTGATGGGTAAAACGTCATCAAAAGCACTTTGACTTTGTTACAACACCTTTTGAATATATATTTACATTACTGACTTTAAAATGTTTTGATGTTAGATGATATTGTTTATAAAGTCTTTGTTTATTGAATGTTTTTAGATAATATTACAGCGCGTAAGTTTCATCTCATATCTTTATATCCTTATCTGTGTAATATGCAAGAAACTATGGCTGATAATGGTTTCTCTGCTAATTTCTCAGAGATCTCTTCTCAACTGTGATAATAACCATTGAAACTCAGTGAAACTAATAAAATGTTGAAATCACTTCTGCCAGTTATTTTAAAAGGTAAAATCACTACACCAAAACAATGAACTCATCATGCTGCTTATTTTTGGCAACACTTCATTTTAAGGGGTCTTTATGTGTAATTACGCTGTAACAAGTAATGTGGTTAATTGTATAGTTACCCTGAAATAGCAATATTTAACTGGTGGTAACTGCAGTTTGTAATTAGAGGTGTAACAACATGCTTGTTACCATGCTTATTTCAAATTGGCAAGTTTCCATTCAATTTAGTGTTTAGTTTCTTCTCAGCTGCATCCTATTCAGTAATAATTGTTACAAGGTTGTAATATCTTGTGGACAAATGCTCTGGGTGTCCGAGATTACAAATGTTGAAGAATCAATAGGCTCTCATTACCTACCTGTGAAAGCGAACTCTTCAAAATATCCACTCAATGTTGTTGACAGCAATTCCCCCCCCCCCCCCCCCCCAAAAAAAAGTGTACCATCTGGGTTTACTAAAACAGATCAGATATAGATCCACCTTACTGACTAGGGTCTACCATATGAATGTCATCCCAGATTATAATATTTTTTACTCATAATTAATGTTACCCATTATGACAAGCTGAACCTCCTTGCCAACCAAGTGAGAGGATAAACCCACAACTACGCCACATAATACATGTAATATCTGCATAAGCAAAATGTAATTACTAGGAGTTACACAGGCTTTCTCGAGTTAAAATGAAGTGTATTTCTATGTAATTACTAGGTGTTACACAGGCTTTCTCGAGTTAAAATGAAGTGTATTTCTATGTACTTATTACTCATTACCAAGTCAAAATACCTACAAAAGATGAGCTTCTACTTCAGTCAACTTTATTGAGACATGTAAAAAAATACCTTACATTTCTTACAAAATAATAAGGATGTTTAATTAGATTTTATACATAGACAGAGTTGAAGTCGGAAGATTGCATACACCTTAGCCAAATACATTTAAACTCAGTTTTTCACAATTCCTGACATTTAATCCTACTAATAATTCCCTGTCTTAGGTCAGTTAGGATCACCACTTTATTTTAAGAACGTGAAAAGTCAGACTAATAGTAGAGAGAATTATTTCTTTCAGCTTTTATTTCTTTCATCACATTCCCAGTGGGTCAGAAGTTTACATACACTCAATTAGTATGTTGGTAGCATTGCCTATAAAGTATTTAACTTGGGTCAAACGTTTCAGGTAGCCTTCCACAAGCTTCCCACAATAATTTGGGGGAATTTTGGCCCATTCCTCCTGACAGAGCTGCTGTAACTGAGTCAGGTTTGTAGGCCTCTTTGCTAGCACATGGGTTTTCAGTTATGCCCACACATAACCAAGCTTTAACCTGTTAGGGCTAGGGGGCAGTATTGACACGGCTGGATAAAAAACGTACCCGATTTAATCTGGTTACTACTCCTGCCCAGTAACTAGAATATGCATATAATTATTGGCTTTGGATAGAAAACACCCTAAAGTTGCTAAAACTGTTTGAATGGTGTCTGTGAGTATAACAGAACTCCTATGGCAGGCCAAAACCTGAGAAGATTTCAAGCAGGAAGTGGCCTGTCTGAGAAGTATGAAATGTATGCATTCACTACTGTAAGTCGCTCTGGATAAGAGCGTCTGCTAAATGACTAAAATGTAAAAATGTAAATGTAAATCTTGGCTCTTTTTATTGAAAACTCAGGATCTGCGCAATAACGTGACACTTCCTACGTCTTCCATAGGGTCTCAGAGCCCGGGAAAAAGTTGAACGATATCAAGGCAGGCTCTAGCTGAAACACTTTATCGCTTTTGGCAAGTGGCCACTCAGAGTACTATGGGCTTAGGCGCGTGCCCGCTTCGACCGAATGCTTTCTTTTCCTTTGTTTATCAGATTCCCGGTCGGAATATTATCGCTTTTTTATGAGAAAAATTGCATAAAAATTGATTTTAAACAGCGGTTGACATGCTTCGAAGTACGGTAATGTAATATTTAGAATTCTTTTGTCACGAATTGCGCCATGCTCGCCACCCTTATTTACCCTTTAGGATAGTGTCTAGAATGCACGAACAAAACGCCGCTGTTTGGATATAACGATTGATTATTTTGGACCAAACCAACATTTGTTATTGAAGTAGAAGTCCTGGGAGTGCATTCTGACGAAGACAACAAAGGTAATAACATTTTTCTTATAGTAAATCTGACTTTGATGAGTGCTGTGTTCGGTGGGAATGCTAGTCACATGCTAGTCACATGCTAATGTAAAAAGCTGTTTTTTGATATAAATATGAACTTCATTGAACAAAACATGCATGTATTGTATAACATAATGTCCTAGGGTTGTCATCTGATGAAGATCATCAAAGGTTAGTGCTACATTTAGCTGTGGTTTGGGTTTATGTGACATTATATGCTAGCTTGAAAAATGGGTGTCTGATTATTTCTGGCTGGGTACTCTGCTGACATAATCTAATGTTTTGCTTCGTTGTAAAGCCTTTTTGAAATCGGACAGTGTGGTTAGATTAACGAGAGTCTTATCTTTAAAATGGTGTAAAATAGTCATATTTTTGAAAAATTTAAGTAATATCATATCTAAGGTATTTGAATAACGCGCCACAGGATTCAACTGGCTGTTGAGTAGGTGGGATGCAAGCGTCCCACCTAGCCCATAGAGGTTAACTTCCTGACTGATGTCTTGAGATGTTGCTTCAATATATCCACATAATTATCCTGCCTCATGATGCCATCTATTTTGTATAGTGCACCAGTCCCTCCTGCAGCAAACCACCCCTACAACATGATGCTGCCACCCCCGTGCTTCACAGTAGGGATGGTGTTCTTCTGCTTGCAAGCATCCCCCTTTTTCCTCCAAACATAACGAGGGTCAGTATGGCCAAACAGTTATAGATTTTTTTCATCAGACCGGAGGACATTTCTCCAAAAAGTATGATCTTTGTCCCCATGTGCAGTTGCAAACCGTAGTCTGACTTTTTAATGGCGGTTTTGGAGCAGTGGCTTCTTCCTTGCTGAGAGGCCTTCCAGATTATGTCAACATAGGACTCGTTTTACTGTGGATATAGATACTTTCATACCTGTTTCCTCCAGCATCTTCACAAGGTCCTTCGCTGAGGTTCTGGGATTGATTTGCACTTTTCGCACTAAAGTACGTTCATATCTAGGAGACAGTACGCGTCTCCTTCCCGAGCGGTATGATGGCTGCGTGGTCCCATGGTGTTTATACTTGCGTACTATTGTATGTACAGATGAACGTGGTACCTGCATGCATTTGGAAATTGCTCCCAAGAATGAACCAGACTTGTGGAGGTCTACAATTTTTTGATTTCTTTTGATTTTATCATGATGTCAAGCAAAGAGGCACTGAGTTTGAAGGTAGGCCTTGAAATAAATCCACAGGTACACCTCCAATTGACTCAAATTATGTCAATTAGACTATCAAAAGCTTCTAAAGCCATGACATCATTTTCTGCAATTTTCCAATTTTCTGCACAGCCAACTTAGTGTATGTAAACTTCTGACCCACAGGAATTAGTCGCATGGAATAGCCTTCATTTCTCAGAACAAGAATAGACTGACGAATTTCAGAGGAAAGTTCTTTGTTTCTGGCCATTTTGAGCCGTAATCGTACCCACAAATACTGATGCTCCAGATACTCAACTAGTCTAAAGAAGGCCAGTTTTATTGATTCTTTATCAGTACAACAGTGTTCAGGTGTGCTAACATAATTGCAAAAGGGTTTTCTAATGATCAATTAGCCTTTTAAAATGATAAACTTGGATTAGCTAAAACCACCTGCCATTGGAACACAGGAATGATGGTTGCTGATAATGGGCCTTTGAACGCCTATCCATTAAAAATCTGCTGTTTCCAGCTACAATAGTAATTTACAACATTAACAATGTCTACACTGTATTTCTGATCAATTTGATGTTATTTTAATGGTCAAAGAATGTGTCTTTCAAAAACAAGGACATTTCTAAGTGACCCCAAACTTTTGAATGGTAGTGTATATATTTTTAAAAATCTTTGAAATGCAAGAGAAACGCAATACAATCAGATAGGAGTTTAGGTGTAAGTCAGATTTTGGCCACCAGATGGAAGCAGTGTGTGCAAAGTTACAGACTGAGCCAGTGAAGCATTACATTACCACACTATATTTTGGATCAAGTCTGCCAGGAGTTTGCCCAAATGTGCCAAGTTGGTCAATTGATACATTTTCAAGTACATAACATTTTGTACATTTTTTTTTAAACATTTTAGTCATTTAGCAGATTTAGCATAACTATAGAGAACATACAAAAATCCTATGATAATAAAAAATGAAAGTTTACATGTCATACATCATGGATATATTAGCTTCCCTGCAGAAAAGACACAAACCTTCACAAATCTAGATGGCCGGGCGGGGTGGGTATGAGGCCAGAGACAGCAGGGGTTCAAACTGTAGATCCCAGTTCCTACATTTGAATATAAAAATGGATTTTATCAAACAAAACCATGCTACATTTTATCTCTGGGACCCTCAGGATGACAAATCAGAGAAAGATTACTGAATGTAAGTAAATTATTTAACTTCAGAGGTGAATGTATCAAACCAGTTGCAGTGATAAAAGTGTTTTGTAGTTGTGCACTCTCCTCAAACAACATGGTATTTTTTCACTGTAATAGCTACTGTAAATTGGACACTACAGTAAGATTAACAAGCATTTAAGCTTTCTGCCCATGTAAGACATGTCTATGTCCTGGAAAGTTGGTTGTTGTTTACAACGTCATTCTAGTAACATTAGTGCACATTAGCAACCACCGCCCTGGTTTAGGGACACCTATCCCGTAGAGGTTAAAAAGTTCCCCCTCAACAAGCCCTGTCAATTGGGTAATATTTTGGCGTTTTCCATGTCTGTTCCATCACATGTCGGGGCGACAGGTAGCCTGGTGGTTAGAGTGTTGGACTAGTAACCGAAAGGTTGCAAGATCGAATCACTGAGCTGACAAGGTAAAAAAGAAATCTGTCGTTCTGCCCCTGAACAAGGTGGTTAACCCACTGTTCCTAGGCTGTCATTGAAAATAAGAATTTGTTCTTAACTGACTTGCCTAGTTAAATAAAGGTAAAATAGGAAGTTGGGACCCTTCAGTTGAAAAGAGCTTAAAGTGTCACTATCAGAACAAAACCAGGTTAGAGCAGGAAGCATTTCCACCCTTTCACCTCAGTTGTACTATATAACTTTGGTGTTATTATAGTTTTTTAAATCTTTCCCCCAAAGGCATTGATTCCTTTCAAATTAGACAGATTACATGTAACACCGTAGGTACTTCCTACAAAATATAATTTCCTTTAACAAGAAGCAGGCTGTCACGACCGTTGTTGTAAGAATCTGACCAAAATGCAGCGTGGTTTAGGTTCATCATCTTCATTACGTGAACCGGCACAGAAAAACAATAAAGAACAAAACGAACGTGAAGCTATGCAGTGCTCAAGGCAACTATACACAAACAAGATCCCACAAAACATAGTGGGGAAATGGCTGCCTAAATATGATCCCCAATCAGAGACAACAATAAACAGCTGCCTCTGATTGGGAACCATACCAGGACAACATAGAAACAGAACGACTAGATAGAAACACCCCCCCTAGTCACACCCCAACCTAACCAAAATAGAGAATAAAAAGGCTCTCTATGGTCAGGGTGTAACACAGGCGGTAGAAATTTTACATTAAAGGGAGGGACTATGAAAATTTGTCAGGTGGTTATTGTCATTCAAAAGACTGGTAATTGACCGTTAATTAACATAAACACGTTTAACATCTCCACATACAAGACGATGATGCCGCCTTTAGATTATCTACATTTAAAAAGTCTAATAAATCAATTGAATACACACCATCACAATAAATCCAATATTTATTTTAGGCAGGTCTAAAGAAACATGAAGAAAATGCATTTCAGAAGTACAGAATATGAGTTGGCCTACTGTAAGCCTATGCTATCTGGCTATGCTCCATGCCATAGGCTGTAGGCTTGTTCATTTAGCTGACAAGATATGCTTGGAAGTCCTGTGCCATTAATTTATTTTATCTGATTTTAAAGTAAGAAGAATATACTGTAATTGAACTTTTTGTTGAGCTATTTGGCACATTTAGTTGTGAATGATACACAACTTAGAATGTCTTAGAAATCAGAACATATATATTGCATTAGGAAACTTTGAGTTTATCCACATTTTGTTACATTACAGCCTTATTCTAAAATTAAATTGTTTTTCTTCTCCTCATCAATCTACATGCAATACCCTATAATGACAAAGCGAAAACAGGTTTTTCGAATTTTTTGTAAAATGTATAAAAAATAAAAAACAGAATTACCTTATTTACATAAGTATTCAGACCCTTTGCTATTAGACTCGAAATTGATCATCCTTGAGATGTTTCTACAACTTGATTGGAGTCCACCTGTGGTAAATTCAATTGATTGGACATGATTTGGAAAGGCACACACCTGTCTACATAAGGTCCCACAGTTGACAGTGCATGTCAGAGCAAAAACCAAACCATGAGGTTGAAGGAATTGTCCGTAGAGCTCCGAGACAGGATTGTGTTGAGGCACAGATCTGGGGAAGGGCACCAAAACATTTCTGCAGCATTGAAGATCCCCCAAGAGTACTGTGACCTCCATCATTCTTAAATGGAAGAAGTTTTGTACCACCAAGCCTCTTCCTAGTGCTGGCCTCCCAGCCAAACTGAGCAATCGGGGGAGAAGGGCCTTGGTCAGAGAGTTGACTAAGAACCCGATGGTCACTCTGACAGAGCTCCAGAGTTCCTCTTTGGAGATGGGAGAACCTTCCAGAAGGACAACCATCTGCATCACTCCACCAATCAGGCCTTTATGGTAGAGTTGCCAGACGGAACCCACTTTTCAGTAAAAGGCACATCACAGCCCGGTTGGAGTTTGCCAATAAGCACCTAAAGGACTTTCACACCATGAGGAACAATATTTTCTGGTCTGATGAAACCAAGATTGAACTCTTTGATCTGAAAGCCAAGTGTCAGACTCATGTCGAGAGGAAACCTGGCACCATCCTTACGGTGAAGCATGGTGGTGGCAGCATCATGCTGTGGGGATGTTTTCAGCGGCAGGGACTGGGAGACTAGTCAGGATTGAGGGAAAGATGAATGGAGCAAAGTACAGAAAGATTCTTGATGTAAACCTGGCCAGAGCGTTCAGGACATCAGATGGGGGTGAAGGTTCACCTTCCAACAGGACAACAACCCTAAACACACAGCCAATACATGTCAGCAGTGGTTTCGGGACAAGCCTCTGAATGTCCTTGAGAGGCCCAGCCTGAGCCCGGACTTGAACCCAATCGAACATCTCTGGAGAGACCTGAAAATACCTGTGCAGCAATGCTCCCCATCCAACCTGACAGAGCTTGAGAAGATATGGAGAGAAGAATGGGATAAACTCCCCAAATACAGGTGTGCCAAGTGTGTAGCCTCATACCCTAGATGACTCAAGGCTGTAATCACTGCCAATGGTGCTTCAACAAAGTACTGAGTAAAGGGTTTGAATACTTATGTAAATGTGATATTATTATAATTTTTTGTAAGAAATTTCAACAACAAAAAAATAACCTGTTTTTGCTTTGTCGATATGGGGTATTGTGATGTCATTATGGGGTATTGTGATGTCATTATGGGGTATTGTGATGTCATTATGGGGTATTGTGTGTAGATTGATGAGGGGGAAAAAACAATTGAATCAATTTTAGAATTAGGCTGTAACGTAACAAAATGTGGAAAAATTCAAGGGGTCAGAATACTTTCCAAATACACTGCATTCGGAAAGTATTCAGAACCCTTGACTTTTTCCACATTTTGTTACGTTACATGGAGAGAAATTAGTGCGAAAAATAAATTGTTACATTTGCTGATCTTTTTCATATCTTTCACATATAATACAGACACTTCAAAACAAACTTCCTTTAGATTTTTGGGGGTGACTGTCTATTGTACCATGTAGTGAATATGTTATTCAATGCATTTGTATGGGCTATTAGCAGTAAGGCCAAATTCAATGTCTCATCAAATATTTTGGGGGGATATTTTTTGGATACTTCAAGTGGTCTTAAAATTCTAAATCAAATAGCTAAATAATCCTTGGTATGACCTTCTTAAAACAATTCCACACGAATCATGGCAGTAATTTTCCGGTAATCAATACAGGGTTGTTATCATGACACAATGCAGCACCTCCCTCACTGATGCCCAATGGTGCTCGTTCCCTGGTGGAGTATGACTGTGTCACATTGTGCCGCAACGTATAAATATCAGTTTCAGCACTGCCATCCCTTTGTTGGGCACCTGTAATGCCAGACTAGCACACTACAGAAGCCTAGCAGTGTCAGGTATGCTGTCCACACATAGGTGGCCAGAGCAGGGCTGGGCGATGCTACAGCTGGTTCTGGTGGCTGCTCTATCCAGGGCAGAACCAGAGGGCCTGGTGGTGTGCAGGCGGAGAGGAGGACCTGAGTACCCACAGCTGGCCAAGGACGGAGACATCATTCTGGGAGGCATCTTCTCATTCCACAGCAGCTGGCAGAACAGAGAGCTGAACTACACACAGAGCCCACCACCTCTGCAGTGCACCAGGTAAACTACTGGCAGGAATGAGGTTGGCATAATATTGAAAATCAGGGAAAATACTATGGGTAAGTTTTAAGAATAACATACATATTAAAATAGCAAATTCTATCTATCTTTACTATGCTTATTAACAATTATCGGTTTCAATAATGTATCTCTAGAATAATTTCTTAGAAAATATTTGTTTCAATATTTATTAAGGAGAAAATATTGTGCATTTTAGTCAGGGAACATTTGAACCCCAAACCCTGTCATTAACACCTGTTATGTTGGAACCAGTCTGAATTTCAGAGCATTCCAGTTTACCCAGGCTATGCTGTTTGCCATAGAGGAGATCAACAACAGCACATCCCTGTTGCCCGGTGTCTCTCTAGGCTATAAGATCTATGACTCATGTGGCTCCATAGCCAGAGGGGTGAGGGTGGCCCTGGCGCTGGCTAACGGGAACCAGGAGACAGCCACAGAGGGTTCAGGTTGCTCCAGGCCAGCCCAGGTTCAGGCCATCATGGGGGAGGATTCCTCCTCGCCCAGCATGGCCACTGCTACCGTCCTCGGTCCCTTCCATATCCCGATGGTAGGCAGTGGGCAGGGTTAGGAGTCAAGAGGGTATCAGTGCATTAAGATGTTCTATACATGAACTCAAAACATGCTCATTGGTAGTCATTAAAAACCTTTTGAAAATTGATTTCCCCCTAAATAGTAATATTTGGATGTGTTATCTATTCTTATACTGTCAATAGATAGGTGTATGTCCTAATTGGTTGTCTATTGTGACCTGTATAATTTTCTTCCTCAGATCAGCCACTTTGCCACATGTGGGTGTCTGAGTGATAAAGTCAAGTACCCCTCCTTCTTCAGAACCATCCCCAGTGACCACTACCAGAGCAGAGCCCTGGCCCAGCTGGTCAAGCACTTTGGCTGGACTTGGGTGGGCGCCATCCGAACCAACGACGACTATGGAAACAACGGCATGGCCACGTTCATTGAGACGGCAGCGCAGCTGGGGATCTGTCTGGAGTACTCTGTGGCCTTCTTCAGGACAGACCCTGAGGAGAAGCTGCAGAGGGTCATAGAGAGCATCAAGACGTCCAAATCCAAGGTCATTGTCGCCTTCCTCTCTTTCCTGGACCTAGACTTGCTGGTGAAGCAATTTGCCCGCCACAATCTGACAGGCTACCAGTGGGTGGGCTCCGAGGGCTGGATCATTGACTCCTATATCGCCAGGGTGGAGGCCCACCACGTCCTGAACGGAGCCATAGGCCTGTCCATCGCCAAAGCCCACGTCACAGGGCTGGGAGAGTTCATCCTGGACGTGAGGCCGCTTAAGTCCGCCGGCATTGACAGCAGCATGTTCACTGAGTTCTGGGAGGCTCTGTTTGACTGTCGCTTCAGGCAGGGTGAGAGGTCGGAGACGGGTCAGTCTCAGCAAGAGTGTACAGGCAGGGAGAATCTGTCTGGGTTGCAGAACATCTTCACTGATCTGTCTCTAATGGCTATCTTTAATAATGTCTATAAAGGGGTTCTGGCTGTGGCTCATGCCCTCCATAATGTCTGGGGCTGTGGGGAGACGTGTGGCAATAAGACACAGCCTGATCCACAGACAGTGAGTTGATAAGCACACATTTTGAAGTGTAACTCAGATTTTCACATGTCAGACATTTCTGTTCAAACTGCAAAAAAGCTGGGTTATGAACATTCCTTATATGTTATTATTATTACTGTTATTGTTATGTCTCCTTAGATTCTCGAGCACATAAAAAATGTGCGTTTCAAGACAAAGGAGGGGGAGGAGGTGTATTTCAACGAGAAAGGGGACGTTACTGCCAAGTATGACATCATCAACTGGCAGCCGAAGGAGGACGGCAATGTGGAGTTTGTTACCGTGGGTCTCTACGATGCCTCCCTACCTGCAGACAGGCAACTCACCATCAACAACAGCTCCTTAGTGTGGACACAGAATGCAAAGCTGGTGGGACTAATTGAATGTCAAATATACTCTATGTGTTGCATGCTATCATTTGTAACAGTACACAGAGTAGTGGATTGTGTCACCATGTTCTCTAATGTAATCCACCAATGCTTTTTTTTTTGCAGGTGCCTGTGTCAGTTTGCAGTGAGAGCTGTCCCCCAGGCACTCGTAAGGCTGTACAGAAAGGAAAGCCTGTATGCTGTTATGACTGTATCCAATGTGCAGAGGGAGAGATCAGTAATAACACAGGTAGTAACTAATCAGTCAAACAGTGATAAGAGAAAGAAAAACAACCTACACTGTTGTCCTGGAATGAAAACTAGTTTGTGTGTTGTCTTTAAAAAACCTATAACATTCTCTTTGTTTTTTATAGATTCTGTCACCTGTGATCAATGTCATCCTGAGTTTTGGACCAATAAGAAGAGGGATATGTGTGAAAAGAAGGAAATAGAATTTCTCTCCTATGAAGAAATCATGGGAGTGTTGCTGACTGCTGTCTCCCTGCTAGGAACATGTATGACTAGTATTGTGGCATTTATTTTCTTCAGATACAAGAAAACGCCCATCGTCAGGGCCAACAACTCTGAGCTGAGCTTCCTGCTTCTCTTCTCCTTGACTTTGTGTTTCCTGTGTTCTCTTACTTTCATTGGCCGGCCCTCTGAGTGGTCCTGTATGCTGCGCCACACAGCGTTTGGGATCACCTTCGTCCTCTGCATCTCTTGTGTTCTGGGGAAAACAATAGTGGTGTTAATGGCCTTCAGGGCTACACTTCCAGGCAGTAATGCCATGAAATGGTTTGGCCCTCCACAGCAGAGATTGACTGTAGTGTCCTTCACGTTTGTCCAGGCTTTGATATGCACTCTGTGGTTGGTCTTGTCCCCTCCCTTCCCCATTAAAAACCTCACTACCTACAAGGACAAGATCATTCTAGAGTGTGATGTGGGTTCAGCTATTGGTTTCTGGTCTGTGTTGGGCTATATAGGACTCCTGTCTCTCTTATGCTTTGCGCTGGCTTTTCTGGGCCGGAAGCTGCCTGATAACTTCAATGAGGCCAAATTCATCACCTTCAGCATGCTCATATTCTGTGCAGTCTGGATCACCTTTATCCCAGCTTATGTCAGCTCTCCTGGGAAGTTCACTGTAGCTGTGGAGATCTTTGCCATTCTGTCCTCAAGCTTTGGGTTGCTTTTCTGTATATTTGCACCTAAATGTTATATCATTTTAATGAAACCAGAGAAAAACACTAAAAAGATGATGATGGGAAAAATGTAAACAAAATCAGCATGAATGCGTACATTGTTTAGTCATATTTCTCATGATAATGTACTTTATTTTGACATATTAAGTATTTCAGGTATGAACGTTTAATTGTTGAAAATAAACAATGTATAACTAGAAATTGAATTGGTTGTTTTTTTTTTATTATGAACTAAGTCCAATTTGACAGATCTTTTTTTATTGTCAGAGTCTGGCTAAACTGTAGTGAATGAGGTATATAACCTGAATACCATGACAAATTTCCCAACAACCAGAGATAGTACCATGTCAACCTTCCCAACAACCAGAGAGATTACCATGTCACCTTCCCAACAACCAGAGTACCATGCCAACCTTCCCAACAACCAGGGATTACCATGCCAACCTTACAAACAACCAGAGAGATTACCATGTCAACCTTCCCTACAACCAGAGAGAGTACCATGCCAACCTTCCCAACAACCAGAGAGACTACCATGCCAACCTTCCCAACAACCAGAGAGATTACCATGTCAACCTTCCGAACAACCAGAGAGAGTACCATGTCAACCTTCCCAACAACCAGAGAGATTACCATGTCAACCTTCCCAACAACCAGAGAGAGTACCATGCCTACCTTCCCAACAACCAGAGAGAGTACCATGCCAACCTTCCCAACAACCAGAGAGACTACCATGTCACCTTCCCAACAACCAGAGTACCATGCCAACCTTCCCAACAACCAGGGATTACCATGCCAACCTTACAAACAACCAGAGAGATTACCATGTCAACCTTCCCTACAACCAGAGAGATTACCATGTCAACCTTCCCAACAACCAGAGAGAGTACCATGCCTACCTTCCCAACAACCAGAGAGAGTACCATGCCAACCTTCCCAACAACCAGAGAGATTACCATGTCACCTTCCCAACAACCAGAGAGAATACCATGTCAACCTTCCCAACAACCAGGGATTACCACGTCTACCTTCCCAACAACCAGAGAGATTACCATGTCAAACTTCCCAACAACCAGAGAGATTAGCATGTCAACCTTCCCAACAACCAGAGAGAGTACCATGCCAACCTTCCCAACAACCAGAGAGATTACCATGTCAACCTTCCCAACAACCAGAGAGAGTACCATGTCACCTTCCCAACAACCAGGGATTACCATGTCAACCTTCCCAACAACCAGAGAGATTACCATGTCAACCTTCCCAACAACCAGAGAGATTACCATGTCAACCTTCCCAACAACCAGAGAGAGTACCATGTCAAACTTCCCAACAACCAGAGAGAGTACCATGTCAACTTTCCCAACAACCAGAGAGATTACCATGTCAACCTTCCCAACAACCAGAGAGAGTACCATGTCAACCTTCCCAACAACCAGAGAGATTACCATGTCACCTTCCCAACAACCAGAGAGAGTACCATGTCAACTTTCCCAACAACCAGGGATTACCATGTCAACCTTACAAACAACCAGAGAGATTACCATGTCAAACTTCCCAACAACCAGAGAGATTACCATGTCAACCTTCCCAACAACCAGAGAGAGTACCATGCCAACCTTCCCAACAACCAGAGAGATTACCATGTCAACCTTCCGAACAACCAGAGAGAGTACCATGTCACCTTCCCAACAACCAGGGATTACCATGTCAACCTTCCCAACAACCAGGGATTACCACGTCTACCTTCCCAACAACCAGAGAGATTACCATGTCAACCTTCCCAACAACCAGAGAGAGTACCATGTCAAACTTCCCAACAACCAGAGAGAGTACCATGTCAACTTTCCCAACAACCAGAGAGATTACCATGTCAACCTTCCCAACAACCAGAGAGAGTACCATGTCAACCTTCCCAACAACCAGAGAGATTACCATGTCACCTTCCCAACAACCAGAGAGAGTACCATGTCAACTTTCCCAACAACCAGGGATTACCATGTCAACCTTACAAACAACCAGAGAGATTACCATGTCAAACTTCCCAACAACCAGAGAGATTACCATGTCAACCTTCCCAACAACCAGAGAGAGTACCATGCCAACCTTCCCAACAACCAGAGAGATTACCATGTCAACCTTCCGAACAACCAGAGAGAGTACCATGTCACCTTCCCAACAACCAGGGATTACCATGTCAACCTTCCCAACAACCAGAGAGATTACCATGTCAACCTTCCCAACAACCAGAGAGAGTACCATGCCTACCTTCCCAACAACCAGAGAGAGTACCATGCCAACCTTCCCAACAACCAGAGAGATTACCATGTCACCTTCCCAACAACCAGAGTACCATGCCAACCTTCCCAACAACCAGGGATTACCATGCCAACCTTACAAACAACCAGAGAGATTACCATGTCAACCTTCCCTACAACCAGAGAGATTACCATGTCAACCTTCCCAACAACCAGAGAGAGTACCATGCCTACCTTCCCAACAACCAGAGAGAGTACCATGCCAACCTTCCCAACAACCAGAGAGATTACCATGTCACCTTCCCAACAACCAGAGAGAATACCATGTCAACCTTCCCAACAACCAGGGATTACCACGTCTACCTTCCCAACAACCAGAGAGATTACCATGTCATACTTCCCAACAACCAGAGAGATTAGCATGTCAACCTTCCCAACAACCAGAGAGAGTACCATGCCAACCTTCCCAACAACCAGAGAGATTACCATGTCAACCTTCCCAACAACCAGAGAGAGTACCATGTCACCTTCCCAACAACCAGGGATTACCATGTCAACCTTCCCAACAACCAGAGAGATTACCATGTCAACCTTCCCAACAACCAGAGAGATTACCATGTCAACCTTCCCAACAACCAGAGAGAGTACCATGTCAAACTTCCCAACAACCAGAGAGAGTACCATGTCAACTTTCCCAACAACCAGAGAGATTACCATGTCAACCTTCCCAACAACCAGAGAGAGTACCATGTCAACCTTCCCAACAACCAGAGAGATTACCATGTCACCTTCCCAACAACCAGAGAGAGTACCATGTCAACTTTCCCAACAACCAGGGATTACCATGTCAACCTTACAAACAACCAGAGAGATTACCATGTCAACCTTCCCTACAACCAGAGAGAATACCATGTCAACCTTCCCAACAACCAGGGATTACCATGCCAACCTTACAAACAACCAGAGAGATTACCATGTCAACCTTCCCTACAACCAGAGAGAGTACCATGTCAACCTTCCCAACAACCAGAGAGAGTACCATGCCAACCTTCCCAACAACCAGAGAGAGTACCATGTCACCTTCCCAACAACCAGAGAGAGTACCATGTCAACCTTCCGAACAACCAGGGATTACCATGTCAACCTTCCCAACAACCAGAGAGAGTACCATGTCAACTTTCCCAACAACCAGAGAGATTACCATGTCAACCTTCCCAACAACCCGAGAGAGTACCATGCCTACCTTCCCAACAACCAGAGAGAGTACCATGCCAACCTTCCCAACAACCAGAGAGACTACCATGTCACCTTCCCAACAACCAGAGTACCATGCCAACCTTCCCAACAACCAAAGAGATTACCATGTCACCTTCCCAACAACCAGAGAGAGTACCATGTCAACCTTCCCAACAACCAGGGATTACCATGTCAACCTTCCCAACAACCAGAGAGAGTACCATGTCAACCTTCCCAACAACCAGAGAGATTACCATGTCAACCTTCCCAACAACCAGAGAGTACCATACCAACCTTCCCAACAACCAGAGAGATTACCATGCCAACCTTCCCAACAACCAGAGAGATTACCATGTCAACCTTCCCAACAACCAGAGTACCATGCCAACCTTCCCAACAACCAGGGATTACCATGTCAACCTTCCCAACAACCAGAGAGATTACCATGTCACCTTCCCAACAACCAGAGAGAGTACAATGCCAACCTTCCCAACAACCAGAGAGAGTACCATGCCAACCTTCTCAACAACCAGAGAGATTACCATGTCAACCATCCCAACAACCAGAGAGAGTACCATGTCAACTTTCCCAACAACCAGGGATTACCATGTCAACCTTCCCAACAACCAGAGAGATTACCATGTCAACCTTTCCAACAATCAGAAAGAGTACCATGCCAACCTTCCCAACAACCAGAGAAAGTACCATGCCAACCAGAGAGAGTACCATGCCAACCTTCCCAACAACCAGAGAGAGTACCATGTCACCTTCCCACCAACCAGAGAGAGTACCATGCCAACCTTCCCAACAACCAGAGAGATTACCATGCCAACCTTCCCAACAACCAGAGAGAGTACCATGTCAACCTTCCCAACAACCAGGGATTACCATGTCAACCTTCCCAACAACCAGAGAGAGTACCATGTCAACCTTCCCAACAACCAGAGAGATTACCATGTCACCTTCCCAACAACCAGAGAGATTACCATGTCACCTTCCCAACAACCAGAGAGAGTACCATGCCAACCTTCCCAACAACCAGAGAGAGTACCATGTCAACCTTTCCAACAATCAGAAAGAGTACCATGCCAACCTTCCCAACAACCAGAGAAAGTACCATGCCAACCTTCCCAACAACCAGAGAGATTACCACGTCAACCTTCCCAACAACCAGAGAGATTACCAAAAAAAAGGTCCTGATCACAATGAGACAGAATCTCAACGTGTCTTTGATTTCTTGTTTGGTTGAATGTCCCCTGGTCTCCTGAGACCTTCCTCCTCCAGGAGCCACACCAGGGCTGGAGCCATAGCAGCTACCCCTGCTGTAGGGGCGGGAGGCCAGGGGCTATATAAGGTCTAAGGCCGGGAGCTGTAGAGTTTAAGAGCCCTGTCTGCACTACAGTGCCAGGAGCCATGCCACAGCTGGAGCTGGTCATGTTGGTGCTGCTGGTGGTGATGGGGGAGGGAGAGCCTGTGTGCAGGCTGCAGAGCAGGGAAGAGCTGCCAGACCTGGCCAAGGATGGGGACCTTGTCATCGGAGGCATCTTCTCGTTCCGCACCGAACAAGATGGGGTCATAGACACATTTCAGACCATCCCCAAAATTCGTAGATGCATAAAGTAGGTATATTCATCATGTTTATTTGTTTCAAACATTGTTGTTGTTTTTTGTTATTTGAAGTTTAAAGTGTACTAAATAATTTCTAACTACAATTTTTTTTTTAGTTATAATTTCAGAGAATTCCAGTTTGCTCAAACAATGATCTTTGCAATTGAGGAGATCAACAGAAACTATGAAATTCTTCCAGGCATTAAGCTTGGATACAAAATCTACAATCACTGTGGCACTATGGATATACTGAGAACTGCGATGGCTCTGGTGAACGGACAAAAGAGCATAATCAATGACAACAACTGCACTGAATCGGACACAGTCCAGGCCATCCTTGGTCATTCTGGATCAACACCTACTATCGGAATGGCACAGATGGTTGGGAGGTTTCAAATACCAGTGGTAAGAAACAACATCAAAATAAAGGGAACAACATAAACTGTCTAGTAAATACAATGTCATCTTGAACAAATTACTACTTCATGTAGCTTTTAAATCAAATGCACAAGTATCTACAGTATGCTCTATTCTGTCATATTCAGAAGTGCTGTCATATTCAGATGTGCTGTCATATTCAGACTGCTGTCATATTCAGACTGCTGTCATATTCAGAAGTGCTGTCATATTCAGAGTGCTGTCATATTCAGACTGCTGTCATAGTCAGAAGTGCTGTCATATTCAGACTGATGTCATATTCAGAGTGCTGTCATATTCAGACTGCTGTCATATTCAGACTGCTGTCATATTCAGACTGCTGTCATATTCAGAGTGCTGTCATATTCAGACTGCTGTCATATTCAGAAGCGCTGTCATATTCAGAAGTGCTGTGATATTCAGAAGTGCTGTGATATTCTGAAGTGCTGTCATATTCAGAAGTGCTGTGATATTCAGAAGTGCTGTCATATTCAGAAGTGCTGTCATATCATATTCAGAAGTGCTGTCATATTCAGAAGTGCTGTCATATTCAGAAGTGCTGTGATATTCAGAAGTGCTGTCATATTCAGACTGCTGTCATATTCAGAAGTGCTGTGATAGCCAGAAGTGCTGTGATAGCCAGAAGTGCTGTGATAGCCAGAAGTGCTGTGATATTTTGTCACTAATGTCGCAAACTGTCTTTTGTGATCCTCACCAAAACAGATCAGCCACTTCGCCACCTGTGGGTGTCTGAGTAACAGAAAGGAGTTCCCTTCCTTCTTCAGAACCATCCCCAGTGACTACTACCAGAGCAGAGCCTTGGCCCAACTGGTAAAGCACTTTGGCTGGAGCTGGGTGGGGGCTATAAGCAGTGATAATGACTACGGGAATAGAGGCCTAGCCACCTTCATGCTAGCTGCACAGGAGGAAGAAGTGTGTATAGAATACTCTGAGGCATTTGAGCAGACAGGTCCGCGCCATGAGATTCTCAGGATAGTGGAGACTATTAAACAGTCCAGTTCAAAGGTCATCATGGCCTTCATGACCCACAGGGAGATCAAGGTTCTGGTGAGTGAGCTCTACAGGCACAATATCACAGGACTGCAGTGGATCGGCAGTGATGCCTGGATCACAGACCCTTCTCTCACTGCCATCGAGGGATACAGCGCCCTATTGGGCGCCATAGGCTTCACGGTGACCAAGGCTCACATCCCCGGGCTGGGAGAGCATCTAAAGGATGTACACCCTTCTCACTTCCCCAACAGCATGTTTCTCAGGGATTTCTGGGAGATTGTGTTCGACTGCTCGCTCAATATGACTACAGAACCTAAGAGGAAGCCATGCAACGGCTCTGAGAGTTTAAGAGACGTGCAGAACACGTTCACAGATGTGTCCGAGTTCACATTCACTAATAATGTGTATAAGTCTGTGTATGCTGTGGCTCATGCCCTCCACAACCTGTTGACATGTGAGGAGAGCCGGGGCCCCTTCTCTAATGGGAGCTGTGCTCAACCCACACACATCCAGCCATGGCAGGTGAGCAGGAACCAGTCTGAGAATTCACCAGTTTTCATTGTCACATATTACGTATCATAAACAAATACGCTGGTGAGGTTATGTGTTCTTCTTCAACTTTTATTGTAGCTGAACTATTTTTGTAATTTCTCCCCCCAACCACAAAAGGTTTTGTATTACCTTCAAAAAGTGAATTTCACAACAGAGGAAGGAGAGAGAGTGTTTTTCGATAGTAATGGAGACTCACCGGCTAGATACGAACTGGTTAACTTACAAACCACTAACCCAGGCACCATGGATGGAGTCACCGTCGGTACCTATGATGCCGCACTGCCAAAAGGCCACCAGTTCATGATGAATAACGTCAGTGTCGTTTGGAGAGGAGGTAGTAAAATGGTGAGGCTCTTAGTCACTCAAACATCTCTCTCTCTCTCTATATATATATATATATAATCTACAGTGAATACAAAACTATCTGTATTCTTCATATACTACGTATGTCAAAATACATTTTAGGATCTAAGTGTACACAAGTATATTAACATGATTCTGTCATTACACTGCTTTTGATTGAATTGTTGTGGTTGTTTTTGCTGTTTTCTGTGTATCAGGTGCCTGTGTCAGTGTGCAGTGAAAACTGTAACAGACCCTGCTGGAGTAAAACATGTAACATTTACAGTAAACCGTGTATGCTCTCTGTCCCCTAAAGATACCCGTGTCAGTGTGCAGTGAGAGTTGTCCCCCAGGTACTCGTAAGGCTGTACAGAAAGGAAAGCCTGTATGCTGTTATGACTGTGTCCCATGTTCAGAGGGAGAGATCAGCAACGCTACAGGTGATGCGTAAACACACAGCATGACGGCTCACTGAAAAACAGTCACTCAGAAATAGACACAGGTCCCAGAGGCACGCTAAAAAAAAAAAAAACATTTTAAATGATGTCATATTTCAGACATCAATCTTAGTATGTAAGTGCTTTACGATTGTAAAAGTAAAGTCTGACTATTGTTTTTTTTATCATCTAACTTCAGATTCCATCGACTGTATGAGGTGCGAGCTGGAATACTGGTCCAACAAGTACAGAGATTCCTGCCTTCCGAAAGAAGTTGAATTCTTATCTTATGAGGAAATCATGGGGACACTGCTGGCCTTGTTTTCATTGCTAGGGGTGTTTCTTACCGTGATGACATCATTCATTTTCTACTGTTACAGAGAGACTCCCATCGTCAGGGCCAACAACTCTGAGCTGAGCTTCCTGCTTCTCTTCTCCTTGACTCTGTGTTTTCTGTGTTCTCTTACCTTCATTGGCCGGCCCTCTGAGTGGTCCTGTATGCTGCGCCACACAGCGTTTGGGATCACCTTCGTCCTCTGCATCTCTTGTGTTCTGGGGAAAACAATAGTGGTGTTGATGGCCTTCAGGGCTACGCTTCCAGCCAGTAATGTCATGAAATGGTTTGGTCCTCCACAGCAGAGACTCAGTGTTTTGGCTTTCACTCTCATACAGGTCCTGATCTGTGTTCTTTGGTTAACAGTCTCGCCTCCTTTCCCCTACAAGAACATGAAAACCTATCAGGAAAAGATAATTCTAGAGTGTGATGTGGGTTCAGCTATTGGTTTCTGGGCTGTGTTGGGCTATATAGGACTCCTGGCTCTCTTGTGCTTTGTGCTGGCTTTTCTGGCTCGGAAGCTGCCTGATAACTTCAATGAGGCAAAATTCATCACCTTCAGCATGCTCATATTCTGTGCTGTCTGGATCACCTTTATCCCAGCTTATGTCAGCTCTCCTGGGAAGTTCACTGTAGCCGTGGAGATCTTTGCTATTCTGGCCTCCAGTTTTGGTTTACTTCTCTGTATATTTGCTCCTAAATGTTTCATTATATTGCTGAGGCCAGAGCAAAACACCAAGAAACATATGATGGGGAAGACATCCAATGATATAAGTCATTAACATATTTTAGAAAATGTTGGGGCCTACTAACTGATATACTGTTTGTCAAATGTTCTGTAGTAAACTGTGAGGACAACAACTGCTGCAAGTTTGAACCTTGTTAAAAGAATATTAGTCACTAGCTGTTTAGTGTTTAGTGCTTTTAGTGTTGTGTGTATTTAAATAAATCACAATCAACAAAAACCTTTTGTCAAATAGTAGATATTGAAACATGAACATTAGGACATTGTCAAAGATAGACAGGCTGTCTCAATAAGTTATTGTGTGCACGAAAACACAGGGCAGACAGACAGACAGACAGACAGACAGACAGACAGACAGACAGACAGACAGACAGACAGACAGACAGACAGACAGACAGACAGACAGACAGACAGACAGACAGACAGACAGACAGACAGGTAAACAAGTAACCACCTGGTACAGACAAGCAGGCCCTTTGACACACACACACACACACAGTGGGATGTCTCTCTACAGGTACAGAGGAGCTGCTGCTAATGCCACAGAGCACAGTCCCAGGGGAGGAAACACCTCAAGGCCCCCAGCTCATCCTCTAACACAACAACAACAGTAGCAACTTCCCATCCAAGGACACAGTATACTGTAACATACAGATTCTGTCAATTAGTGACCACCTTTGCATGATTCGCTATTTCTTCTAAAGTAAATTGAAATTGATAAAAAATCATTTGGTGTTTACATTTGATTTAAAACTGCACAGGATCAAGAATTTGAAAAAATGAAATACAATGAAAAAGTCCTAATTCATTTGGTTGGGGGCAATGATAATCATTTACGTTGGTGTGCCAAGATTGTAACGTCATACCCAAGAAGACTCGATACCCAAGTCATACTAAGACTAGGCTCTCTTTTACAGATGAGCCCTGCATAAATATATCAAACACATACAACATAGAATATACAAAATTACAAACACATTAAGAAAAGCAGACATATTTATTAGCGTAGAGGTCTCTGATCATTTCTCTGTACTGACCACGGGGGATCAGAACATTTAATTTCACAGAGCTCTGTAAGTTGTTCCACATAAAAGATGCAAAAACCAAACTCTGTGGAGACCGAAGGGGCCTCCTCCAGTGTAAATCGAAGCCTGAGACCAGGTTTGTTCATTTGTAAGTCTAAATTGAATTAATGATAACAGATACATAGGACGTTTTTTTTTGCATGAGGGCTTTGTAGATAAACACAACAAAATGCTGCTCTCTCCTTACATACAAAGAGGCCCAAACCAGAGCAGGGCAATCTATTTGACCAAATCTCTTTAAGCCTACTCTTTAGCAATCATTCTACAAAAAATACACTATACTATCAAATGAACCATGCACCCAGATATCAGCCTGTCACTTTATCCCAACCATTGTAATACAAAGGGACTTACTGGATAATTGGAATTGGACAGGTGTCTATGAGAGTCTACGGCGGTGCCTCATCCTCTCTGGTTACAGAGAAAGCTCTTCTAAAAGGATAGTTAACCTTGCAGACTGAAAACCTCAACAGCCCCAGCTGATGAAGAAAGGGGAACTGGACTCATTGAGTCCAGTTTCATGTTGTTGTTTTTTTGAAAATGGTTCGGCAAGTAAAGGTTGATTGCATTAATCCCTGATTTCTTTTCTGTACATCTCACAGACTGCAGCCGCCACACACTTTTCAATCTGTGATTTTGAATGGCTGTAACAGAGCTTTGGAGCCCATCAAATAGCAGCCACGTGCCCGGATATGTATGTGCCACATTTTGCCAGTGTTCCATTAGACTGTGGACACTAGGACACTACCTACGGTACAGTAGTTAGAGAGACCTACAGCCTAAATCATGCATGGCACATGCGTCCTCACTGTGAGGACTTGGGTAGCCCGGTGCTGGCTGGCTCTCCTATGCTCTCTTAAGACCCCTATGCAATGCTCTCGATACCTCAGAGATGTGTCACACCTCCTACATGCCAGGTTGAGGGGTGTGTGGGCAGGATGTGGATGGGGACAGGAGCAGGGGCGGGAGCACTGACAGACAGGGCCTCTGTGGTAAGGCTCTGAGACAGACACATGGTTCAGAGAGTATAAAGAGAGGAGCTGTGAGGGGTAAGAGCCACAGAGCCAGCCTGCTCTAGACTGCACTACGGAGCCAAGAGCCATTCCACTGCTGGAGCTGGTCCTGTTGGTGCTGCTGGTGGTGATGGGTGAGGGAGAGCCTGTGCTCAGGCTACAGGGCAGGGCAGAGCTGCCAGACCTGGCCAAGGACGGGGAACTCGTCATCGGAGGCATCTTCACCTTCCAGACGGAGTACGACAGCAGGGTACCCAACTTCCAGAGTTTACCAGATCTACCAAGGTGTAAGAAGTGAGTATCCTGTTTCAGTTGACTAGAAAATTGTTTTTGTTTTTTTTTAAATATGGGTTTTATTGTTTTCGATATTATGAGTGATTTTTTAATCTACTGTACATCTGAGGATTATTTCCTATATACCGCTCTATAAATGTGACCTTTGTCTATTGCAAATCATTTAAAGTAAAATAAATGATTTAACTGTAGTCTGATAATACAGTAACAGAACGATGAATGCAAAAGCTACATAAAAAAAATACTTTTCTCTCTTTAACATTTTCCTCTTTATCATTTGCACTACCTACATACTGTCAATTTCACAATGGGAAAGGGGAAGAGAGGCTTTTTTTTTTTTTACAGCAATGGAGATTCCCCAGCCAGATATGAACTTATACACTTACATAGTGCCACATCGGGACCATGGAAGTGGCCACTGTTGGTTTCTATGAAACTTCTTTGCCTGAAGACCACCAGTTCAATATGAACGATGTTAGCATTATCTGGGGAGGACGTAGTGAGACGGTACATTGTCATATTGTCTCATATCTCTGGCTGGGGAGTCAGTATGCTATCCTGCATGATATTCAATAACACAACAATTACACTGAACCTCAGCCACTCAGCCCCTGTTGGTATGTAAAGTATCGAGACAAGTCAAGTAACACACACTCTACAGCGCACAAGCATTGCTGATTGATATGCACATGAGTGAACATGAATACACACACTCTCCTTGGACCCTTATGTGAGTCTGTTTGTTTTCCTGAATCATTAATGTTGTGCTTTTTTGTGGGCTTTTTCTCCAAACAGATTCAGCCGAGTGCATGAAGTGCCCAGTCCAGTACTGATCCAATGGGAGAGGGGATAGATTGAATTCCTGTCCTACTCTAAGGTCATGAGGGTCATTTTGTTTTTGGTTTATTTGATTGGTTTGCTTAACTATTATGATAGCAACAATTTTATTCCAATTCAGAGAGTCCCCCATCGTCAGGGTCAACAACTCTGAGCTGAGCTTCCTGCTTCTCTTCTCCTTGACTCTGTGTTTTCTGTGTTCCCTTACTTTCATTGGCCGGCCCTCTGAATGGTCCTGTATGCTGCGTCACACAGCGTTTGGGATCACCTTCGTCCTCTGCATCTCTTGTGTTCTGGGGGAAACAATAGTGGTGTTGACAGCCTTCAGGGCTACACTTCCAGCCAGTAATGTCATGACACAGCAGAGGCTCAGTGTTCTGGCTTTCACTCTCATACAGGTCCTGATCTGTGTTCTTTGGTTAACAGTCTCGCCTCCTTTCCCCTACAAGAACATGAAAACCTATCAGGAAAAGATAATTCTAGAGTGTGATGTGGGTTCAGCTATTGGTTTCTGGGCTGTGTTGGGATATATACAGTGAGGGAAAAAAGTATTTGATCCCCTGCTGATTTTGTACGTTTGCCCACTTACAAAGAAATGATCAGTCTATAATTTTAATGGAAGGTTTATATGAACAGTGAGAGACAGAATAACAACAAAAAAATCCAGAAAAACGCATGTCAAAAATGTTATAAAATGATTTCCATTTTAATGAAGGAAGTAAGTATTTGACCCCTCTGCAAAACATGACTTAGTACTTGGTGGCAAAATCCTTGTTGGCAATCACAGAGGTCAGACGTTTCTTGTAGTTGGCCACCAGGTTTGCACACATCTCAGGAGGGATATTGTCCCACTCCTCTTTACAGATCTTCTCCAAGTCATTAAGGTTTCGAGGCTGACGTTTGGCAACTCGAACCTTCAGCTCCCTCCACAGATTTTCTATGGGATTAAGGTCTGGAGACTGGCTAGGCCACTCCAGGACCTTAATGTGCTTCTTCTTGAGCTACTCCTTTGTTGCCTTGGCCGTGTGTTTTGGGTCATTGTCATGCTGGAATACCCATCCACGACCCATTTTCAATGCCCTGGCTGAGGGAAGGAGGTTCTCACCCAAGATTTGACAGTACATGGCCCCATCAAATGATGCGGTGAAGTTGTCCTGTCCCCTTAGCAGAAAAACACCCCCAAAGCATAATGTTTCCACCTCCATGTTTGACGGTGGAGATGGTGTTCTTGGGGTCATAGGCAGCATTCCTCCTCCTCCAAACACGGCGAGTTGAGTTGATGCCAAAGAGCTCCATTTTGGTCTCATCTAACCACAACACTTTCACCAGTTGTCCTCTGAATCATTCAGATGTTCATTTGCAAACTTCAGACGGGCATGTATATGTATTCTTGAGCAGGGGGACCTTGCGGGCGCTGCAGGATTTCAGTCCTTCACGGCGTAGTGTGTTACCAATTGTTTTCTTGGTGACAATGGTCCCAGCTGCCTTGAGATCATTGACAAGATCCTCCCGTGTAGTTCTGGGCTGATTCCTCACCGTTCTCATGATCATTGCAACCCCACAAGGTGAGATCTTGCATAGAGCTGATCTGAGAAAAAAATCTGAATTTCACGCTACTGTAAAATGCTGTTTTTGGATATAAATATGAACTTGATGGAACAAAAAATGCATGTATTGTATAACATAATGTCCTAGGAGTGTCATCTGATGGAGATTGACAAAAGTTAGTGCATAATTCAAGCTGGTTTCTGCTTTTGGTGACGCCTGACCTTGAATTGAAAATGGATGTTTGTACTTTTGTGGCTATGTACTGTCCTAACATAATCTAACTTTATGCTTTTGCCGTAAAGCCTCTTTGAAAATCGAACAATGTGGTTAGATTAAGGAGATGTTTATCATTTAAATTGTGTAAAATAGTTGATTGTTTGAGAAATTGAAATTATTAGATTTTTGATGTTTTGAATTTCCAGCCTTGTTAGCAATCCCGGCTCGGGGTTCATTGCTAACCTGTAGCCCCAACAGGTTAAGAGTGTGCTCCTAATCTCAGCTCGTTACCTGTATAAAAGACACCTGGGAGCCAGAAATCTTTCTGATTGAGAGGGGGTCAAATACTTATTTCCCTCATTAAAATGCAAATCAATTTATAACATTTTTGACATGCGTTTTTCTGGATATTTTTATTGTTATTGTCTTTCACTGTTCAAATAAACCTACCATTAAAATTATAGACTGATCCTTTCTTTATCAGTGG
This sequence comes from Salmo salar, assembly GCF_965601325.2. Classification (NCBI taxonomy): domain Eukaryota; kingdom Metazoa; phylum Chordata; class Actinopteri; order Salmoniformes; family Salmonidae; genus Salmo; species Salmo salar. The sequence continues at coordinate 156,625,264 of NC_138299.1, read as the reverse complement.
GCAAACGTACAAAATCAGCAGGGGATCAAATACTTTTTCCCCCCAGTGTAGGACTACTGTCTTTCTTGTGCTTTGTGCTGGCTTTTCTGTCTCAAAAGCTTCCTGATAACTTCAATGAGGCCAAATGCATCACCTTCAGCATGCTCATACTGTATTCAGCTTATCTCAGCTCTCCTGGGAAGTTCACTGTAGCCGTGGAGATCTGTGAGGAAAATGTAATGTTTGTGCTTTTCTAATAACCAATTTCTGTGTTCATGAAAGTGACTTATTGAACGAATCCTCACTTTCAGTATCTGCAATTTGGCAGTTTGCCCAGACCTTTGTTTTAGGAATGAGAAATATCTCAGTTTCAGCTCAGAGAGAAGAAGCCTCGTGAGGTATTAGTCTGTCACATGCATGAACCAGTATTGGTTGGTCACATGAATGAAGCAAACGCTAATGATGAATTAATTAAGAATTCTGAATAAGCTAAATCAAGCAAATATAACTTATCTGAAGTCTATAAGAGAACTAACGGGATAGAGCCCCGATAGAGCTCCTGATCAACATGTGTACTTGGTGCATTGAGTTTGTTGAAATCTCTCCCGAGCACTAATAATAAAGGATGATTCATTTAAGATTGACTTTGAGTGTCACTGTGTAGAATTTCCACGACAGATCTTTGCTATTCTAGCCTCTAGTTATGGAATGCTATTTTGTATCTTTCTTCTAAAAAGCCAGAGGAAAACACACACAAAAAAAATCTCATGGGGTAGAGACCAATGATATACATTACTAACTTTTAGGTCATCTATATACAAAAACAATTCAATGTAAAATGTCAATGTATTATAATCATTTATTGTTGATTTAAAATGTACAATTGTCTGGGTACTGTATTTTTGCTGTTTTATTAGAATTCAAACCGTAACCCATCTGCCCAACATAATGCTAAAAAACCAAACACCTTTCAATACATATCCAACAGTATAACGCATACAGCAGCCCAGTGCACCTGAGGAAAGATGTACAGTACTATACACCGACAATCCTGAAGGGTTGGCAAAGAAAACGGTCTACCCTCTAGTGGATTTAAGCTTTAAGTATAACTACATCTCATTCATTCATCTTTAAAGTCTACAGACATGCATAGCCTTGGCTGAATTTGATTTATTCTCTCTGTGTCCAATATGAAAAATACACTTCTAATGCATATCTCAGATATTCATCAAATGTGAAAGAGACTTATCCATTATCAATTACTTACAAAGATAGTCATTCATTAGATATATTTTGAAACAAATATAATATATATTTTTTCTAATTCCCAATAAAACATATGAAACGTCCTTAAATTAGCTTAAAGCTAGAATCTTTAATTGCAACATCTTTTTTTTAACTTAAAATGTAAAATAAATGAATGATACACAGTGTTTACCCATTGATTCTTGAGGAATATAACTTATAAATTCCTCATGAGCTTAGTTCAACTGTCGTACCCCATCAGAACCCAAAATATAAGCCTGTTTTATTTCTATTTTTGTAAACAAAGTAAATGTTAAACAAAATCTGTATAGCATCAAAACATGGTTAAATAATATAATGTTGATATCATGGATGGTCAGTCCTTGCATCCATAGCTCTGTCCATGAATTTGAGAGTGGTTACAATTCTCCAAGTCCCTCCCTTAGCTTTTTACTAAAACAGAGGCAGGGATGCCATTTTGTTATAGTTTCAATGAAGTATTCAGACCTCTCTATAAGAAGCATTAGTATCAAGAGCATTTTAATGTCCAGCCATTCACCGGGCATAGCTGTGAGCTTCCTGTAACAGACAACTGATGTGTCCTCATCATTATGATGAGTTGCCTCCATAATGCAGCAACAGTCTCTACAGTATATTGATTCCCAGCAGTACCCCTCCTCTGCTGATGGAGGGTGCCAGCGCGATGTCACACTCTGGAGGAAGTGTCACTGAGCCAGGCAGTAGGCTAACTCCTACCACAGGCCTATTATAGATGTCATAATACGGCAGATAGATGTCATAATATGGTAGATAGATGTCATAACGTGGCAGATAGATGTCATAACATGGCAGATAGATGTCATAATGTGGCAGATAGATGTCATAATGTGGCAGATAGATGTCATAATGTGGCAGATAGATGTCATAATGTGGCAGATAGATGTCATAATGTGGCAGATAGATGTCATAATATGGCAGATAGATGTCATAATGTGGTAGATAGATGTCATAATATGGCAGATAGATGTCATAATATGGTAGATAGATGTCATAATGTGGCAGATAGATGTCATAATATGGCAGATAGAATCAAGGTCTATTTTTGCAGCTGAAACACTAGGCTTTGTGAATGATATCTATCTGTAACTGGAAACCAGTGTAACCCATTTCAGATAGATGTTGAAATAAATTAAAGGTAATGTAATAACAAATAACTTAGAAAATAACTAATCGTACTGTGTACACTAGAATGGAAAGGGCTGTTACCCCCGGCCCTGTCCGGGGGTATCATCGGATGGGGCCACAGTGTCTCCTGACCCCTCCTGTCTCAGCCTCGAGTATTTATGCTGTAGTAGTTTGTGTGTCGGGGGGCTAAGGTCAGTCTGTTATATCTGGAGTATTTCTCCTGTCTTATCCGGTGTCCTGTGTGAATTTAAGTATGCTCTCTCTAATTCTCTCTTTCTTTCTTTCTTTCTTTCTTTCTTTCTCTCTCTCTCTCTCTCTCTCTCTCGGAGGACCTGAGCCCTAGGACCATGCCTCAGGACTACCTGGCATGATGACTCCTTGTTGTCCCCAGTCCACCTGGCCGTGCTGCTGCTCCAGTTTTAACTGTTCTGCCTGTGGCTATGGAACCCTGACCTGATCACTGTGATTACTATTATTTGACCATGCTAGTCATTTATTAACATTTGAACATCTTGGCCATGTTCTGTTATAATCTCTACCCGGCACAGCCAGAAGAGGACTGGTCACCCCTCATAGCTTGGTTCCTCTCTAGGTTTCTTCCTAGGTTTTGGCCTTTCTAGGAAGTTTTTCCTAGCCACCATGCTTCTACACCTGCATTGCTTGCTGTTTGGGGTTTTAGGCTGGGTTTCTGTACAGCACTTTGATATATCAGCTGATGTAAGATGGGCTATATAAATAAATGTGATTTATATTAGGCCACACAGTGAGAGTGGGAATGGGAAAACGTCTCTTGAAAGAGATAAACAATTACTGTGGTAAATTAACGGAAATGACCATTAGTTGACCAAGGAATCAAATGTCATGTTGTTTGTTATCCTAAGTTCTGGAAGCCTTACGCAATAATTGTGTTTGCTTGTCAGTCTGTCCCCAATTGAATAGCCCCTTACAGCTGGGTAGGAGACAGGAGGCTATAAAACACAGAGACTCTCCAGGATGGTGACTGTGCCACGGCGAGGCTCTGAGATGAGACCAGTCACACTTGTCTTGTTAGCTCTGTTCACCGGGGCAGTGACTCCCTACTGCAGAAGACTCTGTCTGACTCTGGACCTGAGCACTGAGCTACCACACAGTAGAGAGGATGGGGAGACAAGAGGTTTCACTTTAAACAACTCTGCTGGAGATGCTCTCACTCACTGTAGAATGAATCTGGTTCTGAAATATGAAAGGTGAGTATAGAAATAGAATTGTAATTATTGGAAAAACATGTTTTTACTAATGTCATTTTATTTGCAAATCTGACCATCTCTTTTCAGTGCTAACAATCTCTCTCTCTAGGAACATTATATTTAGGAATAATCGCTACATTTATTTAATGTATTTTTGTCTGTAATACACATATAACTTCAAAATTATAACATTATATTGTAAGATTTGAAGGATCTGGATTTAAATGTCACTCTTGGTTGTTTAATCAGCACTGATTTTGTAATTGTTTTAATTGTCTCTGTGGGAAACTGAGATCAAATGATTGGACTCTAAACGACATATCATGGGACATCTAAAAAGGCAATTAAACAACCTGATAGGAAGCTCCACAGGATGCCGGAGAAATGTACTAGTTTCACCCGAAGTCACTCCAGATATCTCTCTCTTTGTCATTGAGGACTAAATGTATACAAATAAACTGCACTCATCTTGAATTGTTATAAGCAGGTTACAGCTGTATTAAATGTACAGATGTAACACCAGACATTCATATGTAGGCTAAATTTAGTTTTTTGTTCATTGTTGTCGGAGGAGGATCTTACTGTCTTCCAAATTGTTCAAAAGATTTTGAAGTGGGAGTGGGGTGTATGTACAGCCATGTGAAGATATCTTATGCTATTTTATTCTCCAGCACAATTCAAGAGGACTGGATGATGCTATTCACTGGAGAGGAGATCAACAGAAACTCTGAACTTCTACCAGCTGTGACTCTGGGCTACAACGTCTATGCCATCTGTGAGAGCAACAACCTGCTGCGAGCCATTCTGGAGGCTTTGAATGGAGGGGGGCAGAGAGAGCCGACAGGACTGCGGAGCTGCAACCGCAGCAGGATGCTGGCGCAGGTGGGACACTCCTCCTCTGGACTCAGCAGCTCCTCACACTGGCTACAGGTGAGACTGACAGGGAGTGTGATACCCAGCAGTACATATTGTGCAGCCCTACCTCCTACAGAATGATTCGTTGAGTAATGCAAGTTTTAAAATGAATAAAATCTTGTTGATTTCGACATTAGTCAAGTTAGTGTGCTCAATAATAATATGTAAACTGAATACATGCGTTGTTCTCCCTCCTGTCCTTGTGCACAGATGATCCACATATGTACTTGTGCATGTCTGAGAGACAGAGATGTTAACCCCAGAGCCATTCTCCTCAGAGCAGAGTCCAGTCACTGTGCCCTGAACCTAGGCCTGATGCTGCCTCTGACATGCTGGAGCAGAGTGGATATTGTCTGTGGGACATGCAAACTGGAGGGTAAAGCTGAGAGTCAGGCTCCCTTACATGAAGTGAAGGGTTTTGTTCTCCCAGGCCTGACTGAGTTCTTTCTAAATCTGATACCCTCAGATGGATCACAGAGTACCTTTATCTGTGACTGGAGCCAGGCTGCTCAGCAGTGGCTGTGCTCCCCTTTACCTGAGGGCCAAGCATGGTTCAATGTCCATAGGGCCATGTGTGCATTGACAACGGCAGCTGACATGCTCATGAGAAAGGAATGCAGCAACAGTCATACTAAATCTGACTGTCTAAAATATGCTGTATTGACACCAAACCAGGTACTTGCTTACTTGTAATGTTGTGATTACTGAACTATTTATGAAGGCTGATGCAATGAGAGGAAAATGAAAAGTGGCAGATTTCTCCCATATATTTGTATTACCTTTATTTAACTAGGCAAGTCAGTTAAGAACAAATTCTTATTTTCAATGACGGCCTAGGAACAGTGGGTTCACTGCCTTGTTCAGGAGCAGAACGACAGATGTTTACATTGTCATCTTGGGGATTCAATCTTGCAACCTTAAGGTTGCAAGGCCAACGCTCTAACCACTAGGCTACCTGCCGCCCATTATAAATATAGATTGTATGTCTAAGTGCATTGTGTGTCCATGTTGTGGTAACTATTGTAGTATTCCACTGACAGCTACCAAAGGCGGTGTGCATAAAGATATCTCCGCTGGGCAGATGGAGTGATGCTAACACAATAGTATCACGTTGTTTCAACCTAAAAGTGACGACTGACAGAGAACACGGTAAGAAAAATGGTGAGGAAAAATCCACTTGTGAATTGTGACTGATGTAATATTGACTTCCTCTTCTTCCTCTATAATAATGGTTGTGTTTTTGTAACAAATCATGAACCGCAAATTGTTTATAAATAATCTGTTTGAATAACACGTCTGATCAAGCATTTGATTCAACCTAACATTTAGTGTGAAAATCACGCTGAAATTAAAAAATGTATATCAGGACCAAAAGCCAAGGTATAAAATGTTGTGAATTCTGCAACAATTTAAGTCAGTGTAATCTTACCCTAAATACCACAAATAATATTAAAGATAACCAATGATCTATTCAGGCTACAATGTGGGCTTTTTGAAGTTTTGCTTATTGACAGTGTAAAATCCTTGCATTGTTCTAAATACTGTGTTTCTTTACCAGATGCTAGGAACTATATCTCAAATATCCTGCAGAGCAGACATCAGTGTGTCTCTTATGGCTGGGTGGAAGAAGGACTACTGCTAACGGCTCTGTTCTGGCTTATGATCTACACCAGTAGATCTCACAGAGACACCCCTATCCTCAGAGCCAACAGCAAGCTGAGCTTCCTGCTGCTCATCACACAGACTCTTTGTTCTCTCTCACCTTTCACCGCCATTGGCCGGCCCTCTGAATGGTCCTGTATGCTGCGCCACACAGCGTTTGGGATCACCTTCGTTCTCTGCATCTCTTGTGTTCTGGGGAAAACAATAGTGGTGTTGATGGCCTTCAGGGCTTCACTTCCAGCCAGTAATGTCATGAAATGGTTTGGGCTTCCACAGCAGAGACTCAGTGTTCTGGCTTTCACTCTCATACAGGTCCTGATCTGTGTTCTTTGGTTAACAGTCTCCCCTCCTTTCCCCTACATCAGACTCCTGGCCTTCTTGTGCTTTGTTCTGGTCTCTCTGGTCAATAAGCTACCTTCTATGCAAGCTAAGTTCATTCTATTGACTGTTCTAATACATGTACAATTAGCAGCATGGCTGCAAACCTCCAGGGCACCAACAAGGTATAAATTGGTCATTGAGATACGTTCAACATAGCAAGATGTCTAAACCTAGAAACTGAAAGGTTGTACACGAGGGATGGGCAACTCCAGTCCTCAGTGGCCTGATTGGTATCACACTTTTGCCCCAGCCTCAGCTAACACACCTGACTCCAATATTTAACTAATCATGGTCTTCAGTTTAGAATGCAATTAGTTTCATCAGGTGTGTTAGCTACAGGGTTGGGGGAAAGTGTGACACCAATCAGGCTCCGACGAGGACTGGAGTTGCCCATCCCTGTTGTACATCAATTCATTGTTTTCCAATCACTTGTTAATATTATCCATAGAAATAAGATAGCTTTGTAACCACAATAATTTTACCTTTATTTAACTAGGTAAGTCAGATAAGAACAAATACTTATTTTCAATGACAGCCTAGGAACAGTGGGTTAACTGCCATGTTCAGGGACAGAATGACACATTTTTACCTTGTCAGCTCTGGGATTCGATCTTGCAACCTTTCAGTCCAACACTCTAACCGCTAGGCTACCTGCCGCCCTAAGAAATGTATCTAATGTCATCTTAATAAAGCAACAATAAAAAAACTTAATTATGTAACTGTTTCTTACAACTGTGCACAAAGCATCCTTAAGTGCAATACAACATACATTGGCAGCAGCTAATGGAGATCCATAATAAATACAAATACACAATACTATCATCACACTCAACTCTGATTATTAACAAACTGGTGATCATAACATAATCCCACAATCAATCAATGAAACAGAGAAAGTATGTCTATTAACCCTCAGAGGACATTCTAAAATATAATAAGGTATCTGTTTGGAGGTGTCAACACTACAGATGTAGCATCTTAATATGAGCCAGTTTGCTACAGCAGGAAATTAAACTTGCAGCAAAAGGAAATGAATTATTATGTAGATTATTATGAATGGAGATTTTGTTGGGGTTGAAACATTTTCCGTTAGGGCAAATTCCAGTCTGAAATGTCAAAGTGAAAATTACAAACTTTAGAAGCCTGTTTAAAACTAAATTAGAAACTGGGTGGTTCAAGCCCTGAATGCTGATTGGCTGAAATATGTGGTATATCAGACCGTATACCACTGGTATGACAAAACCTTTCTTTTTACTGCTCTGATTACGTTGTTAACCAGTTTATAATAGCAATAAGGCACCTCTGGGGTGTGTGGTACATGGCCAAAATACCATGGCTAAGTGCTGTATCCAGGCACTCCGCTTTGCGTCATAAGAACAGCCCTTAGCCGTGGTATATTGGCCATATACCACACCCCCTCAGGCCTTATTACTTAAATACACTACAAGTTTGCCTTTCCTGCTTCACAGGAAAATTCTCGCCAATAAAAGAGTGATCAAATTAAGATCCTACATCTGTATGTTACCTGCTTGAGCTGTAGGCCTGCTGGGCTCCCCACTGACATAGCAGTGAATGGAGCACATAGTAGTAGTACTGCCCATTGTGAGAATCAGAGGCCTAAACCCCCCTTTCACTATTACAAAGAGTTCATACACAACAGATGACATTCATCAGCCAGCTGGATCCATTACATTGAAATTTGATTCAGGTCTCCAACAGGTAGGCTGAAATAGGGGTGTGATCAGCACATTAGGTACAGTATGGTCCTATCAGTATAAGCCTAAACATATAGCAGTGGGCTAAATCAGAGTCACACAGACTGTTTCTGGGTTGTCTCAAACCAATCTACTTTGAAACAAAAGTGTACACCTCACACACATGGTTATGGGCTTAAAATAAAGAGGACACCTGTACTATGTCAGATATAGAGTTAAAACATGTTACATTTTGAGTTTACAGCCCAATATTACACTTTACATATACAGAAGACTTTCAACATTATGGAAAAAACAACAACAACAACAACAAAAATGCTGGTGTTTATATGTCAAACGGTGTTGTTCTATTTTAAATATTAATAAATATTCAGAGCATTCCACCCATGAGGCCAATAAAGGGCAAGTTGGTCATTTGACTGCAGGAAAGGGGTATGCGTGAGAACACATATGCCCGGTTCTATGGTCATTGGTGAATTAATGTAAATTATGCTATTTTCAATTAGCCTACATTTTCCAGTTTTAGGCCCTACTAATCAATAACTGTTTATTTATTTTTTTACTCATGTCTTGAATCAGAGATTCCAGGTATCTCAGGAATTACCAATAATGCACCATTCTCTGACATACAGTAACTAAGGGTAGCTTCGTGTTGGCTGACTGTATAGCGTTATATCCAGATAGCTAGCTAATGTAAATAGTCCGGGTGGCTATGGTCAGAAGCTGAGCAGTTGCCATACCAGGCAGTGATACAACTGGTCAGGATGCTCTCGATGGTGCAACTGTAGAACCTTTTAAGGATCTGGGGGACTCATGCCAAATCTTTTCAGTCTCCTGAGGGGGAAAAGGTGTTGTCGTGCCCCCTTCACAACTGATTTGGTGTGTTTGGACCATGATAGTTTGTTGGTGATGTGGACACCAAGGAACTTGAAACTCTCGACCCGCTCCACTACAGCCCCGTCGATGTGAATGGGGGAGTGTTCGACCATCCTTTTCCTGTAGTCCACGATCAACTCCTTTGTCTTGCTCACAATGAAGAAGATGTTGTTGTCCTGGCACCACAGTGCCAGGTCTCTGACATCCTCCCTATAGGCTGTCTCATCATTGTCGGTGATCAGGCCTACCACTGTTGTGTCGTCAGGAAACTTAATGATGATGTTGGGATCATGCTTGGCCATGCAGTCATGGTGAACAGGGAGAACAGGAGGGGGCTAAGCATGGTAGATATGTTATTTCCTACCCTTACCACTTGGGGGTGGCCCGTCAGGAAGTCCAGGATCCAGTTGCAGAGGGAGGAGTTTAGTCCCAGGGTCTTTAGCTTAGTGATGAGCTTTGTGGGCACTATGGTGTTGAACGCTGAGCTGTAGTCAATGAAAAAAGCATTCTCACATAGTTGTTCCTTTTGTCCAGGTGGGAAAGGACAGTGTGGAGTGCAATAGAGATTGCATCATCTGTGGATCTGTTGGGGCGGTATGCAAATTGGGGTGGGTCTAGGGTTTCTGGGATAATGGTGTTGATGTGAGCCATGACCAGCTTTTCAAAGCACTTCATGGATACACACGTGATTTCTATGGGTTTGTAGTCATTTAGGCAGGTTACCTTAGTATTCTTGGGCACAGGCACTATGGTGGTCTGCTTAAAACATGTTGGTATTACAGATTTGGACAGGGAGAGGTTGAAAATGTCAGTGAAGACACTTGCCAGTTGGTCAGCACATGCTTGCAGTACACGTCCTGGTAATCCGTCTGGCCCTGCGGCCTTGTAAATGTTGACCTGTTTAAAGATCTTGCTCACATTGGCAGCAGAGTGCGTGACTACAACAGTCTTCAGGAACAGCTGGTGCTCTCATGCATGTTTCAGTGTTATTTGCCTCGAAGCGAGCATAGAAGTAGTTTAGCTCATCTGGTAGGCTCGTGTCACAGGGCAGCTCTCGGCTGTGCTTCCCTTTGTAGTCTGTAATGGTTTGCAAGCCCTGCAACATCCGACGAGTGTCAGAGCCGGTGTAGTACGATTCGATCTTAGTCCTTTATTGACGCTTTGCCTGTTTGATGGTTCGTCGGAGGCCATAGCGGGATTTCTTATAAGCTTCAAAGTTAGAAAGACCTGCTCCTTGAAAGCGGCAGCTCTAGCCTTCAGCTCAATGTGGATCTTGCCTGTAATCCATGGCTTCTGGTTGGGGTATGTACCTATGGTCACTGTGGGGATGATGTCATCGATGCACTTATTGATGAAGCCAATGACTGATGCGGTGTATGCCATCGGGGGAATCCCGGGACATATTCCAGTCTGTGCTAGCAAAACAGTCCTGTAGCTTAGCGGCACAACAAGCGGCACGACAAAACCTATTCTCCCTCAGGAGACTGAAAAAGATTTGGCATGGGTCCTCAGATCCTCAAAAGGTTCTAGAGCTGCAACATCGAGAGGGGCCTGACTGGTTGCATCTGCTCGGCCTCTGACCACAAGGCACTACAGAGGGAAGTGCGAACGGCCCAGTACATCACTGGGGCCAAGCTTCCTGCCATCCAGGACCTCTATCCCAGGCGGTGTCAGATGAATACCCTAAAAATTGTCAAAGACTCCAGCCACCCTGGTCATAGAATGTTCTCTCTGCTACCGCACGGAAGCGGTACCGGAGCGCCCAGTCTTTGTCCAAGAGGCTTCTAAACAGCTGCTACCCCCAAGCCATAAGACTCCTGAACATCTAATCAAATGGCTACCCAGACTATTTACATTGCCCACCCTTTTACACTGCTGCTACTCTCTGTTGTTATCATCTATGCATAGTCACTTTAATAACTCTACCTACATGTACATATTACCTCAACCAACCGGTGCCCCTGCACATTGACTCAGTACCGGTACCCCCTGTATATAGTCTTACTATTGTTATTTAAATGCTGCTTTTTAATTACTTGTTACTTTTATTTCTTATTCTTATCCATATTTTTTAACTGCATTGTTGATTAGGGGCTCGTAAGTAAACATTTCACTGTAAGGTCTACACCTGTTGTATTCGGCGCATGTGACTAATAACATTTGAATTGTTTGAGAGAAAAACACTGTTTGTGTGTATTGAACATTTCTGGGATCATTCATTTCAAAACTGCATCATATGCAGCCATGATTGGGAATCCCACAGGGCGGCGCACAATTGGCCCAGCGTCGTCCGGGTTTGGCCGGGGTAGGCTGTCATTGTGTCACATATTGTTACGGGAGCGACGCAGGAGATGAGAAGCAGGTTTATTAGCTGATGGACATGAAACGGAACAGGAACACTTAACAAACACAATACGGAACAAGGCGGACACAGGGAACACAACCAAGGAACAGAAAGATGTACAGGGGGTAATAAACAAAGTGAAGGAGTCCAGGTGAGTCCAGTGAGTGCAGCTGCGCGTAATGTTGGTAACAGGAGTGTATGATGACAGTTAGCCTGGCGCCCTCGAGCGCCAGGGAGGAGGAGCAGGAGCAGGAGCAGGTGTGACAGTACCCCCCCCCCCCCCCCCCCCCCCCTCTAGGGGCGCCACGTGGCGTCCCGCCTGGGCGAACCGGCTGAGACATGGGCGCTGGGCAAGCCAGTTGGAGCGTAGAAGCCCAATGAACTGGCAGAGGCATGGGAGCCTGGCAAACCGGCTGAGGCGTAGGATCCTGGAGATCCGGTCGAGGTGTGAAATCCTGAAGATCCTGCTGCGGCGTAGAAACCCCATGGGCCGGCTGAAGCATGACGTGGGATGGGAACCTGCCGAGCCAACTGAGGCAAGGAAACTTCTCGAGCCAACTAGGGTGTGGAAGCCCGACGAGCTGGCTTAGGCACCCCCGGTTCAATCGTTGGTGGCCTCCGAGTCCGACGTCACCCACAAAACAAAAAGAACTCCCCGATGCTTCTTGTGGTGGTGTCCGCATTCTGTCACATGTTGTTACGGGAGCGACACAGGAGATGAGAAGCAGGTACGGGGAGTGAAGGTTTATTAGCTGATGGACATGAAATGGAACGGGAACAGCGTCTGGACAGGAACACATAACAAACACAATACGGAACAATGCGGACACAGGGAACACAACCAAGGAACAGACAGATATACAGGGATAATCAACAAAGTGAAGGAGTCCAGGTGAGTCCAATGAGCGCAGCTGCGAGTAATGTTGGTAACAGGAGTGTATGATGACGGTTAGCCTGGCGCCCTCGAGCGCCAGGGAGGAGGAGCGGGAGCATGGGTGACACATTGTAAATAAGAATTTGTTCTTATCTGACTTGCCTTGTTAACCTCTCTGGGCTAGGCGGGACGAATTCGTCCCACCTACGCAACAGCCAGTCTAATCCAGTGGCGCGATTTTCAAATACCTTAGAAAGCGTCCCACCTAGCCCATAGAGGTTAAAGGGATATTTTGTGGATGCCATTGTTATGTCTTTGTGTCGATTATGAAGGAAGTTAGATAAAGGGCCACCTCTAGCTGACTCCAGCTTAGATATATATTTTTATTTGATTTCACCTTTGTTTAACCAGGAAGGCCAGTTGAGAACAAGGTCTCATTTACAACTGTGACTTGGCCAAGATAAAGCAAAGCAGTGCGACACAAACAACAACACAGGGAGTTACACAGGGAATAAACAAACGTACAGTCAATAACACAATAGAAAAAATCTATATATAGTGTGTGCAAATGAGGTAAGATTAGGGAGGTAAGGTAATAAATAGGCTGTAGTGGGGAAGTAATTACAATTTAGCAATTAAACACTGGAGTGATAGATGTGCAGAAGATGAATGTGCAAGTAGAGATACTGGGGTGCTATAAAGATAAAGGGCCACATTGTCAAAATGTATTCCTTTAGCATACTTACTCAACAGGATTCTGCTTAATCATGTAAAAACTATTGAATGAGCACAAAAAACGTGCTATGATTTATTGATTTTGATGATATTAGTGATTTATTTCTTGCCAAGAAGAAATGAAGCAACCTCACATTAGAAACAGGCAAGTGGCGCCCTCGTCTAGCCACACTGGTACTACTATATATTACAAACACGGCCATGATGCTTCATTCCCTTTCTAAAAGATGTTTGATGGTTCCTCACCCTGAGGGCCAGGACAAACTGTAATCTATTCTTCGCTTTTCTTAAAATAAACTTCAGCAAAATTTTGCCAAGTCAAGTCCAGTAAAGTTAGCATAAGCGTGTGGTAGCTGTTTAAAGATCCTTACTGTAAAGTGTTACTACCATGTTTATCGTTCCATAAAGCCGTTAAACCATTTTGAATGAGAATTCCGTGTTTTTAAAGGTTCTAGTCCCCCTCTACAATAGAAATAGATAGGTTCTTTATTCTCTATTGTTCTATAGTCCCTTTTAAGCTATGTGTATATCATATTGTTGTACCCACTAATTTTGCCAAGTGGTGCCATCCAAGAATGCCAGTGCTGAACCCTCTGGGAGAAGCATCACTGAGGAGGTTTTCCAGTGGGCACACCCCCTACCTGTCCCCAACACACACACACACACACACACACACACACACACACACACACACACACACACACACACACACACACACACACACACACACACACACACACACACACACACACACATCCACAACAGGAACAGAGGTATATATAAAGCACAGACATAGAACGGAACCCGCTCACAAGATGCTGAGCGATCATGTGTGGACTAGAGAGGGTCATACTCGGCTCATTGCCGTTGCTCTGCATCCACACAGCGTTTGCCTGTGAACTATTGGGCCGGTTTGACATGCCTAGTTTGTTCAAAGCAGGGGATGTCATGATAGGGGGTATTTTCCCTGTATTCAACAAACAAGAGGACAGCAGTGCCTCTTTTGTGAAGGAGCCTGATAAAGTGAAGTGTGCTGGGTAAGTGTGCCACCCGTCTGTACCATGAGATAACAGTTGTGTGTATGTCTGTTCATTCTGATTATTAATTCTTTTTTTTTTACCCTTTTCTTCTCCTTCTAAACCTGCTCTGGCAGATTTGACTTGCGGGCCTTTCGCTGGACCCAAGTGATGATGTTTGCGATTGATGAAATAAACAAAGACAGTAGTCTACTACCCAACGTCTCCCTAGGCTACAGGATCCTTGACTCGTGTGCATCTCCGACCAATACTATACGGGCTGCTCTGACGTTGGTTAGCAGTCCAGTGGAGATCGAGCCCACTGCCCCATGCCTACCTACTATATCTGCCCTTATAGCTGAATCAGGCTCCTCTCAGTCCCTGGCTGTGGCTGGAACACTGGGACCATTCAGAGTGCCAATGGTAAGAGCCACATGCTTAATTTATGATGGGTGTCTAGCTAAATTGAAAAGATGTACAATACCGATGTACTTGATATCCTGTAATGTTTGCATGTCTGGTGTGTGATGTGTTCTCATAATTGTAAAGCTTTTAAATCAAAAATCATACTTAGAGTAAAGATAGGAAGCTTTTCATTGACTTTCTTCTTCGTTCTATAATTTGTTTCTGCATTTTATCAGGTCAGTTACTTCTCTACATGTGCATGTCTGAGTGACAAAGGTAAATACCCCACATTCTTCCGCACCATCCCCAGCGACTACCATCAGGCTAAGGCTTTAGCAGCCCTGGTCAAGCACTTTGGCTGGACTTGGATTGGGGCGATACAGTCCGATAATGACTATGGGCGGAATGGGGTCCAAGCCTTCACTGAAGAGGTTAAAAAACTTGGGGTTTGCATTGCGTTTGTTGGGACGGTGTTACGAACTTACCCAAGCAGTAAAATCCTTGATGTGGTGGACATGATCAAACAATCAACAGTCCAAGTCATCCTGTCCTTTGTTCCTGAGGGGGACCTTTACCCGCTGATGAGGGAGGTGGTGAGGCAGAACATAACGCACATTCAGTGGATCGCCAGTGAGGCTTGGATCACAGCAGCCCGGCCCTCCACCCCTGAAATATACAGCTCCTTCGGTGGTGCCATAGGATTTGTGGTGCGGAAGATGGCCATCCCAAAACTACGACACTTTCTCATGGGCATCAGTCCATACACAGATCGAAAGGCTGCCTTTGTGAGGGATTTCTGGGAGAAGATGGTGGGTTGTTGGCCTCTCTCAGCCGGTGAGCCCTCAGGCTCTGAGAGGAGCAGTAAGACGTGTACTGGAGCGGAGACACTTGTGGACTCACAGGATCTGTTCTTCAACGTCACACAGCTGAGAGTGTCCTATAATGTGTATAAGGCAGTGTATGCTGTTGCACATGCCCTTCATCGCTTAATATTTTGCAAAAAAGAAGGTGAAAGCCCTATGAGACCATGTGTAAATCTATCACAGATACAGCCTAATGAGGTGAGCTGAGGAGGCGGATAAAAAGCATTGACCTTTTTCTTGTCCTACTACTATTCATGCAAAAACATTCATCTTTCTCCTTCTTCTAATTGATAGGTCAGTGATCAACTGAAGACTGTGCATTTCATAAATCAATTCGGTGAGGCTGTGTTCTTTGACGGAAATGGAGACCCCCCTGCCTCGTATGACGTCATCAACTGGCAGCTGAGGGCAGGGCAGGTGCAGCATGTGACTGTGGGCCAGTTTGGCTTAGCTGCTAACCAGGCCTACGAACTCAGCATCCAGGAAGATAGCATAGTCTGGAGGACAGGGAAATCGGTAGCTATAGCAACATACCTTTGACAGAATATTTAGGGTAGAAAGATACATTACAATTATTTATTTATTTACAGTATTTGCATGGAAAATTGTGAACATGTATACTACTATACTACTATACTACTACTAATAATAATATAATATAACTACTATACATATTTACTTTCCTCATTAGATTCCTGTAGCAGTGTGCTCTCAAATCTGCCCTGTTGGAACCAGAAAAGCACAAATCAAAGGAAAATCTGTCTGCTGTTTTGATTGCATCCCCTGTGCTGATGGGACAATAGCCAATGCAACAGGTAAGCCTACACACTGCAATATCAACAGGTAGGTCAACAGTCAACACACTGGAATATCAACAGGTAGGTTTACAATCAACACACTGGAATATCAACAAGTATCCACAGTCAAAATGAAAACTAATTTGTGCTATTAATGAACTATAAGCTGGTGTTGTGTGTGAGTTATTCAGGAGCAGCGGACTGCAGCCCATGTCCACAGGAGTACTGGTCCAACGACGGGAGGGACCAATGCATCCTGAAAACAGTCGAGTTCCTGTCTTACCACGAACCAATGGGGATCGCCCTTACTATGGTGTCCCTGCTCGGGGCCTGCCTGTCGTTTGCCACCATGCTGGTGTTCATCCACTATAAGGACACACCAGTGGTCAAGGCCAGTAACTCTGAGCTGAGCTCTCTACTGCTGTTCTCTCTCTTCCTGTGCTTCCTCTGTCCCCTCACTTTCATCGGCAGGCCCACTGCCTGGACTTGCATGTTGCGCCACACCGCCTTCGGGGTGACCTTTGCCCTCTGCATCTCCTGCATGCTGGGCAAGACCATCGTGGTGGTAACAGCCTTCAGGGCTACGCTGCCCGGCAACAACGTGGCAGGGAAGTTTGGGCCCTCCCAGCAGAGGATCATCGTGTGCTCGTGCACAGTGGTTCAGATATTTATCTGTGTGCTCTGGCTAAACCTGAACCCACCTTACAGGGACTTCAGATATAGTCATAGGAAAATAGTTCTAGAATGTAATACTGGTTCCGAGACTGCATTCTATGCAGTGTTGGGATATATAGGTATTCTTGCAGGGATATGCTTGGTTCTAGCTTTTCTGTCTCGTAAGCTGCCTGATAACTTCAATGAGGCCAAATTCATCACCTTCAGCATGCTCATATTCTGTGCAGTCTGGATCACCTTTATCCCAGCTTATGTCAGCTCTCCTGGGAAGTTCACTGTAGCTGTGGAGATCTTTGCTATTCTGTCTTCCGCCTTTGGATTATTGATTTGTATTTTTGCTCCAAAATGTTATATACTTTTTATAAAACCAGAGAGAAATACCAAGAAACATGTCATGGGGAGGAATTGAAACAAACACTTGTGATGTGCTCAGCTATGGCTATTAAAGTATGTATGACTTGATTATTAAATTAGCTTTGCTTTTGTGTAGCTAGCACTTTAAATAAATGTCTTCTCAGATTGCTGAGTGCTAAAGAATCACATTTGAAAAATATGTATTTTCTGTACTGCACTACTTGTCAAATACTGTATAACTTATCCCTTTCATTCCCCCTGCTGCTGCAGAGTAAATCTAGGAAAAGTGTTTTATAACATTCAGCATGAATGACTACTAATCAGCCTTCTATGTACTGCTTGTTTAATTCCAGTATATACTTGTTTTACCAAGATGTGTGCAGATAGGTCAAATGCTAATAAATAACGCATCATAAAATCTCATGAAGATTGTCTGGTTTTATTTCAGAATAACTTCTTCCTAACCTTAGAGAAATATTTGACATATGATACATGGTCAATATTTGTCACAAGTATCTTCGTCTTCTGACGATAATGCGAAATCGTCATCAGAAAAGGTAGACCAATACGCAGCAGGTGTGCAGTTGTTCATTTTGAACATTTAATTAAATCAACACGAATACAAAAACAACAAACAAGAAAACGAACGATAAACTGACAGTCTGCAAAGCATAGGCTCAACACAGAACAATCACCCACAAATAACACATACAAACACACCCTAATATATGGGACTCTCAATCAAAGGCAGATAGACAACACCTGCCTTCAACTGAGAGTCCCAACCCCAATCAACCAAACATAGAAACACACACACTAGACTAACCATAGAATTAACTAAACATAAACCAAAACCCGGAAATACTAAATCAAACACCCTTTACACAAACACACCACCCCGAACCACATAAAACAAATACCCCCTACCACGCCTTGACCAAACTACAAAACAATTAACCTTATATACTGGCCAGGACGTGACAGTACCCCCCCTTAAAGGTGCTACCCCAGAAGCACCTTAACAAAAAATAACCCCAAGCAACACCAACAAAAAGTCCCCTTTTCTAAAGGGAGGGAAGGGAGGGTGGCTGCCGTCAACGACGGCACTGTGCGACACCCCCCCTCCCCAACCCACCTATTTCTGGAGGTGGCTCTGGTTCCGGCCGTTCCAGGCTGTCGGGCCACTCTGGCATCGCCGAGGGGCAGTCGGGCCAGTCTGGCATCGCCGGGGGACAGTCTGGGCAGTCTGGCAGTTCGGGACAGTCTGGGCAGTCTGGCAGTTCGGGACAGTCTGGGCAGTCTGGCAATTCGGGACAGTCTGGGCAGTCTGGCAATTCGGGACAGTCTGGCCACTCGGGCCACTCCGGCAGTTCAGGGCAGTCTGGCCACTCCGGCAGTTCAGGGCAGTCTGGCCACTCCGGCAGTTCAGGGCAGTCTGGCCACTCCGGCAGTTCAGCGCAGTCTGGCCACTCCGGCAGTTCAGCGCAGTCTGGCCACTCCGGCAGTTCAGCGCAGTCTGGCCACTCCGGCAGTTCAGCGCAGTCTGGCCACTCCGGCAGTTCAGCGCAGTCTGGCCACTCCGGCAGTTCAGCGCAGTCTGACCTCTCTGGCGACTGTTGACTGGCGGGCAGCTCTGGCGACTGTTGACTGGCGGGCAGCTCTGACGACTGTTGACTGGCGGGCAGCTCTGACGACTGTTGACTGGCGGGCAGCTCTGACGATGACTGTTGACTGGCGGGCAGCTCTGACGATGACTGTTGACTGGCGGGCAGCTCTGACGATGACTGTTGACTGGCGGGCAGCTCTGACGATGACTGTTGACTGGCGGGCAGCTCTGACGATGACTGTTGACTGGCGGGCAGCTCTGATGATGACTGTTGACTGGCGGGCAGCTCTGATGATGACTGTTGACTGGCGGGCAGCTCTGATGATGACTGTTGACTGGCGGGCAGCTCTGATGATGACTGTTGACTGGCGGGCAGCTCTGATGATGACTGTTGACTGGTGGGCAGCTCTGATGATGACTGTTGACTGGCGGGCAGCTCTGATGAAGACTGTTGACTGGCGGGCAGCTCTGATGAAGACTGTTGACTGGCGGGCAGCTCTGATGATGACTGTTGACTGGCGGGCAGCTCTGATGATGACTGTTGACTGGCGGGCTGACGCACTATAATCCTGGTGCGTGGTGCTGGTACCAGATATACCAGCTTATGAACACGCACCTCCAGGCTAGTGCGGGGAGTGGGAACAGGACGAGTCGGACTGGGTTGACGCACTTCCGGGTCCGCACGAGAGACAGGAGCTGGAAACCCAGGGCTATGGAGGCGCACAGTCGGTCTAGATCTTACCTCCTGCACAACCCGCCTTGGCTGGATGGAACTAGTAACCCTGTACGAGCGGGGTGCTCGTACAGGGCAGACTGGGCTGTGCAGGGGCCTGATGGTAGCCGTGCGTAGAGCGGGAGTTGGGTAGCCTGGTCCTCGGAGGCGTACCGGCGACCAGATGCGCTGCGCAGGCATCCTCCTACCAGGCTGGATGCCCGCTCTAGCACGGCACCTGCGAGGGGCTGGAATAATGCGCACCGGACTGTGCGTGCGTATGGGTGAGATAGTGCGCACCTCAGCGAAACATAGCGCTCTCCACCCCATACGCTCCTCCATATAACCACGGGTAGCTGGCTTCCGGCTCTTCTTACGCCTAGCCAAACTACCCGTGTGCCCCCCCCAAAATTTTCTTGGGGGTGCCTCTCGTGCATCTCCTTCAGCGTGTCCACTCTGGCCTTGTACCACCGTCTCTCTGCCATGGCTGCCTCAATTTCCCACTGCGGGCGGCGATAATCCCCAGCCTGATGCCAGGGTCCGGCCCCGTCCAGAACTTCCTCCCAAGTCCACTTCTCCCGCCAGTCCAACTCGAACTCCGTCTGCTCCTTCCTCTGCTGCTTGGTCCTTTGGTGGTGGGTGATTCTGTCACACAATAAGTTGTACTCATCCTTAAAAATGTCGTACTGGAGAGAAGAGGACCAAAACGCAGCAGGTATGTGCAGGCTCATCTTGACTTTTATTCACTATCAAAATGAATGCCAAAATAACAAACAAGAAAACGAACGATAAACTGACAGTCTGCAAAGCATAGGCTCAACACAGAACAATCACCCACAAATAACACATACAAACACACCCTAATATATGGGACTCTCAATCAAAGGCAGATAGACAACACCTGCCTTCAACTGAGAGTCCCAACCCCAATCAACCAAACATAGAAACACACACACTAGACTAACCATAGAATTAACTAAACATAAACCAAAACCCGGAAATACTAAATCAAACACCCTTTACACAAACACACCACCCCGAACCACATAAAACAAATACCCCCTGCCACGCCCTGACCAAACTACAAAACAATTAACCTTATATACTGGCCAGGACGTGAGAATATTGCTCATAACTCAGTGGTGAATGTATTATAAGCTTTATTACTAATAAAATAAACTATATTTACAAAAGTATGAAGACACCCCTACAAATTAGTGGATTCAGATATATTTCAGCCACACCCATTGCTGACAGGTGTATACAATCGAGCACACAGCCACGCACTCTCCATAGACAAACATTGGCAGTAGAATGTCCTTACTGAAGAGCTCATTGACTATCAATATGGCACCATCATAGGATGCCGACTTTCCAACAAGTCAGTTTGAAAAATGTATGCGCTGCTAGAGATGCCCTGGTCAACTGTAAGTGCTATTTTTGTGAAGTGGAAAAGTCTAGGAGCAACAATGGCTCAGCCGCGAAGTGGTAGGTTACACAAGCTCACAGAACGGGACCAGGAGTGCTTAAGAGCGTAAAAATCTCACTTCCGAGTTCCACACTGCCTCTGGAAGTAATGTCAGCACAATAACTTTTGTCAGGAGCTTCATGAAATGGGTTTCCATAGCCAAGCAGCCGCACACAAGCCTAAGATCACAATGCGCAATGCCAAGTGGTGTAAAGCTCGCCGCCATTGGACCCTGGAGCAGTGGAAACGCGTTCTCTGGAGTGATGAATCACGCTTCACCATGTGATGATTCTGTGCTTCCAACTTTGTGGTAACAGTTTGGGGAAATCCCTTTCCTGTTTCAGCATGACAAAAAGTGAGGTCCATACAGAAATGGTTTGTCGAGATCGATGTGGAAGAACTTGACTGGCCTACACAGAGCCTTGACCTCAACCCCATCGAACACCTTTGGGATGAATTGGAACGCTGACTGCTAGCCAAGTCTAATCGCCCAACACTAATGCTCTTGTGGCTGAATGGAAGCAAGTCCCTGCAGCAATGTTCCAACATCTAGTGGAAAAAACTTAGAAGAGTGGAGGCTGTTATAGAAGCAAAGTTGGGACTCCACCAACTCCATATTAAAGCCCATGATTTTGGAACGAGATGTTTCGACGAGCAGTTGTCCACATACTTTGGGTCATGTAGAGTATATTGATTATACATACTGATAAGGACTCATTGCATACAAATGTGTCATCCTTTGCGATCAACTGATTCATTAATCTGATTCAAATTAGTCTAGACTTGACAGTTCATGCAGCTTTAGTATTCTGATCATTGACTTCCGAACGCATCATGGGTCTGGTAGCAGAGTCCGGTAGCAGAGAAAACAGTCTATGACTTTGGCGACTGGAGACTGACAATTTTATGGGCTTTCTTCTGACTTCTGACCAAATTGGATCTATGATCGTACGCTATCCATTTCTGTTTTTTGTATGCTATTATAATATATGACAATTAAACAACGATATGAGGCCACACCTGGCCATGATTACAGACACCTGTGTGTGTCTTTTAACACTATATAAATGAGTCATCCCGTAGTGTGTGTCATTTTACCCTGATGAAGACAACTTGCCTGTTGAAACGTAGGACATAAACATTTTTGCATCTGAGCTCCTAGAGTGTGCGGCCCAACTTAATTTTTTTTAAGTGTTCCACTCCGCTAGCCAGCACCTCGCCTAAATAGGTGTGCGTTTCTTTTGCCTCTAGACTTTCCTCTGACACTGCCTATTATATAGGTCCTGGATAGCAGGAAGCTTGGCCCCAGTTTTGTACTGGGCCATACACCCTACCCTTTGTAGCGCCTTAAGGTCACATGCCGAGCAGTTGCCATACCAGGCGGTGATGCAACCGGTCAGGATGCTCTCGATGGTGCAGCTGTAGAACTTTGAGGATCTGAGGACCCATGCCAAATCTTTATCAGTCTCCTGAGGGAGAAAAGGTGTTGTCGTGCCCTCTTAATGACTGTCTTGGTGTGTTTGGACCATGATAGGTCATTGGTGATGTGGACACCAAGGAATTTGAAACTGTCGACCCGCTCCACTACAACCCCGGTGATGTTAATGGGGGACTGTTCGGACCGCCTTTTCCTGTAGTACACGATCAGCTCCTTTGTCTTGCTCACATTGAGGGAGAGGTTGTTGTCCTGGCACCACACTGCCAGGTCTCTGACCTCCTCCCTATAGGCTGTCGTGTCATCAGAAACTTAATGATAGTGTTGGAGTCGTGGCTGGCCACACAATCGTGGGTGAACAGGGAGTACAGGAGGGGACTAAGCACACACTCCTGAGGGGACGCAGTTTTGAGGATCAGTGTGGCAGATGTGTTGTTGCCTACCCTTACCACCTGGGGCGACCTATCAGGAAGTCCAGGATCCAGTTGCAGAGGGAGGTGTTTAGTCCCAGGATCCTTAGCTTAGTGATGAGCTTTATGGGCACTATGGTGTTGAACGCTGAGCTGTAGTAAATGAACAGCATTCTTACATAGGTGTTCCTTTTGTGCAGGTGGGAAAGAGCAGTGTGGAGTGTGATTGAGATTGCGTCATCTGTGGATCTGTTGGGGCGGTATGCGAATTGGAGTTGGTCTAGGGTATCTGGGAGGATGCTTTTAATGTGAGCCATGACCAGCCTTTCAAAACACTTCATGGCTACCGATGTGCTACAAAGCAACAATCATTTAGGCAGGTTACCTTCGCTTCCTTGGGCACAGGGACTATGGTGGTCTGCTTGAAACATGTAGGTATTACAGACTCGGTCAGGGAGAGGTTGAAAATGTCAGTGAAGACACTTACCAGTTGGTCCGTGCATGCTTTGAGTACACGTCCTGGTAATCCATCTGGCCCCGCGGCTTTGTGAATGTTGACCTGTTTAAAGGTCTTGCTCACATCGGCTACCGAGAGCATTATCACACAGTCATCCAGAACAGCTGGTGCTCTCATGCATGCTTCAGTGTTGCTTGCCTCAAAGCGAGAATAAAAGTCATTTAGCTCATCTGGTAGGCTTGCGTCACTGGGCAGCTCGCATCTGGGTTTCCCTTTATAGTCCGTAATAGTTTTCTAGCCCTGCCACATCCGACGAGCACCAGAGCTGGTGAAGTAGGATTCAATCTTAACTCTGTATTGATACTTTGCTTGTTTGATAGTTAGTCTGAGGGCATAGCGGGATTTCTTATAGGCATCAGGATTAGTGTCCCGCTCCTTGAAAGCGGCAGCTCTAGCCTTTAGCTTGATGAGGATGTTGCCTGTAATCCATGGCTTCTGGTTGGGATATCTACGTACGGTCACTGAGGAGACGACGTCATCATTGCACTTATTGATGATTCCAATGACTGTGGTGGTATACTTCTCAATGCCATGTAACCTCTCTTGGGTAGGGGGCAGTATTTTCACGTCAGGATGAAAAGCGTGCCAAAAGTAAACTGCCTGTTACTCAGGCCCAGAATATGAATATGCATATAATTGGTAGTATTGGATAGAAAAAAACTCTGTTAACATAATGTCTGTGAGTATAACAGAACTGATATGGCAGGCGAAACACCAAGGACAAACCATCCCCCCCAAAAAATTCAGCCGACCACTATTTTCAATGGCTGTCACTTTTATTATAAGGCAAAATCCTCCCAGATTGCAGTTCCTAGGGCTTCCACTAGATGTCAGCAGTGTTTAGAAAGAGTTTCAGGCTGGTTTTTGGAAAAATGAGCCAGAAATTGTAGTTTTTGTAGGTGGCTCCCATTTTGGCTGTAGTGTTTCCAAGCGTGTGAATGAGAGCGAGTTTTTGGTATTTTTCTCAGGTAAAGACAATAACGATTCTCCGTCTTAAATTGTATTGTTATTTACGTATTAGGGTACCTGAGGTTTGATTATAAACGTTGTTTGACTTGCTTGGAAAAGTTTATTAGTAACGTTTGGGATTCATTTTGTATGCATTTTGATGGAGGGAAACTGGGTGGATTACTGACTGAAGCTTACCAGCTAAACTGAGTTTTTATGGATATAAAGAAGGACATTATCGAACAAAAGTACCATTTGTGATGTAACCGGGACCTTTTGGAGTGCCAACAGAATAAGATCATCAAAGGTAAGGCATTTATTTTTTCGCTATTTCTGACTTTCGTGTCACACCTGCCTGGTTGAAATATGTTTTTCATGCTTTTGTATGCTGGGCGCTGTCCTCAGATAATCGCATGGTGTGCTTTCGCCGTAAAGCCATTTTGAAATCTGACACAGCGGCTGGATTAAAAAGAAGTTAAGCTTTATTTTGATGTATTACACTTGTGATTTTATGGAAGTTAAATATTTATATTTCTGTAGTTTGAATTTCGGGACTCTACCGTCCCACCTGTCCATAAGAAGTTAACACAGTGATGTGTGATTAGTCCCCTTCTGTACTCCCTGTTCATCCACGACTGTGTGGCCATGCACAACTCCAACACCATTATCAAGTTCACAGACGACATGATGGTAGTAGGCCTGATCACCGGCGACGATGAGTCAGCCTACAGGGAGGAGCTTATCATGGACTACAGGAAAAGGTGGGGCGAGTGCACCCCATCCACATTGACAGGGCAGCGGTGGAGCAGGTAGACAGCTTCAAGTTCCTCAGTGTCCAAATCACTAAAGACTTAAAATGGTCCAAAAACACATGTACAGTCGTGAAGCATCTTTTCCCCCACAGGAGGATGAAAACTTTTGTCATGGGCCCTCAAATCTTCAAAAGGATCTACAGCTGTACCATCAAGAGCGCATTGACCGGCTGCATCACTGCTTGGTATGGCAATTACATCGCCCTCAATCGCATGGCGTTACAGAGGTTTGTGCGGACAGCCCAGCACATCACTGGGTCCATCCAGGACCTCTAGATCAGGCGGTATGAAAAGACTCTACACACCCACTCACATACAAGCTGCTGTTACTCTGTTTATCTTATATCCTGTTGCCTAGTCACCTTACCCCTATACATACCTGCCTCCAATCACTCCAGTATCCCTGCACATGTACTGTAAATATGGTATTGGAACTGACATTAAAAAATTTATTGTATATGCTATGCTTACTCACTAAATAACTTACTACTTACATAATCGTGTATTTCATGTTTCCTATTCTTATTTTTTTCTGGTAATACATTGTTATTGATTATTGCATTGTTCGGTTTTGAGTTTGCATGAAAGGCGTTTCACTGTACTTGTCCATGTGACATTGAAAATTGAAACTTGAAACTTGATATAAGCCATCAGACTTTTATCTCTAACTTTGGAATGCTACAGGCTATCAACTCAGTTCCAATTTCATCTAAAAGATGAGACTCTGAACTTGGTATAGAGAAATTGACTGAAAGCTAAATATTTATTTACATTTTTTTTTTTTTAAGTTATAGTTGCTCCAACGCCCCCCAGGGGCCAAATCTGGGGTGGCTCTTCCTCTGTGCCAAATGTCATGCTTTTATCCCAAGGTTTAACTAGTGAGTTCACATTTTCATCTTAACCGTGCACCGCTAGTTTACATTCCGCATCCCAGGCCTGGGAACAACATCATGAAGTGGCTGAAACCCAAACCAGCATCATCTTCTGCTGCACCCTGGTTCAGGTGTTCAGGAGGTTCTGGCTCATCGCTGCCCCCCCCCTACCCCTCCAGAAACACCCAGGACCAACACTCGAAGATCATTCTGAGTGCGGTGTGGGCTCCCAACTGGCCTTCTGGTGCATTCTGGGATACATCGGCCTTTTGGTCTCTCTGTGCTTAATCCTGGTCCGCCTGGCCCGAAAACTGCTGGGCAAATTTCAACGAGGACAAGTTCATCACCTTCTGCACGCTGATCTTCTGTGCCATGTGGATCTTCTTCATTCTTGCCTACGTCAGCTCTCCTGGGAAGTACACAGTAGCTGTAGAGATCTTTGCCATCCTGGCCTCCAGCTTTGGGCTACTGTTCTGTCTGTTTCCTCGGAAGTGTTGCATCATCCTCCTGAAGCCAGAGAAGAACACGAAACAACATCTCATAGGGAATAAAAAGTTGTGAATGAATAATGAAAAATGTATTGTTGAATTTCTAATTGCTCCTTTAGAAAGTATTTACACCCCTTGAATTTTTTCACATTTTGTTGGGTTATTGAGATTTTGTGACACTGACCTACACACAAATCCGTAACGGCTCTCGCTATTTGATTGTATGGATGGATCCACAGCTTTGAAGTCAACTAGCAAAATGTTCACCTTGCAAAGGAATCCTGGGGTCCGACCTGTGCAGGGAAGAGGATCAGCATCTACCCAGACCTGAGTGCCGATGTCACACCTTGATCTGTTTCACCTGTCCTTGTGCTTGTCTCCACCCCCTCCAGGTGTTACCCATTTCCCCATTATCCCCTGGGTGTTGTGGCAAATCTCTTCAAGATTAGGAGCGTTTGTCATTCCAGAATGAGAGTTATTTCTTACAGGACAGTACCTGTGTGTTTGTTTCTCCATCCTGGTCCACCCAGAACGCAGGCGAGGTAAAGGATAGCAGGGATCGGTACACGAATCAGGTTCTCGGTAGGTCCAGGACCAAACGCCAACAGGTAAGTCCAAACAGTCCAGCTCATACACGGTAAATCCAGCCGATATACACTGCTCAAAAAAATAAAGGGAACACTAAAATAACACATCCTAGATCTGAATGAATGAAATAATCGTATTAAATTCTTTTTTGTTTACATAGTTGAATGTGCTGACAACAAAATCACACAAAAATAATCAATGGAAATCCAATTTATCAACCCATGGAGGTCTGGATTTGGAGTCACACTCAAAATTAAAGTGGAAAACCACACTACAGGCTGATCCAACTTTGCTGTAATGTCCTTAAAACAAGTCAAAATGAGGCTCAGTAGTGTGTGTGGCGTCCACGTGCCTGTATGACCTCCCTACAACGCCTGGGCATGCTCCTGATGAGGTGGTGGATGGTCTCCTGAGGGATCTCCTCCCAGACCTGGACTAAAGCATCCGCCAACTCCTGTGGTGCAACGTGGCGTTGGTGGATGGAGTGAGACATGATGTCCCAGATGTGCTCAATTGGATTCAGGTCTGGGGAACGGGCAGGCCAGTCCATAGCATCAATGCCTTCCTCTTGCAGGAACTGCTGACACACTCCAGCCACATGAGATCTAGCATTGTCTTGCATTAGGAGGAACCCAGGGCCAACCGCACCAGCATATGGTCTCACAAGGGGTCTGAGGATCTCATCTCGGTACCTAATGGCAGTCAGGCTACCTCTGGCGAGCACATGGAGGGCTGTGCGGCCCCCCAAAGAAATGTCACCCCACACCATGACTGACCCACCGCCAAACCGGTCATGCTGGAGGATGTTGCAGGCAGCAGAACGTTCTCCACGGCGTCTCCAGACTCTGTCACGTCTGTCACATGTGCTCAGTGTGAACCTGCTTTCATCTGTGAAGAGCACAGGGCACCAGTGGCGAATTTGCCAATCTTGGTGTTTTCTGGCAAATGCCAAACGTCCTGCACGGTGTTGGGCTGTAAGCACAACCCCCACCTGTGGACGTCGGGCCCTCATACCACCCTCATGGAGTCTGTTTCTGACCGTTTGAGCAGACACATACACATTTGTGGCCTGCTGGAGGTCATTTTGCAGGGCTCTGGCAGTGCTCCTCCTTGCACAAAGGCGGAGGTAGCGGTCCTGCTGCTGGGTTATTGCCCTCCTACGGCCTCCTCCACGTCTCCTGATGTACTGGCCTGTCTCCTGGTAGCGCCTCCATGCTCTGGACACTACGCTGACAGACACAGCAAACCTTCTTGCCACAGCTCGCATTGATGTGCCATCCTGGATGAGCTGCACTACCTGAGCCACTTGTGTGGGTTGTAGACTCCGTCTCATGCTACCACTAGAGTGAAAGCACCGCCAGCATTCAAAAGTGACCAAAACATCAGCCAGGAAGCATAGGAACTGAGAAGTGGTCTGTGGTTACCACCTGCAGAACCACTCCTATATTGGGGGTGTCTTGCTAATTGCCTATAATTTCCACCTGTTGTCTATTCCATTTGCACAACAGCATGTGAAATTTATTGTGAATCAGTGTTGCTTCCTAAGTGGACAGTTTGATTTCACAGAAGTGTGATTGACTTGGAGTTACATTGTGTTGTTTAAGTGTTCCCTTTATTTTTTTGAGCAGTATATATCATCTCTTTCTCTGTGGTTCACAAATCCTTCCAGCCCTTTCTCTCTCTCTTCCTGGTTTGTCTTTACCCTTTATCTGTGGGTCGGCCCCACCTTCTGAGGGTTGCCCTTGCTTCTGGGAATTGTAGTTTTGGCAGTCGGCCATTTTTTGATCTGCAGTTCTGATCGGGGTGGCCAGTTTAGTGATAGGGCAGAGCCCGTTTATTGGTTCTGCTCTCATATATCTGCCATTTATCACTCGACCCCCTTCTTTGCCACACATCTCTCCCCCTAGATCCGACCCCCTAGGTCGGACTACCGCAGCAAAATATGCGTGCATGCAGGGTAACCCATCCACATTTCCCATTCCCTTCCCTGCTCTGTGTTTTAAGTCAAAGTGAAACGTTTGGAGACTCAAAAACCACCACATCAGCCGAGCGTTCTTCTCTTTTGCCCTATGCATCCAGGTGAGTGGGGCATGGTCACTGAGAAAGGTGAAGTAGCGCCCCAGCAGGTAGTATTTCAGGGTTTCTAGAGCCCACTTTACTGCCAGCGCCTCTTTCTCAACAACTGAGTAGTTGGTCTCCCGTGGTTCCAGCTTCCTGCTTAAAAACAGGATGGGGTGTTCCACCCCTTCTACCTCTTGGGATAGCATCGCTCCCAAGCCGACCCCTGAGGCATCCGTCTGAACCACTCTCTCAAAGTCTAGTGCCACCAGCACTGGATTACAGCAGAGAGCCTCCTGTAATGTCCTAAATGCTTTGGTGGCCCTTTCATCCAATTTGACCATGTTTGGCCCTCTGGCTCTAGTCATGTCGGTGAGTGGGGCGGCCACTGTGGCATAACTTGAGATGAACTTCCGGTAGTAACCGGTCAGCCCTAGGAAGGCTCGAATCTGCTTCTTATTTACTGGTTTCGCCCATTCTCTAATTGCCTCCACCTTCTTACGTTGGGGTTTGACATCTAGACGTTCCGCTAGCGGAACACCACTCCAATATCCAATGATAAGGCGTGGCGCGAAATACAAACTCCTCAAAATTGAAGTTTTCAAACATATGATTATTTTACACCATTTTAAAGACAAGACTCTCCTTTATCTAACCACACTGTCCGATTTCAAAAAGGCTTTACAATGAAAGCAAAACATTAGATTATGTCAGCAGTGTACCCAGCCTGAAATAATCAGACATTATAGATACAGAACTCCTCTATGCACTCGATATGTCCAATTTTAAAATAGCTTTTTGGTGAAAGCACATTTTGCAATATTCTAAGTACATAGCCCAGCCATCACGGGCTAGCTATTTAGACACCCGGCAAGTTTAGCCTTCACCAAAATCAGATTTACTATTATAAAAGTTTGATTACCTTTTGTTGTCTTCGTTAGAATGCACTCCCAGGACTGCTACTTCAATAACAAATATTGGTTTGGTCCCAAATAATCCATCGTTATATCCGAATAGCAGCGTTTTGTTCGTGCGTTCCAGAAACTATCCGAAATGGTAAATCAGGGTCGCGCGCATGGCGCAATTCGTGACAAAAAAAATCTAAATATTCCATTACCGTACTTCGAAGCATGTCAACCGCTGTTTAAAATCAATTTTTATGCAATTTATCTCGTAAAAAAGCGATAAAATTCCGAACGGGAATCTCCTTTTCGGCAAACAGAGGAAAAATCACAAAGACGGGGGCCGGCCAGGGCACGCGCCTAAGCCCACAGTCCCTTGATCGGCCACTTGAGAAAGGCGATAATGTGTTTCAGCCTGGGGCTGGGATGACGACATTCAGGTTTTTCCCGGGCTCTGAGCGCCCATGGAAGACGTAGGAAGTGTCACGTTAGAGCAGAGATCCTTTGTAAAAGATAGAGATGGCAAAGAAGTTCAAGAAATGGTCAGACAGGCCACTTCCTGTAAAGGAATCTCTCAGGTTTTGACCTGCCATTTGAGTTCTGTTATACTCACAGACACCATTCAAACAGTTTTAGAAACTTTGGAGTGTTTTCTATCCAAAGCCAATAATTATATGCATATTCTAGTTACTGGGCAGGAGTAGTAACCAGATTTAAATCGGGTACATTTTTTTTATCCAGCCGTGTCAATACTGCCCCCTAGCCCTAACAGGTTAACCTACCTCTGCTCTTTACTCCGCTTCTTGGTCTTCTTGTGGTGGGTAATTCTGTTACGGCTGTCGTGAGAGAGAGTAGACCAAGGTGCAGCTGAGTTAGTGTTCATCATTGAATATTTAATAGCAGAAAGAACACTATACAAAAATAAGAAAACCGACAACCAAACAGTCCTGTCAGGTGCAAACACTAACAGAAACAGAAACAATTACCCACAAAACCCCAACGGAAAAACAGGCACTTATGTGTGACTCCCAATCAGCAACAACACTCTACAGCTGTGCCTGATTGGAAGCCACAAGGCCAAAATCAATGAAACAAACTAACATAGAAAAATGCACATAGAACGCCCACCCAATGTAACACCCTGGCCTAACCAAAATGAAGAACAAAAAACCCCTCTCTATGTCCAGGGCGTTACACCAACTCTAGTTTTGACAAGTCTGTTAGCACATCTACTTTGTGCATGACACAAGTCATTTTTCCAACAATTGTTTACAGACAGATTATTTCACTCATAATTCACAGTATCACAATTGCAAAGGGTCAGAAGTGTACATACACTAAGTTGACTGTGCCTTTCAACAGCTTGGAAAATTCCAGAAAATGATGACATGGCTTTAGAAGCTTCTAATAGGCTAATTGTCATACTTTGAGTCAATTGGAGGAGTACCTGTGAATGTATTTCAAGGCCTACCTTCAAACTCAGTGCCTCTTTGCTTGACATCATGTGAAAATCAAATTAAATCAGCCAAGACCACAGAAAAAAAAATGGTAGACCTCCACAAGTCTGGTTCATCCTTGGGAGCAATTTCCAAATGCCTGAAAGTACCACGTTCATCTGTACAAACAATAGTACGCAGTATAAACACCATGGGACCACGCAGGCGTCATACCGCTCAGGAAGAAGACGCGTTCCGTCTCCTAGAGATTAATGTACTTTGGTGTGAAAAGTGCAAATCAATCCCAGAACAACAGCAAAGGACCTTGTGAAGATGCTGGAGGGAACAGATACGAAAGTATCTATATCCACAGTAAAACAAGTCCTCTATCAACTTAACCTGAAAGGCCGCTTAGCAAGGAAGAAGCCACTGCTCCAAAACAGCCATAAAAATGCCAGACAATGGTTTGCAACTGCAAATGGGGACAAAGATCTTGACCATCGTTATGTTTGGAGAAAAAAGGAGGAGGCTTGCAAATCGAAGAACACCATCCCAACAGCGAAGCACGGGGGGTGGCAGCATCATGTTGTGGGGTTGCTTTGCTGCAGGAGGAACTGGTGCACTTCACAAAACAGATGGCATCATGAGGATGGAAAATTATGTGGATATATTGAAGCAACAGCTCAAGACATCAGTCAGGAAGTTAAAGCTTGGTCGCAAATGGGTCTTCCAAATGGACAGTGACCCCAAGCAATCTTCCAAAGTTGTTGCAATAATGGCCTAAGGACAACAAAGTCAAGGTATTGGAGTGGCCATCACAAAGCTCTGACCTCAATGCAATAGAAAATTTGTGGGCTGAACGTAAAAAGCGTTTGCGAGCTAGGAGGCATACAAACCTGATTCAGTTACAACAGCTCTGTCAGGAGGAATGGGCCAAAATTCACCCAACTTATTGTGGAAAGCTTGTTGAAGGCTACCCAAAACGTTTGACAAAAGTTAAACAACTTGAAGGCAATGCTACCAAATACAAATTGAGTGTATGTAAACTTCTGACCCACTGGGAATGTGATGATAGAAATAAAAGCTGAAATAAATAATTTACTATTATTCTGACTTTTCACATTCTTAAAATAAAGTGGTGATCCTTAGTGACCTAAGACAGGGAATTTTAACTTGGAATAAATGTCAGGAATTTTGAAAAATTGAGTTTAAATGTATTTGGCTAAGGTGAATGCAAACTTCCGACTTCAACTGTAAGTGAGGCAACGTGCCAAGAGGGCTAGACTGTAGGGGAAATACAAGAGAGGAAGCATAACAAGAGGACTAGATATTTGAATAAATACTGTGTATTGCCAGCGTGCCAAGAGGACTAGACTGTAGAAGAAATATAAGAGATGCTCATGGTTATTGTGTGTCTAATGTGTGTTTACAGTCAATTTAATTCTGATGTTGTTGCATACACTCTCTGTAGATGAAAGAAGCAGGACCAGGCTGGGTGAGCAGAGCAGTCTCTAACCCCTCCCTCTTTGGCATGGCCATACCCACAGCGTGGCCCCCAGAGGAATCCCAACAGAGGTACGGTGGGTATTTAACCCAGAGTAGAGAGGTAACCTAACCTATGTGGGTCTGTGTGGCGCTGTGCTACCCCATACCTTCTACACATCAGGGGAATGAGGCTCTCTCTGGTTCCTGCTCTGGATCCAAGTCTGGCTGGTAGTCTGGTTCTACTACATCTAGCTGTGGTGGCTGGTGGGCTTGCCTTGCTCTCGTCTGCCTCTGCCTCTGGGCTGGAGTCTGTCAGATGCAGGCTCCAAGGCACACCTCGTACTCCGGTGTTCTCCCAGGACGGGGACTTTATCATCGGGGGTGTTTTCTCCTTCCATTACTTTATGAAAACTATGGATCACAGCTACACCAGCCTGCCTGAGCCCCTGCAGTGCACAGGGAGGTCAGTGAGCGCAAGAGGGAACAGGGGACAGGACTGTGGCTGTGTGATGGTAGACAGATACATTTTGTTATAAAGACAGAGAATCAGTGTGTTTAATGATCGGTAAACAGTGTGTTTAAAGACCTATAAACAATGTGTTTAAAGAGACAAACATTGTTTTAAAGACAGATAAACAGTTTTTTAAAGACAGATAAACAGTGTTTTAAAGACAGATAAACAGTGCGTTTAAAGACAGATAAAAAGTGTGTTTGTGTCTGAGAGAGTAGGTAAAGACTATTGTTGCAAAGGATCACATTTTCAATTGCAAGCTATCCTACAATGTCCTCAATTACAGACAATAAAAGTGTAGGCATATAGATGGTATGGAAAATAATACTAGATATTTGTCTGTTTGCATTTGTAACATTCTATAGGCTAGTTTATGATTCATCAGGAGCTGCTCACTGACCCATCTTCTATTTACAGCATGGATTCCCGTGAGTTGCGCTTCTCGCGCGCCATGGTCTTCGCAGTTGAGGAGATAAACAACAGTTCATACCTTCTACCGGGTGTCACGCTTGGTTATCAAGTGCACGACTCCTGCAACTCGGTCCCTATGGCCGTGAAAGTGGCCTTCCAGCTGGCTAACGGCCTGGATCCCATGTTTGATACCGGAGAACAGTGCTCGGGGTCGGCTACAGTGACAGCTATCGTGGGGGAGTCTGCCTCCACACCTACCATCAGCATGTTGCGCATCATCGGCCCATTCGGCATTCCTCAGGTAAACTCCTGTAGAAAGAAATCATTCAGCTTATTTTAATTTACTGTATTCCTAGTTTATATTCTCCTCTCTTTCAGGAATGAGTTCAACTTTTAATATACTGAAATCCTACTGTATATTCTCCTCTCCTTCAGGAATGAGTTCAACTTTTAATTCACTGTATTCCAGCTGTATTCTCCTCTATTTCAGGAATATACATTTCTGAGTGAAGTTATGTGTAGAAAGGTATTTGAACATAGACTGAGGAATATGAGTCTGGAGAACGTCTGGAGGCATTAAAACATGATCTGAGGACTATCTTTCATAGGCTAGGTTGTTATGGAGACCAGAGATTGGTGTCACACTTTTGTGTATCCTTTTCAACCTGGCCTAATGAAAAACAATGAATTGGCTAATTCTTATTAATGTCTCCCTAACATCAAACTACATAGATAAATAAAAAAGCAGGAAGTAGCCAATACATTAGAGTTGTTAGGCCGACATGATGTTCTTTTTAATGTTTTCGACTGTCTGTTTCTACCCAGGTGAGCCACTATGCCAGCTGTGAGTGTCTGAGTGATAAGAAACAGTATCCAACCTTCTTCAGAACCATCCCCAGTGACCAGTTCCAGGCTGCCGCTCTGGCCCACCTCGTCAGGCACTTCGGCTGGACCTGGATTGGGGCGGTCCGTTCCGACTCTGACTACGGTAATAACGGTATGGCGGCTTTCCTACAGGCAGCACAAGAGGAAGGCATCTGTGTGGAGTATTCTGAAGCCTTCTCCCTTACCAACCCACTCAGCAAAGTGCAACGGGTGGCCGACGTGATCCGCAGGTGATCCATGATTACTTGTGAACTTTTCATTCACACAAATGCAAGACTATATTTATAAATAATTCTATTGTTGTTAATTTCGCTTTGTTCCCAAAGCTGATCTATGAGACCAACATGATTTGCATATCTTAAGCTTGTCAAAGGTGTTGATTAATACTAATGTTCATGTTCACTTCTCTGAGACATTCCAATGAATGACAAACATGACCAGCATATTAAGGATATGATACAATCATGTTCCCCAGCTCCACAGCCCGGGTGGTGGTTGCATTCGTATCCGCTTGGGACATGAGAACCCTGCTGGAGGAGATGGACCGCCTGCCCTCTCCACCCCGCCAGTGGATCGGGACTGAGTCCTGGGTCACTGACCCAGATATGCTGCGCTTCGGCCTGTGTGCCGGGGCCATCGGATTTGGCATCCAACGCTCTGTCATCCCCGGCTTCAGGGATTTCCTCCTGGACCTCTCCCCACAGAAGGTGTCCAACTCTCCCATGTTCACTGAGTTCTGGGAGGGAGCCTTTGGCTGTAGGCTGGGGATAGGTATCTATCTATCTATCTATCTATCTATCTATCTATCTATCTATCTATCTATCTATCTATCTATCTATCTATCTATCTATCTATCTATCTATCTATCTATCTATCTATCTATCTATCTATCTATCTATCTATCTATCTATCTATCTATCTATCTATCTATCTATCTATCTATCTATCTATCTATCTATCTATCTATCTATCTATCTATCTATCTCTCTATCTATCTACTCTACTCTACTCTACTCTACTCTACTCTACTCTACTCTACTCTACTCTGTCTATCTGTCTATCTGTCTGTAGGGACCTCCTCTACAGGTGTTGGGGTTGAGGAGAAGGTGTGTGATGGCAGTGAGGATATACAGCATCTACAGGCCCCCTACACAGATACATCTCAGCTGCGTATCACTAACATGGTGTATAAAGCTGTTTATGCCATAGCACACGCCATCCACAGCATTGTTTGTGAAGAGAGAGAAAACTCCACTGTGAACTGTGACAAAAACCTTAATGTGAAGCCAACACAGGTGAATGACAAGTCTGTAGTAACATTTCCTGATGAGTATGTTTATTTAAACTACATGTATGAAGGCCTATGAGTTCTCATTATACTTTACAACTTGTTCTGAAGTAAAGCATCTGATAAATATGAGTTGTTATTAATGTTCTGATTTCTCTCTCTCCCTCTCTCCATCTCTCTTCCTTTCTCTCCATTTCTCTCTGTCCATCTTTCTTCCTCTCTCTCCATCTCTCATCTCTCTCTTCCCCTCTCTCCATCTTTCTCTCCATCTCTCTTCCCCTCACTCATCTATCTCTTCCCTTATCCTCATCTCTCTTCACCTCTCTCCTACTCTCTCATCCCCTCCCTCTCTCCCTTGCCCTTCCAAACCCCAGGTCCTGGAGAGATTGAGGAGGGTGAACTTCTCTCGTAATGGGTACCAGGTGTCTTTCGATGCCAACGGGGACCCAGTGGCCACCTATGAGCTGATCAACTGGCACATGCGGGATAGTGGGAAGATCGACTTTGTGACAGTGGGGCGCTATGATGCGTCCCTGCCTCCTGACCAGAGGCTTGACATCGAGAGGGAAATCACCTGGTTAAAGAACAGTACACAAGTACCTGTGTCAGTGTGCAGTGAGAGCTGTCCCTCAGGCACTCGTAAGGCTGTACAGAAAGGAAAGCCTGTATGCTGTTATGACTGTATCCAATGTGCAGAGGGAGAGATCAGTAATAACACAGGTAGGACAATAGGAATAGTTGGCATAAAATGTGTAGTAATTTCTATCATGGTTAACTAAGTAGTGGTATATTCATATTACCAGCACTACAAAGGTAGTGTCTGTCAATCATGTTCCTGTTCTTATTATCTCATGTAAGCTGCACATTAATTCAACATTCTTTATAGTAAACTGACAAAGTGCAGCATTGTGGTACATGTATTGTAAATAAATTAAACCTGAATCTGTTATTATTTGTCTGTCATTTGATGTCTGTTGTTTTTCCTGGTCAGATTCTTCAGACTGTCTGATCTGTCCCGAGGAGTACTGGCCCAACGCTGAGAGAGACCGCTGTATCCTTAAGCCTGTGGAGTTCCTGTCCTTCCACGAGGTCCTCGGAATCATCCTGACCGCCTGCTCTGTGGGCGGGGCATGTCTGGCCATCGCCACGGCAACCATATTTTACCGCCACCGAACTTCGGCCATCGTCAGGGCCAACAACTCTGAGCTGAGCTTCCTGCTGCTCTTCTCCTTGACTCTGTGTTTTCTGTGTTCTCTTACCTTCATTGGCCGGCCTTCTGAATGGTCCTGTATGCTGCGCCACACAGCGTTCGGGATTACCTTCGTCCTCTGCATCTCTTGTGTTCTGGGGAAAACAATAGTGGTGTTGATGGCCTTCAGGGCTACGCTTCCAGGCAGTAATGTCATGAAATGGTTTGGCCCTCCACAGCAGAGATTGACTGTAGTGTTCTTCACGTTTGTCCAGGCTTTGATATGCACTCTGTGGTTGGTCCTGTCCCCTCCCTTCCCCATTAAAAACCTCACTACCTACAAGGAAAAGATCATTCTAGAGTGTGATGTGGGTTCAGCTATTGGTTTCTGGGCTGTGTTGGGATATATAGGACTCCTGTCTCTCTTGTGCTTTGTGCTGGCTTTTCTGGCTAGGAAGCTGCCTGATAACTTCAATGAGGCCAAATTCATCACCTTCAGCATGCTCATATTCTGTGCAGTCTGGATCACCTTTATCCCAGCTTATGTCAGCTCTCCTGGGAAGTTGACTGTAGCTGTGGAGATCTTTGCCATCATCACCTCTAGCTTTGGGTTGTTCTTTCTATTATTTGTTCCTAAATGCTTTATTATTCTGTTCAGGCCGGAGAAGAACACCAAGAAACACCTTATGGAGAAGACATCCAATGATATACGTTATTAAGAAATGATTGAGGGGAAAAAACATTGTAACATTCAGTTATATGGTTTATTGTACAGTTAGGTACGACTACTCTGACAGAGATCACCAACAATTTAGCAGATAATTATTGGTAACATTGTAACTAGTAACATGACACAGGTTCACTTGAGATATTCCAATGTTATGAGAGATTGTTCAAATCTAGTGTTAAAATCTAATTTGACCTGCTAAATGATGTGATTAGCAGTAGCCTACAGAGTGGAACCACTTCCATGTTGTTGGAGAAAAACTTTATTCCTATATGAATTGATATAACATTGAAGTGAATGTGTTCAATTGCTATTCTAATTCATTGTAGTAAGTACTATAATAATATAATTTAATAAACATTTTCAGATATATTGGTGTGTTGTCAATGATTGCTTGGCCTGTCAATCCACATTTGTTAGATACCTTGTTTTTTATATTCATTGCATTTTATTAATTACAGATCACAAATAAACCAAGCACATTTTTGCAAACACTTGACCAGTGATGGTCAGTCTTCTCATGCTTACATCACCTACTAGAGCAGTTAGTTAAGACACACACTGTTCAAGAAGCCAAATAGTTTCTAGTGCAATGTAGAGTACTTCAATTTCTATTTATTTAACAAGTCATTTAAGACCAATTTCTTATTTACAATCACAGACCACCCCAGCAGAACCCTAACACGGACGACGCTGAGCCAATTGTGCGTCGCCCTACGGGCCTCCCAATCACGGCCGGTTGTGATGCAGCCCGGAATCGAGCCAGGGTCTGTAGTGACACCTCTAGCACTGATATGCAGGGCCTTAGACCGCTGCACCACTCTGGAGCACAGGAACTGTAGTGGGGAGCAACCATTATGAGCTGTGGTTATGAGTAACACTTAACACCAAGTTGTTCTTTACTTGTAGGACCAGTCAAACGTTAGAACACACCTACTCATTCAAGGGGTTTTCTTCAACCGTCCTCCGTCGGACGTCGGAGCAGACGCTTTTACTAGCCCTGGGCTACTAACTTTAAACGCCGCGTCGCCCGCGTGCTAGCGTAGTAACGACTACTCCGCGGCTTCCCTGTTCCATCTATGGCTGCCCCCTGGACCCTATGATCACTTGGCTACATAGCTGATGCCTGCTGGACTGTCCATTAATCACTGTGCTCCATTCTGTTTATTTTTTTTGTTTATCTGTCGGCCCCAGCCGCGAACTCAGGCTGTGTGTGTAGTTAACCGACCCTCTCTGCCCAGTCATCACCATTTTACCTGTTGTTGTTGTTTTAGCTGATCAGCTGTTGTCTCACCCGTTGTTGTCTAGCTAGCTCTCTCAATCAACACCTGTGATTGCTTTATGCCTCGCTGTATTTCTCTCTGAAATGTCAATATGCCTTGAGTACTGTTGTTTAGGTTAGTTATCATTGTTTTAGTTTACAATGGAGCCCCTAGTTCCACTCATCATACCTCTGTTACCTCCTTCGTCCCACGTCCCACACATGCGATGACCTCACCCATTATAACCAGCATGTCCAGAGATACAACATCTCTTATCATCACTCAGTGCCTGGGCTTACCTCCGCTGTACCCGCACCCCACCATTCCCCTGTCTGCACATTATGCCCTGAATCTATTCTACCATGCCCAGAAATCTGCTCCTTTTATTCTTTGTCCCCAACGCTCTAGGCGACCAGTTTTTATAGCCTTTAGCCTTACCCTCATCCTACTCCTCCTCTGTTCCTAGGGTGACATGGAGGTAAACCCAGGCCCTGCGTGTCCCCAGGCACCCTCATTTGTTGACTTCTGTGATTGAAAAAGCCTTGTTTTCATGCATGTCAACATCAGAAGCCTCCTCCCTAAGTTTGTTTAACTCACTGCTTTAGCACACTCCGCCAACCCTGATGTTCTTGCCGTGTCTGAATCCTGGCTTAGGAAGGCCACCAAAAATTCTGAGAATTCCATAACCAACTACAACATTTTCCATCAAGATAGAACTGCCAAAGGGGGAGGAGCTGCAATCTACTGCAGAGATAGCCTGCAAAAGTCTGTCATACTTCCCAGGTCTATACCCAAACAGTTCGAACTTCTAATTTTAAAAATGAATTTCTCCAGAAATAAGTCTCTCACTGTTGCCACCTGCTATCGACCCCCCTCCTCTCCCAGCTGTGCCCTGGACACTATTTGTGAATTGATCGCCCCAAATCTAGCCTCAGAGTTTGTTCTGTTAGGTGACCTAAACTGGGATATGCTTAACACCACGGCAGTCCTACAATTTAAGCTAGATGCCCTCAATCTCACACAAATCATCAAGGAACCCACCAGGTACAACCCTAAGTCCGGAAAAATGGGCACCCTCATAGACGTTATCCTGACCAACTTGCCCTCCAAATACACCTCCGCTGTTTTCAATCAGGATCTCAGCGATCACTGCCTCATTGCCTGTATCCGCTATGGGTCCGCGGTCAAACGACCACCCCCTTCACTGTCAAACGCTCCCTAAAACACTTCTGCAAGCAGGCCGTTCTAATCAACCTGGCCCGGGTATACTGGAAGGATATTGACCTCATCCCGTCAGTCGAGGATGCCTGGTCATTCTTTAAAAGTAATTTCCTCACCATCTTAGATAAGCATGCCCCGTTCAAAAAATGCAGAACTAAGAACAGATATAGCCCTTGGTTCACTCCAGACCTGACTGCCCTTGACCAGCACAAAAACATCCTGTGGCGGACTGCAATAGCATCGAATTGTCCCCGCGATATGCAACTGTTCAAGGAAGTCAGGAACCAGTATACGCAGTCAGTCAGGAAAGCAAAGTCTAGCTTTTTCAAGCAGAAATTTGCATCCTGTAGCTCTAACTCCAAAAAGTTTTGGGACACTGTAAAGTCTATGGAGAACAAGAGCACCTCCTCCCAGCTGCCCACTGCACTGAGGCTAGGTAACACGGTCACCACCGATAAATCCATTATAATTTAACATTTCAATAAGCATTTCTCAACGGCTGGCCATGCCTTCCTCCTGGCTACTCCAACCCCGGCCAACAGCTCCGCCCCCCATGCAGCTACTCGCCCAAGCCTCCCCAGCTTCTCCTTCACCCAAATCCAGATAGCAGATGTTCTGAAAGAGCTGCAAAACCTGGACCCGTACAAATCAGCTGGGCTAGACAATCTGGACCCTCTCTTTCTAAAACTATCCGCTGCCATTGTTGCAACCCCTATTACCAGTCTGTTCAACCTCTCTTTCGTATCGTCCGAG
The DNA here is from genome assembly GCF_965601325.2 of Salmo salar. Classification (NCBI taxonomy): domain Eukaryota; kingdom Metazoa; phylum Chordata; class Actinopteri; order Salmoniformes; family Salmonidae; genus Salmo; species Salmo salar. Next base: position 156,584,033 of record NC_138299.1, on the reverse strand, counting down.
ATCCCTAAAGATTGGAAAGCTGCCGTGGTCATCCCCCGCTTCAAAGGGGGTGACACCCTAGACCCAAACTATTACAGACCTATATCCATCCTGCCTTGCCTATATAAAGTCTTCGAAAGCCAAGTTAATAAACAGATCACTAAACATTTCAAAACCCTCCGTACCTTCTCCGCTGTGCAATCTGGTACCCGAGGCGGTCACGGGTGCACCTCAGCCACGCTCAAGGTCCTAAATGATATCATAACCGCCATCGATAAAAGACAGTACTGTGCAGCCGTCTTCATCGACCTGGCCAAGGCTTTCGACTCTGTCAATCACTGTATTCATATCGGCAGACTCATTAGCCTTGGTTTTTCTAACGGCTGCCTCGCCTGGTTCACCAACTACTTTGCAGACAGAGTTCAGTTTGTCAATTCGGAGGGCATGTTGTCCGGACCTCTGGCAGTCTCTATGGGGTTACCACAGGGTTCAATTCTCGGGCCGACTTATTTCTCTGAATATATCAATGATGTCGCTCTTGCTGCGGGCGATTCCCTGATCCACCTCTACGCAGAAGACACCAGTCTGTATACTTCTGGCCCTTCCTTGGACACTGTGCTAACTAACCTCCAAATGAGCTTCAATGCCATACAACACTCCTTCTGTGGCCTCCAACCGCTCTTAAACGCTAGTTAAACCAAATGCATGCTTTTCAACCATTCGCTGCCCGCACCCGCCCGACTAGCATCACCACACTGGACGGTTCCAACCTAGAATATGTTGACAACTACAAATACCTAGGTGTCTGGTTAGACTGTAAACTCTCCTTCCAGACTCATATTAAACATCCCCAATCCAAAATCAAATCTAGAATCGGCTTTCTTTTTTGCAACAAAGCCTCCTTCACTCACGCCGCCAAACTTACCCTAGTAAAACTGACTATCCTACCTATCCTCGACAAAATAGCTTCCAATACTCCACTCAGCAAACTGGATGCAGTCTATTACATTTTACATTACATTTTAGCAGACACTCTTATCCAGAGCGACTTACAGTTGTGAATGGATACATTTCATACATATTATTCCCGTACTGGTCCCCCGTGGGAATCGAACCCACAACCCTGGCGTTGCAAACACCATGCTCTACCAACTGAGCCCCTCTGAGCCACACGCAGTACCATTCGTTTTGTTACCAAATCACCTTATACCACCCACCACTGCGACCTGTATGCTTTAGTCGGCTGGCCCTCGCTACATATTCGTCGCCAGACCCACTGGCTCCAGGTCATCTATAAGCCTATGCTTGGTAAAGCTCCACTTTATCTCAGTTCACTGGTCACAATAACAACACTCACCCGTAGCACACATTCCAGCAGGTATATCTCACTGATCATCCGTAAAGCCAACACCTAATTTGGCCACCTTTCCTTCTAGTTCTCTGCTGCCAGTGACTGGAACTAATTGAAAAAAATGCTGAAGTTGGAGACTTTTATTTCCCTCACCAACTTTAAACATCAGATATCCGAGCAGCTAACCGATCGCTGCAGCTGTACATAGTCCATCTGTAAATTGCCCACCCAATCTACCTACCTCATCCCCATACTGTTTTTATTTTATTTACTTTTTTGCTATTTTGCACACCACTCTACATGCACATCATCATATGCTCATTTATCACTCCAGTGTTAATCTCCTAAATTGTAATTATTCGCTCCTATGGCCTATTTATTGCCAACCTCCTCATGCCTTTAGCACTGTATATAGACTTTATTTTTTCTTCTGTATCATTGACTTGTTTATTGTGTTATTAGCTTGTTTATTGTTTACTCCATGAGTAACTATGTGCTGTTGTCTGTGTCACACTGCTTTGCTTTATCTTGGCCAGGTCGCAGTTGTAAATGAGAACTTGTTCTCAACTAGCCTACCTGGTTAAATAAAGGTGAAATCATAAAAAAAAAATAGGGCTTCCCATAGAAAACCATTGGGAAATACTATGACCTAAAAAAAAACAATCCCTGGATGGTTTGTCCTCGGGGTTTCACCTGCCAAATCAGTTCTGTTATACTCACAGACATTATTTTAACAGTTTTAGAAACTTTAGAGTGTTTGGTATCGACAGCTATCAATTATATGCATATCCTAGCTTCTGGGCCTGAGTAACAGGCAGTTTACTTTGGGCATGCTTTTCATCCGGACATGAAAATACTGCCCCCTTTCCCTAAGAAGTTTTAAGTGGTACTTTAAAATATTTACACCATTGTCTGTAACCTGGTTCAGGTTATCAGTCAACCTACCAGGGTAGTTACTAACAGAACAGGACTGAAATCATCAGCATGTATTAATCACAAATGTACTAATGCTGCATACATTTTCTTGAAAGCAGTATCCAAATCCATCAGATGTAGTGATCACATTATAGTAGCCATATCTAGGAAAACCAAAGTTCCAAAGGCTGGATCTAATATAGTGTATAAGAGGTCATACAATATGTTTTGTAGAGATTCCTACTGTATCTTGTTGATGAAAATCGTATTTGTTGGTCTGTGGTGTGTAATGACAAGCAACCAGATACTGCACTTGACACATTTATGAAATTGCTTATCCTAGTTACTAATAAGCATGCAATCATTATGAAAATAACTGTAAAAACTGTTAAATCCCTGTGGATTGATGAGGAATGGAAATATTGTATGGTTGAGAGGGATGAGTCAAAAGAAATGGCAAATAAGTCTGGCTGAAAAACCGATTTGGCAAACATACTACAAATTGAGAAATCATGTGACTAAACTGAATAAAAAGAAGACGGAACTACACTATGAAACAAAGAAACATGACTTAAAGAATGATAGTAAAAAGCTTTGTAGCACTTTAAATGACATTTTGGGCAAAAAGGCAGCTCCATCATTTATTGAATCAAATGGCTCGTTCGTCACAAAACCCACTGATATTGCAAACTACTTTAATGATTTTTCCATTGGCAAGATTAGCAATCTTAAGCATGACATGCCAGCCATAATGGTAAAGTGAGTGCTGGAAGAGGTGAAAAAATGATTGTTGTCTATCAACAATGACAAGCTACCGGGGTCTGACGACAGATGGAAAATTACTGAGGATAATAGCGGATTATATTGCCACTCCTATTTGCCATATATTCAATTTAAGCCTACTATAAAGTGTGTGTTCCCTCGGGGTTAAGGAAACAAAAGTCATTCTCCTAACTAAAAATAGTAAAGCCCCCTTAACTGGCTCAAATATCAACCAACCCTAAGTAAACTTTTGGAGAAAAAAATTGTTTGACCAGAAACAATGCTATTTTACAGTTAACAAATTGACAACAGACTTTCAGCACGCTTATCAGGAAGGACGTTCAACAAGCACAGCACTTTTACAATGGACTGAAGATTGGCTGAGAAAAATTGAAAATAAAAAGTTTGTGGGGACTGTTTTGTTAAACTTCAGTGAGGCTTTTGACATTATTGATCATAGTCTGCTGCTGGAAAAATGTATCTTATGGCTTTACACCCCCTGCTATATTGTGGATAAAGAGTTACCTGTCTAACAGAACACAAAGAGTGTTCTTAATGGAAGCCAATCCAACATTTTTATTTCATGTATTTATTTAACCTTTATTTAACTAGTCAAGTCAGTTAAGAACAAATTATTATTAACAATGACGACTTAGAAACACTGGGTTAACTGACTTGTTTAGGGGCAGATCGATAGAGTTTTCCCTTGTCAGCTCGGGAATTCAATCTAGCAGTCGAACAGTCTAGTCCTATTGGCATGCTGACTCTACACATTATTTACCCTACAGTCTAGTCCTCTTGGCACGTTGCCTCTCTTATTTTTTCTCTACAGTCTGGTCCTCTTGCCATGCTGGCTCTACACCGTATTTACACTACATTGTAGTCTTGTTGGCATGCTGCCTCTCTTATATTTCCACTACGGTCTAGTCCTCTTGGCACGCTGGCTCTGCACATTATTTTGCCTACAGTAAAGTCCTCTTGGCATGCTGGCTCTACACAGTATACAAGTATATATAAGTATAAGTTTATACGTTTTAGCACAGAGACAAGGCAAGAATGGCTTTCTATGGCATCAACTGGAACATAAAATTTGACATACCAATTAGGACCTTTCTAAAAATACTTGAAGAAGTTATATAATGTATTGCACTTTCTGGTTGTGAGGTCTGTGGTCTGCTCACCAATCAATAATTCACAAAATAGGACAAAGAACAAATTGCAAAATTCTGCAAAATATCTTCAGTGTACAACATAAAACACCAAATAATGCATGCAGAACAGAATTAGGCCGATACCCGCAAATGATCAAAATCCAGAAAAGAGTTGTTAAATTCTAAAACCACCTAAAAGGAAGCGATTCCCAAACCTTCCATAACAAAGCCATCACCTACAGGGAGAAGAACCTGGAGAAGAGTCCCCTAAGCAATCTGATCCTGGAGCTCTGTTCACAAACACAAACAGACCCCAGAGAGTCCCAGGAGAGCAACACAATTAGACCCAACTAAATCATGAGAAAAAAATATTACTTGACACATTAGAAAGAATTAACAAAAAAAACTAAGCAAACTAGATTGCTATTTGGCACTAAACAGAGGGTACACAATGGCAGAATGACTGACCACTGTGACTGACCCAAAATTAAGGAAAGCTTTGACCATCTACAGACTCAGTGAGCATAGCCTTGCTAGTGAGAAAAGCCACCGAAGGCAGACCTGGCACTCAAGAGAAGACAGGCTATGTGCACACTGTCCACAAAATGAGGTGGAAACTGAGCTGCACTTCCTAACCTCCTGCCAAATGTATGACCATATTAGAGACACATATTTCCCTCAGATTCCACAGACCCACAAAGAATACAAAAACAAGTCACATTTTGATATACCACAGTGTGCAATCATAGCAGCAATATTTGTGACCTGTTTACACAAGAAACGGGCAAGCAGTGAAGAACAAATACAATTGTAAATACAACCCATATTTATGTTAAGACATCATTTGACATTTGACATTTGAAATGCCTCTACTATTTTGAAATTGTGAGTCTTATATTTACTGTTATTGTTTATTTCACTTTTGTTCATCCCTTTCACTTGCTTTGGCAAGTTTACATAATTTACATACACTTAGGTTGTAGTCATTAAAACTTGTTTTTCAACCACTCCACAAATGTCTTGTTAACTAACTATAGTTTTGGCAAGTCTGTTAGGACATCTACTTTATGCATGACACAAGTCATTTTTCCAACAATTGTTTACAGACAGATTACTTCACTCATAATTCACTGTATCACAGTTCCAGTGGGTCAGAAGTGTACATACACTAAGTTGATGTAACGATCGTCTGACAGAGGGGACCAAGATGCAGCGTGGTGAGTGTTCATATTGAAGTTTTAATAATACGAAACACTTGAACTTAAGAAACAAACAAACGCCAAGAGTTCTGTCAGGTGCAAACCACACAACAGAAACAACTACCCACAAAAACCCAAAGGAAAACAGGCTGCCTAAGTATGGCTCCCAATCAGCGACAACGATGTACAGCTGTCCCTGATTGAGAGCCATACTAGGCCAAAACAAAGAAATAGAAATACAAAAACATAGAAAAAAGGACATAGAATGCCCACCCTAGTCACATCCTGGCCTAACCAAAATAGAGAATAAAACCCTCTGACAGTTGACTGTGCCTTTAAACAGGTTGGAAAATTCCAGGAAATTATGTCATGCTTTAAAAGCTTCTGATAGCCTAACTGACATCATTTGAGTCAATTGGAGGTGTACCTGTGGATGTATTTCAAGGCCTACCTTCAAACTCAGTGCCTCTTTGCATGACATCATGTGAAAGTTAAATTAAATCAGCCCAGACCTCAGAAATAAAATTGTAGACCTCCACAAGTCTGGTTCATCCTTGGGAGCAATTTCCAAATGCCTGAAGGTACCACGTCCATCTGTACAAACAATAGTACGCAAGTATAAACACCATGGGACCACGCAGCCATCATACCGCTCAGGAAGGAAATGCGTTCTGTCTCCTAGAGATTAATGTACTTTGTTGCGAAAAGTACAAATCAATCCCAGAACAACAGAAAAGGACCTTGTGAAGATGCTGGAGGAAACAGATATGAAAGTATCTATATCCACAGTAAAACGAGTCCTCTATCGACTTAACCTGAAAGGCCGCTCAGCAAGGAAGTAGCCACTGCTCGAAAACGCCATAAAAATGCCAGACTACGGTTTGCAACTGCACATGGGGACAAAGATCGTTACCATCGTTATGTTTGAGGACAAAGAAGGAGGCTTGCAAGCCGAAGAACACCATCCCAACCATGAAGCATGGGGGTGGCAGCATCATATTGTGGAGCAACATCAAAGGACCTTGTGAAGATGCTGGAGAAAACTGGTACAAAAGTATCTATACCGACACAACCTGAAAGGCCGCTCAGCAAGGAAGAAGCCACTGCTCCGAAACCGCCATAAAAAAGCCAGACTACAGTTTGCAACTGCACATGGGGACAAAGATCATACTTTTTGGAGAAATGTCCTCTGGTCTGATGAAATAAAAATAAACTGTTTGACTATAATGACCATCGTTATGTTTGGAGGAAAAAGGTTGGAGGCTTGCAAGCCAAAGAACACTATCCCAAATGTGAAGCACGGGGGTGGCAGCATCATGTTGTGGGGGTGGTGCTTTGCTGCAGGAGGGATTGGTGCACTTCACAAAATAGATGGCATCATGAGGATGGAAAATTATGTGGATATATTGAAGCAACATCTCAAGACATCAGTCAGAAGTTAAAGCTTGGTCGCAAATGGGTCTTCCAAATGGACAATGACCCCAAGCATACTTCCAAAGTTGTGGCAAAATGGCCTAAGGACAACAAAGTAAAGGTATTGGAGTGGCCAACACAAAGCCCTGACCTCAATCCTATAGATAATTTGTGGGCAGAACTGAAAAAGTGTGCGTGAGTGAGGAGGCATACAAACCTGACTCAGTTACACCAGCTCTGTCAGGAAGAATGGGCCAAAATTCACCCAACTTATTGTGGGAAGCTTGTGGAAGGTTACCCGAAACGTTTGACCCAAGTTAAACAATTTAAAGGCAATGCTAGCAAATACTAATTGAGTGTATGTAAACTTCTGACCCACTGGGAATGTGATGAAAGAAATAAAAGCTGAAAGAAATAATTATCTCTACTATTATTTTGACATTTCACATTCTTAAAATGAAATGGTGATCCTAACTGACCAAAGGCAGATAATTTTTACAAGGATTAAATGTTATGAATTGTGAAAACCGAGTTTAAATGTATTTGGCTAAAGTGTATGTAAACTTCCGACTTCAACTGTATGTTTCCCATGTTAATAAAGCCCCTTGAATTGAATTGAGAGAGAGAGATACAGAGATAGAGATAGATAGTTTAACATGTATAATATATTGTTCTCTCCACAGGTGAGCTACTTTGCAACCTGCACCTGTCTGACAGATAAACTCTCCTACCCCTCTTTCCAGGTGTGAAGAAAGATGAGAAAGTTTTAGATATAAGTAGTGCAAAAGCAATGTGTTAAGTACACTTTTAAGTATTCATGTATTGCTCAGTTGAATAAACTCTAGTTAAATAATCACCTCTATACAACGCAAATTGTTGAAAAAAGTTATTCATATTTAATCACAGTGCAGATCACAATGACGTTTATAGTAAATGTTTCTCTGAACACATTGCTTTTGCTGCTATGAAAATGTGCCCCATAATTTCTCTTGTGCCATGCTCTCAGACTAATCCTTCACTTTTTTTTATCTCATCCTAGATTCGGGGTTTAGTCCAGTTGGTGAGCCATTTCGGCTGGCGCTGGGTTGGCATCCTGGGCACCTCGGACAACTACAGTCGCTATGTCATCCAGGTTTTTACCCAGCAGCTGAAGGACCAGGGAGGCTGCCTGGCGTTCCACCTCACCATCCCCAATTCGCCCTCCCCAGCTGGGCTACGTGCCATGGCGGACACCCTGCAGAGCTCCAGGGCTCGCGTGGTGGTAGTCTTCGCTACAGAGGGCCAGCTGCTGGAGTTTCTCTCTGAGGTGAGTTTTCCTCTATAAAATATTCTGTCAAGTATTTACTTCATTTTGATTTATTTATCTTCCTTTCTTCTAGTTTTATTGTGCTAAATAAAACAATGTAGAAACTCTTTGAGAACTTGGATAAGCAACATACAATACCAACTGTTTAATTCCTCATCCTCAGCTGGCAGTGAGGAACGTTACAGGGTTCCAGTGGGTGGCCAGTGAGGCCTGGGTTACGGCCAGCCTGCTCACCTCCCCTCAGTTCCACCCACTGCTACAGGGCACCCTGGGCTTCTCCTTCCCAGGAGTCAGTATCCCTGGCCTGGGGGACTTCCTGCTGAAGGTCAGGCCCTCGCCCACACTGGGGTCTGAGTTCATCAATATGTTCTGGGAGGAACTGTTTGGCTGCAAGTTGGATTTTGGGGCAGGCAGCGGCTCAAAGTGTCCTAGACTGACTGCTATGTGTACTGGTTCAGAATATCTGACTGTGACTGTGAGTCAGGATCTCCTATGATGTGTGTGTGTGTGTGTGTGTGTGTGTGTGTGTGTGTGTGTGTGTGTGTGTGTGTGTGTGTGTGTGTGTGTACGGGTGTGTGTGTGTGTGTGTGTGTGTGTGTGTGTGTGTGTGTGTGTGTGTGTGTGTGTGTGTGTGTGTGTGTGTGTACGGGTGTGTAAGTTAGTGTGATTATTTATGAATGTGTTTCCAGTAATATTTAATAATCCTTATATATTACTTGTTTTTACAACATGATCTCCTCCCCTTTCTCTTTGCTTATTTGAGCTCTTCTTGCCATAATATGTACTTGGTCTCTTACCAAACAGGCTATCTTCTGTATACCACCACTACCTTGTAACAACACAAATGATTGGCTCAAACACATTAAGAAGGAAAGAAATTCCACAAATTAACTAATTACCTCATGAAGCTCATGAAGCTGGTTGAAAGAATACCAAGAGTGTGCAAAGCTGTCATCAAGGCAGAATAATCTAAAACTCAAAATATCATTTGATTTATTTAAGACTTTTTTGGTTACTACATGAATCCAAATGTGTTATTTAATAGATTTGACATCTTCACTATTATTATACAGTGTAGTAAATAATAGAAATAATGAAAACCCCTTGAATGAGTAGGTGTGTTCTAACGTTTGACTGGTGCTACAAGTAAAGAACAACTTAGTGTTAAGCGTTACTCATAACCACAGCTCATAATGGTTGCTGCCTACTACAGTACTTGTGCTCCAGAGTGGTGCAGCGGTCTAAGGCCCTGCATATCAGTGCTAGAGGTGTCACTACAGACCCTGGCTCGATTCCGGGCTGCATCACAACCGGCCGTGATTGGGAGGCCCTTAGGGCGACGCACAATTGGCTCAGCGTCGTCCGTGTTAGGGTTTGGCTGGGGTGGTCTGTGATTGTAAATAAGAAATTGGTCTTAAATGACTTGTTAAATAAATAGAAATTGAAGTACTCTACATTGCACTAGAAACAATTTGGCTTCGTGAACAGTGTGTGTCTTAATTAACTGCTCTAGTAGGTGATGTAAGCATGAGAAGACTGACCATCACTGGTCAAGTGTTTGCAATAATGTGAAAAGGTTGGTTTATTTGTGATCTGTAATTAATGAAATGCAATGAATATAAAAAACAAGGTATCTAATAAATGTGGATTGACAGGCCAAGCAATCATTGACAAGACACCAATATATCTGAAAATGTTTATTAAATTATATTATTATAGTACATACTACAATGAATTCGAATAGCAATTGAACACATGCACTTCAATGTTATATCAATTCACATAGGAATAAAGCTTTTCTCCAACAACATGGAAGTGGTTCCACACTGTAGGCTACTGCTAATCACATCATTTAGCAGGTGAAATTAGATTTTAACACTCTAGACTTGAAAACCTCTCATAACATTGGAATATCTCAAGTGAACCTGTGTCATGTTACTAGTTATAATGTTACCAATGATTAGCTGCTAAATTGTTGGTCATCTCTGTCAGAGTAGTCCTACTGAACTGTATAATAAACCATATAACTGAATGTTACAATGTTTTCCCCTCAATCATTTCTTAATAACGTATATCATTGGATGTCTTCTCCATAAGGTGTTTCTTGGTGTTCTTCTCCGGCCTGAACAGAATAATAAAGCATTTAGGAACAAATAATAGAAAGAACAACCCAAAGCTAGAGGTGATGATGGCAAAGATCTCCACAGCTACAGTGAACTTCCCAGGAGAGCTGACATAAGCTGGGATAAAGGTGATCCAGACTGCACAGAATATGAGCATGCTGAAGGTGATGAATTTGGCCTCATTGAAGTTATCAGGCAGCTTTCGAGCCAGAAAAGCCAGCACAAAGCACAAGAGAGCCAGGAGTCCTATATAGCCCAACACAGCCCAGAAACCAATAGCTGAACCCACATCACACTCTAGAATGATCTTTTCCTTGTAGGTAGTGAGGTTTTTAATGGGGAAGGGAGGGGACAGGACCAACCACAGAGTGCATATCAAAGCCTGGACAAACGTGAAGGACACTACAGTCAATCTCTGCTGTGGAGGGCCAAACCATTTCATGGCATTACTGCCTGGAAGCGTAGCCCTGAAGGCCATCAACACCACTAATGTTTTCCCCAGAACACAAGAGATGCAGAGGACGAAGGTGATCCCAAAAGCTGTGTGACGCAGCATACAGGACCACTCAGAGGGGCGGCCAATGAAAGTAAGAGAACACAGAAAACACAGAGCCAAGGAAAAGAGCAGCAGGAAGCTCAGCTCAGAGTTGTTTGCCCTGACGATGGCCGAAGCTCGGTGGTGGTAAAAGACAGTTGCCGTGGTGATGGCCAGACAAGCTCCGCCCACAGAGCAGGCGGTCAGGATGATTCCGAGGACCTCGTGGAAGGACAGGAACTCCACAGGCTTAAGGATACAGCGGTCTCTCTCAGCGTTGGGCCAGTACTCCTCGGGACAGATCAGACAGTCTGAAGAATCTGAACAGGACAAAACAACAGACATCAAATGTTATAAATAATAGATTCAGGTTTTATTTATTTCACAAATACATGTCCCACAATCTGCATTTTGTCAGTTTACAATAAAGAATGTTGAATTAATGTGCAGCTTACATGAGATAATAAGAACAGGAACATGATTGAAAGACACTACCTTTGTAGTGCTGGTAATATGAATAAACCACTACTTAGTAAACCATGATAGAAATACTACACATTTTATGCCAACTATTCCTATTGGCCTACCTGTGTTATTACTGATCTCTCCCTCTGCACATTGGATACAGTCATAACAGCATACAGGCTTTCCTTTCTGTATAGCCTTACGAGTGCCTGGGGGACAGCTCTCACTGCACACTGACACAGGTACTTGTGTACTGTTCTTTAACCAGGTGATTTCCCTCTCGATATAAAACCTCTGGTCAGGAGGCAGGGACGCATCATAGCGCCCCACTGTCACAAACTCCATCTTCCCACTCTCCCCTATCTGCCAGTTGACCAGCTCATATGTGGCTACTGGGTCCCCGTTGGCATCGAAAGACACCTGGTACCCATTACGAGAGAAATTCACCCTCCTCAATCTCTCCAGGACCTGGGAGTTGGAAGGGCAAGGGAGAGAGAGAGAGAGAGGGGGGATGAGAAAGAAGGAGGGAGGTGAATAGAGATGGAGATAAGGGAAGAGAGATGAGTGAGGGGAAGAGAGATGGAGAGATAGATGGAGAGAGAGGAAGAAAGATGGAAAGAGAGAAATGGAGAGAAGGGAAGAGAGATGGAGAGAGAGAAACAGAACATTAATATCAACTCATATTTATCAGATGTGTTACTTTAGAACAAGTTGTAAAGTATAATGAGAACTCCTTGGTACATTTAGTTTAAATAAACATATTCATCAGGAAATTATACTACAGACTTGTCATTCACCTGTGTTGGCTTCACATTAAGGTTTTTTTCACAGTTCACAGTGGAGTTTTCTCTCTCTTCACAAACAATGCTGTGGATGGCGTGTGCTATGGCGTACACAGCTTTATACACCATGTTAGTGACACGCAGCTGAGATGTATCTGTGTAGGGGGTCTGTAGCTGCTGTATATCCTCACTGCCATCACACACCTTCTCCTCAACACCAACACCTGTAGAGGTCCCTACAGACAGAGAGAGAGAGACAGACAGCAAGACAGACAGACAGCAAGACAGACAGACAGCAAGACCCCAAGACAGACAGACAGACAGACAGACAGACAGACAGACAGACAGACAGACAGACAGACAGACAGACAGACAGACAGACAGACAGACAGACAGACAGACAGACAGACAGACAGACAGACAGACAGACAGACAGACAGACAGACAGACAGACAGACAGACAGACAGATAGATAGATAGATAGATAGATAGATAGATAGATAGATAGATAGATAGATAGATAGATAGATAGATAGATAGATAGATAGATAGATAGATAGATAGATAGATAGATAGATAGATAGATAGATAGATAGATAGATAGATAGATAGATAGATAGATAGATAGATAGATAGATAGATAGATAGATAGATAGATAGATACCTATCCCCAGCCTACAGCCAAAGGCTCCCTCCCAGAACTCAGTGAACATGGGAGAGTTGGACACCTTCTGTGGGGAGAGGTCCAGGAGGAAGTCCCTGAGGCCAGGGATGACAGAGCGTTGGATGCCAAAGCCGATGGCCCCGGCACACAGGCCGAAGCGCAGCGTATCTGGGTCAGTGACCCAGGACTCGCTCCCGATCCACTGGCGGGGCGGAGAGGGCAGGCGGTCCATCTCCTCCAGCAGGATTCTCATGTCCCCAGATGCTACGAATGCAACCACCACCCGGGCTGTGGAGCTGGGGAACATGATTGTATCATATGCTTAATATGCTGGTCATGTTTGTCATTCATTGGAATGTCTCAGTGAAGTGAACATGAACATTAGTATTAATCAACACCTTTGACAAGCTTAAGATATGCAAATCATGTTGGTCTCACAGATTAGCTTTGGGAAAAGAGAGAAATTAACAACAAAAGTATTTTTTATAAATATAGTCTTGCATTTGTATGAATGAAATGTTCACAAGTAATCATGGATCACCTGCGGATCACGTCGGCCACCCGTTGCACTCTGCTGACTGGATTGATAAAGGAGAAGGCTTCAGAATACTCCACACAGATGCCTTCCTCTTGTGCTGCCTGTAGGAAAGCCGCCATACCGTTATTACCGTAGTCAGAGTCGGAACGGACCGCCCCAATCCAGGTCCAGCCGAAGTGCCTGATGAGGTGGGCCAGAGCGGCAGCCTGGAACTGGTCACTGGGGATGGTTCTGAAGAAGGTTGGATACTGTTTCTTATCACTCAGACATGCACAGCTGGCATAGTGGCTCACCTAGGTAAAAACAGACAGTCGAAAACATGAGAAAGAACATAATGTCGGCCTGCTTCCTGCTTTTTTTATTTATCTATGTAGTTTGATGTTAGGGAGACATTAATAATAATAAGCCAATTCATTGTTTTTCATTAGGCCAGAATGAATAGGATACACAAAAGTGTGACACCAATCCCTGGTCTCCCATAACAACCTAGCCTATGAAAGATAGTCCTCAGATCATGTTTTAATGCCTCCAGACGTTCTCCAGACTCATATTCATCAGTCTATGTTCAAATGCCTTTCTCCACATAATTTCACACAGAAATGTATATTCCTGAAAGAGAGGAGAATACAGCTGGAATACAGGGAATTAAAAGTTGAACTCATTCCTGAAAGAGAGGAGAATATAAACTAGGAATACAGTAAATTAAAAGAAGCTGAATGATTTCTTTCTACAGGAGTTTACCTGAGGAATGCCGAAAGGGCTGGTGATGCGCAACATGCTGATGGTAGGTGTGGAGCCAGACTCGCCAACGATAGCTGTCACTGTAGCCGACCCCGTGCACTGTTCTCCGGTATCAAACATGGGGTCCAGGCTGTTAACCAGCTGGAAGGCCACTTTCACGGCCATAGGGGCTGAGTTGCAGGAGTCGTGCACTTGATAACCAAGCTTGACACCCGGTAGAAGGTCTGAACTGTTGTTTATCTCCTCAACTGCGAAGACCATGGCGCGCGAGAAGCGCAACTCACGGGAATCCATGCTGTAAATAGAAATGGGTCAGTGAGCACCTCCTGATGAATCATAAACTAGCCTATAGAATGTTACCATGGCAAACCGCCTATTATCTAGTATTATTTTCCACACCGTCTATATGCCTACACTTTTGTTGTCTGTAATTGAGGACATTGAAGAATAGTCTGCATTTGGAACTGTGATCCTTAGTAACAGTAGTCTTCACCTACTCTCTCAGACACAAACACACTTTTTATCTGTCTTTAAACACACTGTTAATCTGTCTTTAAACACACTGTTTATCTGTCCTTAAAACACTGTTTACCTGTCTTTAAAACACTGTTTGTCTCTTTAAACACACTTAATATCGTCTTTAAAAACACTGTTTATCTGTCTTTAAACACATTGTTTATCTGTCTTTAAACATGCTGTATCTCTGTCTTTAAACACACTGTTTCTCTGTCTTAAAAACACATTGTTTATCTTTATTTAAACACATTTTTTCTCTGTCTTCAAACACACTGTTTTCTGATCTTTCAACACAGTTTCTCTGTCTTTAAAACACAAATTATCTGTCTACCCACACAGCCACAGTCCTGTCCCCTGTTCCCTCTTTCGCTCACTGACCTCCCTGTGCACTGCAGGGGCTCAGGCAGGCTGGTGTAGCTGTGGTCCACAGTGTGCATGTAGTAGTGCATGGAGAAAACACCCCCGATGACAAAGTCCCCGTCCTGGGAGAACGCCGGAGGATGAGGGGTGCCTTGGAGCCTGCATCTGACAGACTCCAGCCCAGAGGCAGAGGCAGACGAGAGCAAGGCAAGCCCACCAGCCACCACAGCTAGATGTAGTAGAACCAGACTACCAGCCAGACTTGGATCCAGAGCAGGAGCCGGAGAGAGCCTCATTCCCCTGATGTGTAGAAGGTATGGGGTAGCACAGCGCCAGACAGACCCACATAGGTCAGGTTACCTCTCTACTCTGGGTTAAATACCCACCGTACCTCTATGGGGATTCCTCTGGGGGCCACACTGTGGGTATGGCCATGCCAGGAAGGGAGGGGCTAGATGCTGCTCTGCTCACTCAGTCAGGTCCTGCTTCTTTCAGATATATAGACTGTATGCACCAGTGTAAGCCCTAATTAGACTGTAATGGTTTATATAGACATAAACATACAGTAGACACAAAATAACCATCTGGCTCGCTTATATTTCCCCTACAGTCCAGTCCTCTTGGCAATCTGGCTCTACACAGTATTTCCCCTACAGTCTAGTCCTCTTAGCACGTTGCCTCTCTTATATTTCCACTGAAGTCTAGTCCTCTAGGCACGCTGGCTTTACACAGTATTTCCTCTACAGTCAAGTCCTCTTGGCACGCTGGCTCTACACAGTATTTCCCCTAAAATCTAGTTATCTTGGCACACTGCCTCTCTTATTTTTATACTACAGTCTCGTCCCCTTGGTATGTTTCCTCTCTTATTTTTCCACTACAGTCTAGTCCTCTAGGCACGCTGGCTCTACACAGTATTTCCTCTACAGTCAAGTCCTCTTAGCATGTTGCCTCTCTTATATTTCCACTACAGTCTAGTCCTCTAGGCACGCTGGCTCTACACAGTATTTCCTCTACAGTCAAGTCCTCTTAGCATGTTGCCTCTCTTATATTTCCACTGAAGTCTAGTCCTCTAGGCACGCTGGCTCTACACAGTATTTCATCTACAGTCTAATCCTCTTTGCACGTTCACTCTCTTATATTTCCACCACAGTCTAGTGCCCTTGGCACTCTGCCTCTACAAAGTTTTTCCCCAACAGTCTAGTCCTCTTTGCATGCTGGCTCTCTTATATTTCCACTGCAGTCTAGTCCTCTAGGCACACTGGATCTACAAAGGAACCTAGAAAGAAACCTGGAGAGGAACCAGGCTCTGAGGGGAGGCCAGTCCTCTTCTGGCTGTGCCAGGTGGAGATTATAACAGTATATGGCCAAGATGTTCAAACGTTAGAGACAGCAGGTGTGGTAGAGTGAGAGAGTTGAAAACAGCAGGTCCGGGACAAGGTAGCACGTCCGGTGAACAGGTCAGGGTTCAATTGAAACTGGAACAGCAGCACGACCAGGTGGACTGAGGACAGCAAGGAGTCATCAGGCCAGGTAGTCCTGAGGCATGGTCCCAGGGCTCAGGTCCTCCGAGAGAAGAGAAAGACAAAGAGAGAAAGAGAGAGAGAATTAGAGGGAGCATACTTAAATTCACACAGGACACCGGATAAGACAGGATAAATACTCCAGATATAACAGTGAACCTAGCCCCCCAACACATAAACTATTGCAGCATAATTACTGGAGGCTGAGACAGGAGGGGTCGGGAGACACTGTGGCCCCGTCCGACTATACCCCTGGACAGGGCCAATCAGGCAGGATATAACCCCACCTACTGTGCCAAAGCACAGCCCACACCACTAGATATCTTTAACCACCAACGTACTACCCTGAGAGAAGACAGAGTATAGCCCACGAAGATCTCCCCCACGGCACAAACCCGAGGGGGGCGCCAACCCGGACAGGAAGATCACGTCAGAGACTCAACCCAATCAAGAGACGCACCCCTCCTACGGACGGCATGGAAGAGCACCAGTAAGCCAGTGACTTAGCCCCCGTAATAGGGTTGGAGGCAGAGAATCCCTGTGGAGAGAGGGGAACCGGCCAGGCAGAGACAGCAAGGGCGGTTCGTTGCTCCAATATCTTTCCGTTCACCTTCACACCACTGGGCCAGACTACACTCAATCATAGTACCTACTGAAGAGATGAGTCTTCAATAAAGCCATAACGGTCAAGACCGAGTCTGCGTCTCTCAAAATGGATAGGCAGGCCATTCCATAAAAATTGAGCTCTATAGGAGAAAGCCCTGCTTAGAAATTCTAGGGACAATAAGGACACCTGCATCTTGTGACCGTAGCGTACGTGTAGTAGGTATGTATGGCAGGACCAAATCAGAAAGATAGATAGGAGCAAGTCCATGTAATGCTTTGTAGGTTAGCAGTAAAACCTTGAAATCAGCCCTAGTCTTAACAGGAGGCCAGTGTAGCTGGAAGTTTAACTGAAGTAACTGAAGTTTATTTAGTGCTTTATCCGGGTAGCCAGAAAGTAGAGCATTGCAGTAGTCTAATCTAGAAGTGACAAAAGCATGGATAAATTTTTCTGCATCATTTTTGGACAGAAAGTTTCAGATTTTTGCAATGTTATGTTATTGAAAAAAGCTGTCCTTGAAACAGTCATGATATGTTCGTCAATAGAGAGATCAGGTTCCAGATTTACGCCAAGGAGCTTCACAGTTTTATTGTACAACCATCAAGTACAACCATCAAGATTAATTGTCAGATCCAACAGAAGATCTCTTTGTTTCTTGGGATGTAGAACTAGCATTTCTGTTTTGTCCGAGTTAAAAAATAAAACCTTTGTCTCCATCCTCTTCCTTATGTCTGAAACACAGGCTTCCAGGGAGGGCAAATATGGGCTTCACCATGTTTCATCGAAATGTACAGCTGTGTATCGTCCGCATAGCAGTGAAAATGAACCAAGATGTAAAATATATGGTGAAAACAATAGAGTTGATTTGCCAGAGGACAAACCATCCACAGAGACAAACTGATATCATTCTGACAGATAAGATCGAAACCAGGCCAGAACTTGTCCGTGTAGACCAATTTCGGTCTCAAATCTCTCCAAAAGAATGTGGTGATTGATGGTATCAAAAGCAGCACTAAGGTCTAGGAGCACGAGGACAGATGAAGAGCCTTGGTCTGATGCCATTAAAAGGTAATTTACAACATTCACGAGTACAGTCTCAGTGCTATGATGGGGTCTAAAATCAGACTGAAGTGTTTCCTATATGTTGTTTGTCTTCAGGAAGGCAGTGAGTTGCTGTGCAACAGCTTTTTCTAACATTTTTGAGAGGAATGGGAGTTTTGATATAGGCCGATAGTTTTTAATGTTTTCTATGTCAAGGTTTGGCTTTTTCAAGAGAGGCTTTATTACTGCCACTTTTAGTGATGTTCAACATGTTTATTATGTTCAACATAGGAGGACCAAGCACAGGAAGCAGCTCTTTCAGTAGTTTAGTTGGAATTGGGTCCAGTATGCAGTTTGAAGATTTAGAGGCCATTACTATTTTCATCAATGTGTCAAGAGACATTAAAAAAATTGAGTGTCTCCCTTGATCCTAGGTCAGTGTTGCGCAGACTCAGGACAACTGATCTTTGGAGAAATATGCATATTTAAATGGGAGTCCGTAATTTTTTTTCTAATTATCATGATCTTTTCGTCAACGAAGTTCATGAATTTATCACTGCTGATGTGAAAGCCATCCTCTCTTGAGGAATGCTGCTTTTTAGTTAGCTTTGCGACAGTATCAAAAATACATTTTGGATTGTTTTTATTCTCCTCAATTAAGTTGGAAAATAGGATGATCGACCGTCTTCTACCGCCTCTGAACTTCGACCATCGTCAGGGCCAACAACTCTGAGCTGAGCTTCCTGCTGCTCTTTTCCTTGGCTCTGTGTTTTCTGTGTTCTCTTACTTTCATTGGCCGGCCCTCTGAATGGTCCTGTATCCTGCGCCATGCAACATTTGGGATCACCTTCGTCCTCTGCATCTCTTGTGTTCTGGGGAAAACATTAGTGGTGTTGATGGCCTTCAGGGCTACGCTTCCAGCCAGTAATGTTATGAAATGGTTTGGTCCTCCACAGCAGAGATTAACTGTAGTGTCCTTCACGTTTGTCCAGGCTTTGATATGCACTCTGTGGTTGGTCCTGTCCACTCCCTTCCCCATTAAAAAACTCACTACCTACAAGGAAAAGATCATTCTAGAGTGTGATGTGGGTTCAGCTATTGGTTTCCGGGTTGTGATGGGCTATATAGGACTCCTGGCTCTCTTGTGCTTTGTGCTGGCTTTTCTGGCTAGGAAGCTACCTGATAACTTCAATGAGGCCAAATTCATCACCTTCAGCATGCTCATATTCTGTGCAGTTTGGATCACCTTTATCCCAGCTTATGTCAGCTCTCCTGGGAAGTTCACTGTAGCTGTGGAGATCTTTGCCATCATCACCTCTAGCTTTGGGTTGTTCTTTCTATTATTTGTTCCTAAATGCTTTATTATTCTGTTCAGGCCGGAGAAGAACACCAAGAAACACCTTATGGAGAAGACATCCAATGATATACGTTATTAAGAAATGATTGAGGGAAAAAACATTGTCACGTTCAGTTATATGGTTTATTATACAGTTAGGTAGGACTACTCTGAAAGAGATGACCCACAATTTAGCAGGTAATCATTTGTAACATTGTAACTAGTAACATGAAACTGGCTAACTTTAGATATTACAACGTTATGAGACATTGTTTAAATCTAGAGTGTTAAAATCTAATTTGACCTGCTAAATGATGTAATTAGCAGTAGCCTACAGAGTGGAACTACTTCCATATTGTTGGAGAAAAGCTTTATTCCTATATGAATTGATGTAATATTTAAGTGCATGTGTTCAATTGATATTGTAATTCATCATATTATGTATTATAATAATATAATAAACATTTTCATACACATTTGAAGTCGGAAGTTTACATACACTTAGGTTGGAGTCAATAAAACTCATTTTTCAACAACTCCACACATTTCTTGTTAACAAATTATAGTTTTGGCAAGTCTGTTAGGACATCTACTTTGTGCATGACACAAGTCATTTCTCCAACAATTGTTTACAGTTGTTTCACTATTAATTCATTGTTTTACACTTCTAGTGGGTGAGACGTTTAGATACACTAAGTTGACTGTGCCTTTAAATAGCTTGGAAAATTCCAGAAAAATATGTCATGGCTTTAGAAGCTTCTGATAGGCTGATTTGAGTCAATTTGAGGTGTACCTGTGGATGTATTTCAAGGCCTACCTTCAAACTCAGTGCCTCTTTGCTTGACATCATGGTAAAATCACATGAAATCAGCCAAGACCTAAGAAAAAAATTTGTAAACCTCCACAGTCTGGTTCATCCTTGGGAGCAATTTCCAAACGCCTGAAGGTAACACATTCATCTGTGCAAAATATAGTACGCAGTATAAACACCATGGGACCACGCAGGCGACATACCGCTCAGGAAAAAGATGCGTTCTGTCTCCTAGAGATTAGCCTGTTAGGGCTAGGGGGCAGTATTGACACGGCTGGATAAAAAACATACCCGATTTAATCTGGTTACCACTCCTACCCAGTAACTAGAATATGCATATACTTATTACATATGGATAGAAAATACCCTAAAGTTTCTAAAACTGTTTGAATGGTGTCTGTGAGTATAACAGAACTCAAATGGCAGGTCAAAACCTGAGAGATTCCTTTACAGGAAGTGGCCTGTCTGACCATTTCTTGAACTTCTTTTCCATCTCTATCTTTTACTAAGGATCTCTGCTCTAACGTGACACTTCCCACGTCGTCCATAGGCGCTCAGAGCCCGGGAAAAAACAGAATGTCGTCATTCCAGCCCCAGGCTGAAACACATTATCGCCTTTCTCAAGTGGCCGATCAAGGGACTCTGGGCTTATGCGCGTGACCGGACCGCCCCCGCCTTTGTGATTTTTTCCTCTGTTTGCCGAAAAGGAGATTCCCTGTCGGAATATTATCGCTTTTCTACGAGAAAAATGGCGTAAAAATGGATTTTAAACAGCGGTTGACATGCTTTGAAGTACGGTAATGGAATATTTAGAATTTTATTGTCACGAATTGCGCCATGTGCGCGACACTTCTTTACCATTTCGGATAGTGTCTGGAACGCACGAACAAAACGCCGCTATTCGGATATAACGATGGATTATTTTGGACCAAACCAACATTTGTTATTGAAGTAGCAGTCCTGGGTGTGCATTCTGACGAAGACAACAAAAGGTAATGAAACTTTTATAATAGTAAATATGATTATGGTGAGTGCTAAACTTGCCGGGTGTCTAAATAGCGAGCCCGTGATGCCTGGGCTATATACTTAGAATATTGCAAAATGTGCTTTCACCAAAAAGCTATTTTAAAATCGGACATATCGAGTGCCTAGAGGAGGTCTGTATCTATAATTCTTAAAATAATTGTTATGCTTTTTGTGAACGTTTATCGTGAGTAATTTAGTAAAATGTTAGCGAATTCCCCGGAAGTTTGCGGGGGTATGCTAGTTCTGAACGTCACATGCTAATGTAAAAAGCTGTTTTTTGATATAAATATGAACTTGATTGAACAAAACATGCATGTATTGTATAACATAATGTCCTAGGGTTGTCATCTGATGAAGATCATCAAAGGTTAGTGCTACATTTAGCTGTGGTTTGGGTTTATGTGACATTATATGCTGGCTTGAAAAATGGGTGTCTGATTATTTCTGGCTTGGTACTCTGCTGACATAATCTAATGTTTTGCTTTCGTTGTAAAGCCTTTTTGAAATCGGACAGTGTGGTTAGATTAACGAGAGTCTTGTCTTTAAATAGCTGTAAAATAGTCATATGTTTGAGAAATTGAAGTAATAGGATTTTTAATGTTTTGAAAATCGCGCCACAGGCTGCAAGTGGCTGTTACGTAGGTGGGACGAATTCGTCCCGCCTAGCCCAGAGAGGTTGTACTTTGGTGCGAAAAGTGCAAATCAAACCCAGAACAACAGCAAAGGACCTTGTGAAGATGCTGGAGGAACAAGGTACAAAAGTATCTATATCCACAGTAAAACGAGTCCTATATCGGCATAACCTGAAAGGCTGCTCAGCAAGGAAAAGCCACTGCTCCAAAACAGCCATAAAAATGCCAGACAAAGGTTTGCAACTGCACATGGGGACAAAGATCTTGACCATCGTTATTTTTGGAGGAAAAAGGAGGAGGCTTGCAAATCGAAGAACTCCATCCCAAATGTGAAGCACGGTGGGTGGCAGCATCATGTTGTGGGGTTGCTTTGCTGCAGGAGGGACTGGTGCACTTCACAAAAACCTTAATGTGAAGCCAACACAGGTGAATGACAAGTCTGTAGTATAATTTCCTGATGAATATGTTTATTTAGACTACATGTATGAAGGTCAAGGAGTTCTCATTATACTTTACAACTTGTTCTGAAGTAACGCATCTGATAAATATGAGTTGAATTAATGTTCAGTTTTCTCTCTCTCCCTCTCTCCATCTCTCTTCCGCTCTCTCTTCCCTTCTCTCCATTTCTCTCTTTCAATTTTTCTTCCTCTATCTCTCCATCTCTCATCTCTCTCTTCCCCTCTCTCCATCTATCTCTCTCCCTTGCCCTTCCAACCCCCAGGTCCTGGAGAGATTGAGGAGTGTGAACTTCTCTCGTAATGGGTACCAGGTGTCTTTCGATGCCAACGGGGACCCAGTGGCCACCTATGAGCTGGTCAACTGGCAGAGACGGGAGAGTGGGAAGATGGAGTTTGTGACAGTGGGGCGCTATGATGCATCCCTGCCTCCTGACCAGAGGTTTGACATGGACAGGGAAATCACCTGGGTAAAGAACAGTACACAAGTACCTGTGTCAGTGTGCAGTGAGAGCTGTCCCCCAGGCACTCGTAAGGCTATACAGAAAGGAAAGCCAGTATGCTGTTATGACTGTATCCAATGTGCAGAGGGAGAGATCAGTAATAACACAGGTAGGACAATAGGAATAGTTGGCATAAAATGTGTAGTAATTTCTATCACGGTTTACTAAGTAGTGGTATATTCATATTACCAGCACTACAAAGGTAGTGTCTGTCAATCATGTTCCTGTTATTATTATCTCATGTAAGCTGCACATTAATTCAACATTCTTTATTGTAAACTGCCAAAGTGCAGCATTGTGGTACATGTATTGTAAATAAATTAAACCTGAATCTGTTATTATTTGATAACTGTCATTTGATGTCTGTTGTTTTGTCCTGGTCAGATTCATCAGACTGTCTGATCTGTCCCGAGGAGTACTGGCCCAACGCTGAGAGAGACCGCTGTATCGTTAAGCCTGTGGAGTTTCTGTCCTTCCACGAGGTCCTCGGAATCATCCTGACCGCCTGCTCTGTGGGCGGGGCTTGTCTGGCCATCGCCACGGCAACCGTCTTCTACCGCCACCGAACTTCGCCCATCGTCAGGGCCAACAACTCTGAGCTGAGCTTCCTGCTTCTCTTCTCCTTGACTCTGTGTTTTCTGTGTTCTCTTACCTTCATTGGCCGGCCTTCTGAATGGTCCTGTATGCTGCGTCACACAGCTTTTGGGATCACCTTCGTCCTCTGCATCTCTTGTGTTCTGGGGAAAACAATAGTGGTGTTGATGGCCTTCAGGGCTACGCTGCCAGGCAGTAATGTCATGAAATGGTTTGGTCCTCCACAGCAGAGAATGACTGTAGTGTTCTTCACGTTTGTCCAGGCTTTGATATGCACTCTGTGGTTGGTCCTGTCCCCTCCCTTCCCCATTAAAAACCTCACTACCTACAAGGAAAAGATAATTCTAGAGTGTGATGTGGGTTCAGCTATTGGTTTCTGGGCTGTGTTGGGCTATATAGGACTCCTGTCTCTCTTGTGCTTTGTGCTGGCTTTTCTGGCTCGGAAGCTGCCTGATAACTTCAATGAGGCCAAATTCATCACCTTCAGCATGCTCATATTCTGTGCAGTTTGGATCACCTTTATCCCAGCTTATGTCAGCTCTCCTGGGAAGTTGACTGTAGCTGTGGAGATATTTGCCATCATCACCTCTAGCTTTGGGTTGTTCTTTCTATTATTTGTTCCTAAATGCTTTATTATTCTGTTCAGGCCGGAGAAGAACACCAAGAAACACCTTATGGAGAAGACATCCAATGATATACGTTATTAAGAAATGATTGAGGGGAAAACATTGTAACGTTCAGTTATATGGTTTATTATACAGTTCGGTAGCACTACTCTGACAGAGATGACCAACAATTTATCATCTAATTATTGGTAACATTGTAACTAGTAACAATTAACAGGTTCACTTTAAATATTCCAATGTTATGAAATATTGTTCAAATCTAGAGTGTTAAAGTCTAATTTGAACTGCTAAATGATGTGATTAGCAGTAGCCTACAGTGGAACCACTTCCATGTTTGGAGAAAAGCTTTATTCCTATATGAATTGATATAACATTGAAGTGCATGTGTTCAATTGCTATTCTAATTCATTGTAGTACGTATTATAATAGTTTAATATAATAAACATTTTCAGATATATTGGTGTCTTGTCAATGATTGCTTGGCCTGTCAATCCACATTTGTTAGATACCTTGTTTTTTATATTCATTGCATTTTATTAATTACAGATCACAAATAAACCAACCACATTTTTGCAAACACTTCACCAGTGATGGTCAGTCTTCTTATGCTTACATCACCTACTAGAGCAGTTAATTAACACACTGTTCAAGAAGCCAAATAGTTTCTAGTGCCATGTAGAGTACTTCAATTTCTATTTATTTAACAAGTCATTTAAGACCAATTTCTTATTTACAATCACAGACCACCCCAGCAGAACCCTAACACGGACGACGCTGGGCAAATTGTGCGTCGCCCTACAGGCCTCCCAATCACGGCCGGTTGTGATGCAGCCCGGAATCGAGCCAGGTTCTGTAGTGACACCTCTAGCACTGATATGCAGGGCCTTAGACCGCTACACCACTCTGGAGCACAAGTACTGTAGTGGGGAGCAACCATTATGAGCTGTGGTTATGAGTAACACTTAACACCAAGTTGTTCTTTACTTGTAGGACCAGTCAAACGTTAGAACACACCTACTCATTCAAGGGGTTTTCTTCAACCGTCCTCCGTCGGACGTCGGAGCAGACGCTTTTACTAGCCCTGGGCTACTAACTTTAAACTCCGCGTCGCCCGCGTGCTAGCGTAGTAGCGACTACTCCGCGGCTTCCCTGTTCCATCTATCACTGCCCCCTGGACCCTATGATCACTTGGCTACATAGCTGATGCCTGCTGGACTGTCCATTAATCACTGTGCTCCATTCTGTTAATTTTTTGTTTATCTGTCGGCCCCAACCGCGAACTCAGGCTGTGTGTGTAGTTAACCGACCCTTTCTGCCCAGTCATCACCATTTTACCTGTTGTCGTTGCTTTAGCTGATCAGCTGTTGTTTCACCCGTTCTTGTCTTGCTAGCTCTCCCAATCAACACCTGTAATTACTTTATGCCTCGCTGTATTTCTCTCTCAAATGTCAATATGCCTTGAATACTGTTGTTTAGGTTAGTTATCATTGTTTTAGTTTACAATGGAGCCCCTAGTTCCACTCATCATACCTCTGTTACCTCCTTTGTCCCACCTCCCACACATGCGATGACCTCACCCATTATAACCAGCATGTCCAGAGATACAACCTCTCTTATCATCACTCAGTGCCTGGGCTTACCTCCGCTGTACCCGCACCCCACCATACCCCTGTCTGCACATTATGCCCTGAATCTATTCTACCACACCCAGAAATCTGCTCCTTTTATTCTTTGTCCCCAACGCTCTAGGAGACCAGTTTTGATAGCCTTTAGCCGTACCCTCATCCTACTCCTCCTCTGTTCCTCGGGTGACATGGAGGTAAACTCAGGCCCTGCGTGTCCCCAGGCACCCTCATTTGTTGACTTCTGTAATTGAAAAAGCCTTGGTTTCATGCATGTCATCATCAGAAGCCTCCTCCCTAAGTTTGTTTAACTCACTGCTTTAGCACACTCCTCCAACCCTGATGTTCTTGCCATGCTTGAATCCTGGCTTAGGAAGGACACCAACAATTCTGAGATTTCCATACCCAACTACAACATTTTCCATCAAGATAGAACTGCCAAAGGGGGAGGAGTTGCAATCTACTGCAGAGATTGCCTACAAAAGTCTGTCATACTTTCCAGGTCTATACCCAAACAGTTCGAACTTCTAATTTTAAAAATGAATCTCTCCAGAAATAAGTCTCTCACTGTTGCCGCCTGCTATCGACCCCCCTCCTCTCCCAGCTGTACCCTGGACACCATTTGCAAATTGATCGCCCCCCCATCTAGCCTCAGAGTTCGTTAAGTTAGGTGACCTAAACTGGGATATGCTTAACACCCCGGCAGTCCTACAATTTAAGCTAGATGCCCTCAATCACACACAAATCATCAAGGAACCCACCAGGTACAACCCTAAATCCATAAAAATGGGCACTCTCATAGACGTTATCCTGACTAACTTGGCCTCCAAATACACCTCCACTGTTTTCAATCAGGATCTCAGTGATCACTGCCTCATTGCCTGTATCCGCTATGGGTCCGCGGTCAAACGACCACCCCTCATCACTGTCAAACGCTCCCTAAAACACTTCTGCGAGCAGGCCGTTCTAATCAACCTGGCCCGGGTATACTGGAAGGATATTGACCTCATCCCGTCAGTCGAGGATGCCTGGTCATTCTTTAAAAGTAATTTCCTCACCATCTTAGATAAGCATGCCCCGTTCAAAAAATGCAGAACTAAGAACAGATATAGCCCTTGGTTCACTCCAGACCTGACTGCCCTTGACCAGCACAAAAACATCCTGTGGCAGACTGCAATAGCATCGAATAGTCCCCGTGATATGCAACTGTTCAGGGAACTCAGGAACCAATACACGCAGTCAGTCAGGAAAGCAAAGGCTAGCTTTTTCAAGCAGAAATTTGCATCCTGTAGCTCTAACTCCAAAAAGTTTTGGGACACTGTAAAGTCCATGGAGAACAAGAGCACCTCCTCCCAGCTGCCCACTGCACTGAGGCTAGGTAACACGGTCACCACCGATAAATCCATGATAATTGAACATTTCAATAAGCATTTCTCAACGGCTGGCCATGTCTTCCTCCTGGCTACTCCAACCCCGGCCAACAGCTCCGCCTCCATGCAGCTACTCGCCCAAGCCTCCCCAGCTTCTCCTTCACCCAAATCCAGATAGCAGATGTTCTGAAAGAGCTGCAAAACCTCGACCTGTACAAATCAGCTGGGCTAGACAATCTGGACCCTCTCTTTCTAAAACTATCCACTGCCATTGTTGCAACCCCTATTACCAGTCTGTTCAACCTCTCTTTTGTATCGTCCGAGATCTCTAAAGATTGGAAAGCTGCCGTGGTCATCACCCTCTTCAAAGGGGGTGACACCCTAGACCCAAACTGTTACAGACCTATATCCATCCTGCCTTGCCTATCTAAAGTCTTCGAAAACCAAGTTAATAAACAGATCACTAAACATTTCGAATCCCACCGTACCTTCTCCGCTGTGCAATCCGGTTCCCAAGCCGGTCACGGGTGCACCTCAGCCATGCTCAAGGTACTAAATGATATCATAACCGCCATCGATAAAAGACAGTACTGTGCAGCCGTCTTCATCGACCTGGCCAAGGCTTTCGACTCTGTCAATCACCGTATTCATATCGGCAGACTCAATAGCCTTGCTTTTTCTAACGGCTGCCTCGCCTGGTTCACCAACTACTTTGCAGACAGAGTTCAGTGTGTCAAATCGGAGGGCATGTTGTCCGGACCTCTGGCAGTCTCTATGGGGGTACCACAGGGTTCAATTCTCGGGCCGACACTTTTGTCTGAATATATCAATGATGTCGCTCTTGCTGCGGGCGTATCCCTGATCCACCTCTACGCAGACAACACCAATCTGTATACTTCTGGCCTTTCCTTGGACAGTGTGCTAACTAACCTCCAAATGAGCTTCAATGCCATACAACACTCCTTCCATGGCCTCCAACTGCTCTTAAACGCTAGTTAAACCAAATGCATGCTTTTCAACCATTCGCTGCCTGCACCCGCCCGCCCGACTAGCATCACCACCCTGGACGGTTCCAACCTAGAATATGTGGACAACTACAAATACCTAGGTGTCTGGTTAGACTGTAAACTCTCCTTCCAGACTCATATTAAACATCTCCAATCCAAAATCAAATCTAGAATCTGCTTTCTTTTTTGCAACAAAGCCTCCTTCACTCACACCGCCAAACTTACCCTAGTAAAACTGACTATCCTACCTATCCTCGACATCTTCAAAATAGCTTCCAATACTCCACTCAGCAAACTGGATGCAGTCTATCACATTACATTTTAGTAATTTAGCAGACACTCTTATCCAGAGCGACTTACAGTAGTGCATGCACACATTTCATACAATTTTTTCCGTACTGGTCCCCCGTGGGAATCAAACCCACAACCCTGGCGTTGCAAATGCCATGCTCTACCAACTGAGCCACACTGAGCCACACACAGTGTCATCCGTTTTGTTACCAAATCACCTTATACCACCCACCACTGCGACCTGTATGCTTTAGTCGGCTGGCCCTCGCTACATATTCATCGCCATACCCACTGGCTCCAGGTCATCTATAAGTCTATGCTTGGTAAAGCTCCACCTTATCTCAGTTCACTGGTCACAATAACAACACTCACCCGTAGCACACGTTCCAGCAGGTATATCTCACTGATCATCCCTAAAGCCAACACCTCATTTGGCCACCTTTCCTTCCAGTTCTCTGCTGCCAGTGACTGGAACGAATTGCAAAAATCACTGAAGTTGGAGACTTTTATTTCTCTCACCAACTTTAAACATCAGATATCCAAGCAGCTAACCGATCGCTGCAGCTGTACATAGTACACCTGTAAATTGCCCACCCAATCTACCTACCTCATCCCCATACAGTTTTTATTTATTTACTTTTTTGCTCTTTTGCACACCACTCTACATGCACATCATCATATGCTCATTCATCACACCAGTGTTAATCTGCTAAATTGTAATTATTCGCTCCTGTGGCATATTTATTGCCTACCTCCTCATTCCTTTAGCACACACTGTATATAGACTTTATTTTTTTCTCCTGTATCATTGACTTGTTTATTGTGTTATTGGCTTGTTTATTGTTTACTCCATGAGTAACTCTGTGCTGTTGTCTGTGTCACACTGCTTTGTTTTATTTTGGCCAGGTCACAGTTGTAAATGAGAACTTGTTCTCAACTAGCCTACCTGGTTAAATAAAGGTGAAATCATTAAAAAAATTCAATAGAATAGGGCTTCCCATAGAAAACCATTGGGAAATACTATGACCTAAAAAAAAACAATCCCTGGATGGTTTGTCCTCGGGGTTTCAACTGGCAAATCAGTTCTGTTATACTCACAGACATTATTTTAACAGTTTTAGAAACTTTAGAGTGTTTTCTATCAAAATCTACCAATTATATGCATATCCTAGCTTCTGGGATAACAGGCAGTTTACTTTGGGCGCACTTTTCATCTGGACGTGAAAATCCTGCCCCCTATCCCTAAGAAGTTTTAAGTGGTACTTTAAAATATTTACACCATTGTCTGCAACCTGGTTCAGGTTATCAATCAACCTACCAGGGTAGTTACAAACAGAACAGGACTGAAATCATCAGCATGTATTAATCACAAATGTACTAATGCTGCATACATTTTCTTGAAAGCAGTATCCAAATTCATCGGATGTAGTGATCACATTATAGTAGCCATATCTAGGAAAACCAAAGTTCCAAAGGCTGGATCTAATATAGTGTATAAGAGGTCATACAACATGTTTTGTAGAGATTCCTACAGTATGTTGTTGATGAAAATCATATTTGTTGGTCTGTGGTGTGTAATGACAAGCAACCAGATGCTGCACTTGACACATTTATGAAATTGCTTATCCCAGTTACTAATAAGCATGCATTCATTATGAAAATAACTGTAAAAACTGTTAAATCCCTGTGGATTGTTGAGGAATGGAAATAGTGTATGGTTGAGATGGATGAGGCAAAAGAAATGTCTAATAAGTCTGGCTGAAAAACTGATTTGGCAAACATACTGCAATTTGAGAAATCATGTGACTAAACTGAATAAAAAGAAGACGGAACTACACTATGAAACAAAGAAACATGACTTAAAGAATGATAGTAAAAAGCTTTGGAGCACTTTAAATGACATTTTGGGCAAAAAGGCAGCTCCATCATTTATTGAATCAAATGGCTCGTTCGTCACAAAACCCACTGATATTGTGAAATACTTTAATGATTTTTCCATTGGCAAGATTAGCAAACTTAAGCAAGACATGCCAGCCATAACGGTAAAGTGAGTGCTGGAAGAGGTGAAAAAATGATTGTTGTCTATCAACAATGACAAGCTACCAGGGTCTGACGACAGATGGAAAATTACTGAGGATAATAGCGGATGATATTGCCACTCCTATTTGCCATATATTCAATTTAAGCCTACTAGAAAGTGTGTGTTCCCTCGGGGTTAGGGAAACAAAAGTCATTCTCCTAACTAAAAATAGTAAAGCCCCCTTAACTGGCTCAAATATCAACCAACCCTAAGTAAACATTTGGGAAAAATGTTGTTTGACCAGATACAATGCTATTTTACAGTTAACAAATTGACAACAGACTTTCAGCACGCTTATCAGGAAGGACGTTCAACAAGCACAGTACTTTTACAAAGGACTGAAGATTGGCTGAGAAAAATTGAAAATAAAAAGTTTGTGGGGACTGTTTTGTTAAACTTCAGTGAGGCTTTTGACATTATTGATCATAGTCTGCTGCTGGAAAAATGTATCTGTTATGGCTTTACACCCCCTGCTATATTGTTGATAAAGAGTTACCTGTCTAACAGAACACATAGGGTGTTCTTAATGGAAGCCAATCCAACATTTTTATTTCATTTATTTATTTAACCTTTATTTAACTAGTCAAGTCAGTTAAGAACAAATTCTTATTAACCTCTAGGGGCTAGGGGGCAGTATTTTCACGGCCGGATGAAAAACGTACCCAATTTAAACAGGTTACTACTCTGGCCCAGAAAATAGAATATGCATATTATTAGTAGATTTGGATAGAAAACACTCTAAAGTTTCTAAAACTGTTTGAATGGTGTCTCTAAGTATAACAGAACTCATATGGCAGGAAATGAAAATCTTGTGGCTGTACTATTTTCAAGTCATTGCCAATAAAACACACAGTGACAAAGGATTTATTTTGCACTTCCTATGGCTTCCACTAGATGTCAACAGTCTTTATAAAGTTGTTTGAATCGTCTATGATGAACAGAGATCGGATGAGAAGGAAGGGAAGTTGATGTCCCTGGGATGTCGTCACTTCAATTATTGCGCATTCATGCGCGTTCATGTGAGATGAGACCTTTTTCAAAACGTTTTTCAAGACACAGGAAAGGTCCGGTTGAAATATTACTGATGTTTCATGTTAAAAATGGCCCTAAAGATTGATGCTAAACAACGTTCATGTTTGAACGAACGTCAATAGATTTTTTTTTTTACTTCTCGTTGTGACTGAGTAGCCTACTGAACGCGCTAACAACACGGAACAACATGCAGGTATTTGGACATAAATTATGAACTTCATCGAAAAAAACAACATTTGTGTAGACCTGGAGTTCCTGGAAGTGCCTTCTGATGAAGATTATTAAAGGTAAGGGAATATTTCTAATGTTATTTATGATTTTAGATGATTCCAACATGGCGCTATCTGTATTGCATGGTGTATTTATCTGAGCAGAGTAGTCAGATTATTGCAAAGTGTC
This sequence comes from Salmo salar, assembly GCF_965601325.2. Classification (NCBI taxonomy): domain Eukaryota; kingdom Metazoa; phylum Chordata; class Actinopteri; order Salmoniformes; family Salmonidae; genus Salmo; species Salmo salar. Next base: position 156,552,284 of record NC_138299.1, on the reverse strand, counting down.
CTTTCCCAGTAAAGTTATTTTGAAATCTGTCAATGCGGTTGCATTCAGGAGATGTTAATCTATAATTCTTTGAATAACAGTTTAATACTTTAACCACGTTTTATAATGAGGATTTTTTGTAAATTCACTGGCAGTTTTGGGGGAGACACATTTTCTCAACGACACGCGCCGATGTAAAATGCTGTTTGTGGATATAAATATGAACTTGATAGAACAAAAAATGCATGTATTGTCTAACATAATGTCCTAGGAGTGTCATCTGATGAAGATTGTCAAAGGTTAGTGCATAATTTTAGCTGGTTTTGTGCTTTTGGAGACGCCTGTCCTTGAATTGAAAATGGATGTGTGTACTTTTTTGGCTATGTACTCTCCTAACATAATTTAACTGTCACAGTATCCACAGAAAATGGTGCCCCTCCTCGGCCGCGCGGCGCTCGGCGGTCGTCGTCGCCGGTCTACTAGCTGCCACCGATCTATGTTTCTGTGTTCGTTGTGTTTTGTCTGTCTAGGTCCGCACCTGTTTCCGTTTCTGTCATTAGTGGGGGGGGGGGGGGGTATTTAGTTTGTTCCTTTGGGGTTGTGTGTTGTGCGGGATTATTTGTTTGTCAGCGGGCAGTGGGGTTGTACGTTGTGTTTTTCTCCAGCGTTTTCATATTGGAGTATTGATTCTAGCCGGGCTGCGTATTTTTTCCTCTTCATTTGATTACCTGTTTCCCTTTTGGGGTTTTGTGTGATCCCTGTGCTTTTGATACACCTAGTGTGTTGGGTGTCAATAAACTTCGGCCTACCGGACAATCGTATCCTGCATTTGACTCTGCTCCTTCCTCCTGCCCTACATATCCGTGACACTAACTTTATGCTTTCGCCGTAAAGACTCTTTGAAATCGGACAATGTGGTTCGATTAAGGAGATTTTTTATCTTTCAAATGGTGTAAAATAGTTGATTGTTTGAGAAATTGAAATTATTCGATTTTTGCTGTTTTGAATTTCCTGCCATGCTAGCAATCCCGTCAGTGGGATTCTATCCCCAAGAGGTCCCTAACAGGTTTTAACAATGACGGCTTAGGAACAGTGGGTTAACTGCCTTGTTCAGGGGCAGAACGACAGCGTTATACCTTGTCAGCTCGGGGATTCAATCTAGCAGTCTAACAGTCTAGTCCTATTGGCATGCTGACTCTACACAGTATTTCCCCTACAGTCTAGTCCTCTTGGCACGTTGCCTCTCTTATTTTTTCTCTACAGTCTGGTCCTCTTGCCATGCTGGCTCTACAACAGTTTTACACTACATTGTAGTCTTCTTGGCATGCTGCCTCTCTTATATTTCCACTATGGTCTAGTCCTCTTGGCACGCTGCCTATGCAAATTATTTTGCCTACAGTAAAGTCCTCTTGGCGTACTGGCTCTACACAGTATACAAGTATATATAAGTATGAGTTTATAAGTTTTAGCACAGAGACAAGGCAAGAATGTCCTTCTATGGCATCAAATGGAACATACAATTTGACATACCAATTAGGACCTTTCTAAAAATACTTGAAGAAGTTATAGAACCTATTGCACTTTCTGGTTGTGAGGTCTGGGGTCCGCTCACCAATCAAGAATTCACAAAATAGGACAAAGACCAAATTGAGACTCTGCATGCAAAATTCTGCAAAATATCTTCAGTGTACAACATAAAACACCAAATAATGCATGAAGACAGAATTAGGCCGATACCCGCTAATTATCAAAGTCCAGAAAAGAGTTGTTAAATTCTACAACCACCTAAAAGGAAGCGATTCCCAAACCTTCCATAACAAAGCCATCACCTACAGGGAGTAGAACCTGGAGAAGAGTCCCCTAAGCAATCTGATCCTGGGGTTCTGTTCACAAACACAAACAGACCCCAGAGAGTCCCAGGAGAGCAACACAATTAGACCCAACTAAATCATGAGAAAAAAAATATTACTTGACACATTAGAAAGAATTAACAAAAAAAACTAAGCAAACTAGATTGCTATTTGGCACTAAACAGAGAGAACACAATGGCTGTCACGTCCTGGCCAGTATAAGGGTTAATTGGTATTGTAGTTTGGTCAGGACCTGGCAGAGGGTATTCGTTTTATGGTATTCGGGGTGGTGTGTTTGTTGTAGGGGATTTGATTTGTGTATTCCGGGGTTTTTGGGCAATGTTCCTTGTTATGTATGTCTATGATTGATCTAGCTGTTGTATATCTATGTGTGGTCAATTGGGGTTGGGACTCTCAATTGAAGGCAGGTGTTGTCCATTTGCCTTTGATTGAGAGTCCCATATATTAGGGTGTGTTTGTACGTGTCTTTTGTGGGAGATTGTTTTTTGCACTGCGTTTTTGGATAGCCTGCAAAACTGTTGCACTGTCGTTGTTTATCTTTTTTTTGTATAGTGTTCACGTTAGCGATTAATTAAATTCAAAGATGAACACGACATCCGCTGCATATTGGTCTACTTTGTCAGATGAGGACTTTTCTATTTCTTCTGAAGACGAAGACAACTGTGACAGAATCTTCCACCAAACCAAGACCAAGCAGCGGAGAGAGGAGCAGCACGCTCAGGATATGGACTATGGGGAAAGATGGACTTGGGAGGAGATTTTGGATGGGGCTGGACCTTGGCATCAGGCTGGGGAATACCGTCGCCCACGGGAAGAGATCGAGGAGGCGAAGGCTGAGAGGCGGCGGTTTGAAGCCATGGCGAGGAAGCCGGAGAGGCACCCCCAAGATTATTTTTTTGGGGGGGGCACACGGGCAGTTTGGCTAGGTCTAGCAGGAACCATAAGCCAGCTACCCGTGAGTACATGGTGGAGCGTAGGAGGTGGAGAACGCCGTGTTTCGCGGAGGTGCGCAATATCTCGCCTATACGCACGCACAGCCCAGTCCGCCCTGCACCAGCACCCCACTTGTGCAGGGCTACTAGTCTCATCCAGCCAGGACGGGCTGTGCAGGCGGTGCGATCACGGCCATCTGCGCGACTCCATGGCCCAGTCTTTCCGGTTCCTGCCTCTCGTGCGGACCCAGAGGTGCGTCAGCCCAGTAAGACTCGTCCTGTTCCCGCTCCCCGCACTAGCCTGGAGGTGCGTGTTCTCAGGCTGATAACCCCAGTACCAGCACCACGCACCAGGCTGACAGTGCGTTGGCCCGCCAATCAACAGTCACCAAAGCTGCCCGCCAGTCAACAGTCACCAGAGCTGCCCGCCAGTCAACAGTCACCAGAGCTGCCCGCCAGTCAACAGTCACCAGAGCTGCCCGCCAGTCAACAGTCACCAGAGCTGCCCGACTGCCTGGAACTGCCAGAGTGGCCCGACTGCCCGGAACTGCCAGAGTGGCCCGACTGCCCAGAACTGCCAGAGTGGCCCGACTGCCCGGAACTGCCAGAGTGGCCCGACTGCCCTCCGGGTCAGCCAGAGTGACCCGACTGCCCTCCGGGTCTGCCAGAGTGGCCCGACTGCCCTCCGGGTCTGCCAGAGTGGCCCGACTGCCCTCCGGGTCTGCCAGAGTGGCCCGACTGCCCTCCGGACCTGCCAGAGTGGCCCGACTGCCCTCCGGGTCTGCCAGAGTGGCCCGACTGCCCTCCGGGTCTGCCAGAGTGGCCCGACTGCCCTCCGGGTCTGCCAGAGTGGCCCGACTGTCCTCCGGGTCTGCCAGAGTGGCCCGACGGCCTGGAACGGCCAGAACTGGAGCCACCTCCAGATATAGGTGGGTTGGGGAGGGGGGGTGTAGCACAGTGCCGTCGTTGACGGCAGCCACCCTCCCTTCCCTCCCTTTAGTAGGGGGATTTTTTGTTGTTGTTGGGGTTGTTGTTTTTCTTAAGGTGCTTTCGGGGTTAGCACCTTTAGGGGGGGTACTGTCACGTCGTGGCCAGTATAAGGGTTAATTGGTATTGTAGTTTGGTCAGGACATGGCAGAGGGTATTTGTTTTATGTGGTTAGGGGTGGTGTGTTTGTTGTAGGGGATTTGATTTGTGTATTCCGGGGTTTTTGAGCACTGTTCCTTGTTATGTATGTCTATGATTGATCTAGCTGTTGTATATCTATGTGTGGTCAATTGGGGTTGGGACTCTCAATTGAAGGCAGGTGTTGTCCATTTGCCTTTGATTGAGAGTCCCATATATTAGGGTGTGTTTGTACGTGTCTTTTGTGGGAGATTGTTGTGTGCACTGCGTTTGTTTGAGCCTGCCACACTGTTGCTGTTGTGAGTATTGTTTATTGTTTTGTTTTTCTTCATGTGGATACCTTACCTGTTTTTATCAGGAATAAACATGAGTGTCCACAATCCCGCTGCATTTTGGTCCTCCTTTCCTCAACACAACGAAATACGTGACAATGGCAGAATGCCTGACCCCTGTGACTGACCCAAAATTAAGGAAAGCTTTGACTATCTACAGACTCAGTGAGCATAGCCTTGCTATTGAGAAAAGCCAGCAAAGGCAGACCTGGCACTCAAGAGAAGACAGGCTATGTGCACACTGTCCACAAAATGAGGTGGAAACTGAGCTGCACTTCCTAACCTCCTGCCAAATGTACGACCATATTAGAGACACATATTTCCCTCAGATTCCACAGACCCACAAAGAATACAAAAACAAGTCACATTTTGATATACAACAGTGTGCAATCATAGCAGCAATATTTGTGACCTGTGTACACAAGAAACGGGCAAGCAGTGAAGAACAAATACAATTGTAAATACAACCCATATTTATGTTAAGACATAATTTGACATTTGAAATGCCTCTACTATTTTGAAATTGTGAGTCTTATATTTACTGTTATTGTTTATTTCACTTTTGTTCATCCCTTTCACTTGCTTTGGCAAGTTTACATAATTTACATACACTTAGGTTGGAGTCATTAAAACTTGTTTTTCAACCACTCTACAAATGTCTTGTTAACAAACTATAGTTTTGGCAAGTCTGTTAGGACATCTACTTTGGGCATGACGCAAGTCATTTTTCCAACAATTGTTTACAGACAGACTATTTCACTGTATCACAATTCCAGTGGGTCAAAAGTGTACATACACTAAGTTGATGTAACGATCGTCTGAATGAACGCCAACAGTTCTGTTAGGTGCAAACCACACAACAGAAACAACTACCCATAAAAACCCAAAGGCAAACAGGCTGCCTAAGTATGGCTCCCAATCAGCGACAATGATGTACAGCTGTCCCTGATTGAGATCCACAACAGGCCAAAACAAAGAAATACAAAAACATAGAAAAAAGGACAAAGAAGGCCCACCCTAGTCACACCCTGGCCTAACCAAAATAGAGAATACAACCCTTTCTATGGCCAGGACGTGACAGTTGACTGTTCCTTCAATCAGCTTGGAAAATTCCAGGAAAATATGTTGTGGCTTTAGAAGCTTCTGATAGGCTAATTGACATCATTTGAGTCAATTGGAGGTGTACCTGTGGATGTATTTCAAGGCCTACCTAAGACCTCCACAAGTCTGGTTCATCCTTGGGAGCAATTTCCAAATGCCTGAAGGTACCACGTTCATCTGTACAAACAATAGTACGCAAGTATAAACACCATGGGACCACGCAGCCATCATACCGCTCAGGAAGGAGATGCGTTCTGTCTCCTAGAGATTAACGTACTTTGTTGCAAAAAGTGCAAATCAATCCCAGAACAACAGAAAAGGACCTTGTGAAGATGCTGGAGGAAACAGATATGAAAGTATCTATATCCACAGTAAAACGAGTCCTATATCGACATAACCTGAAAGGCCGCTCAGCAAGGAAGTAGCCACTGCTCCAAAACCACCATAAAAAAGCCAGACTACAGTTTGCAACTGCACATGGGGACAAAGATCGTTACCATCGTTATGTTTGAGGACAAAGGAGGAAGCTTGCAAGCCGAAGAACACCATCCCAACCATGAAGCATGGGGGTGGCAGCATCCTATTGTGGATCAACAGCAATGGACGTTGTGCAGATGCTGGAGAAAACTGGTACAAAAGTATCTATTCCGAAATAACCTGAAAGGCCGCTCAGCAAGGAAGAAGCCACTGCCCCAAAACCGCCATAAAAAAGCCAGACTACGATTTGCAACTGCACATGGGGACAAAGATCGTACTTTTTGGAGAAATGTCCTCTGGTCTGATGAAACAAAATAGAACAGTTTGGCCATAATGACCATCGTTATGTTTGGAGGAAAAAGGGGAACGCTTGCAAGCCGAAGAACACTATCCCAAATGTGAAGCACGGGGGTGGCAGCATCATGTTGTGGGGGTGCTTTGCTGTAGGAGGGATTGGTGCACTTCACAAAATAGATGGCATCATGAGGATGGAAAATTATGTGGATATATTGAAGCAACATCTCAAGACATCAGTCAGAAGTTAAAGCTTGGTCGTAAATGGGTCTTCCAAATGGACAATGACCCCAAGCATACTTCCAAAGTTGTGGCAAAATGGCCTAAGGACAACGAAGTCAAGGGATTGGAGTGGCCAACACAAAGCCCTGACCTCAATCTTATAGAATATTTGTGGGCAGAACTGAAAAAGTGTGTGCGAGCTAGGAGGCCTACAAATCTGACTCAGTTACACCAGCTCTGTCAGGAAGAATGGGCCAAAATTCACCCAACTTATTGTGGGAAGCTTGTGGAAGGTTACCCAAAACGTTTGACCCAAGTTAAACAATTTAAAGGCAATGCTACCAAATACTAATTGAGTGTATGTAAACTTCTGAACCACTGAGAATGTGATGAAAGAAATAAAAGCTGAAATAAATAATTCTCTCTACTATTATTCTGACATTTCACATTCTTAAAATGAAATGGTGATCCTAACTGACCAAAGGCAGGGAATTTTTACTAGGGTTAAATGTTATGAATTGTGAAAACCGAGTTTAAATGTAGTTGGCTAAGGTGTATGTAAACTTCCAACTTCAACTGTATGTTTCCCATGTTAATAAAGCCCCTTGAATTGAATTGAGAGAGAGACAGAGATAGAGATAGATAGTTTAACATGTATAATATATTGTTCTCTCCACAGGTAAGTTACTTTGCGACCTGTACCTGTCTGACAGATAAACTCTGATACCCCTCGTTCCAGCAGACTGTGCCCAATGACCTGTTCCAGGTGTGAAGAAATATGAGAAAGTTTTAGATATAAGTAGTGCAAAAGTAATGTGTTAAGTACACTTTAAGTATTCATGTATTGCTCAGTTGAATAAACTCTAGTTAAACAATCACCTCTATACAACGCAAATTGTTGAAAAAAATTATTCAAATTGAATTACAGTGCCAGATTACAATGATGTTAATAGTAAATGTCTCTCTGAACAAGTTGCTTTTGCTTCTATGAAAATGTGCACCATAATTTTTCTTATGCCATGCTCTCAGTCTAATCCTTCACTTTTTTTTATCTCATCCTAGATTTGGGGTTTAGTCCAGTTGGTGAGCCACTTCGGCTGGCGCTGGGTTGGCATCCTGGGCACCTCGGACGACTACAGTCGCTATGGCATCCAGGCCTTTACCAAGCAGCTGAAGGACCAGGGAGGCTGCCTGGCGTTCCACCTCACCATCCCCAATTCGCCCTCCCCAGCTGGGCTACGTGCCATGGCGGACACCCTGCAGAGCTCCAAGGCTCGCGTGGTGGTAGCCTTCGCTACAGAGGGCCAGCTGCTGGAGTTTCTCTCTGAGGTGAGTTCTCCTCTATAAAATATTCTGTCAAGTATTTACTTCATTTTGATTTATTTATCTTCCTTTCTTCAGGTTTTATTGTGCTAAATAAAACTATGTAGAAACTCTCTGAGAACGTGGATAAGCAACATACAATACCAACTGTTTAATTCCTCATCCTCAGCTGGCAGTGAGGAACGTTACAGGGTTCCAGTGGGTGGCCAGTGAGGCCTGGGTTACGGCCAGCCTGCTCACCTCCCCTCAGTTCCACCCACTGCTACAGGGCACCCTGGGCTTCTCCTTCCCAGGAGTCAGTATCCCTGGCCTGGGGGACTTCCTGCTGAAGGTCAGGCCCTCGCCCACACCGGGGTCTGAGTTCATCAATATGTTCTGGGAGGAACTGTTTGGCTGCAAGTTGGATTTTGGGGCGGACAGCGGCTCAAAGTGTCCTAGACTGACTGCTATGTGTACCGGTTCAGAAGATCTGAGTGTGACATTGAGTCAGGATCTCCTATGATGTGTGAGTGTGTGTGTGTGTGTGTGTGTGTGTGTGTGTGTGTGTGTGTGTGTGTGTGTGTGTGTGTGTGTGTGTGTGTGTGTGTGTGTGTGTGTGTGTGTGTACGGGTGTGTAAGTTAGTGTGATTATTTATGAATGTATTTCCAGTAATATTTAACAATCCTTATATGTTACTTGTTTTTACAACATGATCTCCTCCCCTTTCTCTTTGCTTATTTGAGCTCTTCTTGCCATAATATGTACTTGGTCTCTTACCAAACAGGCTATCTTCTGTATACCACCACTACCTTGTCACAACACAAACTATTGGCTCAAACACATTAAGAAGGAAAGAAATTCCACAAATTATATTTTAACAAGCCACACCTGTTAATTGAAATGCATTCCAGGTGACTACCTCATGAAGCTGGTTGAAAGAATACCAAGTGTGCAAAGCTGTCATCAAGGCAGAATAATCTAAAACCCAAAATATGATTTATTTAACACTTTTTTGGTTACAACATGAATCCAAATGTTATTTAATAGATTTGATGTGTTCACTATTATTATACAATGTAGTAAATAATAGAAATAAAGAAAACCCCTTGAATGAGTAGCTGTGTTCTAACGTTTGACAGGTGCTACAAGTAAAGACAACTTAGTGTTAAGTGTTACTCATAACCACAGCTCATAATGGTTGCTGCCCACTACAGTACCTGTTCTCCAGAGTGGTGCAGCGGTCTAAGGCCCTGCATATCAGTGCTAGAGGTGTCACTACAGACCCTGGCTCGATTCCGGGCTGCATCACAACCGGCCGTGATTGGGAGGCCTGTAGGGCGACGCACAATTTGCCCAGCGTCGTCCGTGTTAGGGTTCTGCTGGGGTGGTCTGTGATTGTAAATAAGAAATTGGTCTTAAATGACTTGTTAAATAAATAGAAATTGAAGTACTCTACATGGCACTAGAAACTATTTGGCTTCTTGAACAGTGTGTGTCTTAATTAACTGCTCTAGTAGGTGATGTAAGCATAAGAAGACTGACCATCACTGGTGAAGTGTTTGCAAAAATGTGGTTGGTTTATTTGTGATCTGTAATTAATAAAATGCAATGAATATAAAAAACAAGGTATCTAACAAATGTGGATTGACAGGCCAAGCAATCATTGACAAGACACCAATATATCTGAAAATGTTTATTATATTATACTATTATAATACATACTATGATGAATTACAATAGCAATTGAACACATGCACTTCAATGTTATATAAATTCATAAAGGAATAAAGCTTTTCTCCAACAACATGGAAGTGGTTCCACTCTGTAGGCTACTGCTAATCACATCATTTAGCAGGTCATATTAGATTTTAACACTCTAGATTTGAAAACCTCTCAAAACATTGGAATATCTAAAGTGACCCTGTTACATGTTACTAGTTACAATGTTACCAATGATTACCTGCTAAATTGTTGGTCATCTCTGTCAGAGTAGTCCTACTGAACTGTATAATAAACCTTATAACTGAACGTGACAATGTTTTCCCCCTCAATCATTTCTTAATAACGTATATCATTGGATGTCTTCTCCATAAGGTGTTTCTTGGTGTTCTTCTCCGGCCTGAACAGAATAATAAAGCATTTAGGAACAAATAATAGAAAGAACAACCCAAAGCTAGAGGTGATGATGGCAAAGATCTCCACAGCTACTGTGAACTTCCCAGGAGAGCTGACATAAGCTGGGATAAAGGTGATCCAGACAGCACAGAATATGAGCATGCTGAAGGTGATGAATTTGGCCTCATTGAAGTTATCAGGCAGCTTCCGAGCCAGAAAAGCCAGCACAAAGCACAAGAGAGACAGGAGTCCTATATAGCCCAACACAGCCCAGAATGCCCCTACAGAGCCTAAGTCACACTCGAGAAGGACCTTTTCCTTGTAGGTAGTGAGGTTTTTAATGGGGAAGGGAGGAGACAGGACCAACCACAGAGTGCATATCAAAGCCTGGACAAATGTGAAGGACACTACAGTCAATCTCTGCTGTGGAGGACCAAACCATTTCATGACATTACTGGCTGGAATCGTAGCCTTGAAGGCCATCAACACCACTAGTGTTTTCCCCAGAACACAAGAGATGCAGAGGACGAAGGTGATCCCAAACGCTGTGTGGCGCAGCATACAGGACCACTCAGAGGGCCGGCCAATGAAAGTAAGAGAACACAGAAAACACAGAGTCAAGGAGAAGAGCAGCAGGAAGCTCAGCTCAGAGTTGTTTGCCCTGACGATGGGCGAAGTTCGGTGGCGGTAGAAGACGGTTGCCGTGGCGATGGCCAGACAAGCCCCGCCCACAGAGCAGGCGGTCAGGATGATTCCGAGGACCTCGTGGAAGGACAGGAACTCCACAGGCTTAAGGATACAGCGGTCTCTCTCAGCGTTGGGCCAGTACTCCTCGGGACAGATCAGACAGTCTGAAGAATCTGACCAGGACAAAACAACAGACATCAAATGTTAATAATAATAGATTCAGGTTTTATTTATTTACAAATACATGTCCCACAATGCTGCACTTCGTCAGTTTACAATAAAGAATGTTGAATTAATGTGCAGCTTACATGAGATAATAAGAATAGGAACATGATTGACAGACACTACCTTTGTAGTGCTGGTAATATGAATATACCACTACTTAGTTAACCGTGATAGAAATTACTACATATTTTATGCCAACTATTCCTATTGTCCTACCTGTGTTATTACTGATCTCTCCCTCTGCACATTGGATACAGTCATAACAGCATACAGGCTTTCCTTTCTGTACAGCCTTACGAGTGCCTGGGGGACAGCTCTCACTGCACACTGACACAGGTACTTGTGTACTGTTCTTTACCCAGGTGATTTCCCTCTCCATGTCAAACCTCTGGTCAGGAGGCAGGGACGCATCATAGCGCCCCACTGTCACAAACTCCATCTTACCACTCTCCCCTATCTGCCAGTTGACCAGCTCATATGTGGGCACTGGGTCCCCGTTTGCATCGAAAGACACCTGGTACCCATTACGAGAGAAATTCACCCTCCTCAATCTCTCCAGGACCTGGGGTTTGGAAGGGCAAGGGAGCGAGAGAGGGGACGAGAGAGAAGGAGAGCGGGGAAGAGAGATGGAGATAAGGGAAGAGAGATGGAGAGATAGATGGAGAGAGGGGAAGAGAGACAGAGATCAGGGAAGAGAGAGATGGAGTGAGTAGAAGAGAGATGGAGAGAGAGAAACTGAACTTTCATTTACGTCGTATATTTCTCAAAGGTTTTGCTTCAAAACCAGCCGTAATATCCTTCATACATGTAGTCTAAATAAACATATCTATCAGGACATTATACTACAGACTTGTCATTCACCTGTGTTGGCTTCACATGGAGGTTTTTGTCACAGTTCACAGTGGAGTTTTCTCTCTCTTCACAAACAATGCTGTGGATGGCGTGTGCTATGGCGTAAACAGCTTTATACACCATGTTAGTGACACGCAGCTGAGATGTATCTGTGTAGGGGGTCTGTAGCTGCTGTATATCCTCACTGCCATCACACACCTTCTCCTCAACCCCAACACCTGTAGAGGTCCAGACAGACAGACAGACAGACAGACAGACAGACAGACAGACAGACAGACAGACAGACAGACAGACAGACAGACAGACAGACAGACAGACAGACAGACAGACAGACAGACAGACAGACAGACAGACAGACAGACAGACAGACAGACAGACAGACAGACAGACAGACAGACAGACAGATAGATAGATAGATAGATAGATAGATAGATAGATAGATAGATAGATAGATAGATAGATAGATAGATAGATAGATAGATAGATAGATAGATAGATAGATAGATAGATAGATAGATAGATAGATAGATAGATAGATAGATAGATAGATAGATAGATAGATAGATAGATAGATAGATAGATAGATAGATAGATAGATAGATAGATAGATACCTTTCCCCAGCCTACAGCCAAAGGCTCCCTCCCAGAACTCAGTGAGCAGGGGAGAGTTGGACACCTTCTGTGGGGAGAGGTCCAGGAGGAAGTCCCTGAGGCCGGGGATGACAGAGCGTTGGATGCCAAATCCGATGGCCCCGGCACACAGGCCGAAGCGCAGCATATCTGGGTCAGTGACCCAGGTCTCGCTCCCGATCCACTGGCGGGGCGGAGAGGGCAGGCGGTCCAACTCCATCAGCAGGATCCTCATGTCCCCAGTGGCTGCAAATGCAACCACCACCCGGGCTGTGGAGCTGGGGAACATGATTATATCATATGCTTAATATGCTGGTCATGAATGTCTCAGTGAAGTGAACATAAACAATAGTATTAATAAACACTTTTGACATGCTTAATATATGCAAAACATGTTAGTCTCACAGATCAGCTTTGGGAAAAGAGAGAAATTAATAACAATAATATTTTTTATAAATATAGTCTTGCATTTGTATGAATGAAAAGTTCACAAGTAATCATGGATCACCTGCGGATCACGTCGGCCACCCGTTGCACTCTGCTGAGTGGGTTGGTACGGTAGAAGGCTTCAGAATACTCCACACAGATGCCTTCCTCTTGTGCTGCCTGTAGGAAAGCCGCCATCCCGTTATTACCGTAGTCAGAGTCAGAACGGACCGCCCCAATCCAGGTCCAGCCGAAGTGCCTGATGAGGCGGGCCAGAGCGGCAGCCTGGAACTTATCACTGGGGATGGTTCTGAAGAAGGTTGGATACTGTTTCTTATCACTCAGACAAGCACAGCTGGCATAGTGGCTCACCTGGGTAAAAACAGACAGTCGAACACATTAAAAAGAACATCATGTCGGCCTAACAACTCTAATGTATTGGCTACTTCCTATTCTGCTTTCTTTCTTCAGCTATGTATTATGATGTTAGGGAGACATTAATAATAAGCTGATTTATTGTTTTTCATTTTACAAGAATGAAAAGGATACATATTTCTACACAAGACATTGGTCATTCTATTAATATTTAAAATAGTTTTATAAGACATACTGGTGCTGTGAAATACATGAGTAAAAGGTGTGAAACTAATCCCTGGTCTCCCATAACAACCTAGCCGATGAAAGATAGTCCTCAGATCATGTTGAAATGCATCCAGACATTTTCCAGACTCATATTCCTCAGTCTATGTTAAAATGCCTATAGAAGTTCTCCAGACTTTCTCCACATAATTTCACACGTAAATATTTATTCCTAAAAGAGAGGAGAATGCAGTTGGAATACAGGAAGTTAAAAGAAAATGTATTTCCTGAAAGAGAGGAGAATATATGATTTATTTCTACAGGAGTTTACCTGAGGAATGCCGAAAGGGCCGATGATGCGCAACATGCTGATGGTAGGCGTGGAGCCAGACTCCCCCACGATTGCTGTCACTGTAGCCAACCCCGAGCACTGTTCTCCGGTATCAGACATGGGATCCAGGCCGTTAGCCAGTTGGAAGGCCAATTTCACAGCCATGGGGACCGAGGAGCAGGAGTCGTGCACTTGATAACCGAGTGTGACACCCGGTAGAAGGTCTGAACTGTTGTTTATCTCCTCAACTGCGAAGACCATGGCGCGTGAGAAGCGCAACTCACGGGAATCCAAACTGTAAATAGAAGATAGGTGAATGATCACCTCTTGACTAAATGGTAAACTAGCCTATAGAATATCTGGTTATACAAGGGCAAACATCTTAATATCTAGTCTTATTTTACACACTGTCTACATGCCTACACTTTTGTTATCGGTAATTGAGGACATTGTAGGATAGCCTGCATTTGAAAATGTGACCCTTTGTAACAGTAGGCTTTACCTACTCTCTCAGATACAAACACACTTTTTATCTGTCTTAAAAACACTGTTAATCTGTCTTTAAAACACTGGTTATCTGTCTTTAAAACATTGTTTACCTGTCTTTAAACACACTGTTTCGCTGTCTTTAAAACACTGTTTATCTGTCTTTAAACACACTTTTTATCTGTCTTTAAAACACTTAATATGTATTTAAAACATTGTATATCAGTCTGTAAACACACTGTTTATCTGTCTTTAAAACACTTTTTATTTGTCTTTAAAACACTGTTAATCTATCTTTAAAACATTATTTATCTGTTTGTAAACACACTGTTTATCTGTCTTTAAAACACTGTTCCTCTGTCTTTAAAACACAATTTATCTGCCTCCCCACACAGTCACAGTCCTGTCCCCTGTTCCCTCTTGAGCTCACTGACCTCCCTGTGCACTGCAGGGGCTCAGGCAGGCTGGTGTAGCTGTGATCCACAGTGTGCATGTAGTAGTGCATGGAGAAAACACCCCCGATGACAAAGTCCCCGTCCTGGGAGAACGCCGGAGGACGAGGGGTGCCTTGGAGCCTGCATCTGACAGACTCCAGCCCAGAGGCAGAGGCAGACGAGAGCAAGGCAAGCCCACCAGCCACCACAGCTAGATGTAGTAGAACCAGACTACCAGCCAGACTTGGATCCAGAGCAGGAGCCGGAGAGAGCCTCATTCCCCTGATGTGTAGAAGGTATGGGGTAATACAGCGCCACACAGACCCACATAGGTCAGGTTACCTCTCTACTCTGGTTTAAATACCCACCGTACCTCTGTGGGGATTCCTCTGGGGGCCACACTGTGGGTATGGCCATGCCAAGGAGGGAGGGACCAGAGGCTCACCCAGTCTGGTCCTGCTTCTTTCAGCTATAGAGGGAAAATGCAGCAGCAACAGAACTACGTTGACTGAATTGGTTTAGATAGACATAAACATACAGTAAACACACAATAACCTTCTGGGTCTCTTATATTTCCTCTACAGTCTTGTCCTCTTGGCACGCTGGCTGTAAAGGAAGCTTGTTCTCAAGTGTCTGTCCTTTAATATCTGAGAGACATAAGAAAGATCAGAACGTATTATTACATTGTTTTTATTTTAACATGTGCTTAACCCCTTGTCCCCATACTATACAGTCGTGCCCAAAAGTTTAGAGAATATTCTCCAGAATGTTATGAAGAGTGATCACATGAATTGCAATTAATTGCAAAGTCCCTCTTTGCCATGCAAATGAACTGAATCCCCCAAAACATTTCACTGCATTTCAGCCCTGCCACAAAAGGACCAGATGACATCATGTCAGTGATTCTCTCGTTAACACAGGTGTGAGTGTTGACGAGGACAAGGCTGGAGGACGGTGGTGCTTGGAATCATTGTTCTTTCTCTGTTAACGATGGTTACCTGCAGGGAAACACATGCTGTCATCATTGCTTTGCACAAAAAGGGCTTCACAGACCAGGATATTGCTGCCAGTAAGAGCGCACCTAAACCAACCATTTATCGGATCATCAAGAACTTCAAGGAGAGCGGTTCAATTGTTGTGAAGAAGGCTTCAGGGTGCCCAAGAAAGTCCAGCAAGCGCCAGGACCATCTCCTAAAGTTGATTCAGCTGCGGGATTGGGGCACCACCAGTACAGAGCTTGGTCAGGAATGGCAGCAGGCAGGTGTGAGTGCATCTACATACGCACAGTGAGGCGAGGACTTTTGGAGGATGGACTGGTGTCAAGAAGGGCAGCAAAGAAGCCACTTCTCTCCAGGAAAAACATCAGGGACAGACTGATAGTCGGCAAAAGGTACAGGGATTGGACTGCTGAGGACTGGGATAAAGTATTTTTCTCTGATGAATCCCCTTTCCGATTGTTTGGTGCATCCGGAAAAAAACTTGTCCGGAGAAGACAAGGTGAGCGCTACCATCAGTCATGTGTCATGCCATCAGTAAAGCATCCTGAGACCCTTCATGTGTGGGATTGCTTCTCAGCCAAGGGAGTGGGCATGATGGAGCACCTTGCCATTAGGCAAAAGTGATAACTAAGTGGCTCAGGGAACAAAACATCGATATTTTGGGTCCATGGCCAGGAAACTCCCCAGACCTTAATTAATCCCATTGAAAACTTGTGGTCAATCCTCAAGAGGCGGGTTTTCAAACAAAAACCCACAAATTCTGACAAACTCCAAGCACTGATTATGCAAGAATGGGCTGCCAACAGTCAGGATGTGGCCCAAAAGTTAATTGACAGCATGCCAGGGCAGATTAAAGAGGTCTTGAAAAAGAAGTGTCACCGCTACAAATTTTGACTCTTTGCATCAACTTTATGTAATTGTCAATAAAAGCCTTTGACACTTATGAAATGCTTGTAATTATACTTCAGTATTCCATAGTAACATCTGACAAAAATATCTAAAGACACTGAAGCAGCAAACTTTGTGGAAATTAATATTTGTGTCATTCTCAAAACTTTTGGCCACGACTGTACATACTTCCATCATTTTTTATAACTGGTACCGGGGACATTCAGACGAGTATTGTAATGCCAGTGGGCTTCCTCGAGCAAAACAACCGACTAGTCTCACATTTGTTAGTGTGTAGCCCAAACGGTTTGGACGCTACAAAACAGGAGTTGGCAGATCGGCTGTACTGAATTCAGACGAGTCCCAAGAGCGTGTGGAGGTCATAGAGCAAATCAGAGAATACCATCGTGTTCGTGAGAGTCTCATCTTTCAATAGAGTTCGTAGGCAAACCGTTTGGATGGTACAGACGATTTTGTGAGAAGACGAATTTTCGGGATGTCTCATGGTCTGACAAACATCGCTCTAGCTCTTTCACCTTTCACCACAAATGCGGAAGTGTGAGATCTGCGGATTTGGTGGATGGAGACGCATCCAACGCAAAAAAATATCGCTATCTTAAACTAACAGATTTTTATGGAGATTTTTTTACTATGCTATTTGAATTTCTGTGGGTCTGCGGAAATCGACTCTAGGGGATTTTAAAGCCATTAATAGAATGTTAATGCTCAGTGGTGCTCAAATTAAGCAGTTTGTTACCATATATAGTCAGTCAACATAATTGCTGTGGTATTGCAATTTATTTATCTGGATGATTATGTGAGTTTCATTTGTTCATGATTATTCTGTGCTCTAATTTGGATATTTCTATTGAGGGTTTCATATTTTTGTTTCCCAAGTGTACCAATTACAGTAATTAGAGTCGCAACAATAACTCCAGATTAATAAATATACATTTTCTTTTTTCATCTTCCATGCAGAAAGATTCTACTCAACGGTTGTTGAGGTGGAAGATACAATTGTTAAACAAAGTTTCCAACATAATACTTACACTGACTTTACAAAACATTTGGAACACCTTCGAAATATTGAATTGCTGTAAGTGTGATGGTGATGCAATCACCATCACACTGCACACTGCCCTATCCCATCTGGACTAGAGGAATACCTATGTAAGAATGCTGTTCATTGACTACAGCTCAGCATTTAACACCATAGTACCTTCCAAACTCGTCACTAAGCTCAAGACCCTGGGTCTCGACCCCGTCCTGTGCAACTGCGTTCTGGACATTCTGACGGGCCGCCCCCAGGTGGTGAAGGTAGGAAACAACATCTCCACCCGGCTGATCCTCAACACTGGGGCCCCACAAGAGTGCATTCTCAGCCCTCTTCTGTACTCCCTGTTCACCCATGACTGCATGGCCATGCACGCTTCCAACTCAATCATCAAGATTGCAGACGACACTACAGTGGTATGCCTAGTTACCAGCAACGACGAGACAGCCTACAGGGAAGAGGTGAGGGCCCTCGGAGTGTGGTGTCAGGAAAATAACCTCTTAATCAACGTCAACAAAACAAAGGAGATGATCGTGGACTTCAGGAAACAGCAGAGGGAGCACCCCCCATCCACATTGACGGGACAGTAGTGGAGATGGCGGAAAATGTTATGTTCCTAGGCGTACACATCACGGACAAACTGAAATGGTCCACCCACAGAGACAGCGTGGTGAAGAAGGCGCAACAGTGCCTCTTCAACCTCAGGAGGCTGAAGAAATTTGGCTTGTCATCTAAAACACTTCACAAACTTTTACAGATGCACAATCGAGAGCATCCTGTCAGGCTGTATCACCGCCTGGTACGGCAATTGCACCACCCTCAACCGCAAGGCTCTCCAGAGGGTAGTGCGGTCTGCACAACGCATCATTGGGGGCAAACTACCTGCCCTCCACGAAACTTACAGCACCCGATGTCACAGGAAGGCCAAAAAGATCATCAACGACAACAACCACCCGAGCCACTGCCTGTTCACACTGCTATCGTCCAGAAGGCGAGGTCAGTACAGATGCATCAAAGCTGGGACCGAGAGGCTGAAAACAGCTTCTATCTCAAGGCCATCAGACTGTTAAACAGCCATCACTAACTTAGAGAGGCTGCTGCCAACAAACAGACTCAGATCTCTGGCCACTTAAATAAACTGACTTAATAAAGGTATCACTAGTCACTTTAAATACCGCCACTTTAATAATGTTTATATATCCTACATTACTCATCTCATATGTATATACTGTATTCTATACCATCTACTGCATCTTGCCTGTGCCGCAGGGCCATCGCTCATCGAAATATTTATATGTACATATTCTTATTCATCCCTTTACATTTGTGTGTATAAGGTAGTTGTTGTGAAAATGTTAGATTACTAGTTAGATTTTACTGCATAGTCGGAATTAGAAGCACAAGCATTTCGCTACACTTGCATTTACATCTGCAAACCATGTGTATGTGACCAATACAATTTGATTTGATTTGATTTGATTTGACATACACAATCCATGTCCCAATTTTCTCAAGGCTTAAAACTCCTCCCCTTCATCTACACTGATTGAACTGGATTTAACAAGTGACATAATTAACGGATCATATCTTTCACCCTGATTCACCTGGTCAATCTATCATGGAAAAAACATGCATTCTTAATGTGTTTTATACTCAGTGTATATTTTAGCCTATATGGGATATACTATACATGTTTTGTAACACAAAAGCATACAGTGCCTTCAGAAAGTATTCATACTACTTATTCCACATTGAGTTTTTTGTTACAACCTGAATTAAAACATGTTTTTTCTCACCCATCTACACACAAATCCCAACAATGAAAAAGTAAAAACATGTTTTTAGACATTTTAGCAAATTTATTGAAATTGAAATACAGACATCACCCCTGAGTGAATACTTTCTGAAGGTACTGTATACACTTTTTTGTTACATAAAATGTATAGTACATCTCAAATTATGTACAATATACACTGTGTATACAAAACATTAAGAATCACCTTTGGCAGCGATTACAGCTGTGAGTCTTTCTGGGTAAGTCTCTAAAAGCTTTACACAACTGGATTGTATAATATTTTCCCAGAAACATTTTTTTTAAATCTTCATGCTCTGTCAAGTCGGTTGTTGATTATTGCTAGACAGCCATTTTCAAGTCTTGGCATAGCATTTTAAAAGCTATGGCAAGGGATGGATAAAAAGTGTGACACCAATAAAGCCTACCCCTGCTGTAGGGGAAATACTGTGTTGAGCCAGAGTGCCAAGAGGACGAGACTGTAGGGAAAATAGTCATGAAATCTGTGTAGCCTACTAAGCTCAGCAAAAAAGAAACGTCCCTTTTTCAGGACCCTGTATTTCAAAGATAATTGGTAAAATTCCAAATAACTTCACAGATCTTCATTGTAAAGGGTTTAAACACTGTTTCCCATGCTAGTTCAATGAACCATAAATATTTAATGAACATGCTCCTGTGGAATGGTCGTTAAGACACGAACAGCTTGCAGATGGTAGGCAATTAATGTCACAGTTATGAAAACTTAGGACACTAAAGAGGCCTTTCTTCTGACTCTGAAAAACACCAAAAGAAAGATGCCCAGGGTCCCTGCTCATCTGCGTGAACGTGCCTTGGGCATGCTGCAAGGAGGCATGAGGACTGCAGATGTGGCCAGGGAAATAAATTGCAATATCCGTACTGTGAGCTGCCTAAGACAGAGCTACAGGGAGACAGGACGAACAGCTGATTGTCCTCACAGTGGCAGACCACGTGTAACAACACCTGCACAGGTCGGCACATCCGAACATCACACCTGCGGGACAGGTACAGGATGGCAGCAACAACTGCCCGAGTTACAACAGGAACGCACAATCCCTCCATCAGGGCTCAGACTGTCCGCAATAGGCTGATAGAGGCTTGACTGAGGGCTTGTAGGCCTGTTGTAAGGCTGGTCTTCACCAGACATCACCGGCAACAACATCGCCTATGGGCACAAACCCACCGTCGCTGGACCAGACACGACTGGCTAAAAGTGCTCTTCACAGACGAGTTGCGGTTTTGTCTCACCAGGGGTGATTGTTGGATTCGCGTTTATCGTCGAAGTAGTGAGTGTTGCACAGAGACCTGTACTCTGGAGCGGGATCAATTTCGAAGTGGAGGGTCTGTCATGGTCTGGGGCGGTGTGTCACAGCATCATCGGACTGAGTTTGTTGTCATTGCAGGCAATCTCAACGCTGTGCGTGGCCAGCGAAGAGCCCAGATTTCAATCCCTTTGACCACGTCTGGGACCTGTTGGATCGGAGGGTGAGGGCTAGGGCCAATCCCCCAAGAAATGTCCGGGAACTTGCAGGTGCCTTGGTGGAAGAGTGGGGTAACATCTCACAACAAGGATTGGCAAATCTGGTGCAGTCCATGAGGAGGAGATGCACTGTAGCACTTAATTTAGCTTATTTAGTGCTTTTTCCGGGTAGCCGGAAAGTAGAGCATTGCAGTAGTCCAACCTAGAAGTAACAAAAGCATGGTTTAATTTTTATGCA
The DNA here is from genome assembly GCF_965601325.2 of Salmo salar. Classification (NCBI taxonomy): domain Eukaryota; kingdom Metazoa; phylum Chordata; class Actinopteri; order Salmoniformes; family Salmonidae; genus Salmo; species Salmo salar. The sequence goes on along the minus strand of NC_138299.1, from coordinate 156,531,415 downwards.
TCATTTTTGGACAGAAAGTTTCTGATTTTTGCAATGTTACGTAGATGGAAAAAAGCTGTCCTTGAAACAGTCTTGATATGTTCTTCAAAAGAGAGATCAGGGTCCAGAGTAACGGCATGGTCCTTCACAGTTTTATTTGAGACGACTGTACAACCATCAAGATTAATTGTCAGATTCAACAGAAGATCTCTTTGTTTCTTGGGACCTAGAACAAGCATCCCTGTTTTGTCCGAGTTTAAAAGTAGAAAGTTTGCAGCCATCCACTTCCTTATGTCTGAAACACAGGCTTCTAGCGAGGGCAATTTTGGGGCTTCACCATGTTTCATTGAAATGTACAGCTGTGTGTCATCCGCATAGCAGTGAAATGTAACATTATGTTTTCAAATGACATCCCCAAGAGGTAAAATATATAGTGAAAACAATAGTGGTCCTAAAACGGAACCTTGAGGAACACCGAAATTTACAGTTGATTTGTCAGAGGACAAACCATTCACAGAGACAAACTGATATCTTTCCGATAGATAAGATCTAAACCAGGCCAGAACTTGTCCGTGTAGACCAATTTGGGTTTCCAATCTCTCCAAAAGTATGTGGTGATCGATGGTATCAAAGCAGCACTAAGATCTAGGAACAAGAGGACAGATGCAGAGCCTCGGTCTGACACCATTAAAAGGACATTTACCACATTCACAAGTGCAGTCTCAGTGCTGTGATGAGGTCTAAAACAAGACTGAAGTGTTTCGTATACATTGTTTGTCTTCAGGAAGGCAGTGAGTTGCTGCGCAACAGCTTTTTCTAAACATTTTGAGAGGAATGGAAGATTCGATATATGCCGATAGTTTTTTATATTTTCTGGGTAAAGGTTTGGCTTTTTCAAGAGAGGCTTTATTACTGCCACTTTTAGTGAGTTTGGTACACGTCCATTGGATAGAGAGCCGTTTATTATGTTCAACATAGGAGGGCCAAGCACAGGAAGCAGCTCTTTCAGTAGTTTAGTTGGAATAGGGTCCAGTATGCGGCTTGAAGGTTTAGAGGCCATGAATATTTTCATCATTGTGTCAAGAGATATAGTACTAAAACACTTTAGTGTCTCCCTTGATCCTAGGTCCTGGCAGAGTTGTGCAGACTCAGGACAGCGGAGCTTTGGAGGAATATGCAGATTTAAAGAGGAGTCCGTAATTTGCTTTCTAATGATCATGATCTTTTCCTCAAAGAAGTTCATTAATTTATTACTGCTGAAGTGAAAGCCATCATCTCTTGGGGAATGCTGCTTTTTAGTTAGCTTTGCGACAGTATCAAAAATTAATTTCGGATTGTTCTTATTTTCCTCAATTAAGTTGGAAAAATAGGATGATCGAGCAGCAGTGAGGGCTCATCGATACGGCACAGTAATGTATTTCCAAGCTAGTCGGAAGACTTCCAGTTTGGTGTGGCGCCATTTCCGTTCCAATTTTCTAGAAGCCTGCTTCAGAGCTTGTGTATTTTCTGTATACCAGGGAGCTAGTTTCTTATGACAAACGTTTTTAGTTTTTAAGGGTGCAACTGCATCTAGGGTATTGCACAAGGTTAAATTGGGTTCCTCAGTTAGGTGGTTAACTGATTTTTGTCCTCTGACCTCCTTGTGTAGGCAGAGGGAGTCTGGAAGGGCATCAAGGAATCTTTGGGTTGTCTGAGAATTTATAGCACGGCTTTTGATGCTCCTTGGTTGGGGTCTGAGCAGATTATTTGTTGCGATTGCAAACGTAATAAAATGGTGGTCCGATAGTCCAGGATTATGAGGAAAAATATTAAGATTCACAACATTTATTCCACGAGACAGAACTAGGTCCAGAGTATGCACTGAGTAGGTCCAGAGACATGTTGGACAAAACTGAGTCGATGATGGCTCCGAAAGCCTTTTGGACTGTGTCTGTGGACTTTTCCATGTGAATATTAAAGTCACCAAAAATTAGAATATTATCTGCTGTGACTTCAATGTCCGATAGGAATTCAGGGAACTCAGTGAGGAACGCTGTAAATGGCCCAGAAGGCCTGTAAACAGTAGCTATAAAAATTGATTGAGTAGGCTGCATAGATTTCATGACTAGACGCTCAAAAGACTAAAACGTCGTTGTTGTTTTTTTTGTAAATTGAAATTTGCTATCGTAAATGTTAGCAACACATCCGCCTTTGCGGGATGCACGGGGGATATGGTCACTAGTGTATCTAGGAGGTGAGGCCTCATTTAACACAGTAAAGTCATCAGGCTTAAGCCATGTTTCAGTCAGGCCAATCACATCAAGATTATGATCAGTGATTAGTTCATTGACTGTAACTGCCTTTGAAGTGAGGGATCTAACATTAAGTAGCCCTATTTTGAGCTGTGAGGTATCACGATCTCTTTCAATAATGGCAGGAATGGAGGAGGTCTTTATTCTAGTGAGATTGCTAAGGCGAACACTACCATGTTTAGTTTTGCCCAACCTAGGTCGAGGCACAGATACGGTCTCAATGGGGATAGCTGAGCTGACTATACTGACTGTGCTAGTGGTAGACTCCACTAAGCTGGCAGACTGGCTAACAGCCTGCTGCCTGGCCTGCACCCTATTTCTTTGTGGAGCTAGGGGAGTTAGAGCCCTGACTATGTTCGTAGATAAGATGCGAGCACCCCTCCAGCTAGGATGGGAGTCCGTCACTCCTCAACAGGCCAGGCTTGGTCCTGTTTGTGGGTGAGTCCCAGAAAGAAGGCCAATTATCTACAAATTCTATATTTTCAAATGACATAAAAACAGTTTTTAAACAGCGATTGAGTTGTGAGACTCTGCTGTAGAGCTCATCACTCCCCCTAACTGGGAGGGGGCCAGAGACAATTACTCGATGCCAACACATCTTTCTAACTGATTTACACGCTGAAGCTATGTTGCGCTTGGTGACCTCTGACTGTTTCATCCTAACATCGTTGGTGCCGACGTGGATAACAATATCTCTATACTCTCTAAACTCGCCAGTTTTAGCTTTAGCCAGCACCATCTTCAGATTAGACTTAACGTTGGTAGCCCTGCCCCCTGGACATGGACCTGCTGATTTCAACTCTCTCACTCTACCACACCTGCTGTCTCTAACGTTTGAACATCTTGGCCATGTACTGTTATAATCTCCACCTGGCAAAGTCAGAAGAGGACTGGCCTCCCCTCAGAGCATGGTTCCTCTCCAGGTTTATTTCTAGATTGTTGTGTAGAGCGAGCATGCCTAGAGGACTAGACTGCAGTGGAAATAAAAGAGAGCCAAATGGTTATCGTGTGTCTAGTGTATGTTTATGTCTATATAAACCATTACAGTCTAATTAGGGCTTACACTGGTGCATGCATATATATCTGAAAGAAGCAGGACCTGACTGAGTGAGCAGAGCAGCCTCTAACCCCTCCCTCCCTGGCATGGCCATACCCACAGTGTGGCCCCCAGAGGAATCTCCACAGAGGTACGGTGGGTATTTAAACCAGAGTAGAGAGGTAACCTGACTTATGTGGGTCTGTGTGGCGCTGTGCTACCCCATACCTTCTACACATCAGGGGAATGAGGCTCTCTCCGACTCCTGCTCTGGATCCAAGTCTGGCTGGTAGTCTGGTTCTACTACATCTAGCTGTGGTGGCTGGTGGGCTCGCCTTGCTCTCGTCTGCCTCTGCCTCTGGGCTGGAGTCTGTCAGATGCAGGCTCCAAGGCACCCCTCAGCCTCCGGCGTTCTCCCAGGACGGAGACTTTGTCATCGGGGGTGTTTTCTCCTTCCACTACTACATGCGCACTGTGGATCACAGCTACACCAGCCTGCCTGAGCCCCTGCAGTGCACAGGGAGGTCAGTGAGCACAAGAGGGAACAAGGGACAGGACTGTGGCTGTGTGGGTAGACAGATAAATTGTGTTTTAAAGACAGAGAAACAGTGTGTTTAAAGATCGGTAAACAGTGTGTTTAAAGACAGAGAGACAGTGTTAATGACAGAGAAACAATGTGTTTAAAGAAAGATAAACAGTGTTTTTAAAGACGATAAACAGTGTGTTTAAAGACAGAAAAGCAGTGTTATAAAGAGACAAACAGTGTTTTAATGACAGATTAACAGTGTTTTAAAGGCAGACAAACAGTATTTTAAAGACAGATAAACAGTGTTTTAAAGACAGGTAAACGTTGTTTTAAAGACAGATAAACAGTGCATGTAAAGACAGATTAACAGTGTTTTAATGACAGACAAACAGTGTTTTAAAGACAGATAAACAGTGTTTTAAAGAGACAGTGTGTGTAAAGACAGATAAACAGTGTTTTAAAGACAGGTAAACATTGTTTTAAAGACAGATAAACAGTGCGTGTAAAGACAGATAAATAGTGTGTTTAAAGACAGACAAACAATGTTTTAAAGACAGATTAACAGTGTTTTGAAGAATGACAAACAGTGTTTTAAAGACAGAAAAAGTGTTTTTAAGACAGATAAAAAGTGTGTTTGTGTCTGAGAGAGTAGGTAAAGCCTACTGTTACAAAGGATCACATTTTCAAATGTAGGCTATCCTACAATGTCCTCAATTACAGACAACAAAAGTGTAGGCGTATAGACGGTATGGAAAATAATACTAGATATTAGCCTGTTTGCCATGGTAACATTCTATAGGCTAGTTTATGATTCATCAGGAGGTGCTCACTGACCCATTTTCTATTTACAGCATGGATACCCGTGAGTTGCGCTTCTCGCGCGCCATGATCTTCGCAGTTGAGGAGATAAACAACAGTTCATATCTTCTACCGGGTGTCACGCTTGGTTATCAATTGTACGACTCCTGCTCCTCGGTCCCTTTCGCTGTGAAAGTGGCCTTCCAGCTGGCTAACGGCCTGGACCCCATGTTTGATACCGGAGAACAGTGCTCGGGGTCGTCTACAGTAACAGCTATCGTGGGCGAGTCTGCCTCCACGCCTACCATCAGCATGTTGCGCATCACCGGCCCTTTAGGCATTCCTCAGGTAAACTCCTGTGGAAAGAAATCATTCAGCTTCTTTTAAACTTACTGTATTCCTACTGTATATTCTCATCTCTTTCAGGAATGAGTTCAACTTTTAATTCACTGTATTCCTAGTGTATATTCTCCTCTCTTTCAGGAATGAGTTCAACTTTTAATTTACTGTATTCCAAGTGTATATTCTCCTCTCTTTCAGGAATGAGTTCAACTTTGAATTCACTGTATTCCAGCTGTATTCTCCTCTCTTTCAGGAATGTACATTTCTGAGTGAAATTACGTGGAGAAAGGCATTTGAACATAGACTGAGGAATATGAGTCTGGAGAACGTCTGGAGGCATTAAAACATGATCTGAGGACTATCTTTCATAGGCTAGGTTGTTATGGAGACCAGAGATTGGTGTCACACTTTTGTGTATCCTTTTCATTCTGGCCTAATGAAAAACAATGAATTGGCTTAGTTTTATTAATTTCTCCCTAACATCAAACTACATAGCTAAATAAAAAAAGCAGGACGTAGCCAATACATTAGAGTTGTTAAACCGACATGATGTTCTTTTTAATGTTTTCGACTGTCTGTTTTTACCTAGGTGAGCCACTCTTCCACCTGTGCTTGTCTGAGTGATAAGAAACAGTATCCAACCTTCTTCAGAACCATCCCCAGTGACCAGTTCCAGGCTGCCGCTCTGGCCCACCTCGTCAGGCACTTCGGCTGGACCTGGATTGGGGCGGTCCGTTCCGACTCTGACTACGGTAATAACGGTATGGCGGCTTTCCTACAGGCAGCACAAGAGGAAGGCATCTGTGTGGAGTATTCTGAAGCCTTCTACCGTACCAACCCACTCAGCAAAGTGCAACGGGTGGCCGACGTGATCCGCAGGTGATCCATGATTACTTGTGAACTTTTCATTCATACAAATGCAAGACTATATTTATAAAAAATACTATTGTTGTTAATTTCTCTCTTTTCCCAAAGCTGATCTGTGAGACCAACATGATTTGCATATCTTAAGCTTGTCAAAAGTCTTGATTAATACTAATGTTCATGTTCACTCCACGGAGACATTCCAATGAATGAGAAACATGACCAGCATATTAAGCATATGATATAATCATGTTCCCCAGCTCCACAGCCCGGGTGGTGGTTGCATTTGTTGCCATTGGGGACATGAGGATCCTGCTGAGGGAGTTGGAAAGCCTGCCCTCTCCGCCCCGCCAGTGGATCGGGAGCGAGTCCTGGGTCACTGACCCAGATATGCTGCGCTTCGGCCTGTGTGCCGGTGCCATCGGAATTGGCATCCAACGCTCTGTCATCCCCGGCCTCAGGAACTTCCTCCTGGACCTCTCCCCACAGAAGGTGTCCAACTCTCCCATTCTCACTGAGTTCTGGGAGGGAGGCTTTGGCTGTAGGCTGGGGAAAGGTATCTATCTATCTATCTATCTATCTATCTATCTATCTATCTATCTATCTATCTATCTATCTATCTATCTATCTATCTATCTATCTATCTATCTATCTATCTATCTATCTATCTATCTATCTATCTATCTATCTATCTATCTATCTATCTATCTATCTATCTATCTATCTATCTATCTATCTATCTATCTATCTATCTATCTATCTATCTATCTATCTATCTATCTATCTATCTATCTATCTATCTATCTATCATCCATCCATCCATCCATCCATCCGTCTGTCCGTCTGTCCGTCTTTCTGTCTGTCTGTAGGGACCTCCTCTACAGGTGTTGGGGTTGAGGAGAAGGTGTGTGATGGCAGTGAGGATATACAGCAGCTACAGACCCCCTACACAGATACATCTCAGCTGCGTATCACTAACATGGTGTATAAAGCTGTTTACGCCATAGCACACGCCATCCACAGCATTGTTTGTGAAAATAGAGAAAACTCCACTGTGAACTGTGACAAAAACCTTAATGTGAAGTCAACACAGGTAAATGACAAGTTTGTAGCATAATTTCCTGATAAATATGTTTATTTAGACGACATGTATGAAGGCCTATGAGTTCTCATTATACTTTACATTTTGTTCTGAAATAACACATCTGATAAATATGAGTTGAATTAATGTTCTGTTTCTCTCTCTCCCTCTCTCCATCTCTATTCCCTTCTCTCCATTTCTATCTCTCTTTCCATCTCTCTTCCCATCACTCATCTCTCTCTTCCCTTATCTCCATCTCTCTTCACCTCTCTCCTTCTCTCTCGTCCCCTCTCTCTCTCTCTCTCTCCCTTGCCCTTCCAAACCCCAGGTCCTGGAAAGATTGAAAAGGGTGAACTTCTCTCGTAATGGGTACCAGGTGTCTTTCGATGCCAACGGGGACCCAGTGGCCACCTATGAGCTGGTCAACTGGCAGATACGGGAGAGTGGGAAGATGGAGTATGTGACAGTGGGGCGCTATGATGCGTCCCTGCCTCCTGATCAGAGGCTTGACATCGAGAGTGAAATCACCTGGTTAAAGAACAGTACACAAGTACCTGTGTCAGTGTGCAGTGAGAGCTGTCCCCCAGGCACTCGTAAGGCTGTACAGAAAGGAAAGCCTGTATGCTGTTATGACTGTATCCAATGTGCAGAGGGAGAGATCAGTAATAACACAGGTAGGACAATAGGAATAGTTGGCATAAAATGTGTAGTAATTTCTATCACGGTTAACTAAGTAGTGGTTTATTCATATTACCAGCACTACAAAGGTAGTGTCTGTCAATCATGTTCCTGTTCTTATTATCTCATGTAAGCTGCACATTAATTCAACATTCTTTATAGTAAACTGACAAAGTGCAGCATTGTGGTACATGTATATGTAATTAAACAAAACCTGAATCTATTATTAGTAACATTTGATATATGTTGTTTTGTCCTGGTCAGATTCTTCAGACTGTATGATCTGTCCCGAGGAGTACTGGCCCAACGCTGAGAGAGACCGCTGTATCCTTAAGCCTGTGGAGTTCCTGTCCTTCCACGAGGTCCTCGGAATCATCCTGACCGCCTGCTCTGTGGGCGGGGCTTGTCTGGCCATCGCCACGGCAACCGTCTTCTACCGCCACCGAACTTCGGCCATCGTCAGGGCAAACAACTCTGAGCTGAGCTTCCTGCTTCTCTTCTCCTTGGCTCTGTGTTTTCTGTGTTCTCTTACTTTCATTGGCCGGCCCTCTGAATGGTCCTGTATGCTGCGCCACACAGCGTTTGGGATCACCTTCGTCCTCTGCATCTCTTGTGTTCTGGGGAAAACAATAGTGGTGTTGATGGCCTTCAGGGCTACGCTTCCAGGCAGTAATGTCATGAAATGGTTTGGTCCTCCACAGCAGAGAATGACTGTAGTGTCCTTCACGTTTGTCCAGGCTTTGATATGCACTCTGTGGTTGGTCCTGTCCCCTCCCTTCCCCATTAAAAACCTTACTACCTACAAGGAAAAGATCATTCTAGAGTGTAATGTGGGTTCAGCTATTGGTTTCTGGTCTGTGTTGGGCTATATAGGACTGCTGGCTCTCTTGTGCTTTGCGCTGGCTTTTCTGGCTAGGAAGCTGCCTGATAACTTCAATGAGGCCGAATTCATCACCTTCAGCATGCTCATATTCTGTGCAGTCTGGATCACCTTTATCCCAGCTTATGTCAGCTCTCCTGGGAAGTTCACTGTAGCTGTGGAGATATTTGCCATCATCACCTCTAGCTTTGGGTTGTTCTTTCTATTATTTGTTCCTAAATGCTTTATTATTCTGTTCAGGCCGGAGAAGAACACCAAGAAACACCTTATGGAGAAGACATCCAATGATATACGTTATTAAGAAATGATTGAGGGGAAAACATTGTAACGTTCAGTTATATGGTTTATTATACAGTTCAGTAGGACTACTCTGACAGAGATGACCAACAATTTAGCAGCTAATCATTGGTAACATTGTAACTAGTAACATGACACAGGTTCACTTTAGATATTCCAATGTAATGAGAGATTGTTCAAATCTAGAGTGTTAAAATCTAATTTGACCTGCTAAATTATGTGATTAGCAGTAGCCTACAGAGTGGAACCACTTCTATGTTGTTTGGAGAAAAGCTTTATTCCTATATGAATTGATATAACACTGAAGTGCATGTGTTCAATTGATATTGTAATTAATCAAATTATGTATTATAATAATATAATAAACATTTTCATACACATTTGAAGTCGGAAGTTTACATTCACTTAGGTTGGAGTAATTAAAACTCGTTTTTCAACCATTCCACACATTTCTTGTTAACAAATTATAGTTTTGGCAAGTCTGTTAGGACTTATACCTTGTGCATGACACAAGTAATTTTTCCAACAATTGTTTACAGTTGTTTCACTTATATTTCAGTTGTTCCACTTTTGTTTCACACTTCCAGTGGGTGAGAAGTTTACATACACTATGTTGACTGTGCTTGTTAAATAGCATGGAAAATTCCAGATAAAAATGTCATGTCTTTAGAAGCATCTGATAGGCTAAATGACATAATCTGAGTCAATTGGAGGTGTACCTGTGGATGTATTTCAAGGCCTACCTTCAAACTCAGTGCCTCTCTCCTTGACATCATGGTAAAATCAAATGAAATCAGCCAAAACCTCAGAAAAAAAATTGCAGACCTCCACAGTCTGATTCATCCTTGGGAGTGTATTAAGCCTGTGTGTAGCTGGTGTAGAGGTGTCAGGCGCAGGACAGCAGATATGAGTAATAAACATAATTTACTCAAAGAATCAATAATACAATGCAATAATCTAGCCCACAATAATGGACCGTATTACATACAAACAATCACTCACAAACAAACATGGGGGAACAGAGGGTTAAATAATGAACAAGTAATTGGGGGAATGAAACCAGGTGTGTAAGACAAGGACAAAACAAATGGAAAATGAAAAGTGGATTGGCGATGGCTTGAAGGCCGGTGATGTCAACTGCCGAACGCCGCCCGAACAAGGAGAATGACCGACTTCAGCGGAAGTCGTGACAGTACCCCCACTTGACGCGCGGCTCCTTCAGCGCGCCGACACCGACCTCGGGGACGACCCGGAGAACGAGGCACAGGGCGATCCGGATGGAGACGGTGGAACTCCCGCAGCAACGAAGGGTACAAGACGTCCTCCACCGGCAACCAGCATCTCTCCTCCAGACCGTACCCCTCCCACTCCACGAGGTACTGAAGGCCCCTCGCCCGACCCCTCGAGTCCAGGATGGCTCGAACAGCATACGCCGGGGCCCCCTCAATGTCCAGAGGGGGCGGAGGAACCTCCCGCACCTCAGACTCCTGGAGTGGACCAGCCACTACCGGCCTGAGGAGAGACACATGGAATGAGGAATTAATACGGTAATCTGGGGGAAGCTGTAACCTGTAGCATACCTCGTTCAGTCTCCTCAGGACTTTGAATGGCCCCACAAACCACGGTCCCAGCCACCACAGCTAGATGTAGTAGAACCAGACTACCAGCCAGACTTGGAGCCAGAGAGAGCCTCATTCCACTGATGAGTAGAAGGTATGGGGTAGCACAGCACCACACAGACCCACATAGGTTAGGTTACCTCTCTACTCTGGTTTAAATACCCACCGTAACTCTGTGGGTATTCCTCTGGGGGCCACGCTGTGGGTATGGCCATGCCAGGGTGGGAGGGACAAGAGGCTCACCCAGTCAGGTCCTGCTTCTTTCAGCTATAGAGGGAAAATGCAGCAGCATTAGAACTACGTTGACTGTATTGGTTTAGATAGACATAAACATACAGTAAACACACAATAACCATCTGGCTCTCTTATATTTCCTCTACAGTCTTGACCTTTTGGCACGCTGGCTGTAAAGGAAGCTTGTTCTCAAGTGTCTGTCCTGTCTGTCTGTCCTAAGAACGATCAGAATGTATTTTTACATTGTTTTTATTTTAGCATATGTTTAACCCCTTATATTTGGCAATAAACTGTCCCCATACTATACAGTCGTGGCCAAAAGTTTTGAGAATATTCTCCAGAATGTTATGAAGAGTGATCAGATGAATTGCAATTAATTGCAAAGTCCCTCTTTGCCATGCAAATTAACTGAATCCCCAAAAAACATTTCCACTGCATTTCAGCCCTGCCACAAAATTACCAACTGACATCATGTCAGTGATTCTCTCATTAACACAGGTGTGAGTGTTGACGAGGACATGGCTGGAGATCACTCAGTCATGCTGATTGAGTTCGAATAACAGAATGGAAGCTTCAAAAGGACGGTGGTGCTTGGAATCATTGTTCTTCCTCTGTCAACCATGGTTACCTGCAGGGAAACACGTGTCGTCATCATTGCTTTGCACAAAAAGGGCTTCAAAGCAAGGATATTGCTGCCAGTAAGATTGCAACTAAATCAACCATTTATCGGATCATCAAGAACTTCAAGGATAGCGGATCAATTGTTGTGAAGAAGGCTTCAGGGCGCCCAAGAAAGTCCAGCAAGCGCCAGAACCATCTCCTAAAGTTGATTCAGCTGCGGGATTGGGGCACCACCAGCACAGAGCTTGCTCAGGAATGGCAGCAGGCAGGTAGGTGTGAGTGCATCTGCACGCACAGTGAGGCGAGGACTTTTGGAGGCTGGCCTGGTGTCAAGAAGGGCAGCAAAGAAGCCACTTCTCTCCAGGAAAAACATCAGGGACAGACTGATATTCGGCAAAAGGTACAGGGATTGGACTGCTGAGGACTGGGGTAAAGTATTTTTTTTTGTCCAGAGAAGACAAGGTGAGCGCTACCATCAGTTCTGTGTCATGCCATCAGTAAAGCATCCTGAGACCATTCATGTATGGGGTTGCTTCTCAGCCAAGGGAGTGGGCTCACTCACAATTTTGCCTAAGAAGACAGGCATGAATAAAGAAGGTACCAACACATCCGCCAAGAGCAACTTCTCCCAACCATCCAGGAACAGTTTGGTGATGAACAATGCCTTTTCCAGCATGATGGAGCACCTTGCCATTAGGCAAAAGTGATAACTAAGTGGCTCGGGGAACAAAACATAGATATTTTAGGTCAATGGTCAGGAAACTCCCCAGACCTTAATCCCATTGAGAACTTGTGGTCAATCCTCAAGAGGCGGGTTTTCAAAAAACCCACAAATTCTGACAAACTCCAAGCATTGATTATGCAAGAATGGGCTGCCAACAGTTGACAGCATGCCAGGGCTGATTGCAGAGGTCTTGAAAAAGAAGGGTCACCACTACAAATTTTGACCTTTTGCATCAACTTCACGTAATTGTCAATAAAAGCCTTTGACACTTATGAAATGCTTGTATATATACTTCAGTATTCCAAAGTAACATCTGACAAAAATTTCTAAAGACACTGAAGCAGCAAACTTTGTGGAAATTAATATTTGTGTCATTCTCAAAACCTTTGGCCACGACTGTACATGCTTCTATCATTTTCCTATAACTGGTTCCGGGGACATTTACACAAGTATTGTAATGCCTATGGGCTTCCTCGAGCAAAACAACCGACTAGTCTCACATTTGTTAGTGTGTAGCCCAAACGGTTTGGACGCTACAAAACAGATGAATTCAGACGAGTCCCCAGACGAGTCCCAGTCCCATGAGAGTCTCATCTTTCAATAGAGTTCGTAGGCGAGCCATTTGGATGCTACAGACGATTTTGTGAGAAGACGAATTTTCAGGATGTCTCATGGTCCGACACACATCGCTCTAGCTCTGTCACCTTTCACCACAGATGCGGAAGTGTGACATCTGCGGATTTGGTGGATAGAGACACTTCCAATGCAAAAAAATATCGCTATCTTAAACTGACAGATTTTTATGGGGATATTTTACTATGCTATTTGAATTTCTATGGGTCTGCGGAAATAGACTCTAGGGGATTTTAAATCCATTTAACTTCTATGGGCTAGGTGGTACGTCACCGTTCCACTCTATTCAACAGCCAGTGGAAGAGCGTGGCGCGAAATACAAAACCTCAAAAATGCAATAATTACAATTTTTCAAACATGACTATTTTACACCATTTTAAAGACAAGACTCTCATTAATCTAACCACATTGTCCGATTTCAAAAAGGCTTTACAGCGAAAGCAAAACATTAGATTATGTTAGGAGAGTACATAGCCACAAATAATCAGACAGCCATTTTCCAAGCAAGCATATATGTCACATAAACCCAAAACACAGCTAAATGAAGCACTAACCTTTGATGATCTTCATCAGATGACACTCCTAGGACATTAAGTTAAACAATACATGCATGTTTTGTTCAATCAAGTTCATATTTATATCCAAAAACAGCTTTTTACATTGGCATGTGATGTTCAGAACATGCATTCCCACCCAAAACTTCCGGTGAATTTGCTAAATTACTCACCATAAACGTTGACAAAATACATAACAATTATTTTAAGAATTATAGATACAGAACTCCTTTATGCAATCGTTATGTCAGACTTTAAAATAGCTTTTCGGCGAAAGCACATTTTGCAATATTCCGAGTACATAGCTCAGCCATCACGGCTAGCTATTTTGACACCCACCAACTTCGGGGCTCACTAAACTCAGAATTAATATTAGAAAAATGGTATTACCTTTGCTGATCTTCATCAGAATGCACTCCCAGGACTGCTACTTCATCAACAAATGTTGTTTTTGTTCCAAATAATCCATAGTTATGTCCAAATACCTCCGTTTTGTTTGTGCGTTCAGGTCACTATCCAAAGGGTAACACGCGAGCGCATTTCGAGACCAAAAAAAATCTAAATGTTCCTTTACCGTACTTAGAAGCATGTCAAATGCTGTTTAAAATAAATGTTTATGGTATTTTTCTCGTAAAATAGCGATAATATTCCAACCGGACAATAGTGTTTTCATTCAAAGAGGAAAAGGAAAAACAGCATGGTCGCGGGACCGCGCATACCCAGTCTCTTAGTCACCAGGCAGACCACTGACAAACTGAGCTACCATACTCTGCCCAGAGACAGGAGACGCCTCAATCTGCTTTCTGAAGGCTTTAGAGAGCCAATGGAAGCCTTAGAAAGTGCAACGTAACCCCAGAGATACTGTAGTTTCGAAAGGGAATAGAAAGAAGAACTACAAATTGTCAGACAGGCCACTTCCTGCATGGAATCTTCTCAGGTTTTTGCCTGCCATATGAGTTCTGTTATACTCACAGACACCATTCAAACAGTTTTAAATCTACTAATAATATGCATATTCTCGTTTCTGGGAAAGAGCAGTAACCAGTTTAAATCGGGTACGTTTTTTATCCGGCTGTGAAAATACTGCCCCCTAGCCCAGACAGGTTAATAGAATGTTAATGCTCAGTGGTGCTCAAATTAAGCAGTGTGTTACCATGAATAGTCAGTCAACATAATTGCTGTGGTATTGCAATTGATTTTTCTGGATGATTATGTGAGTTTTATTTGTTCATGATTTTTCTGTGCTCTAATTTGGATATTTCTATTGAGGTTTTCATATTTTTCTATCCCAAGTGTACCAATTACAGTAATTAGAGTCGCAACAATAACTCCAGATTACTAAATATACATTTTTTTTTTCATCTTCCATGCAGCAAGATTCTACTCAAAGGTTGTTGAGGTGGAAGATACAATTGTTAAACAAAGTTTCCAACATAATACTTACACTGAGTTTACAAAACATTAGGAACCCCTTCAAAATATTGAATTGGAACCCCCCCCCTCCCTCACTTCAGCATCTATTCGTTATGGGAAATGGACTCTACAAGTTGTCAAAAGTGTTCCAGAGGGTTTCTGACTCTTGATGAATCCAATTGTTTTAAGTTGGCTGGATGTACTTTGGCTGGAGGACCATTCTTGATACACACAGGAAACTTTTGAGTGTGAAAATCCCAGCAGTGTTGCAGTTCTTGACACAAACCGGTGCACCTGGCACCTACCACCATAACCCATTCAAAGGCACTGAAATATCATTCACCCTCTGAATGGCACACACACCTAAACCCACTCCAATTTGCTTTCTTCCCCAATAGGTCCACTGATGATGCAATCACCATCACACTGCACACTGCACACTGCAGGATCGATTAGGAGGTGGAGGGTCTGTCATGGTCTGGGGCTGTGTGTCACAGCATCATCGGACTGAGCTTTTTGTCATTGCAGGCAATCTCAATGCTGTGCTTGGCCAGCGAAGAGCCCAGATCTCAATCCCATTGACCACGTCTGGGACCTGTTGGATCGGAGGGTGAGGGCTAGGGCCAATCCCCCAAGAAATGTCCGGGAACTTGTAGGTGCCTTGGTGGAAGAGTGGGGTAACATCTCACAACAAGGACTGGCAAATCTGGTGCAGTCCATGAGGAGGAGATGCACTGCAGAACATAATTTAGCTGGTGGCCACAACAGATACTGACTGTTACTTTTGATTTTGACCTACCCCCTTTGTTCAGGGACACATTATTCCATTTCTGTTTGTCACATGTCTGTGGAACTTGTTCATTTTATGTCTCAGTTGTTGAATCTTGATATGTTCAATCAAATATTTACACATGTTAAGTTTGCTGAAAATAAACGCAGTTGACAGTGAGAGGACGTTTCTTTTTTTGCTGAGTTTAATTCACTTTTTATAGCCACAGTTTGCATGCCTCTTGAGCCGTATACAGCATTCCTCACTGAGTTCCTTGAATTCCTATCAGACCTTGCAGTCATGGCAGATGATATTCTTATTTTTCGTGACTTTAATATTCACATGGAAAAGTCCACAGACACACTCCAAAAGGCTTTCAGAGCCATCATCGACTCAGTGGGCTTTGTCAAACATGTCTCCGGACCTACTCACTGCCACAGTCATACTCTGGACCTAGTTTTGTCTCGTAGAATACATTTTGTGGATCTTAATGTTTTTCCTCATAATCCTGGACTATCGGACCACCATTTTATTACGGTTGTAATCGCAACAAATAATCTGCTCAGACCCCAATCAAGGATCATCAAAAGCAGTACTACAAATTATTGGATGACCCAAAGATTCCTAGATGCCTTTCCAGACTCCCTCCACCTACACAAGGACGTCAGAGTACAACAATCTGTTAACCACCTAACGGAGGAACTTATTTTAACCTTACGTAATACCCTAGATTCAGTCGCACTCCTAAAAACAAAAAACATTTGTCACAATTATAAACTAGCTCCCTGGTTTACAGAAAATACCCGAGTCCTGAAGCAAGCTTCCAGAAAATTGGAATGAAAATGGCACTTCACCAAACTGGAAGTCTTCCGATTAGCTTGGTAAGACAGTACAGTGCAGAATCGAAGATCCCTCACTGCTGCTCGATCATCCTATTTTCCCACTTAATTGAGGAGAATAAGAACAATCCTAAATGTATTTTTGATACTGTCGCAAAGCTAACTAAAAAGCAGCATTCCCCAAGAGAGGATGGCTTTCACATCAGCAGTGATAAATTCATGAACTTCTTTGACGAAGAGATCATGATCATTAGATAGCAAGGTCTGAGCAACACTGACCTAGGATCAAGGGAGACACTTAATTTTTGAAAGATCTCTTGACACGTTGATGAAAATAGTAATGGCCTCTAAACCTTCAAGCTGCATACTGGACCCAATTCCAACTAAACTACTGAAAGAGCTGCTTCCTGTGCTTGGCCCTCCTATGTTGAACATAATAAACTGCTCCCTGTCCACCGGATGTGTACCAAACTCACTAAAAGTGGCAGAAATAAAGCCTCTTTTGAAAACCTTTTCACAGAAAATATAAAAAACTTTTGGCCTATATCAAAACTCCCGTTCCTCTCAAAAATGTTAGAAAAATCTGTTGCACAGCAACTCACTGCCTTCCTGAAGACAAACAATGCATAAAAAACACTTCAGTCTGATTTTAGACCCCATCATAACACTGAGACTGCATTCGTGAATATGGTAAATTACTTTTTGCTACTATCAGC
The DNA here is from genome assembly GCF_965601325.2 of Salmo salar. Taxonomy (NCBI): domain Eukaryota; kingdom Metazoa; phylum Chordata; class Actinopteri; order Salmoniformes; family Salmonidae; genus Salmo; species Salmo salar. The sequence continues at coordinate 156,514,521 of NC_138299.1, read as the reverse complement.
ATCTGTCCTCGTGCTCCTAGACCTTAGTGCTGCTTTTGATACCATCAATCACCACATTCTTTTGGAGAGATTTGAAACCCAAATTGGTCTACATGGACAAGTTCTGGCCTGGTTTCGATCTTATCTGTCAGAATGATATCAGTTTGTCTCTGTGGATGGTTTGTCCTCTGACAAATCAACTCTATTGTTTTCACTATATATTTTACATCTTGGTTAATTTTCACTGCTATGCGGACGATACAGAGCTGTACATTTCGATGAAACATGGTGGAGCCCCAAATTTGCCCTCCCTGGAAGCCTGTGTTTCAAACATAAGGAAGTGGATGGCGGCAAATGTTTTACTTTTTAACTCAGACAGAACATAAATGCTAGTTATAGGTCCCAAGAAACAAAAAGATCTTCTGTTGGATCTGACAATTGATCTTGATGTTTGTACAGTCGTCTCAAATAAAACTGTGAAGCTCCTTGGCGTAAATCTGGACCCTGATCTCTCTATTGACGAACATATCAAGACTGTTTCAAGGACAGCTTTTTTCCATAACATAACATTGCAAAAATCAGAAACTTTCTGTCCAAAAATGATGCAGAAAAATGTATCCATGCTTTTGTCACTTCTAGAATAGACTACTGCAATGCTCTACTTTCCGGCTACCCAGATAAAGCACTAAATAAACTTCAGTTACTCCAGTGCTAGCCTCTCTACACTGGCTTTCTGTTAAGACAAGGACTGATTTCAAGGTTTTACTGCTAACCTACAAAGCATTACATGACTTGCTCATATCTATCTTTCTGATTTGGTCCTGCCTTACATACCTACACATACGCTACGGTCACAAGACACAGGTCTCCTTATTGTCCCTAGAATTTCTAAGCAGGGCTTTCTCCAATAGAGCTCAATTTTTATGGAATGGTCTGCCTATCCATTTTGAGAGACGAAGACTCGGTCTCAACCTTTAAGGCGTTATTGAAGACTCATCTCTTCAGTATGTACCATGATTGAGTGTAGTCTGGCCCAGTGGTGTGAAGGTGAACGGAAAGATACTGGAGCGACGAACCGCCATTGCTGTCTCTGCCTAGCAGGTTCCCTTCTCTCAGGGATTCACAGGGATTCTCTGTCTCCAACCCTATTACCCTAAGTCACTGGCTTACTGGTGCTCTTCCATGCCGTCCCTAGGAGGGGTGCGTCACTTGAGTGGGTTGAGTCTCTGACGTGATCTTCCTGTCCGGGTTGGCGCCCCCCTCGGGTTTGTGCCATGGGGGAGATCTTCGTGGGCTATACTCTGTCTTGTCTCAGGGTAGTAAGTTGGTGGTTAAAGATATCTAGTGGTATGGAGGCTGTGCTTTGGCAGAGTTGGTGGGGTTATATCCTGCCTGATTGGCCCTGTCCAGGGGTATAGTCGGACAGGGCCACAGTATCTTCCGACCCCTCCTGTCTCAGCCTCCAGTAATTATGCTGTAATAGTTTGTGTCAGGGGGCTAGGTTCACTGCTATATCTGGAGTATTTCTCCTGTCTTATCCGGTGTCCTGTGTGAATTTAAGTATGCTCCCTCTAATTCTCTCTCTCTTTCTCTCTTTGTCTTTCTCTTCTCTCGGAGGACCTGAGCCCTGGGACCATGCCTCAGGACTACCTGGCCTGATGACTCCTTACTGTCCTCAGTCCACCTGGTCGTGCTGCTGTTCCAGTTTCAACTGAACCCTGACCTGTTCACCGGACGTGCTGCCTTGTCCCGGACCTGCTGTTATCAACTCTCTCACTCTACCACACCTGCTGTCTCTAACGTTTGAACATCTTGGCCATATACTCTTATAATCTCTACCTGGCACAGTCAGAAGAGGACTGGCGTACCCTCAGAGCCTGGTTCCTCTCCAGGTTTCTTTCTAGGTTCCTGTGTAGATCCAGCATGCCTAGAGGACTAGACTGCAGTGGAAATATAAGAGAGCCAGCATGCAAAGAGGACTAGACTGTTGGGGAAAAACTTTGTGGAGGCAGAGTGCCAAGGGCACTAGACTGTGGTGGAAATATAAAAGAGTAAACGTGCAAAGAGGATTAGACTATAGAGGAAATACTGTGTAGAGCCAGCGTGCCAAGGGGACTAGACTGTGGTGGAAATATAAGAGAGGAAACATACCAAGGGGAAAAGACTGAAGGGAAATACTGTGTAGAGTCAAAATGCCATTAGGACAAGTCTTTAGGAGAAATATAAGAGAGCCAGATGGTTATTGTGTGTCTACTGTATGTTTATGTCTATATAAACCATTACAGTCTAATTAGGGCTTACACTGGTGCATACAGTCTATATATCTGAAAGAAGCAGGACCTGACTGAGTGAGCAGAGCAGCCTCTAGCCCCTCCCTTCCTTGCACGGCCATACCCACAGTGTGGCCCCCAGAGGAATCCCCACAGAGGTACGGTGGGTATTTAACCCAGAGTAGAGAGGTAACCTGACCTATGTGGGTTTGTGTGGTGCTGTATTACGCCATCCCTTCTACACATCAGGGGAATGAGGCTCTCTCCGACTCCTGCTCTGGATCCAAGTCTGGCTGGTAGTCTGGTTCTACTACATCTAGCTGTGGTGGCTGGTGGGCTTGCCTTGCTCTCATCTGCCTCTGCCTCTGGGCTGGAGTCTGTCAGATGCAGGCTCCAAGGCACCCCTCGTCCTCCGGCGTTCTCCCAGCACGGGGACTTTGTCATCGGGGGTGTTTTCTCCATGCACTACAACATGCACACTGTGGATCACAGCTACACCAGCATGCCTGAGCCCCTGCAGTGCACAGGGAGGTCAGTGAACGCAAGAGAGAACAGGGGACAGGACTGTGGATGTGTGGGTAGACAGCTAAATTGTGTTTTAAAGACAGAGAAACAGTGTGTTTAAAGACAGATTAACAGTGTTTTTAAGACAGATAGTGTTTGAAAGAGACAAACAGTGTGTTTAAAGACAGATAAGCAGTGTTTTAAAGAGACAAACATTGTTTTAAAGACAGGTAAACAGTGTTTTAAAGACAGATAAACAGTCCGTTTAAAGACAGATTAACAGTGTGTTTAAAAACAGATAAGAAGTGTGTTTGTGTATGAGAGTGTAGTTAAAGCCTACTGTTACAATGGATCACATTTTCAAATGCAGGCTATCCTTCAATGTCCTCAATTACAGACAATAAAAGTGTAGGCATATGGGCGGTATGGAAAATAATACTAGATATTTGGCTGTTTGCATTTGTAACATTCTATAGGCTAGTTTATGATTCATCAGGAGGTGCTCACTAACCCATCTTCTATTTACAGTATGGATTCCCGTGAGTTGCGCTTCTCGCGCGCCCTGGTCTTCGCTGTTGAGGAGATTAACAACAGTTCATACCTTCTACCGGGTGTCACGCTTGGTTATCAAGTGCACGACTCCTGCTCCTCGGTCCCGATGGCCGTGAAAGTGGCCTTCCAGCTGGCTAACGGCATGGACCCCATGTTTGATACCGGAGAACAGTGCTCTGGTTCGGCTACAGTGACAGCTATTGTTGGCGAGTCTGCCTCGACGCCTACCATCAGCATGTTGCGCATCATCGGCCAATTCGGCATTCCTCAGGTAAACTCATATGGAAAGAAATCATTCAGCTTCTTTTAATTTACTGTATTCCTAGTGTATATTCTCCTCTCTTTCAGGAATGAGTTCAACTTTTAATTCCCTGTGTTCCAACTGTATTCTCCTCTCTTTCAGGAATATACATTTCTGTGTGAAATTATGTGGAGAAAGGCATTTGAACATAGACTGAGGAAAATGAGTCTGGAGAATGTCTGGAGGCATTTGAACATGATCTGAGGACTCTCTTTCATAGGCTACGTTGTTATGGGAGACCAGAGATTGGTGTCACACTTTTGTGTATCCTTTTCAACCTGGCCTAATGAAAAACAATGAATTGGCTTATTCTTATAATGTCTCCCTAACATCAAACTACATAGCTAAATTTAAAAAAGCAGGAAGTAGCCAATACATTAGAGTTGTTAGGCCGTTCTTAGGCTGTTCTTTCTAATGTTTTCGACTGTCTGTTTTTACCTAGGTGAGCCACTCTTCCACCTGTGCGTGTCTGAGTGATAAGAAACAGTATCCAACCTTCTTCAGAACCATCCCCAGTGACCAGTTCCAGGCTGCCGCTCTGGCCCACCTCATCAGGCACTTCGGCTGGACCTGGATTGGGGCGGTCCGTTCCGACTCTGACTACGGTAATAACGGGATGGCGGCTTTCCTACAGGCAGCACAAGAGGAAGGCATCTGTGTGGAGTATTCTGAAGCCTTCTCCCGTACCAACCCACTCAGCAGAGTGCAACGGGTGGCCGACGTGATCCGCAGGTGATCCATGATTACTTGTGAACTTCTCAGTCATACAAATGCAAGACTATATTTATAAAAAATACTATTGTTATTCATTTCTCTCTTTTCCCAAAGCTGATCTGTGAGACCAACATGATTTGCATATCTTAAGCTTGTCAAAAGTGTTGATTAATACTAATGTTCATGTTCACTTCACTGAGACATTCCAATGAATGACAAACATGACCAGCATATTAACAATATGATATAATCATGTTCCCCAGCTCCACAGCAAGGGTGGTGGTTGCATTCGTAGCCTCTGGGGACATGAGAATCCTGCTGGAGGAGATGGATCGCCTGCCCTCTCCGCCACGCCAGTGGATCGGGAGCGAGACCTGGGTCACTGACCCAGATATGCTGCGCTTCGGCCTGTGTGCTGGGGCCATCGGATTTGGCATCCAACGCTCTGTCATCCCCGGCCTCAGGGACTTCCTCCTGGACCTCTCCCCACAGAAGGTGTCCAATTCTCCCCTGCTCACTGAGTTCTGGGAGGGAGCCTTTGGCTGTAGACTGGGGATAGGTATCTATCTATCCATCCATCCATTCATCCATCCATCCATCCATTCATCTGTCTCTTTTTCTATATATATCTTTTTACATGTCTGTCTGTCTGTCTGTCTGTCTGTCTGTCTGTCTGTCTGTCTGTCTGTCTGTCTGTCTGTCTGTCTGTCTGTCTGTCTGTCTGTCTGTCTGTCTGTCTGTCTGTCTGTCTGTCTGTCTGTCTGTCTGTCTGTCTGTCTGTCTGTCTGTCTGTCTGTCTGTCTGTCTGTCTGTCTGTCTGTAGGGACCTCTACAGGTGTTGGGGTTGAGGAGAAGGTGTGTGATGGCAGTGAGGATATACAGCAGCTACAGGTTCCCTACACAGATACATCCCAGCTACGTGTCACTAACATGGTGTATAAAGCTGTTTACGCCATAGCACACGCCATCCACAGCATTGCTTGCGAAGAGAGAGAAAACTCCACTGTGAACTGTGACATAAACCTTCATGTGAAGCCAACACAGGTGAATGACAAGACGATTGTATAATGTCCTGATTGATATGTTTATTTAGACTACATGTATGAAGAACTAAGAGTTCTCATTATACATTATAAATTCTTCTGAAGTAACACGTGTGATAAATATGAGTTGAATTAATGTTCTGTTTCTCTCTCTCCATCTCTCTTCCCTTCTCTCCATTTCTGTCTTTCCATCTTTCTTCCCCTCTCTACATCTATCTCTCCATCTCTCTTCCCCCCACTCATCTCTCTCTTCCTTTATCTCCATCTCTCTTCACCTCTCTCCTTCTCTCTCGTCCCCTCTCTCTCTCTCTCCCTTCCCTTCCATCCCCCAGGTCCTGGAGAGATTGAGGAGGGTGAACTTCTCTCGTAATGGGTACCAGGTGTCTTTCGATGCCAACGGGGACCCAGTGGCCACCTATGAGCTGGTCAACTGGCAGAGACGGGAGAGTGGGAAGATGGAGTTTGTGACAGTGGGGCTCTATAATGCGTCCCTGCCTCCTGACCAGAGGCTTGACATCGAGAAGGAAATCACCTGGGTAAAGAACAGTACACAAATACCTGTGTCAGTGTGCAGTGAGAGCTGTCCCCCAGGCACTCGTAAGGCTGTACAGAAGGGAAAGCCTGTATGCTGTTATGACTGTATCCAATGTGCAGAGGGAGAGATCAGTAATAAAACAGGTAGGACAATAGGAATAGTTGGCTTAAAACGTGTAGTAATTTCTATCACGGTTTACTAAGAAGTGGTTTATTCATATTACCAGCACTACAAAGGTAGTGTCTGTCAATCACGATCCTATTCTTATTATCTCATGTAAGCTGCACATTAATTCAACATTCTTTATTGTAAACTGCCAAAGTGCAGCATTGTGGGACATGTATTTGTAAATAAATAAAACCTGAAACTATTATTATTAACATTTGATGTCTGTTGTTTTGTCCTGGTCAGATTCTTCAGACTGTCTGATCTGTCCCGAGGAGTACTGGCCCAACGCTGAGAGAGACCGCTGTATCCTTAAGCCTGTGGAGTTCCTGTCCTTCCACGAGGTCCTCGGAATCATCCTGACCGCCTGCTCTGTGGGCGGGTCTTGTCTGGCCATCGCCACGGCAACTGTCTTCTACCGCCACCGAACTTCAGCCATCGTCAGGGCAAACAACTCTGAGCTGAGCTTCCTGCTGCTCTTCTCCTTGGCTCTGTGTTTTCTGTGTTCTCTTACTTTCATTGGCCGGCCCTCTGAATGGTCCTGTATGCTGCGTCACACAGCGTTTGGGATCACCTTCGTCCTCTGCATCTCTTGTGTTCTGGGGAAAACAATAGTGGTGTTGATGGCCTTCAGGGCTACGCTTCCAGGCAGTAATGTCATGAAATGGTTTGGTCCTCCACAGCAGAGATTGACTGTAGTGTCCTTCACGTTTGTCCAGGCTTTGATATGCACTCTGTGGTTGGTCCTGTCCCCTCCCTTCCCCATTAAAAACCTCACTACCTACAAGGAAAAGATCATTCTAGAGTGTGATGTGGGTTCAGCTATTGGTTTCTGGGCTGTGTTGGGGTATATAGGACTCCTGTCTCTCTTATGCTTTGTGCTGGCTTTTCTGGCTAGGAAGCTGCCTGATAACTTCAATGAGGCCGAATTCATCACCTTCAGCATGCTCATATTCTGTGCAGTCTGGATCACCTTTATCCCAGCTTATGTCAGCTCTCCTGGGAAGTTCACTGTAGCTGTGGAGATCTTTGCCATCATCACCTCTAGCTTTGGGTTGTTCTTTCTATTATTTGTTCCTAAATGCTTTATTATTCTGTTCAGGCCGGAGAAGAACACTAAGAAACACCTTATGGTGAAGACATCCAATGATATACGTTATTAAGAAATGATTGAGGGGAAAAACATTGTAACGTTCAGTTATATGGTTTATTATACAGTTAGGTAGGACTAGTCTGACAGAGATGACCAACAATTTAGCAGCTAATCATTGGTAACATTGTAATTAGTAACATGACACAGGTTCACTTTAGATATTCCAATGTTATGAGACATTGTTCAAATCTACAGTTTTTAAATCTAATTTGACCTGCTAAATGATGTGATTAGCAGTAGCCTACAGAGTGGAACCACTTCCATGTTGTTTGGAGAAAAGCTTTAATCCTATGAATTGATATAACATTGACGTGTGTCATGACGTTGGCCTGTGGGTAAGGTTTATGACCCCCCCATAAATACCTTTCCCCCTTCCCCTCTCTTACTGACCCTACTGAAGGACTGCTGTCCTGTTAAATATAGAGAGTCTGGGAACATCAAACAAATGTGGAAAGGTACCACATATTTTGTTAATAAAACCAGTTGGAAATATGCTTGGGAACGTAATGAGTATGTATGTCAGTTCGGTTGTCATCTGAGACATTATGACTGACGACAGGACGACATAAACTGTATCTGAGAAAGTATACACCCTCTAGTTATCAGAGTCACATGGAATTGTTATGCAATTGAAATGTTTGATATTGAAAATGTTTGTTAGGAGATGAAATGTAATTTTAGCTTCCGAATGAGAGATTTGGGTTTTCATAAGGAAACTGCCCTGCTCGATCAGTGGCCCAACCCTGTGAAGAGACCAAGGGGTTATAAACGATGAAACACCTCCATCCCCCTCCCAACTATATAATCCTTTGACGAAAAGATAACCAGGTAGTTCCAGTACGAGAGGCCTGCAGCCTCTACGTTAGAAGGACACACATGTCAACTAAGCCAACCTCGGCGTGAGCTATGGTATGAACTGGTATGAACTTTGAGCTTATTCACTACAGAAGTGCTACTTCCTAGCCGTTGAGTTAGCAGAGGCCGCTGTAACGTGGGCTAGGAAAGTACGGACGACGGATCCAGTCTAACAGACGGACGAAGATACCACCACGTATCCAATTGACCACCAGAGACATTCTTCCGAGTAACAGGAAGATCTGTTGGCCAACCCGGCCAGCATCTACGACCAATCTACCGAAGCGCAGCTCAGAGTAAATATTTATTGCATTTTCCTTTTCCAAATGGGCGGTAATTTAGAATGCATAAGATAATGTATTTACGATAGCATAGCTGCTGTTTCTCTGTTCCTAAATCTTCCCGCTCTTTCATTCAAGCCCAACCCCCTTTCCTTTGTGTAACCAGCCGTCATATCTGTTCCGTCTACTGGGACGTTTTCTGTATGACGACATTGTATTCTGTAAGATTTGTAATTCTGTGTGATTAGTTAGGTATTTAGTAAATAAATAATTAAACCCAATTTTGTATTGCTGATTCAACTTGTTAGCCAGGATTCGTGAAGATAGCCAAGAACTTACAACTTTCATTATGAGACTGAAAATAAGACAAGGGTTAATATTGACTGCTATCGAGGTAAAATATTACTAAGTATTTTAAGAGTTTATTCGGAAGATAACAGCTCTATAAACGTTCTTCCGTGGTGCCCCGACTTTCTAGTTAATTAAATTTACATGATTAGCTTAATCAAGTAATATTAATTACAGAGAAATAATTTTATAAGTTAGCATGTCATATCACTTAATCCGGCATAGCCAAAGACACGACACGTGCATGTGTTCAATTGATATTGTAATTCATCATATTATGTATTATAATAATATAATAAACATTTTCATACACAGTTGAAGTCGGAAGTTTACATACACTTAGGGTAGAGTCAATAAAACTCGTTTTTCAACAACTCCACACATTTTTTTTAAAACAAATTATAATTTTGGCAAGTCTGTTAGGACATCTACTTTGTGCATGACACAAGTCTTTTTTCCAAAAATTGTTTACAGTTGTTTCACTTATAATTCACTGTTTCATACTTCCAGTGGTTGAGAAGTTTACATTCTCTAAGTTGACTGTGCCTTTAAATAGCTTGGAAATTTCCAGAAAAATATGTCATGGCTTTAGAAGCTTCTGATAGGCTAATTGACATAATTTGAGTCAATTGGAGGTGTACCTGTGGATTTATTTCAAGGCCTACCTTCAAACTAAGTGCCTCTCTGCTTGACATCATGGTAAAATCAAAAGAAACAGCCAAGACCTCAGAAAATAATTTGTAGACCTCCACAGTCTGGTTCATCCTTGGGAGAGTAATAAGCCTGTGTGTAGCTGGTGTAGAGGAGTCCGGCGCAATAACAAACCATATTACATACAAACAATCACTCACAAACAAACATGGGGGAACAGAGGGTTAAATAATGAACACGTAATTTTGGGGATGAAACCAAGTGTGTAAGACAAGGACAAAACAAATGGAAAATGAAAAGTGGATCGGCAATGACTAGAACAAGGAGAGGGACTGACTAAGGCAGAAGTCCTGACAGTACCCCCCCTTGACGCGCGGCTCCAGCAGAGTGCCGACACCGACCCCGGGGATGACCCGGAGGACGAGGCGCAGGGCGATCTGGATGGAGACGGTGGAACTCCCGCAGCAACGAAGGGTACAAGACGTTCTCCACCGGCACCCAGCATCTTTCCTCCGGACTGTACCTCACCCACTCCATGAGGTACTGAAGGCCCCTCACCCAACGCCTCGAGTCCAGGATGGCTCGAACAACATATGCCGGGGCCCCCTCGATGTCCAGAGGGGGCGGAGGAACATCCTGCACCTCACACTCCTGGAGTGGACCAGCCACCAGGGGACACATGAAACGAGGGAATAATGCAGTAATCTGGGGGAAGATGTAACCTGTAGCATACCTCGTTCCGTCTCCTCAGGACTTTGAATGTCCCCACAAACCGCGGGCCCAGCTTCCGGCAGGGCAGGCGGTGGGGCAGGTTTCGGGTCGAGAGCCAGACACTGTCCCCCTGTGCTAACACCGGGGCCTCACCGCGGTGGCGGTCGGCGCTCACCTTCTGCCGCCTCACGGCCCGTTATAGGTGCACATGAGCGGCATCCCAGGTCTCCTCCGAGCGCTTAAACCATTCATCCACGGCAGGAGCCTTGATCTGGCTGTGATGCCAAGGTGCCAGAACCGGCTGATACCCCAGTACGCACTGGAAGGAGTAGAGGTTAATGGAGGAGTGGCGGAGTGAGTTTTGGGCCATCTCTGCCCAGGGGATGAACACCGCCCACTCACCCGGCCGGTCCTGGCAATATGACTGCAGAAACCTACCCACATCCTGGTTTACTCTCTCCACCTGCCCGTTACTCTCGGGGTGAAAAATTGAGGTGAGGCTGACCGAGACCCCCAGACGTTCCATGAACGCCCTCCATATCCTGGACGTGAACTGGAGACCCCAATCTGAGACTTTGTTCTCAGGCATCCCGTAGTGTAGGAAGACATGAGTGAACAGGGCCTCCTAAGTCTGTAGGGCCGTAGGGAGACCGGGCAAAGGGAGGAGATGGCAGGACTTAGAAAACCGATCCACATCGACCAGGATCGTGGTGTTGCCCTGTGAGGGAGGAAGATCCGTCAGGAAGTCCACCGAAAGGTGCGACCACGGCCGTTGTGGAACGGGTAGGGTTTGTAACTTCCCTCTGGGCTGGTGCCTGGGAGCCTTGCACTGGGCGCACACAGAGCAGGAGGAAACAGAAACCCTCACGTCCTTGGCCAAGGTGGACCACCAGTACTTCCCACTAAGACAGCGTACCGTCCGACCGATGCCAGGATGACCAGAGGAGGGTGACGTGTGGGCCCAATAGATCAACCGGTCGCAGACAGCAGATGGAACGTACAGACGCCCAGCTGGACACTGGAGAGGAGTGGGCTCTGTACGTAACGCCCGCTCGATATCCGTGTCCAGCTCCCACACTACCGGCGCCACTAGGCAAGAGGCCGGGAGTATGGGAGTGTGATCCATTGACCGCTCCTCTGTGTCATACACCGGGGACAGTGCTTTTGCCTTAGCGTTCTGGGAACCTGGTCGGTAGGACAAGGTGAACACAAAATGAGTAAAAAACATGGCCCACCTTGCCTGGCGAGGGTTCAGTCTCCTCGCCACCAGGATGTACTCCATATTGCGGTGGTCAGTCCAGATGAGAAAAGGGTGTCTCGCCCCCTCAAGCCAATGTCTCCACGCCTTCAGAGCCTTGACGACAGCCAAAAGCTCCCGGTCCCCAACATCATAGTTTCGCTCGCCGGGCTGAACTTCTTCGAAAAGAAGGCACAGGGGCGGAGCGTCGGTGTGACAGCTTCGGTGAGAGAGCATGGCTCCTATCCCAGCCTCGGACGCGTCCACCTCCACTATGAACGCCAAAGAGGGATCTGGATGAGCCAGCACGGGAGCCGAGGTAAACAGAGCCCTCAGGTGACATTTACATTTTAGTCATTTAGCAGACACTCTTATCCAGAGCGACTTACATTAGAAATGCATACATTTCAATTCATTTCATACATTTTTTTTTTTATCTCGTACTGGCCCCCCGTGGGAATCGAACCCACAACCCTGGCGTTGCAAACACCATGCTCTACCAACTGAGCCACAGGGTGACCAAAAGCCCTGTCCGCCACAGCCAACCACTGCAATCGCACAGGTCCCCCTTCAGCAGTGAGGTAATGGGAGCTGCTACCTGACCAAAGCCCCGGATTAACCTCCGGGGCTTGGCAAACACTAGGAACCGCTCTACTTCCTTTACCGTGCTGGGAGTCGGCCAATTACGCACGGCTGAAACGCGGTCACTCTCCTTCTCCACCCCTGAAGTGGAAATGCGGTACCCTATGAAGGCGACGGACTGTTGGAAGAACAGACATTTCTCAGCCTTCACGTACAGGTCTTGCTTCAACAGTCGACCAAGCACCCTGCGCACCAGCGACACATGCTCGGCGCGTGTAGCGGAGTATATCAGAATGTCGTCGATATACACCACTACACCCTGCCGTGTAGGTCCCGGAAATTGTCGTCCACAAAGACCTGGATGACTGATGGAGCATTCATCAATTCGTAAGACATGACGAGGTACTCATAGTGCCCTGAGGTGGTACTAAATGCCGTCTTCCACTCGTCCCCCTCCCGTATGCACTCCTGAGATCCAATTTTGTGAAGAAGCGCGCCCCGTGCATTGACTCGATCGCACTGGCGATGAGAGGCAGCAGGTAGCTGTACCTCACCGTGATCGGATTGATACCCCGATAGTCAATACACGGGTGCAGACCTCCATCCTTCTTCTTCACAGAACATAAACTTGAGGAGGCAGGTGAAGTGGAGGGCTGAATGTATCCCTGCCGCAGGGATTCGGAGACATATGTTTCCATAGCCACCGTCACCTCCTGTGACAGAGGATACACGTGACTCCTGGGAAGTGCTGCGTCTACCAGGAGATTTATCGCACAATCCCCCCGTCGACAGGGTGGTAATTGAGTCGCCTTCGAGAGCCGAATCGGCATATTCTGAGGGGATGCGCAAGGTGGAGACCTGGTATGGACTTTCCACCGTAGTCGCACCGATGGAAACCCCTACACACCACCCTGAGCACTTTCGTGACCACCCCTTGATAGTCTTCTGTTGCCACGAAATAGTGGGGTCATGACAGGCCAACAAGGGTAGGCCCAGCACCACGGGAAATGCAGGAGAATTAATAAGGAAGGGACTGATTCTCTCCTTGTGACCCTCCTGCGTAACCATGTCTAGTGGAGCGGTGGCCTCCCTAATCAGCCCTGATCCTAATGGTCGACTATCTAGGGCGTGCACAGGGAAGGGCATAACCACAGGAACAAGGGGGATCCCTAAACTATGGGCAAATGAAGGGTCAATAAAATTCCCAGATGCGCCTGAATCTACGAGCGCCTTATGCTGGGAATGCAGGGAAAACTCAGGAAATGTAATAAACACATACATGTGAGCAACAGGGGGCTCTGGGTGAGCGTGGTTCCATCTCACCTGGGGTGACACGATAGTGCCCTGCCTGCTTCCTCGACTCTCTGAGGAACCCCCCCAGCACCGACCAGCAGTGTGCCCTCTGCGGCCACAGATGGTGTAGGGAATGGCCCCTCCTCCGGTCGCACTAAGCGCAGCATCTCCCAGCTCCATGGGCATCGGAGCGGAGCTGCTTGGAGATGGAACTGACAGGCCCCAATCCGGACGTCCGCGGGTAGCAAGGAGGTTGTCCAGCCGGATGGACAGGTCCACTAGCTGGTCCAACGTGAGGGTGGTGTCTAGGCAGGCCAGATCCCGACGGACGTCCTCGCTCAGACTGCACTGGTAGTGATCGATCAGGGCCCTGTCGTTCCATCCCGCGCTGGCGGCCAGGGTCCGGAAGTCCAAAGTGAAATCCTGTGCGCTCCTCGTCCCCTGACTCAGGTGGAACAAACGTTCACCTGCCGCTCGACCCTCAGGCGAGTGCTTGAAAGCTGCCCGAAAGCGGTGGGTGAACTCTGCATAATGGTCCAATGGCGCCGCATCTCCTTCACTCCATACGGCGTTGGCCCACTCCAGGGCTTTGCCTGAGAGGTAGGAGACGAGGGTGGACACGCTCTCACGTCCCGAAGGAGCCGGGTGGACGGTCGCAGGTAGTGTTCCAACTGGAGTAGGAACCCCTGGCATCCGGCAGCCGTCCCATCATACTCCCTCGGGAGCGCGAGCCGAATCCCACTGGGACCGGGTGAAGGAGGGGGGTCTGCTGTAGTGGGGCTGGTGGGGGCGCTTGAAGACCTCCTCCTCTCTCCTAACGATCTATCGTCTGCAACACTCGATCCATGGCGGTGCCCAGACGTTGCAAAAGGGTCGAGTGCTGCTGGACGCACTCCTCTACTGCCACAGAGAGGGTGTCTGCTCCTGCTGACTCCATTCAAGGAGAGTGATTCTTTAATGAGCCTGTGTGTAGCTGGTGTAGAGGAGTCAGGCGCAGGACAGCAGATATGAGTAATAAATGTAATTAAATCAAAGAATCAATAATACAATGCAATAATCTAGGGCACAATAACGGACCGTATTAAATACAAACAATCACTCACAAACAAACATGGGGGAACAGAGGGTTAAATAATGGACAAGTAAATGGGGGAATGAAACCAGGTGTGTAAGACAAGGACAAAACAAATGGAAAATAAAAAGTGGATCGGCGATGGCTAGAAGGCCGGTGACGTTGACCACCGAACGCCGCCCGAACAAGGAGAGGGACCGACTTCGGAAGTAGTAGTGACAGGGAGCAATTTCCAAACGCCTGAAGCAACCACGTTCATCTGTACAAACAATAAAACGCAAGTAAAAACACCATGGGACCACGCAGGCGTCATACAGCTCAGGAAGAAGACGCGTTCTGTCTCCTTGAGATTAACGTACTTTGGTGTGAAAAGTGCAAATCAATCCCAGAACAACAGCAAAGGACCTTGTGAAGATGCTGGAGGAAACAGGTACGAAAGTATCTTTTTCCACAGTAAAACGAGTCCTATATCGACATAACCTGAAAGGCCGCTCAGCAAGGAAGAAGCCACTGCTCCAAAACCACCATAGAAATGCCAGACTACGGTTTGCAACTGCACATGGGGACAAAGATCGTGACCATCTTTATGTTTGGAGGAAAAAGGAGGAGGCTTGCAAATCGAAGAACACCATCCCAACCGTGAAGCATGGGGTGGCAGAATCATGTTGTTGGGTTGCTTTGCTGCAGGAGGGACTGGTGCACTTCACAAAATAGATGGCATCATGAAGATGGAATATTATGTGGATATATTGAAGCAACATCTCAAGACATCAGTCAGGATGTTAAAGCTTGGTTGCAAATGGGTATTCCAAATGGACAGTGACCCCAAGCATACTTCCAAAGTTGTGGCAAAATGGCCTAAGGACAACAAAGTCAAGGTATTGGAGTGGCCATCACAAAGCCCTGACATCAATGCAATAGAACATTTGTAGGCAGAACTGAAAAAGTGTGTGCGAGCTAGGAGGCCGACAAACCTGATTCAGTAACACCAGCTCTGTCAGGAGGAATGGGCCAAAATTCACCCAACTTATTGTGGGAAGCTTGTGGAAGGCTACCCAAAACGTTCAACCCAAGTTAAACAATTTGAAGGTAATGCTACCAAATATTAATTGAGTGCATGTAAACTTCTGACCCACTGGGAATGTGATGAAAGAAATGAAAGCTGAAATAAGTCATTTTCTCTAGAACATTCTTAAAATAAAGTGGTGATCCTTAGTGACCTAAAACAGGGAATCTTTATTTGGATTAACACCTGTTGAGGACAGACGTTCTGCTAGCGGAACCCCCTAGCCAACATCCAATGGAACAGCACGGCGCAAAATACAAAACCTAAAAAATCTAATAATTTCAATTTCTCAAACATACGACTATTTTACACCATTTTAAAGATACACATTTCCTTAATCCAACCACATTGTCTGATTTCAAAAAGGCTTTACAGCGAAAGCAAAACATTAGATTGTGTTAGGAGAGTACATAAACAAAAGTAACAACACAGCCATTTTCCAAGCAAGGATATATTTCACAAAAACCCAAAACACAGCTAAATGAGGCACTAACCTTTGACGATCTTCATCAGATGACACTCCTAGGACATCATGTTACACAATACATGTATGTTTTGTTTGATAAAGTTCATATTTATATCCAAAAACAGCATTTTACATTGGCACATGATGTTCAGAAAATGTATTCCCACCATAAACCTCCGGTGAATTTACAAAAATACTCATCATAAACGTTGACAAAATATATAACAATTATTTTAAGAATTATAGGTACAGTAATCCTTTATGCAACCGCTGTGTCAGATTTTAAAATATCTTTACGGAGAAAGCACATTTTTTCAATATTCTGAGTACATAGCTCGCCATCACTGCAAGCTATACAGACACCCGCCAAGTTCGGTGTCACCTAAACTCAGAATTAGTATTATAAATATTCTCTTACTTTTGCTGATCTTCGTCAGAATGCAATCCCAGGACTGCCACTTCCACAAGAAATGTTGTTTTTGTTCGAAATAATCCATATTTATGTCCAAATACCTCTGTTTTGTTCGTGCGTACAGAGCACTATCCAAAGGCATAACGCGCGAGCGCAGTACCAGAGACGAAAAGTCAAAATGTTCCATTACGTTCTTAGAAGCATGTCAAATGCTGTTTAAAATCAATCTTTATGGTATTTTTAATGTAAAAATGTGCTAATATTCCAACCGGACAATATTAATTGAAGAAGAAAAAGAAGGAACGGCACGATCGCGGGATTGCGCATTGTCCCCAGGCAGTCCACTCAGTGACTGAGCTCCTATACTCTGCCCAGTGACAGGAGAATGCTGAAATAACTTTCTGAAGGCTTTTGACAGCCAATGGAAGCCTTAGGAAGTGCAACGTGACCCCACAGACACTTTAGTTTCGATAGAGATTCAAAAGAAGAACTACAATTCTCAGACTTTCCACTTCCTGGTTGGATTGTTCTCAGGTTTTTGCCTGCCATATGAGTTCTGTTATACTCACAGACACCATTCAAACAGTTTTAGAAACATCAGAGTGTTTTCTATCCAAATATACTAATTATATGCATATTCTAGTTTCTGGGCAAGAGTAGTAACCAGTTTAATTTGGGTACGTTTTTCATCCGGCCGTGAAAATACGGCCCCCTATCCAAAACAGGTTTTAAATGTCAGGAATTTTGAAAAACTGAGTTTAAATGTATTTGGCTAAGGTGAATGTAAACTTCATACTTCACCTGTAAGTGAGGCAACGTGCACAGAGGACTATACTGTAGGGTAAATATAAGAGAGGAAGCATACCAAGAGGACTAGACTTTAGAATAAATTCTGGTACTGCCAGCATGCCGAGAGGACTAGACTGTTGGGGAAATACTGAATAGAGCCAGCTTGCAAAGAGGACTAGATTGTAGGTTAAATAGACTGTCGCAGAATTACTGTGAAGAGACAGCGTGCCTGGAGGACTAGACTATAGAGGAAATATAAGTGAGGCAAAGTGCCAAATGAACTAGACAGTGGGTTAAATACTGTGCAGAGCCAGCGTGCCAAGAGGCCTAGACTGTTGGGTAAATACTGTGTAGAGCCAGCGTACCAAGAGGACTAGACTGTAGAGGAAATATAAGTGAGGCAAAGTGCCAAATGAACTAGACAGTGGGGTAAATACTGTCAGAGCCAGCGTGCCAAGAGGACTAGACAGTAAGGGAAATATTAGAGAGGCTAATGGTTATTGTGTGTCTAATGTATGTTTATGTCTATCTAAACCATTACAGTCTACGTAGTTCTGATTCTGGTGCATAAACTCTCTATAGCTGAAAGAAGAAGGACCTGACTGGGTGAGCAGAGCAGCCTCTAACCCCTCCCTTCCTGGCATGGCCATACCCACAGTGTGGCCCCCAGAGGAATCCCCACAGAGGTACGGTGGGTATTTAACCCAGAGTAGAGAGGTAACCTAACCTATGTGGGTCTGTCTGGCGCTGTGCTACCCCATACCTTCTACACATCAGGGGAATGAGGCTCTCTCTGGCTCCTGCTCTGGATCCAAGTCTGGCTGGTTGTCTGGTTCTACTACATCTAGCTGTGATGGCTGGTGGGCTTGCCTTGCTCACATCTGCCTCTATCTCTACCTCTGCTTCTGGGCTGGAGTCTGTCAGATGCAGGCTCCAAGGCACCCCTCGTCCTCCGGTGTTCTCCCAGGACGGGAACTTTGTCATCGGGGGTGTCTTCTCCATCCATTACTACATGCACACTATGGATCACAGCTACACCAGCATGCCTGAGCCCCTGCAGTGCACAGGGAGGTCAGTGAGCGCAAGAGGGAGCAGGGGACAGGACTGTGGCTGTGTGGGTAGACAGATAAATTGTGTTTTAAAGACAGAGAAACAATGTGTTTAAAGACCGATAAACAGTAAGTTTAAAGACAGAGAGACAGTGTGTTAATGACAGAGAAACAATGTGTTTAAAGAAAGATAAACAATGTGTTTAAAGAAGATAATCAGTGTTTTAAAGACAGATAAACAGTGTTTTAAAGACAGATAAACAGTGTTTTAAAGACAGTTAAACAATGTTTTAAAGACAGATAAACAGTGCTTTTAAAGACAGATTAACAGTGTGTTTGTAGACATAAAAAGTGTGTTTGTGTCTTAGATAATAGGGAAAGACTACTGTTACAAAGGATCACATTTTCAATTGTAGGCTATCCTACAATGTCCTCAATTACAGACAACAAAAGTGTAGGCATATAGACGGTGTGGAAAATAATACTAGATATTAGGCTGTTTGCCATGGTAACATTCTATAAGCTAGTTTATGATTCGTCAGGAGGTGCTCACTAACCCATCTTCTATTTACAGTATGGATTCCCGTGAGTTGCGTTTCTCGCGCGCCATGATCTTCGCAGTTGAGGAGATAAACAACAGTTCATACCTGCTACCGGGTGTCACACTTGGTTATCAAGTGCACGACTCCTGCAACTCGGTCCCTATGGCCGTGAAAGTGGCCTTCCAGCTGGCTAATGGCCTGGACCCCATGTTTGATACCGGAGAACAGTGCTCGGGGTCGGCTACAGTGACAGCTATCATTGGCGAGTCTGCCTCCACGCCTACCATCAGCATGTTGCGCATCATCGGCCCTTTAGGCATTCCTCAGGTAAACTCCTGTGGAAAGAAATCATTCAGCTTCTTTTAATTCCCTGTATTCCAACTGTATTCTCCTCTATTTCAGGAATATACATTTCTGTGTGAAATTATGTGTAGAGAGGTATTTGAACATAGACTGAGGAATATGAGTCTGGAGAACGTCTGGGGGCATTAAAACATGATATGAGGACTATCTTTCATAGGCTAGGTTGTTATGGGAGACCAGAGATTGGTGTCACACTTTTGTGTATCCTATTCATTCTGGCCTAATGAAAAACAATGAATTGGCTTATTATTATTCATGTCTCCCTAACATCAAACTACATAGCTAAATAAAACAAGCAGGAAGTAGCCAATACATTAGAGTTGTTAGGCCGACATGATGTTCTTTTTAATGTGTTCGACTGTCTGTTTTTACCCAGGTGAGCCACTCTTCCACCTGTGCTTGTCTGAGTGATAAGAAACAGTATCCAACCTTCTTCAGAACCATCCCCAGTGACCAGTTCCAGGCTGCCGCTCTGGCCCACCTCATCAGGCACTTCGGCTGGACCTGGATTGGGGCGGTCCGTTCCGACTCTGACTACGGTAATAACGGTATGGCGGCTTTCCTACAGGCAGCACAAGAGGAAGGCATCTGTGTGGAATATTCTGAAGCCTTCTCCCTTACCAACCCACTCAGCAGAGTGCAACGGGTGGCCGACGTGATCCGCAGGTGATCCATGATTACTTGTGAACTTTTCATTCACACAAATGCAAGACTATATTAAAACAAAACTATTGTTGTTAATTTCTCTCTTTTCCCAAAGCTGATCTGTGAGACCAACATGATTTGCATATCTTAAGCTTGTCAAAGTGTTGATTAATACTAATGTTCATGTTCACTTCACTGAGACATTCCATTGAATGACAACCATGACCAGCATATTAAACATATGATATAATCATGTTCCGCAGCTCCACAGCCTGGGTGGTGGTTGCATTCGTATCCTCTTGGGACATGAGAATCCTCCTGAGGGAGATGGACCGCCTGCCCTCTCCGCCCCGCCAGTGGATCGGGAGCGAGTCCTGGGTCACTGAGCCAGATATGCTGCGCTTCGGCCTGTGTGCCGGGGCCATCGGATTTGGCATCAAACGCTCTGTCATCCCCGGCCTAAGGGACTTCCTCCTGGACCTCTCCCCACAGAAGGTGTCCAACTCTCCCATGCTCACTGAGTTCTGGGAGGGAGCCTTTGGCTGTAGGCTGGGGAAAGGTATCTATCTATCTATCTATCTATCTATCCATCCATTCATCATCCGTAAGTCTGTCTGTCTGTCTGTCTATCTGTCTATCTGTCTATCTGTCTGTAGGGACCTCCTCAACAGGTGTTGGTGTTGAGGAGAAGGTGTGTGATGGCAGTGAGGATATACAGCAGCTACAGGTTCCCTACACAGATACATCTCAGCTACGTGTCACTAACATGGTGTATAAAGCTGTTTATGCCATAGCACACGCCATCCACAGCATTGTTTGTGAAGAGAGAGAAAACTCCACTGTGAACTGTGACAAAAACCTTCATGTGAAGCAAACACAGGTGAATGACAAGTCTATAGTATAATTTCCTGATAAATATGTTTATTTAGACGACATGTATGAAGGCCTAAGAGTTCTCGTTACACTTTACAACTTCTTCTAAAGTAACACATTTGATAAATATGAGTTGAATTAATGTTCTGTTTCTCTCTCTCCCTCTCTCCATCTCTCTTCCCTTCTCTCCATTTCTCTTTCCATCTTTCTTCCCTTCTCTCCATCTCTCATCTCTCTCTTCCCCTCTCTCCATTAATCTCTCCATCTCTCATCCCCTCACTTCTCTCTCTCCATCTCTCATCCCCTCACTCATCTCTCTCTTCCCTTATCTCCATCTCTCTTCACCTCTCTCCTTCTCTCTCGTCCCCTCTCTCTCTCCCTTGCCCTTCCAACCCCCAGGTCCTGGAGAGATTGAGGAGGGTGAACTTCTCTCGTAATGGGTACCAGGTGTCTTTCGATGCCAACGGGGACCCAGTGGCCACCTATGAGCTGGTCAACTGGCAGAGACGGGAGAGTGGGAAGATGAAGTTTGTGACAGTGGGGCGCTATGATGCGTCCCTGGCTCCTGACCAGAGGCTTGACATCGAGAAGGAAATCACCTGGGTAAAGAACAGTACACAAGTACCTGTGTCAGTTTGCAGTGAGAGCTGTCCCCCAGGCACTCGTAAGGCTATACGGAAAGGAAAGCCTGTATGCTGTTATGACTGTATCCAATGTGGAGAGGGAGAGATCAGTAATAACACAGGTAGGACAATAGGAATAGTTGGCATAAAATGTGTAGTTATTTCTATCACGGTTTACTAAATAGTGGTTTTTTCATACTAACAACACTACAAAGGTAGTGTCTGTAAATCATATTCCTGTTCTTATTATCTCATGTAAGCTGCACATTAATTCAACATTCTTTATAGTAAACTGACAAACTGCAGCATTGTGGGACATGAATTTGTAAATAAATAAAACCTGAATCTATTATTATTACCATTTAATGTCTGTTGTTTTGTCCTGGTCAGATTCATCAGACTGTCTGATCTGTCCCGAGGAGTACTGGCCCAACGCTGAGAGAGACCGCTGTATCCTTAAGCCTGTGGAGTTCCTGTCCTTCCACGAGGTCCTCGGAATCATCCTGACCGCCTGCTCTGTGGGCGGGGCTTGTCTGGCCATCGCTACGGCAACCATCTTCTACCGCCACCGGACTTCAGCAATCGTCAGGGCCAACAACTCTGAGCTGAGCTTCCTGCTTCTCTTCTCCTTGACTCTGTGTTTTCTGTGTTCTCTTACCTTCATTGGCCGGCCCTCTGAATGGTCCTGTATGCTGCGTCACACAGCGTTTGGGATCACCTTCGTCCTCTGCATCTCTTGTGTTCTGGGGAAAACAATAGTGGTGTTGATGGCCTTCAGGGCTACGCTTCCAGGCAGTAATGTCATGAAATGGTTTGGCCCTCCACAGCAGAGATTGACTGTAGTGTCCTTCACGTTTGTCCAGGCTTTGATATGCACTCTGTGGTTGGTCCTGTCCCCTCCATTCCCCATTAAAAACCTCACTACCTACAAGGAAAAGATCATTCTTGAGTGTGATGTGGGTTCAGCTATTGGCTTCTGGGCTGTGTTGGGCTATATTGGACTCCTGGCTCTCTTGTGCTTTGTGCTGGCTTTTCTGGCTCGAAAGCTGCCTGATAACTTCAATGAGGCCAAATTCATCACCTTCAGCATGCTCATATTCTGTGCAGTCTGGATCACCTTTATCCCAGCTTATGTCAGCTCTCCTGGGAAGTTCACTGTAGCTGTGGAGATCTTTGCCATCATCACCTCTAGCTTTTGGTTGTTCTTTCTATTATTTGTTCCTAAATGCTTTATTATTCTGTTCAGGCCGGAGAAGAACACCAAGAAACACCTTATGGAGAAGACATCCAATGATATACGTTATTAAGAAATGATTGAGGGGAAAAAACATTGTAACGTTCAGTTATATGGTGTATTATACAGTTAGGTAGGACTACTCTGAAAGAGTTGACCACCAATTTAGCATCTAATCATTGGTAACATTGTAACTAGTAACTTCACACAGGTTCACTTTAGATATTCCAATGTTAAGAGAGATTGTTCAAGTCTAGAGTGTTTAAATCTAATTTGACCTGCTAAATGATGTGATTAGCAGTAGCCTACAGAGTGGAACCACTTCTATGTTGTTTGGAGAAAAGCTTTATTCCTATATGAATTTATATAACATTGATGTGCATGTGTTCAGTTGATATTGTAATTCATCATATTATGTATTATAATAACGTAATAAACATTTTCATACACAGTTGAAGTCGGAAGTTTACATACAATTAGGTTGGAGTGATTAATTAAGTTTCACATTGGAATAAATACGTGGAACTCAATATCCACTGCACCTTGGTCCCGTTCTTAATACAACCCTGACAAGTACGCAAGTATAAACACCATGGGACCACGCAGGCATCATACCGCTCAGGAAGAAGATGCGTTCTGTCTCCTAGAGATTAACGTACTTTGGTTCGAAAAGTGCAAATCAATCCCAGTACAACAGCAAAGGACCTTGTGAAGATGCTGGAGGAAACAGGTACGAAAGTATTTATATCCACATTAAAACGAGTCCTATATCGACATAACCTGAAAGGCCGCTCAGCAAGGAAGAAGCTACTGCTCCAAAACCGCCATAAAAATGGCAGACTATGGTTTGCAACTGCACATGGGGACAAAGTGACCATCGTTATGTTTGGAGGAAAAAGAGGCTTGCAAGTGAAAAGAACACCATCCCAACCGTGAAGCAAGGGGGTGGCAGCATCATGTTGTGGAGTTGCTTTCTGCAGGAGGGACTGGTGCACTTCACAAAATAGATGGCATCATGAGGAGAGAAAACAATGTTGATATATTGAAGCAACATCTCAAGACATCAGTCAGGAAGTTAAAGCTTGGTTGCAAATGGGTCTTCCAAATGGACAGTGACCCCAGGCATACTTCCAAAGTTGTGACAAAAATGGCCTAAGGACAACAAAGTCAAAGTATTGGAGTGGCCATCACAAAGCCCTGACCTCAATGCAATAGAAAATTTGTAGACAGAACTGAAAAAGTGTGAACGAGCGAGGAGGCCGACAAACCTCACTCAGTTACACCAGCTCTGTCAGGAGGAATGGGCCAAAATTCACCCAACTTATTGTGGGAAGCTTGTGGAAGGCTACTGTTACGTGAATTAAGTTATCAATGTTCTTAACCTGTTATGGCTAGGGGGCAGTATTTTCACGGCTGGATAAAAAACATACCCGATTTAATCTGGTTACCACTCCTACCCAGTAACTAGAATATGCATATACTTATTACATATGGATAGAAAACACTCCAAAGTTTCTAAAACTGTTTGAATGGTGTCTGTGAGTATAACAGAACTCATTTGGCAGGCAAAAACCTGACAAGGTTTCAGGCAGGAAGTGGACTGTCTGACAAGGTGTCGTTATTCTTGTCTCTGTTTATTGAAGAGTGAGGATCTTAGCTGTCCCGTGACACTTCCTACGGCTGCCATAGGGTCTCTGAAGGCGGTAAAAATCTGAATCGTGGCTTTGCAGGCTCTGGATGAAAAAAAGTAGCGCGTTTGGGTAGTGGCTGGTTACAGTACTGTGAGACTCAAGCTCGTGCCCGCGTCGACCGAAAGCTTTGTTTACTTTCCTCAGTTTAGCTAAAATGAGATTCCTGGTCGGAATATTATCGCTTTTTTACGAGAAAAATGGCATAAAAATGGATTTTAAACAGCGGTTGACATGCTTCGAAGTACGGTAATGGAATATTTAGATTTTTTTTGTCACGAATTGCGCCATGCGCACGACCCTGATTTACCATTTCAGATACCATACCATTTGTATCTATAATTCTTAAAATAATTGTTATGCTTTTTGTGAACGTTTATCGTGAGTAATTTAGTAAAATGTTAGCGAATTCCCCGGAAGTTTGCGGGGGGTATGCTAGTTCTGAACGTCACTTGCTAATGTAAAAAGCTGGTTTTTGATATAAATATGAACTTGTATTGAACAAAACATGCATGTATTGTATAACATAATGTCCTAGGGTTGTCATCTGATGAAGATCATCAAAGGTTAGTGTTGCATTTAGCTGTCTTCTAGGTTTTTGTGACATTATATGCTAGCTTGAAAAATGGGTGTCTGATTATTTCTGGCTTGGTACTCTGCTGACATAATCTAATATTTTGCTTTCGTTGTAAAGCCTTTTTGAAATCGGACAGTGTGGTTAGATAAAGGAGAGTCTTATCTTTAAAATGCTGTGAAATAGTCATATGTTTGAAAAATGGAAGTTTTTGTATTTTAGAGGAGTTTGTATTTCGCGCCACGCCCATCATTGGATAATGGAGCAGGTGTTCCGCTAGTTGAACGTCTAGATGTAAGAGGTTAACCTCTCTGGGCTAGGCGGGACGAATTCGTCCCACCTACGTAACAGCCACTTGCAGCCTGTGGCGCGATTTTCAAAACCTTAAAAATCCTATTACTTCAATTTCTCAAACATGTGACTATTTTACAGCTATTTAAAGACAAGACTCTTGTTAATCTAACCACACTGTCCGATTTCAAAAAGGCTTTACAACGAAAGCAAAACATTAGATTATGTCAGCAGAGTACCAAGCCAGAAATAATCAAACACCCAATTTTCAAGCTAGCATATAATGTCACCAAAACCCAGAAGACAGCTAAATGCAGCACTAACCTTTGATGATCTTCATCAGATGACACACCTAGGACATTATGTTATACAATACATGCATGTTTTGTTCAATCATGTTCATATTTATATCAAAAAATAGCTTTTTACATTAGCATGTGACGTTCAGAACTAGCATACCCCCCACAAACTTCCGGGGAATTTACTAACAATTTACTAAATTACTCACGATAAACGTTCACAGCATAACAATTATTTTAAGAATTATAGATACAGAACTCCTCTATGCACTCGATATGTCCGATTTTAAAATAGCTTTTTGGTGAAAGCACATTTTGCAATATTCTAAGTACATAGCCCAGCCATCACGGGCTAGCTATTTAGACACCCGGCAAGTTTAGCCTTCACCAAAATCAGATTTACTATTATAAAAGTTTGATTACCTTTTGTTGTCTTCGTCAGAATGCACTCCCAGGACTTCTACTTCAATAACAAATGTTGGTTTGGTCCAAAATAATCCATCGTTATATCCGAATAGCGGCGTTTTGTTCGTGCGTCCCAGACACTATCCAAAATGGTAAATCAGGGTTGCGCGCATGGCGCAATTCGTGACAAAAAAATTCTAAATATTCCATTACCGTACTTCGAAGCATGTCAACCGCTGTTTAAAATCAATTTTTATGCAATTTATCTCGTAAAAAAGCGATAATATTCCGACCGGGAATCTCCTTTTCGGCAAACAGAGGAAAAATCACAAAGACGGGGGCGGCCAGGGCACGCGCCTAAGCCCACAGTCCCTTGATCGGCCACTTGAGAAAGGCGATAATGTGTTTCAGCCTGGGGCTGGGATGACGACATTCAGGTTTTTCCCGGGCTCTGACCGCCCATGGAAGACATAGGAAGTGTCACGTTAGAGCAGAGATCCTTTGTAAAAGATAGAGATGGCAAAGAAGTTCAAGAAATGGTCAGACAGGCCACTTCCTGTAAAGGAATCTCTCAGGTTTTGACCTGCCATTTGAGTTCTGTTATACTCACAGACACCATTCAAACAGTTTTAGAAACTTTGGAGTGTTTTCTATCCAAAGCCAATAATTATATGCATATTCTAGTTACTGGGCAGGAGTAGTAACCAGATTAAATCGGGTAAGTTTTTTATCCAGCCGTGAAAATACTGCCCCCTAGCCATAACAGGTTAAAGCCTTCACCTATTTGATTCATAGCTTTGTATTCATCTGGAACATCCCCGAGGATGGAAATAGCATCCATCTGGACAAAGCTACTCCCATCCTGGTCAAAACTCCTCCTTTGCCTACTTTAGCCTCCTATAACTGGCCTCTGATGACTAACACGAACTGGTTGGACCAATAACCCCGGGGCGCAAGTTCCTAACCACCCTTTTGGTAATTTCTGTCGTATGTGTCCTTTGCTGGTACTAGCCCACCCTACATCAGTTATAGGTGCTGTGAGGTTAAGAATGTTCTCCTGTACTTCTAAACCTAAGTCAGTCACATTAACCTGTTGGGGCTAGGGGGCAGAATTTTCAAGGCCGGATAAAAAATGTACCCGATTTAAACTGGTTACTACTCTTGCCCAGAAATGAGAATATGCATATAATTAGTAGATTTGGATAGAAAACACTCTAGAGTTTGTAAAACTGTTTGAATGGTGTTTGTGAGTATAACAGAACTCATATGGCAGGGAAAAACCTGAGAAGATTCCAGGCAGGAAGTGGCCTGTCTGACAATTTGTAGTCCTTCTGTTGCATCTCTATCGAAATTACAGCATCTGTGCTGTTACGTGACACTTACTAAGGCTTCCATTGGCTCTCTAAAGCCCTCAGAAAGCGGATTGACGCGTCTCCTGTCTCTGGGCAAAGTAGAGCAGCAGAGTTTGTAAGTGGCCTGCCTGGGGACAGTGAAACTGGAGATGAGCTTTCACGAGACTTCACCATTTTTTTCTTTCTCACTTTGAATGAATAGTCCGGTTGGAATATTATTGCTATTTTATGAGAAAAATAGCATAAAAATTTATTTTACACAGCGTTTGACATGCTTCTAAGTACGGTAATGGAATATTTTGAAATTCTTTGTCACGAAATGTGCTCGCGCGTTACCCTTTGGATAGTGACCTGAACGCACGAACAAAACGGAGGTATTTGGATATAATAATGGATTATTTGGAACCAAAACAACATTTGTTGTTGAAGTAGAAGTCCTGGGAGTGCATTCTGACGAAGAACAGCAAAGGTAATCCAATTTTTCTAATAGTAATTCTGAGTTTAGGTTGTCCCAAACTTGGTGGGTGTCAAATTAGCTAGCCATGATGGCTGAGCTATGTACTCAGAATATTGCAAAATGTGCTTCACCGAAAAGCTATTTTAAAATCTGACACCGCGATTGCATAAGGGAGTTCTGAATCTATAATTCTCAAAATAATTGTTATGTATTTTGTCAACGTTTATCATGAGTAATTTTGTAAATTCACCGGAAGTTTGCTGGGAATGCATGTTCTGAACATCACACACCAATGTAAAAAGCTGTTTTTGGATATAAATATGAACTTGATTGAACAAAACATACATGTATTGTATAACATAATGTCCTAGGAGAGTCATCTGATGAAGATCATCAAAGGTTAGTGCTGCAGTTAGCTGTGTTTTGGGTTTTTGTGACATATTTGCTTGCTTGGGAAATGGCTGTGTGGTTATTTGTGTCTATGTACTCTCCTAACATAATCTAATGTTTTGCTTTCGCTGTAAAGCCTTTTTGAAATCGGACAATGTGGTTAGATTAATGAGAGTCTTATCTTTAAAATGGTGTAAAATAGTCATATGTTTGAAATATTGAAATTATTGCATTTTTGAGGTTTTATATTTCGTGCCACGCTCTTCCGAGAGAACCGTTAGGTTAGAAGCACAATTCGACCTCAGGAACGTTCTTGAGGTCTTCCAATCTGTGCAAGCCTAACCTTGACTGTGTGGCATTAACACTTAACAGTTAAAATAAGGCATTTAACCTGTTAGGGCTAGGGGGCAGTATTGACACGGC
Organism: Salmo salar; assembly: GCF_965601325.2. NCBI lineage: Eukaryota > Metazoa > Chordata > Actinopteri > Salmoniformes > Salmonidae > Salmo > Salmo salar. The sequence continues at coordinate 156,486,334 of NC_138299.1, read as the reverse complement.
CGGATAAAAAACGTACCCGATTTAATCTGGTTACTACTCCTGCCCAGTAACTAGAATATGCATATAATTATTGGCTTTGGATAGAAAACACCCTAAAGTTTCTAAAACTGTTTGAATGGTGTCTGTGAGTATAACAGAACTCATATGGCAGGCCAAAAACCTGAGAAGATTCCATGCAGGAAGTGGCCTGTCTGACAAGTTGTTGTTTATCTTGGCTCTTTTTATTGAAGTCTGAGGATCTTTGCTATAACGTGACACTTCCTACGGCTCCCATAGGCTCTCAGAGCCCGGGAAAAAGCTGAACGATATCGAGGCAGCCTCTGGCTGAAACACACTATCGCGTTTGGCAAGTGGCCGATCAGAGTACTATGGGCTTAGGCGCGTGCCCGAGTCGACCCCATGCTTTATTTTCTTTCGTCTGTTTACCTAAACGCAGATTCCCGGTCGGAAAATTATCGCTTTTTTATGAGAAAAATGGCATAAAAATTTATTTTAAACAGCGGTTGACATGCTTCGAAGTACGGTAATGGAATATTTAGAAATTTTTTGTCACGAATTGCGCCATGCTCGTCACCCTTATTTACCCTTTCGGATAGTGTCTTGAACGCACGAACAAAACGCCGCTATTTGGATATAACAATGGATTATTTGGGACCAAACCAACATTTGTTTTTGAAGTAGAAGTCCTGGGAGTGCATTCTGACGAAGACAGCAAAGTTAATAACATTTTTCTTATAGTAAATCTGACTTTGGTGAGTGCTAAACTTGCTGGGTGTCTAAATAGCTAGCCCTGTGATGCCGGGCTATCTACTGAGAATATTGCAAAATGTGCTTTCACCGAAAAGCTATTTTAAAATCGTACATATCGAGTGCATAGAGGAGTTCTGTATCTATAATTCTTAAAATAATTGTTATGCTTTTTGTGAACGTTTATCGTGAGTAATTTAGTAAATTCACCGGCAGTGTTCGGTGGGAATGCTAGTCACATGCTAGTCACATGCTAATGTAAAAAGCTGTTTTTTGATATAAATATGAACTTGATTGAACAAAACATGCATGTATTGTATAACATAATGTCCTAGGGTTGTCATCTGATGAAGATCATCAAAGGTTAGTGCTGCATTTAGCTGTGGTTTGGGTTTATGTGACATTATATGCTCGCTTTGAAAATGGGTATCTGATTATTTCTGGCTGGGTACTCTGCTGACATAATCTAATGTTTTGCTTTCGTTGTAAAGCCTTTTTGAAATCGGACAGTGTGGTTAGATTAACGAGAGTCTTGTCTTTAAAATGGTGTAAAAAAGTCATACGTTTGAGAAATTGAAGTAATAGCATTTCTAAGGTATTTGAATAACGCGCCACGGGACTCCACTGGCTGTTGAGTAGGTGGGACAATTTCGTCACACATACCCGAGAGAGGTTAAAATGTAATATTGTCATTCTAAGATTTATAGATTAACATCTCTTGAAAGCACCTGTAATGCCAGATTTAAAAATAACTTTACTGGGTAATCACACTTTGCGATAAAAACGGGGTGCGATACTCAGAAAAATAGGCTACCGTTACAGGTCAGCGCCATCTTGGAACAATCGCATATCAAATCTACTCTTGTATAATATTGTCAATAATCCCTTACCTTTGATTATCTTCATCAGAAGGCACTTCCAGGAATCCCAGGTCCACAACAAATGTATTTTCGTTCGAAAAAGTTAATCCTTTATGTCCCAATAGCTTGTTGTTGTTAGCGCGTTCTGAAGGCTGCTCCAAAAGTACCGTCGGCCGCGGGACTTCTCTCTCAACAAAATGCATTTTTTTTTTTATTTAAGTTCGTTCAAATATGTCAAACGTTGTATAACATAAATCTTTAGGTCCTTTTTCAACCAGAGCTCCAATAAGATTCAAGGGGGACGGTTGCATTGCCTTTCTAAACGTTTCGAAAGGGGAAGGTAGCCAGGGGCGCCGGCGTCATAATGGTGATGGCCCTCTCCATGTGACCACTTTCCACAGACACTCATTCTGTCAGTTTTCACAGTAGGAGACTCAAACCACTTTGTAAAGACTGGGGACATCTAGTGGAAGCAATAGGAAGTGCTCAATGAACCATAGCTCACGGTGTGATTTATAGGCAAAGTGATGAAGCGTCCCACCTAGCCCATAGAGATTAAATCTCACAGTTTGCAATGACTTCACTCCCCATAGGAATACATTGCCTATTCCACTTAATTCAACCTGAAACCTATGTGGGTTATGAATGCCTTATGAACCTGTCTTCGATCAGGCCACTATGAGGTCTACCTGTGTCGATTCTAAGCTTCCTGGAGCAACCGGAAGTGGTTAAAAACACCCTAAAGGTGTTTTTCTGTAACCTGCCTGCAGATTGTGAAAATCACTGCATTCAACCCTATGTAGATCAGTCAATTCTTAACGTAAAGACTTTAAACTCAGGATTCTGTAAGAGCATTCCCCAATCAGGATATGTGTTTACTTATAGCTTCCTGTGCCAACCGGAAGTGCCTTAAATATGGGTCACAGTGGCTGTTTCGAAGGGTTAAAAAAGTCAGATCATTTCAAAACTTCATATGTGTGACTAGGTAACCCTCATGAACTGTAAATCAGTCATTTATCCCATCAGATTTGCAAAAAACTAACACACACACACACACTCATAGTGGCAGTGTGGGGCTAAGAGATATACAGTGCCTGCAATAGTTACCTTCGTGCGAACAATCAAAGAACCGGCAGACCTAGAGCTCTGAAACTTTAGAAACCTGTTCTAGAGCTCAAGTCAATATTGCATGGTGAGTTATGTGGCTCTAGACGGTTCTCAGACTGAGAAACAGCCTCGTATGTTTGCAATATGTTCAATTCATTTTGACATCACGAAAATGGCGACATTTAGAAATGTTCCAGAGTCACAAGACTAGGTGCATTGAAACCGCCTCGGCCCATAGAGACGGACCCCAACGTTTCTGTCCGATAGCTCATTCAAGAACCCCGTAGCAATGCCCGGAATAAGTGGATTTTCAGCACCAATTAAGGTCACTGCTCGGGCACCGAATGACCTATCAAGCCGAAACTTGGGATTCGGGGTCGCCTCACATAGACCTAGATATAATGTCAGAGCTGGACCCACAGCTAGAACGTAACTATGGGTTTTATGTTTTTTTATGGTTTAAACTGAAGGCACTGTGATTTATGAGCCTGCTCTGAAATATGTGATAGTTGGCTTCTAAATGAGTTGGAAAAAGTGGATTTGGTGTCAGGTGGTATCAGTTTGGTGTCAGAATGACATCTAATTGACTGATGGACGCTGACTTGCTGGGTGACGAGCGATGGAGAGGAACCAGAGTCACTGCCCAGCCATCCCGAGTTCATCGGGCCAGTCAATTATGCATTTCTGCAGTATTTTTGAGCATGTCAAATTTGTGATGGTAAATGCCCATTGAAAAATATTGCAACAAATTGCAACATATTGTAATGTGTAATGTTAGCTAGCTACATAGTTGTCTATGTATCAAAGATAAAAGATAAAGGTAAATGCAGCCACTGCTAGCTAGCCAACTCTAGCAGCTAGCAGTACTGTATCATTTTTAGTCAATAAGATTTTTTCAACATAAGCTTAACTTTCTGAACTTTCGAGTTGTGTAGTCCACTTGTGTAGCTAGCAGGACTGACTTTGTGTTAGCTAGCCAACGTTTAATTACTTCTGCGTTATGAAAGGAACTAGACACGGACACAAATGATCCATTGGTAGTTTGTTGTAACCAAGTATTGGTGCTAACCGTGTGTTATTGGATGCTAGCATGCTAGTTAGCTACGTTGTCATATGACACGGTGCACTGGGTGGGTTTCACAGAAGAATACTGTACCAAGTTATCTAGCTGAATAAACTAAGTTTGAGCCTATTCCTGGAAACATTGAACCACTGTAGTTTACATCAATTATAATTTCTAAAGTGGAAGTTGGAAAAGTTATATTTGAGTGTTTCAGTGAATGGTTAGTGAGGGAGGCCCTGCTCTCTCGCTTCCCCCAGTTGTTTAGTTAACCTGTTGGGACCACCCCTTCCCGTTCTTATCCTGGTAACGGGATTGCTTGACAAGATACATGGCGCGAAATTCAAAACAGCAAATATCTAATAATTTCAATTTCTCAAACAATCAACTATTTTACACCATTTGAAAGATAAACATCTCCTTAATTTAACCATATCGTCCGATTTCAAAGAGGCTTTACGGCGAAAGCATAAAGTTAGATTATGTTTGGAGAGTACATAGCCAAAAAAGAACACACAGCCATTTTCAATTCAAGGACAGGCGTCACCAAAAGCAGAAAACCAGCTAAAATTATGCACTAACCTTTGACAATCTTCATCAGATGACACTCCTAGGACATTATGTTAGACAATACATGCATTTTTTGTTCTATCAAGTTCATATTTATATCCAAAAACAGCATTTTACATCGGCGCGTGACGTTCAGAAATGTATCTCCCCCAAAACTGCCGGTGAATTTACAAAAATACTCATTATAAAACGTGGATAAAATATTAAACTGTTATTCAAAGAATTATAGATTAACCTGTTATGGATGGCGGCAGTATTTAACCTCTTGGGGCTATATGGGACGCTAGCGTGCCACCCGTGGTGCACCCTATCAACAGCAGGTGCATTTCAAGAGCGGCAAATTTGAAACCAAATAAATGTCAAAATTCAGATTTTTCAAACATACAACTATCTTACACCCTTTGAAAGATAAACATCTCCTTAATCTAACCACGTTGTCCGATTTCAAAAAGGTTTTACGGCGAAAGCATAAAGTTAGATTATGTTATGAGAGTACATTGACAATAGCTGTGTGTAATGTTTTGTCAATTCAAAGACAGGCGTCACCAAAACCATAAAACCAGCTAAAATGATGCACTAACCTTTGACAATCTCCATCAGATGACACTCCTAGGACATTATTTTAGACAATGCATGCATTTTTAGTTCTATCAAGTTCATATTTATATCCAAAAACAGCGTTTTACTATGGCGTTGATGTTCAGGAAATCGTTTCCCTTCAATAACCGGCAGTCAAGTCAGCACCACAAATTAAATAATTAAAATTAGAAAACATTGGTAAAATATTATATTGTCATTTAAAGAATTATAGATTTACATCTCTTGAACGCAATCGACTTGCCAGATTTAAAAATAACCTTACTGGGAAATCACACTTTGCAATAATCTGAGCACTGCGCCCAGAAAAATACGCTTTGCGATACAGACAAACGGCCATGTTGGAGAGATCTAAAATCAAAAATACTATGTAAATAATCCATTACCTTTGATTCTCTTCATCAGATGTCACTTCCAGGAATCCCAGGTCCATAACGAATGTAGTTTTGTTCAAAAAAGCTCATCATTTATGTCCAAAAAGCTCCGTGTTGTTAGCAAATGATCTAAGCCCGCCGGACTTCACTTCATGAACGAGGGGAAAAAATATATTTACGTTCATTCAAACATGTCAAACGTTGTATAGCATAAATCATTAGAGCCTTTTTTAACCAGAACATGAATAATATTCAAGGTGGACGAATGCATTCTCTTTTAAAACGTATTGGAACGAGGGTACCCAACATGACCTCACGCGCCAGAGTCTAATCGGCCATCACCGTTCCAAGGCTCTTGTTCGGTCAGATCTCATAGTATAAGACCCAAAACACTTTGTAAAGGCTGGTGACATCTAGTGGAAGCAATAGGAAGTGCCAAAACATTAATCAGCCCCTGTGTGTTTCAATCCATAGGCTTAAAGGTAATTCAACACATCAGGTATCCACTTCCTGTCAGAAAATGTCTCAGGGTTTTGCCTGCCAAATGAGTTCTGTTATACTCACAGACACCATTCAAACAGTTTTAGAAACTTTAGGGTGTTTTCTATCCATATATAATAAGTGTATGCATATTCTAGTTACTGGGTAGGATTAGTAACCAGATTAAATCGGGTACGTTTTTTTATCCAGCCGTGAAAATACTGCCCCCTAGCCCCAACAGGTTAAACGGCCGGATAAAAAACGTACCCGATTTAATCTGATTATTACTCCTGCCCAGAAACTAGAATATGCATATAATTATTAGCTTTGGATAGAAAACACTCCAACGTTTCTAAAACTGTTTGAATGGTGTCTGTGAGTATAACAGAACTCATTTGGCAGGCCAAAACCTGAGAAGATTCTGTACAGGAAGTACCCTGTCTGACCATTTCTTGGCCTTCTTGATCATCTCTATCCAAAACAAGGGATCTCTGCTGTTACGTGACACTTCCTACGGCTCCCATAGGCTCTCAGAAGGCGGCAAAAAGCTGAATCGTGGCTTTGCAGGCCCTGGCTGAAAAACATTTGCGCGTTTGGATAGTGGTCGGTCAGAGTACTATGAGACTGAGGCGCGTGCACGAGACGACCCCATGTTTTTATTCTTTCGTCTTTGAATGTAAACAACGACTCCCGGTCGGAATATTATCGCTTTTTTGCGAGAAAAATAGCATAAAAATTTATTTTAAACAACGGTTGACATGCTTCGAAGTACGGTAATGAAATATTTAGAAATCTTTTGTCACGAAACGCGTCGGGCGCGTAACCCTTCGTCACCCTTGGATAGTGTCTTGAACGCACGAACAAAACGCCGCTATTTGGATATGTCTATGGATTATTTTGAACCAAACCAACATTTGTTATTGAAGTAGAAGTCCTGGGAGTGCATTCTGATGAAGAACAGGAAAGGTAATCAAACTTCTCTAATAGTAAATCGGAGTTTGGTGAGGGTCAAACTTGGTGGGTGTCAAAATAGCTAGCCTGTGATGTTGTGCTATCTACTCAGAATATTGCAAAATGTGCATTCACCGAAAAGCTATTTTAAAATCGGACATAGCGAGTGCATAAAGGAGTTCTGTATCTATAATTCTTAAAATAATTGTTATGTTTTTTGTGAACGTTTATCGTGAGTAATTTAGTAAATTCACCGGCAGTGTTCGGTGGGAATGCTAGTTCTGAACGTCACATGCTAATGTAAAAAGCTGTTTTTTGATATAAATATGAACTTGATTGAACAAAACATGCATGTATTGTATAACATAATGTCCTAGGCGTGTCATCTGATGAAGATCATCAAAGGTTAGTGCTGCATTTAGCTGTGGTTTTGGTTTTTGTGACATTATATGCTAGCTTGAAAAATGGGTGTCTGATTATTTCTGGCTGGGTACTCTGCTGACATAATCTTATGTTTTGCTTTCGCTGTAAAGCCTTTTTGAAATCGGACAGTGTGGTTAGATAAAGGAGAGTCTTGTCTTTAAAATGGTGTAAAATAGTCATATGTTTGAAAAATTTAAGTTTTTGTATTTTTGAGGAATTTGTAATTCGCGCCACGCCTATCATTGGATATTGGAGCAGGTGTTCCGCTAGCGGAACGTCTTGATGTAAGAAGTTAACATCTCCTGAATGCAACCGCATTGACAGATTTCAAAATAACTCTACTGGGAAAGAACACTTTGCAATAATCTGAGTACTGTGCTCAGAAAAATACACTACGCAATACAGATAGCCGCCATTTTGAAGTCATCTAAAATCATAAATAACATTAGAAATATTCACTTACCTTTAATAATCTTCATCAGAAGGCACTTCCAGGTATCCCAGGTCCACAACAAATGTTGTTTTGTTCGATAAAGTTCATAATTTATGTCCAAATAACGCCATGTTGTTCCATGTTGTTAGCGTGTTCAGTAGGCTACTCAAAATGTAGGGCGTGCGAGGGAAATGTCACGACGAAAAGCCCCCCCAAAAAAATCTATTTACGTTCGTTCAAACATGTCAAACGTTGTATTGCATCAATCTTAGGGCCATTTTAACGTGAAACGTCAGTAATATTTCAACCAGACCTTTCCTGTGTCTTGGAAAACGTTTTGGAACACAAGGTCTCTGCACAGGCCACACAAACGTTTCACACCGCATGGCCGCTGCCACTCTAACCTGGTGGTCCCGGCGCCCACGACCCACGTGGAATTCCAGGTCTCCGGCAGCCTCTGGAACTGCCAGTCTGCGGCCAACAAGGCAGAGTTCATCTCAGCCTATGCTACCCTCCAGTCCCTCGACTTCTTGGCGCTGACGGAAACAAGGATTACCACAGAAAACACTGCTACTCCTATTGCTCTCTCCTCGTCTGACCACGTGTTCTCGCATACCCCGAGAGAATCTGGTCAGCGGGGTGGTGGCACGGGAATCCTCATCTCTCCCAAGTGGACATTCTCTCTTTCTCCCCTGACCCATCTGTCTATCTCCTCCTTTGAATTCCATGCTGTCACAGTCACTAGCCCATTCAAGCTTAAGTCAAACGAAACCGCTGGTCCTGCTCACATTGCCCTACCCTATGCTTTGACCTCTTTCTCCCCTCTCTCGCCAGATGAAATCTTGCGACTTGTGACGGCTGGCCGCCCAAAAACCTGCCCGCTTGACCCTATCCCCTCCTCTCTTCTCCAGACCATTTCCGGAGACCTTCTCCCTTACCTCACCTCGCTCATCAACTCATCATTGTCCGCTGGCTACGTCCCTTCCGTCTTCAAGAGAGCGAGAGTTGCACCCCTTCTCAAAAAACCTACACTCGATCCCTCCGATGTCAACAACTACAGACCAGTATCCCTTCTTTATTTTCTCTCCAAAACTCTTGAGCGTGCCGTCCTTGGCCAGCTCTCTTGCTATCTCTCTCAGAATGACCTTCTTGATCCAAATCAGTCAGGTTTCAAGACTGGTCATTCAATTGAGACTGCTCTTCTCTGTGTCACGGAGGCTCTCTCCTCTGCTCTCATCCTTCTAGACCTATCTGCTGCCTTTGATCCTCCTCTACACCCTCTCTAAGTTGGGCATCTCCGGCACGGCTCACTCTTGGATTGCGTCCTACCTGACAGGTCGGTCCTACCAGGTGGCGTGGCGAGAATCCGTCTCCGCACCACGTGCTCTCACCACTGGTGTCCCCCAGGGCTCGGTTCTAGGCCCTCTCCTATTCTTGCTATACACCAAGTCACTTGGCTCTGTCATATCCTCACATGGTCTCTCCTATCATTGCTACGCAGACGACACACAATTAATCTTCTCCTTTCCCCCTTCTGATAACCAGGTGGTGAATCGCATCTCTGCATGTCTGGCAGACATATCAGTGTGGATGATGGATCACCACCTCAAGCTGAACCTCGGCAAGACGGAGCTGCTCTTCCTCCCGGGGAAAGACTGCCCGTTCCATGATCTCGCCATCACGGTTGACAACTCCATTGTGTCCTCCTCCCAGAGTGCTAAGAGCCTTGGTGTGACCCTGGACAACACCCTGTCGTTCTCCACTAACATCAAGGCGGTGACCCGATCCTGTAGGTTCATGCTCCACAACATTCGCAGAGTACGACCCTGCCTCACACAGGAAGCGGTGCAGGTCCTAATCCAGGCACTTGTCATCTCCCGTTTGGATTACGGCAACTTGCTGTTGGCGGGGCTCCCTGCCTGTGTCATTAACCTCTATGGGACCGGCGGGACGAATTCGTCCCACCTACGTAACATCCACTGCCAGCCTGTGGCGCGATTTTCAAAATCTTCAAAATCCTATTACTTCAATTTCTCAAACATATGACTATTTTACAGCCATTTAAAGATAAGACTCTCGTTAATCTAACCACACTGTCCGATTTCAAAAAGGCTTTACAACGAAAGCAAAACATTAGATTATGTCAGCAGAGTACCAAGCCAGAAATAATCAGACACCCATTTTTCAAGCCAGCATATAATGTCACCAAAACCCAGAAGACAGCTAAATGCAGCACTCACCTTTGATGATCTTCATCAGATGACAACCCTAGGACATTATGTTATACAATACATGCATGTTTTGTTCAATCAAGTTCATATTTATATCAAAAACCAGCTTTTTACATTAGCATGTGACGTTCAGAACTAGCATACCCCCCGCAAACTTACGGGGAATTCGCTAACATTTTACTAAATTACTCACGATAAACGTTCACAAAAAGCATAACAATTATTTTAAGAATTATAGATACAGACCTCCTCTATGCACTCGATATGTCCGATTTTAAAATAGCTTTTTGGTGAAAGCACATTTTGCAATATTCTAAGTACATAGCCCAGGCATCACGGGCTCGCTATTTAGACACCCGGCAAGTTTAGCACTCACCATAATCATATTTACTATTATAAAAATGTCATTACCTTTTGTTGTCTTCGTCAGAATGCACACCCAGGACGTCTACTTCAATAACAAATGTTGGTTTGGTCCAAAATAATCCATCGTTATATCCGAATAGCGGCGTTTTGTTCGTGCGTTCCAGACACTATCCGAAATAGTAAAGAAGTGTCGCGCGCTTGGCGCAATTCCTGACAATAAAATTCAAAGTATTCCATTGCCGTACGTCGAAGCATGTCAACCGCTGTTTAAAATCAATTTTTACGTCATTTTTCTCGTAGAAAAGCGATAAAATTCCGACAGGGAATCTCCTTTTCGGCAAACAGAGGAAAAAATCCCAAAGGCGGGGGCGGTCGGGGTCACGCGCATAAGCTAGTGTCTCTTGATGGGCCACTTGAGAAAGGCGATAATGTGTTTCAGCCTGGGGCTGGAATGACGACATTCTCTTTTTTCCCGGGCTATGAGAGCCTATGGACGACGTGGGAAGTGTCACGTTAGAGCAGAGATCCTTAGTAAATGATAGAGATGGCAAAGAAGTTCCAGAAATGGTCAGACAGGCCACTTCCTGTAAAGGAATCTCTCAGGTTTTGACCTGCCATTTGAGTTCTGTTATACTCACAGACACCATTCAAACAGTTTTAGAAAATTTAGGGTGTTTTCTATCCATATGTAATAAGTATATGCATATTCTAGTTACTGAGTAGGAGTGGTAACCAGATTAAATCGGGTATGTTTTTTATCCAGCCGTGTCAATGCTGCCCCCTAGCCCTAACAGGTTAAACCCCTACAACTCATCCAGAACGCCGCAGCCCATCTGGTGTTCAACCTTCTCAAGTTCTCTCACGTCACCCCGCTCCTCCACACACTCCACTGGCTTCCAGTTGAAGCTCGCATCTGCTACAAGACCATGGTGCTTGCCTACGGAACTGTGAGAGGAACGGCACCTCTGTACCTTCAGGCTCTGATCAGTCCCTACACCCAAAGAAGGGCACTGCGTTCATCCACCTCTGGCCTGCTCGCCTCCCTACCTCTGCGGAAGCACAGTTCCCGCTCAGCCCAGTCAAAACTGTTCGCTGCTCTGGCACCCCAATGGTGGAACAAGCTCCCTCACGATGCCAGGACAGCGGAGTCAATCATCACCTTCCGGAGACACCTGAAACCCCACCTCTTTAAGGAATACCTAGGATAGGATAAAGTAATCCTTCTAACCCTCCCCCCACCCTCCCCCCAAAAAAGATATAGATGTACTATTGTAAAGTGGTTGTTCCACTGGATATCATAAGGTGAATGCACCAATTTGTAAGTTGCTCTGGATAAGAGCGTCTGCTAAATGACGTAAATGTAAATGTAAATGTTGTACATTTGCAATATGATTCAATAGTGAAAAACATCACCAAATGAACATGATGAAAACACCACAACAAGCGATGGAGAGGAACCACAGTCACTGCCCAGCCATCCCGAGTTCATCGGGCCAGTCAATTTTGCATTTCTGCAGTATTTTTGAGCATGTCAAATTCGTGACTGTAATGGTAATTTTGGAAGTTTTTCAAAAATCGTAAAAAAAACAACACTTTTTTTAAATTAGTATTACAAATGACCTTAAATTCACTATCCAAATGGCTTTTCAATGAGGCTGATCAGACCACAAAAGAAAGCCATGATAGAAGTCAAAAGTCATACCACCCTTTCATAACCGTGTTTCTTACTACATTAGACAAATGAAGGAAAAACCATCACACATTTTGGATCCCAGGTTCCCAGAACATTTCCCTTATCCAAAGACTTCATGTGTTTAATTAAAACTCAGAAAACAAAACTTCAACGATTCTATGTGTGTGTGTAACTTCTAAGATTCCATATGTGTGTATACCCCTTTAAGAAATCGTGGGTCTGGGAAACATTCCAAAGAGAGACAATGAAGCACTCCTTCCCCCCCCCCCCAAAAAAAAAAACAACCCCTTGGTCAGCATTTCATTATACTACACCAATTCAAAAACCCCAAAATTGACTACAAACAAAACCTAATAATACTTATAATTCCATTGTACTCCCCCCAATCATTAGTTTTAAACTTCCTCAATGGTTATGTGATTGAACATGCGCAAATTCAACACATTGCTCAATCATCTTTGCTTCAAGTTGAAATAAATGATATTTTAGCGGCATTTGGGAACCTCTGCAAGTCTATATGAGTTGAGATTTTTTGACCTATCACATGGGTAGAGGGTAATGTGATGTGACAATTTCAGTAATGATACAGTGGATACAATACTGTACTTCAAATCTATGAAACTCCCATACCTAATATACTCCTTGACTAGTTTGGCCCAAGCTTGCTTTACAACATTAAAACCCCTTCAGTCTGTCTGCAAACAGGCTCTCAAAGTGTTTAATAGGAATACTCTGCCATTAGACACACACAACTGTGATTGATGTGCACTGTCCCTGTAAAATAAAATTAACATGTCTGGGCGAGGTGGGACGCTTGGCGCGAAATACAAATACCTAAAAAATGCTATAACTTCAATTTCTCAAACATATGATTATTTTACACCATTTTAAAGATAAGACTCTCGTTAATCTAACCACATTGTCTAATTTCAAAAAGGCTTTACAACGAAAGCAAAACATTAGATTATGTCAGGAGAGTACCCTGCCAAAATTAATCACACAGCCATTTTCAAAGCAAGCATATATGTCACAAAAACCAAAACCACGGCTAAATGCAGCACTAACCTTTGACGATCTTCATCAGATGACACTCCTAGGACATTATGTTATACAATACATGCATGTTTTGTTCCATCAAGTTCATATTTATATCAAAAAACAGCTTTTTACATTAGCATGTGATGTTCAGAACTAGCATACCCACCGAAAACTTCCAGTGAATTTACTAAATTACTCATCATAAACGTTGACAAAATACATAACAATTATTTTAAGAATTATAGATACAGAACTCCTTTATGCAATGGCTATGTCAGATTTTAAAATAGCTTTTCGGCGAAAGCACATTTTGCAATATTCTGAGTACATAGCTCAGCCATCACAGGCTAGCTATTCAGACACCCGCCAACTTCGGGGCTCACTAAACTCAGAATTACTATTAGAAAAATTGTATTACCTTTGCTGTTCTTCGTCAGAATGCACTCCCAGGACTTCTACTTCAACAACAAATGTAGTGATAATCCATAGTTATATCCAAATACCTCCGTTTTGTTCGTGCGTTCAGGTCACTATCCAAAGGGTAACGCGCGAGCGCATTTCGTGACAAATAATGTCAAAATGTTCCATTACCGTACTTAGAAGTATGTCAAACGCTGTTTAAAATCAATTTTTATGCTATTTGTCTCGTAAAATAGTGATAATATTCCAACCGGACAATGTTGTATTCATTCAAAGAGGGAAAGAAAAAAATGGCGAGGTCTCAGGATCGCGCATATCCAGTCTCTCTGTCACCAGGCAGACCACTGAGAAACTGTGCTGCTGTTATCTGCCCAGAGACAGGAGACGCGTCAATCCGGTTTCTGAAGGCTTTAGAGAGCCAATGGAAGCCTTAGAAAGTGTCACGTAACAGCACAGATACTGTAATTTCGATAGAGATGCAACAGAAGGACTACAAATTGTCAGACAGGCCACTTCCTACTTGGAATCTTCTCAGCTGTTTGCCTGCCATATGAGTTCTGTTATACTCACAGACACCATTCAAACAGTTTTAGAAACTTTAGAGTGTTTTCTATCCAAATCTACTAATAATATGCATATTCTCGTTTCTGGGAAAGAGTAGTAACCAGTTTACTTCCCCCTAGAACAGACAGGTTAAACAGTCTACTCACACAAAGTATTGGTTTATAGTTTTTAACACATTATTATAGTCTTATAATTCTAATACATTTCACAAAGTTAAATGGTTTCAGAGTGGAATACTTTAGTCAAAACCTTAAACAGATCAATTATCTTATCAACTACCCAAAACGTTTGACCAAAGTTAAACAATTTAAAGGCAATGCTACCAAATACTAATTAAGCGTATATAAAATTCTGACCCACTGAGAATGTGATGAAAGATATTAAAGCTGAAATAAATAATTTTCTCTACTATTATTCTGACTTTTCACATTCTTAAAATAAAGTGGTGATCCTAACTGGCCTAAGACAGGGAATTTTTACTTGGATTAACTTCTCTAGGGCCAGTGGGACGAAATCGTCCAACCTACGTAACAGCCAGTGGAATCCTGTGGCGCGTTATTCAAATACCTTCAAGTTCATATTTATATCAAAAACCAGCTTTTTACATTAGCATGTGACGTTCAGAACTAGCATACCCCCCACAGACTTCCGGTGAATTTACTAAAAATGTACTAAATTACTCACGATAAACGTTCACAAACAGCATAACAATTATTTTAAGAATTATAGATACAGAACTCCTCTATGCACTCGATATGTCCGATTTTAAAATAGCTTTTCAGTGAAAGCACATTTTGCAATATTCTCAGTAGATAGCCCGGCATCACAGGGCTAGCTATTTAGAAACCCAGCAAGTTTAACACTCACCAAAGTCAGATTTACTATAAGAAAAATGTTATTACCTTTGCTGTTCTTCGTCAGAATGCACTCCCAGGACTTCTACTTCAATAACAAATGTTGGTTTGGTCCCAAATAATCCATTGTTATATCCAAATAGCGGCGTTTTGTTCGTGCGTTCAAGACACTATCCGAAAGGGTAAATAAGGGTGACGAGCATGGCGCATTTCGTGACAAAAAAATTCTAATTATTCCATTACCGCCCAGAGAGGTTAAAATCAATTTTTATGCCATTTTTCTCCTAAAAAAGCGATTATATTCCGACCGGGAATCTGCGTTTAGGTAAAAAGAGGAAAGAAAATAAAGCACGGGGTCGACTCATGCACGCTCCTAAGCCCATTGTCCTCTGATCGGCCACTTGCCAAAAGCGTAAATGTGTTTCAGCATGGGGCTGCCTCGATATCATTCAGCTTTTTCCCGGGCTCTGAGAGCCTATGGGAGCCGTAGGAAGTGTCACGTTACAGTAGAGATCCTCAGTCTTCAATAAACAGAGACAAGAAGAACAAGATCTTGTCAGAGAGGGCACTTCCTGTAAGGAATCGTCTCAGGTTTTTGCCTGCCATATGAGTTCTGTTATACTCACAGACACCATTCAAACAGTTATAGAAACTTTAGGGTGTTTTCTATCCAAAGCCAATAATTATATGCATATTCTAGTTACTGGGCAGGAGTAGTAACCAGATAAAATCGGATACGTTTTTTAGCCGGCCGTGTCAATACTGCCCCCTTCCCCCAACAGGTTAAATGTCAGGAATTTTGAAAAACTGAGTTCAAATGAATTTGGCTAAGGTGAATGTAAACTTCTGACTTCAACTGTAAGTGAGGCAACGTGCCAAGAGGACTAGACTGTAGGGGAAATACAAGACAGGAAGCGTACCAAGAGGACTAGACTTTTGAATAAATACTGTGTACTGCCAGCGTACCAAGAGGACTAAACTTAAGGGGAAATACTGTGAAGAGCCAGTGTGCCAAGAGGACTAGGCTGTAGAGGAAATATAAGTGCAGCAGCATGCCAAGAGGACTAAGCTGTAGAGGAAATACTGTGAAGAGCCAGCGTGCCAAGAGGAATAGACTGTAAGGGAAATACTGAGTAGAGCCAGCATGCAAAGAGGACTAGATTGTAGGGGAAATATAATATAGGCAAAGTGCCAAATGGACTAGACTGTATGGTAAATACTGTGTAGAGCCAGTGTACGAAGAGGACTAGACTGTAGAGGAATAACTGTATAGAGCCAGCATACCAAAAACACAAGACAGTTGGGGAAATTCTGTGCATAGCCAGCGTGCCAAGACGACTAGACTGTTGTGTAAAAACTGTGTAGAGCCAGCGTGCCAAGAGGACTAGACAGTAAGGGAAAAATAAGAGAGGTTCATGGTTATGGTGTGTCTAATGTATGTTTACGTCTATCTAAACCATTACAGTCAACGTAGTTTTGATGGTGGTGCATAAACTCTCTATAGCTGAAATAAGCAGGAACTGACTGGGTGAGCAGAGCAGCCTCTTGCCCCTCCCTCCTTGGCATGGCCATACCCACAGTGTGGCCCCCAGAGGAATCCCCACAGATGTACGGTGGGTATTTAACCCAGAGTAGAGAGGTAACCTAACCTATGTGGGTCTGTGTGGCGCTGTATTACCCCATCCCTTCTACACATCAGGGGAATGAGGCTCTCTCCGGCTCCTGCTCTGGATCCAAGTCTGGCTGGTAGTCTGGTTCTACTACATCTAGCTGTGGTGGCTGGTGGGCTTGCCTTGCTCTCGTCTGCCTCTGCCTCTGGGCTGGAGTCTGTCAGATGCAGGCTCCAAGGCACCCCTCGTCCTCCGGCGTTCTCCCAGGACGGGGACTTTGTCATCGGGGGTGTTTTCTCCATCCACAACTACATGCACACTGTGGATCACAGCTACACCAGCATGCCTGAGCCCCTGCAGTGCACAGGGAGGTCAGTGAACGCAAGAGGGAACAGGGGACAGGACTGTGGCTGTGTGGGGAGGCAGATAAATTGTGTTTTAAAGACACGGACACAGTGTGTTTAAAGATCGATTAACAGTGTGTTTTTTGACAGAAAAATAGTGTGTTTAAAGACAGATAAACAGTGTTTTAAAGACAGAGAAACAGTGTGTTTAAAGACAGGTAAACAATGTTTTAAAGACAGATAACCAGTGTTTTAAAGACAGATAACCAGTGTTTTAAAGACAGATAAAGTGTTTTTAAGACAGATAATAAGTGTGTTTGTATCTGAGAGAGTAGGTAAAGCCTACTGTTACAAAGGGTCACATTTTCAAATGCAGGCTATCCTACAATGTCCTCAATAACCGATATCAAAAGTGTAGGCATTTAGAAAGTGTGGAAAATAAGGCTATATATTAAGATGTTTCAACTGGTATAACCAGATATTCTATAGGCTAGTTTACCATTTAGTCAAGAGGTGCTCACTCACCTATCTTCTATTTACAGTTTGGATTCCCGTGAGTTGCGCTTCTCGCGTGCCATGGTCTTCGCAGTTGAGGAGATAAACAACAGTTCGGACCTTCTACCGGGTGTCACACTCGGTTATCAAGTGCACGACTCGTGCACCACGGTCCCCATGGCCATGAATGTGGCCTTCCAGCTGGCAAACGGCCTGGACCCAATGTTTGATACTGGAGAACAGTGCTCGGGGTCGCCTACAGTGACAGCTATCGTGGGCGAGTCTGGCTCTACGCCTACCATCAGCATGTTGCGCATCATCGGCCCTTTAGGCATTCCTCAGGTAAACTCCTCTGGAAAGAAATCATTCAGCTTCTTTTAAACTTACTGTATTCCTACTGTATATTCTCCTCTCTTTCAGGAATGAGTTCAACTTTTAATTTACCGTATTCCAATTGTATTCTCCTCTCTTTCAGGAATATACATTTCTGGAGAACGTCTGGGGGCATTAAAACATGATCTGAGGACTAGCTTTCATAGGCTAGGTTGTTATGGAGACCAGAGATTGTTGTCATACCTTTTACTCATGTTTTTCACTGCACCAGTATGTTTTATAAAACTATTTTCATTATGAATAGAATGACCAAGATAGAAATGGGTAGAAAAATGTGTCCTTTTCAATCTGGCCTAATGAAAACAATAAATTGGCTAATTATTATTAATGTCTCCCTAACATCATACCACACAGCGAAAGAAAAAAGCAGGAAGTAGCCAATAATTGAGACTCACTTGGCCGACATTACGTTCTTTCTCATGTTATCGACTGTCTGTTTTTACCTAGGTGAGCCACTTTTCCACCTGTGCGTGTCTGAGTGATAAGAAACAGTATCCAACCTTCTTCAGAACCATCCCCAGTGACCAGTTCCAGGCTGCCGCTCTGGCCCACCTCATCAGGCACTTCGGCTGGACCTGGATTGGGGCGGTCCGTTCCGACTCTGACTACGGTAATAACGGTATGGCGGCTTTCCTACAGGCAGCACAAGAGGAAGGCATCTGTGTGGAGTATTCTGAAGCCTTCTCCCGTACCAACCCACTCAGCAGAGTGCAACGGGTGGCCGACGTGATCCGCAGGTGATCCATGATTACTTGTGAACTTTTCATTCACACAAATGCAAAACTATATTTGTAAAAAATACTATTGTTATTAATTTCTCTCTTTTCCCAAAGCTGATCTGTGAGACCAACATGATTTGCATATCTTGAGCTTGTCAAAAGTGTTGATTAATACTAATGTCCATGTTCACTTCAATGAGACAATCCAATGAATGACAAACATGACCTGCATATTAAGCATATGACATAATCATGTTCCCCAGCTCCACAGCCCGGGTGGTGGTTGCATTCGTATCCTCTTGGGACATGAAAATCCTGCTGAGGGAGATGGAACGCCTGCCCTCTCCGCCCCGCCAGTGGATCGGGAGTGAATCCTGGGTCACTGACCCAGATATGCTGCGCTTCGGCCTGTGTGCCGGGGCCATCGGATTTGGCATCCAACGCTCTGTCATCCCCGGCCTCAGGGACTTCCTCCTGGACCTCTCCCCACAGAAGGTGTCCAACTCTCCCATGTTCACTGAGTTCTGGGAGGGAGCCTTTGGCTGTAGGCTGGGGAAAGGTATCTATCTATCTATCTATCTATCTATCTATCTATCTATCTATCTATCTATCTATCTATCTATCTATCTATCTATCTATCTATCTATCTATCTATCTATCTATCTATCTATCTATCTATCTATCTATCTATCTATCTATCTATCTATCTACCTATCTATTTACATGTCTGTCTGTCTGTCTGTCTGTCTGTCTGTCTGTCTGTCTGTCTGTCTGTCTGTCTGTCTGTCTGTCTGTCTGTCTGTCTGTCTGTCTGTCTGTCTGTCTGTCTGTCTGTCTGTCTGTCTGTCTGTCTCTGTCTGTCTGTCTGTAGGGACCTCTACAGGTGTTGGGGTTGAGGAGAAGGTGTGTGATGGCAGTGAGGATATACAGCAGCTACAGGTCCCCTACACAGATACATCTCAGCTGCGTGTCACTAACATGGTGTATAAAGCTATTTACGCCATAGCACACGCCATCCACAGCATTGTTTGTGAAAAGAGACAACACTCCACTGTGAACTGTGACAAAAACCTTCATGTGAAGCCAACACAGGTGAATGACAAGACTGTAGTATAATTTCCTGATAGATATGTTTATTTAGACTACATGTATGAAGGCCTAGGAGTTGTCAATATACTTTACATGTTGTTCTGAAGTAACACATCTGATAAATATTAGTTGAATTAATGTTTGGTTTCTCTCTCTGCCTCTCCATCTCTCTTCCCTTCTCTCCATTTCTCTCTTTCCATCTTTCTTTCCATTTCTCCATTTCTCATCTCTCTCTTCCCCTCTCTCCATCTATCTCTCCATCTCTCTACCCCTCACTCATCTCTCTCTTCCCTTATCTCCATCTCTCTTCACCTCTTTCCTTCCCTCTCGTCCCCTCCCTCTCTCTCTCTCTCCCTTGACCTTCCAACCCCCAGGTTCTGGAGAGTTTGAGGAGGGTGAACTTCTCTCGTAATGGGTACCAGGTGTCTTTCGATGCCAACGGGGACCCAGTGGCCACCTATGAGCTGGTCAACTGGCAGAGACGGGAGAGTGGGAAGATGGAGTTGGTGACAGTGGGGCGCTATGATGCGTCCCTGCCTCTTGAACAGAGGCTTGACATGGAGAGGGAAATCACCTGGGTAAAGAACAGTACACAAGTACCTCTGTCAGTGTGCAGTGAGAGCTGTCCCCCAGGCGCTCGTAAGGCTGTACAAAAAGGAAAGCCTGTATGCTGTTATGACTGTATCCAATGTGCAGAGGGAGAGATCAGTAATAACACAGGTAGGACAATAGGAATAGTTGGCATAAAATGTGTAGTAATTTCTATCACGGTTTACTAAGTAGTGGTTGATTCATATTACCAGAACTTCAAAGGCAGTGTCTGTCAATCATGTTCCTGTTCTTATTATCTCATGTAAGCTGCACATTAATTCAACATTCTTTATTGTAAACTGACAAAGTGCAGCATTGTGGACATGAATTTGTAAATAAATAAAACCTGAATCTATTATTATTAACATTTGACGTCTGTTGTTTTGTCCTGGTCAGATTCTTCAGACTGTCTGATCTGTCCCGAGGAGTACTGGCCCAACACTGAGAGAAACCGCTGTATCCTTAAGCCTGTGGAGTTCCTGTCCTTCCACGAGGTCCTTGGAATCATCCTGACCGCCTGCTCTGTGGGCGGGGCTTGTTTGGCCATCGCCACGGCAACTGTCTTCTACCGGCACCGAACTTCGGCCATCGTCAGGGCCAACAACTCTGAGCTGAGCTTCCTGCTGCTCTTCTCCTTGGCTCTGTGTTTTCTGTGTTCTCTTACTTTCATTGGCCGGCCCTCTGAATGGTCCTGTATGCTGCGCCACACAGCGTTCGGGATTACCTTCGTCCTCTGCATCTCTTGTGTTCTGGGGAAAACAATAGTGGTGTTGATGGCCTTCAGGGCTACACTTCCAGGCAGTAATATCATGAAATGGTTTGGTCCTCCACAGCAGAGATTGACTGTAGTGTCCTTCACGTTTGTCCAGGCTTTGATATGCACTCTGTGGTTGGTCCTGTCCCCACCCTTACCCATTAAAAACCTCACTACCTACAAGGAAAAGATCATTCTAGAGTGTGATGTGGGTTCAGCTATTGGTTTCTGGGCTGTGTTGGGCTATATAGGACTCCTGGCTCTCTTGTGCTTTGTGCTGGCTTTTCTGGGCCGGAAGCTGCCTGATAACTTCAATGAGGCCAAATTCATCACCTTCAGCATGCTCATATTCTGTGCTGTCTGGATCACCTTTATCCCAGCTTATGTCAGCTCTCCTGGGAAGTTCACTGTAGCTGTGGAGATCTTTGCCATCATCACCTCTAGCTTTGGGTTGTTCTTTCTATTATTTGTTCCTAAATGCTTTATTATTCTGTTCAGGCCGGAGAAGAACACCAAGAAACACCTTATGGAGAAGACATCCAATGATATACATTATTAAGAAATGATTGAGGGGAAAAAACATTGTAATCTTCAGTTATATGGTTTATTATACAGTTAGGTAGGACTAGTCTGACAGAGATGACCAACAATTTAGCAGCTAATCATTGGTAACATTTTATCTAGTAACATGACACAGGTTCACTTTAGATATTCCAATGATTTGAGAGATTGTTCAAATCTAGTTTGTTAAAATCTAATTTGGCCTGCTAAATGATGTGATTAGCAGTAGCCTACAGAGTGGAAACACTTCCATGTCGTTGGAGAGAAGCTTTATTTCTATATGTTTATATATAACATTGAAGCGCATGTGTTCAGTTGATATTGTAATTCATCATATTATGTATTATAATAATATAATAAACATTTTCATACACAGTTGAAGTCGGAAGTTTACATAAGCTTAGGTTGGAGTGATTAAAACTCGTTTTTCAACAACTCCACACATTTCTTGTTAACAAATTATAGTTTTGGCAAGTCTGTTAGGACATCTTCTTTGTGCATGACACAAGTAATTTCTCCAACAATTGTTTACAGTTGTTTCCCTTGTAATTCACTGTTTCACACTTCGTGGGTGAGAAGTTTACATACACTAAGTTGACTATGCCTTTAAACAGCTTGGAAAATTCCAGAAAAATATGTCATGGTTTTAGAAGTTTCTGATAGGCTGATTGACATTTTGAGTCAATTGGAGGTGTACATGTGGATGTATTTCAAGGCCTACCTTCAAAAGCAGTGCCTCTTCGCTTGTCATCGTTGTAAAATCAAATGAAATCAGCCAAGACCTCAGATAAAAAAATTGTAGACCTCCACAAGTCTGGTTCATCCTTGGGAGCAATTTTCAAACTCCTGAAGGTACCACGTTCATCTGTACAAACAATAGTACGCAGTATAAACACCATTGGACCACGCAGGAGTCATACCGCTCAGGAAGAAGACGCGTTCTGTCTCCTAGAGATTAACGTACTTTGGTGCGAAAAGTACAAATCAATCCCAGAACAACAGCAAAGGACCTTGTGAAGATGCTGGAGGAAACAGGTACGAAAGTATCTGTATCCACAGTAAAACGAGTCCTATATCGACATAACCGGAAAGGCCGCTCAGTAAGGAAGATGCCACTGCTCCAAAACCACCATAAAAATGCTAGACTACGGTTTGCAACTGCACATAGGGACAAAGACAGTGACATTCGTTATGTTTGGAGGAAAAAGTGGGAGGCTTGCAAGCCGAAGAACATCTTCCCAATCGTGAAGCAAGGGGGTGGCAGCATCATGTTGTGGGGTTGCTTTGCTGCAGGAAGGACTGGTGCACTTCACAAAATAGATGGCATCATGAGGATGGAAAATTATGTGGATATATTGAAGCAACATCTCAAGACATCAGTCAGGAAGTTAAAACTTGGTTCCAAATGAACAGTGACCCCAAACATACTACCAAAGTTGTAACAAAAATAGACTAAGGACAACAAAGTCAAGGTATTGGAGTGGTCATCACAAAGCCCTGACCTCAATGCAATAGAACATTTGTGGGAAGAACTGAAAAAGCATGTGCGAGCTAGGAGGCCGACAAACCTGACTCAGTTACACCAGCTCTGTCAGGAGGAATGGGCCAAAATTCACCCAATTTATTGTGGGAAGCTTGTGGAAGGCTACCCAAAACGTTTGACCCAAGTTAAACAATTTAAAGGCAATGCTTCCAAATACTAATTGAGTGTATGTAAAAATCTGACCCACTGGGAATGTGATGAAAGAAATAAAAGCCAAAATAAATCATTTTCTCTGCTATTATTCTGACATTTCACATTCTTAAAATAAAGTGGTGATCCTAACTGACCTAAGACAGGGAATTTTTACTTGGATTTAATGTCAGGAATTTTGAAAAACGGAGTTTAAATGTATTTGGCTAAGGTGAATGTTAACCTCTTGAGGATAGCGTAGGATAGGGGGCGCCACAGCGCATTTTGAAAAAAAATCGTTCCCATTTTCAACGGCCTACTAATCAAACTCAGAAGATAGGGCATGCATATACTTATTATATATGGATAGAAAACACTCTAAAGTTTCTAAAACTGTTTGAATGGTGTCTGTGAGTATAACAGAACTCAAATGGCAGTCAAAACCCCGAGACCGATTGAAACAGGAAGTGGAATTCTGAATTGTGGACTTGACTTCTCATCTTTCCTTATTAATCACACCGTTAACCATGGTTCAGTGAGCACTTCCTATTGCTTCCACTAGATGTCGCCAGTCCTTTCACAGTGGTTTGAGCCTTATAGAGTCAAAACTCAGTGAATGACACGAGTTTGAAATTGGTCACAGGGGATGGGCCATCACCATTATGACGCCGGCGGCCATGTCTGCCCCCACCTTTGGATACGGTTTTAAAGGCCATGACATCATCCCCCTCGAATCTTATTGGCTCTCTTGGTGTTAGAGGCCCTGAAGATTTATTTTATACAACGTTTGACATGTTTGAACGAACCTACATGCGTGAGCATTGCATTTATTATGAACTTCAGAGCTGCGCTTGGAGAGAGCCATAGGACGCGCTACCAACATCAGGCTAATGGAACGTGAAGTATGGACTTTTTGACCGAAAATACATCTGTTGTGGACCTGGGATGCTTTCTGATGAAGACAACTAAAGGTAGGCGATTATTGACAATATTATAGAAGATAAGACGTGACATGAGATTCTTTCCAAGATGGCGCCGAGCTCTGTATATTAGCTAATTTTCTGAGTATCGCATCTCCTTTTATCGCAAAGTGTGATTACCCAGTAAAGTTAATTTAAAATCTGGTATGACGGGTGTTCTCAAGAGATATTCATCTATAAATGTTAGATTGACAATATACATTTAAAAAATCGTTATAGTATAGCAATTTAGGGAAATGTAGCATTGTTTACCGGGACGCTTTTGAGGGGAAATTATGTAGTCAACGTCAGACAGAGATGTAAAATGCTGTTTTTATATATAAATATGACCTTTATTGAACAAAAGAATGCATGCATTGTATAACATGATGTCCTAGGGGTGCCATCTGATGAAGTTTGTAAAAGGTTAGTGCTGCATTTAGCTGTTTTTTGATTATATGTGATGCAAGTGGTTGGTCGGAAAATGGCTATGAAGCTGCTTTTTACGATGGACTCATCTAATATAATCTAATGATTTGCTTTTCCTGTAAAACCTTTTTGAAATCGGACGACGTGGGTCGATTCAGGAGAGGTGTATCTATAAAAAAAAAATATATATATTATATATTTTTTTTTAAATTATGATATTTTTTTAATGCTAATTGGCGATATGATTTTTCGCTGGATTTTGATCCCGCTAACGGGATCAGACGCTGATTAACTTCTGACTTCAACTGTAAGTGAGGCAAAGTGCCAAGAGGACTAGACTGTGGGGGAAATATATGAGAGGAAGCGTACCATGAGGACTAGACTTTAGAATAAATACTGTGTACTACCAGCGTGCCAAGAGTAATAGATTGTAGGGGAAATAATGAGTCGAGCCATCTTGCAAAGAGGACTAGATTTTAGGGGAAATATAATTGAGGCAAAGTGCGAAATGGACTACACAGTAGGGAAATACTGTGTAGAGCCAACTTGCCAAGAGGACTAGACTGTTGGGTAAATACTGAGTAGTGCCAGCGTACCAAGAGGACTAGACTGTAGAGGAAATATAAGTGAGGCAAAGTGACAAATGGACTACACAGTAGGGGAAATACTGTGTAGAGCCAACTTGCCAAGAGGACTAGACTGTAGAGGAATAACTGTATAGAGCCAGCATACCAAGAAGACAAGACAGTTTGGGAAATACTGTGCAGAGCCAGCGTGCCAAGAGGACTAGACCGTAGAGGAAATATAAGTGAGGCAAAGTGTCAAGTGGACTAGACGATAGGGGAAATACTGTGCAGAGCCAGTGTGCCAAGAGGACTAGAAAGTAAGGGAAATGTAAGAGAGGCTCATGGTTATTGTATGTCTAATGTATGTTTATGTCTAAATAAACCATTACAGTCAACGTAGTTCTGATGCTGGTGCATAAACTCTCTATAGCTGAAAGAAGCAGGACCTGACTGGGTGAGCAGAGCAGCCTCTAGCCCCTCCCTTCCTGGCATGGCCATGCCCACAGTGTGGCCCCCAGAGGAATCCCCACAGAGGTACGGTGGGTATTTAACCCAGAGTAGAGAGGTAACCTGACTTATGTGGGTCTGTGTGGCGCTGTGCTACCCCATACCTTCCACACATCAGGGGAATGAGGCTCTCTCCGGCTCCTGCTCTGGATCCAAGTCTGGCTGGTAGTCTGGTTCTACTACATCTAGCTGTGGTGGCTGGTGGGCTCGCCTTGCTCTCGTCTGCCTCTGCCTCTGGGCTGGAGTCTGTCAGATGCAGGCTCCAAGGCACCACTCGTCCTCCGGCGTTCTCCCAGGACGGGGACTTTGTCATCGGGGGTGTTTTCTCCATCCACAACTACATGCACACTGTGGATCACAGCTACACCAGCATGCCTGAGCCCCTGCAGTGCACAGGGAGGTCAGTGAACGCAAGAGGGGACAGGGGACAGGACTGTGGCTGTTTGGGGAGACGGACAAATTGTGTTTTAAAGACACAGAGACAGTGTGTTTAAAGACAGATTAACAGCGTGTTTAATGATAGACAAACAGTGTTTAAGACAGATAAATAGTGTTTTAAAGACAGATAAACAGTTTTTTAAAGACAGATGAACAGTGTGTTTCAAGACAGGTAAACAGTGTGTTAGACAGAGAAACAGCATTTTAAAGACAGGGAAACAGTGTGTTAAAGACAGATAACCAGTGTGTATAAAGACAGGTAAACAGTGTGTTTAAAGACAGATAACCAGTGTGTTTAAAGACAGATAAACAGTGTTTTAAAGACAAATAAACAGTGTTTTTAAGACAGATATAAAGTGTGTTTGTATCTGAGAGAGTCGGTAAAGCCCACTGTTACAAAGGGTCACATTTTCAAATGCAGGCTATCCTACTTCCTCAATTACCGATAACAAAAGTGTAGGCATGTAGACAGTGTGTAAAATAAGACTAGATATTAAGATGTTTGCCCTCGTATAACACGATATTCTATAGGCTAGTTTACCATTTAGTCAAGAGGTGCTCACTCACATATCTTCTATTTACAGCATGGATACCCGTGAGTTGCGCTTCTCACGCGCCATGATCTTCGCAGTTGAGGAGATTAACAACAGTTCAGACCTTCTACCGGGTGTCACGCTTGGTTATCAAGTGCACGACTCGTGCACCTCGGTCCCCATGGCCATGAATGTGGCCTTCCAGCTGGCTAACGGCCTGGACCCCATGTTTGATACCGGAGAACAATGCTCGGGGTCGCCTACAGTGACAGCTATCGTGGGCGAGTCTGCCTCCACACCTACCATCAGCATGTTGCGCATCATCGGCCCTTTCGGCATTCCTCAGGTAAACTCATCTGGAAAGAAATCATTCAGCTTCTTTTAAACTTACTGTATTCCTACTGTATATACTCCTCTCTTTCAGGAATGAGTTCAACTTTTAATTACTGTAATCCTACTGTATAGTCATTTCTCTTTCAGGAATGAGTTCTACTTTTAATTTAACATATTCCTACTGATATTCTCCTCTTTTTCAGGAATGAGTTAAACTTTTAACTTACTGTATTGCAACTGTATTCTACTCTCTTTCAGGAATATACATTTCTGTGTGAAATTATGTGTAGAAAGGTATTTGAACATAGACTGAGGAATATGAGTCTGGAGAACGTCTGGAGGCATTAAAACATGATCTGAGGACTAGCTTTCATAGGCTAGGTTGTTATGGGAGACCAGAGATTGTTGTCATACCTTTTACTCATGTTTTTCACTGCACCAGTATATCTTATAAAACTATTTTCTATATGAATAGAATGACCAAGACAAAAATGGGTAGAAAAATGTATCCTTTTCAATCTGGCCTAATGAAAAAAAAAAAAATGGTTTATTATTATTAAAACCTGTTTAGACAGACGTTCCGCTAGCAGAACGCCTCACCAATATCCAATGGTATAGCGTGGCGCGAATTACAAATTCATCAAAAATGCAAAAAATTTAATTTCTCAAACATGACTATTTACACCATTTTAAAGACTCTCCTTTATCTAACCACGTTGTCCGATTTCAAAAAGGCTTTACAACGAAAGCAAAACATTAGATTATGTCATGAGAGTACCCTCCCAAAAATAATCATACAGCCATTTTCAAAGCAAGCATATATGTCACAAAAACCAAAATCACAGCTAAATGCAGCACTAACCTTTGATGATCTTCATCAGATGACACTCCTAGGACATTATGTTATACAATACATGCATGTTTTGTTCAATCAAGTTCATATTTATATCAAGAAACAGCTTTTTACATTAGCATGTGATGTTCAGAACTAGCATACCAACCGAAAACTTCCGGTGAATTTACTAAATTACTCACCATAAACGTTGACAAAATACATAACTATTATATTAAGAATTATAGATACAGAACTCCTTTATGCATTCGCTATGTCAGATTTTAAAATAGCTTTTCAGCAAAAGCACATTTTGCAATATTCTCAGTACATAGCTCAGCCATCACGGCTAGCTAAATTGACACCCGGCAAGTTTGGGGCAACCTAAACTCAGAATTACAATTACAAAATTAGGATTACATTTGCTGTTCTTCGTCAGAATGCACTCCCGGGACTTCTACTTCAACAACAAGTGTTGTTTTGGTTCCAAATAATCCATAGTTATATCCAAATACCTCCGTTTTGTTCGTGCGTTCAGGTCACTATCCAAAGGGTAACGCGCGAGGGCATTTCGTGACAAAAAAATTGTAAATGTTCCTTTACCGTACTTAGAAGCATTTCAAGCGATGTTTAAAATCAATTTTTATGCTATTTTTCTCGTAAAATAGCGATAATATTCCAACCGGACAACGTTGTATTCATTCAAAGAGTGAAAGAAAAAAATGGTGAGGTCTCGTGAACGCGCATCTCCAGTCTCTCTGTCACCAGGCAGTCCACTGACAAACTCTGCTGCTGTTGTCTGCCCAGAGACAGGAGACGTGTCAATCCGGTTTCTGAATGCTTTAGAGAGCCAATGGAAGCCTTAGAAAGTGTCACGTAACAGCACAGATACTGTAATTTTGATAGAGATGCAACAGAAGGACTACAAATTGTCAGACAGGCCACTTCCTGCTTGTAATTTTCTCAGGTTGTGGCCTGCCATATGAGTTCTGTTATACTCCCAGACACCATTCAAACAGTTTTAGAAACTGTAGAGTGCTATCTATCCAAATCTACTAATTATATGCATATTCTCGTTTCTGGGCAGGAGTAGTAACCAGATTAAATTGGGTACGTTAGTTATCCGGCCGTGAAGATACTGCCCCCTATCCTAAACAGGTTATGTCTCCCTAACATCAAACTACATAGCTAAAAAAAAAAGCAGGAAGTAGTCAATACATTAGAGTTGTTAGGCCGACATGATGTTCTTTTTAATGTTTTCGACTGTCTGTTTTTACCAAGGTGAGTCACTTTTCCACCTGTGCGTGTCTGAGTGATAAGAAACAGTATCCAACCTTCTTCAGAACCATCCCCAGTGACCAGTTCCAGGCTGCCGCTCTGGCCCACCTCATCAGGCACTTCGGCTGGACCTGGATTGGGGCGGTCCGTTCCGACTCTGACTACGGTAATAACGGGATGGCGGCTTTCCTACAGGCAGCACAAGAGGAAGGCATCTGTGTGGAATATTCTGAAGCCTTCTCCCGTACCAACCCACTCAGCAGAGTGCAACGCGTGGCCGACGTGATCCGCAGGTGATCCATGATTACTTGTGAACTTTTCATTCGCACAAATGCAAGACTATATTTATAAAAAATATTATTGTTATTAATTTCTTTCTTTTCCCAAAGCTGATCTGTGAGACCAACATGAATTGCATATCTTAAGCATGTAAAAGTGTTGATTAATACTAATGTTCATGTTCACTTCACTGAGACATTCCAATGAATGACACACATGACCAGCATATTAAAACCTCTCTGGGCTAGGTGGGACGTTAGCATCCCACTCTATTCAACAGCCAAGTGAATCGCGTGGTGCAAAATACAAATACCTCAAAAATGCTATAACTTCAATTTCTCAAACATATGACTATTTTACACCATTTGATAGATAAGACTCTCGTTAATCCAACCACATTGCCCGATTTCAAAAAGACTTTACAGCGAAAGCAAAACATTAGATTATGTCAGGAGAGTACCCTGACAAAAATAATAACACAGCCATTTTCAAAGCAAGCATATATGTCACAAAAACCAAAACCACAGCAAAATGCAGCACTAAGCTTTGATGATCGTCATCAGATGACACTCCTAGGACATTATGTTATACAATCCATGCATTTTTTGTTCAATCAAGTTCATATTTATATCAAGAAACAGCTTTTTACATTAGCATGTGATGTTCAGAACTAGCATACCAACCGAAAACTTCCGGTGAATTTACTAAATTACTCACCATAAACGTTGACAAAATACATAACAATTATATTAAGAATTATAGATACAGAACTCCTTTATGCATTCGCTATGTCAGATTTTAAAATAGCTTTTCAGCAAAAGCACATTTTGCAATATTCTCAGTACATAGCTCAGCCATCACGGCTAGCTAAATTGACACCCGGCAAGTTTGGGGCAACCTAAACTCAGAATTACAATTACAAAATTAGGATTACATTTGCTGTTCTTCGTCAGAATGCACTCCCGGGACTTCTACTTCAACAACAAGTGTTGTTTTGGTTCCAAATAATCCATAGTTATATCCAAATACCTCCGTTTTGTTCGTGCGTTCAGGTCACTATCCAAAGGGTAACGCGCGAGGGCATTTCGTGACAAAAAAATTCTAAATGTTTAAAATCAATTTTTATGCTATTTTTCTCGTAAAATAGCGATAATATTCCAACCGGACAACGTTGTATTCATTCAAAGAGTGAAAGAAAAAAATGGTGAGGTCTCGTGAACGCGCATCTCCAGTCTCTCTGTCACCAGGCAGTCCACTGACAAACTCTGCTGCTGTTGTCTGCCCAGAGACAGGAGACGTGTCAATCCGGTTTCTGAATGCTTTAGAGAGCCAATGGAAGCCTTAGAAAGTGTCACGTAACAGCACAGATACTGTAATTTTGATAGAGATGCAACAGAAGGACTACAAATTGTCAGACAGGCCACTTCCTGCTTGTAATTTTCTCAGGTTTTTGCCTGCCATATGAGTTCTGTTATACTCACAGACACCATTCAAACAGTTTTAGAAACTTTGGAGTGTTTTCTATCCAAATCTACTAATAATATGCATATTCTCATTTCCGGGCAAGAGTAGTAACCAGTTTAAATCGGGGATGTTTTTTATCCGGCCGTGAAAATACAGCCCCCTATCCCAGACAGGTTAAGCATATGATATAATCATGTTCCCCAGCGCCACAGCCCGGGTGGTGGTTGCATTCACAGCCATTGGGGAAATGAGGATCCTGCTGGAGGAGATGGAACGCCTGCCCTCTCCGCCCCGCCAGTGGATCGGTACTGAGTCCTGGGTCACTGACCCAGACATGCTGCGCTTCGGCCAGTGTGCCGGGGCCATCGGCTTTGGCATCCAACGCTCTGTCATCCCCGGCCTCAGAGACTTCCTCCTGGACCTCTCCCCACAGAAGGTGTCCAACTCTCCCCTGCTCATTGAGTTCTGGGAGGGAGCCTTTGGCTGTAGGCTGGGGAAAGGTATCTATCTATCTATCATCTATCTATCTATCTATCTATCTATCTATCTATCTATCTATCTATCTATCTATCTATCTATCTATCTATCTATCTATCTATCTATCTATCTATCTATCTATCTATCTATCTATCTATCTATCTATCTATCTATCTATCTATCTATCTATCTATCTGTCTGTCTGTCTGTCTGTCTGTCTGTCTGTCTGTCTGTCTGTCTGTCTGTCTGTCTGTCTGTCTGTCTGTCTGTCTGTCTGTCTGTCTGTCTGTCTGTCTGTCTGTCTGTCTGTCTGTCTGTCTGTCTGTCTGTCTGTCTGTCTGTCTGTCTGTCTGTCTGTCTGTCTGTCTGTCTCTCATTCTCTCATTCTGTCTGTCTGTCTGTCTGTCTGTATGGACTACTACAGATGTTGGTGTTGAGGAGAAGGTGTGTGATGGCAGTGAGGATATACAGCAGCTACAGACCCCCTACACAGATACATCTCAGCTGCGTATCACTAATATGGTGTATAAAGCTGTATACGCCATAGCACACGCCATCCACAGCATTGTTTGTGAAGAGAGAGAAATCTCCACTGTGAACTGTGACAAAAACCTTAATGTGAAGCCAACACAGGTAAATGACAAGACGATTGTATGTCCTGATTGATATGTTTATTTAGACTACATGTATGAAGGCCTAGGAGTTTTCATTATACTTTTCAACTTGTTCTGAAGTAACGCATCTGATAAATATATGAGTTGAATTAATATTCTGTTTCTCTCTCTCTCTCTCTCTCTCTCTCTCTCTCTCTTCCCTTCTGACAATCTCTCTTCCCACCTCTCCATCTCTCCCGTCCCCTCTCTCTCTCCCATGCCCTTCCAAACCCCAGGTCCTGGAGAGATTGAGGAGTGTGAACTTCTCTCGTAATGGGTACCAGGTGTCTTTCGATGCCAACGGGGACCCAGTGGCCACCTATGAGCTGGTCAACTGGCAGATAGGGGAGAGTGGGAAGATGAAGTTTGTGACAGTGGGGCTCTATGATGCGTCCCTGCCTCTTGACCAGAGGTTTGACATGGAGAGGGAAATCACCTGGGTAAAGAACAGTACACAAGTACCTGTGTCAGTGTGCAGTGAGAGCTGTCCCCCAGGCACTCGTAAGGCTATACAGAAAGGAAAGCCTGTATGCTGTTATGACTGTATCCAATGTGCAGAGGGAGAAATAAGTAATAAAACAGGTAGGACTATAGGAATAGTTGGCATACAATGTGTAGTAATTTCTATCACGGTTAACTAAGTAGTGGTTTATTCATATTACCAGCACTACAAAGGTAGTGTCTGTCAATCATGTTCCTGTTCTTATTATCTCATGTAAGCTGCACATTAATTCAACATTCTTTATAGTAAACTGACAAAGTGCAGCATTGTGGGACATGTATTTATAAATAAATAAAACCTGAATCTATTATTATTGACATTTGATGTCTGTTGTTTTGTCCTGGTCAGATTCTTCAGACTGTCTGATCTGTCCCGAGGAGTACTGGCCCAACGCTGAGAGAGACCGCTGTATCCTTAAGCCTGTGGAGTTTCTGTCCTTCCACGAGGTCCTCGGAATCATCCTGACCGCCTGCTCTGTGGGCGGGGCTTGTCTGGCCATCGCCACGGCAACTGTCTTCTACCGCCACCGAACTTCGGCCATCGTCAGGGCCAACAACTCTGAGCTGAGCTTCCTGCTGCTCTTCTCCTTGACTCTGTGTTTTCTGTGTTCTCTTACTTTCATTGGCCGGCCCTCTGAATGGTCCTGTATGCTGCGTCACACAGCGTTTGGGATCACCTTCGTCCTCTGCATCTCTTGTGTTCTGGGGAAAACAATAGTGGTGTTGATGGCCTTCAGGGCTACACTTCCAGGCAGTAATGCCATGAAATGGTTTGGCCCTCCACAGCAGAGATTGACTGTAGTGTCCTTCACGTTTGTTCAGGCTTTGATATGCACTCTGTGGTTGGTCCAGTCCCCTCCCTTCCCCATTAAAAACCTCACTACCTACAAGGAAAAGATCATTCTAGAGTGTGATGTGGGTTCAGCTATTGGTTTCTGGGCTGTGTTGGGCTATATAGGACTGCTGTCTCTCTTGTGCTTTGTGCTGGCTTTTCTGGCTCGGAAGCTGCCTGATAACTTCAATGAGGCCAAATTCATCACCTTCAGCATGCTCATATTCTGTGCTGTCTGGATCACCTTTATCCCAGCTTATGTCAGCTCTCCTGGGAAGTTCACTGTAGCTGTGGAGATCTTTGCCATCATCACCTCTAGCTTTGGGTTGTTCTTTCTATTATTTGTTCCTAAATGCTTTATTATTCTGTTCAGGCCGGAGAAGAACACCAAGAAACACCTTATGGAGAAGACATCCAATGATATACGTTATTAAGAAATTATTGAGGGGGAAAACATTGTAACATTCAGTTATATGGTTTATTATACAGTTCAGTAGGACTACTCTGACAGAGATGACCAACAATTTAGCAGGTAATCATTGGTAACATTGTAACTAGTAACATGACACAGGTTCACTTGAGATATTCCAATGTTATGAGAGATTGTTCAAATCTAGAGTGTTAAAATTTAATTTGAACTGCTAAATTATGTCATTAGCAGTAGCCTACAGAGTGGAAACACTTCCAGGTTGTTGAAGAAAAGCTTTATTCCTATATGAATTGATATAACATTGAAGTGCATGTGTTCAGTTGATATTGTAATTCATCACATTATGTATTATAATAATATAATAAACATTTTCATACACAGTTGAAGTCGGAAGTTTACATACGCTTAGGTTGGAGTCATTAAAACTCGTTTTTCAACAACTCCACACATTTCTTGTTAATAAATTATAGTTTTGGCAAGTCTGTTAGGACATCTTCTTTGTGCATGACATAAGTCATTTCTCCAACAATTGTTTACAGTTGTTTCACTTACAATTCATTGTTTCACACTTCCAGAGTGTGAGAAGTTTAGATATACTAAGTTGACTGTGCCTTTAAATAGCTTGGAAAATTCCAGAAAAATATGTCATGGCTTTAGAAGCTTCTGATAGGCTGGATGACATCATTTGAGTCAATTGGAGGTGTACCTGTGGATGTATATCAAGGCCTACCTTCAAACTCAGTGCCTCTTTGCTTGACATCATGGTAAAATCAAATGAAATCAGCCAAGACCTCAGAATATTAATTGTAGACCTCCACAGTCTGGTTCATCCTTGGGAGCAATTTCCAAATGCCTGAAGGTACCACGTTCATCTGTACAAACAATAGTGCGCAGTATAAACACCATGGGACCACGCAGGCATCATACCGCTCAGGAAGAAGATGCGTTCTGTCTCCTAGAGATTAACGTACTTTGGTGCGAAAAAAACAAATCAATCCCAGAACAACAGCAAAGGACCTTGTGAAGATGCTGGAGGAAACAGGTACGAAAGTATCTATATCCACAGTAAAATGAGTCCTATATCATCATAACCTGAAAGGCTGCTCAGCAAGGAAGAAGCCACTGCTCCAAAACCGCCAATTAAATGCCAGACTACGGTTTGCAACTGCACATGGGGACAAACATCGTTACGTTTGGAGGAAAAAGGGGGAGGCTTGCAAATTGAAGAACACCATCCCAACCGTGAAGCATGGGGGTGGCAGCATCATGTTGTGGGGTTGTTTTGCTGCAGGAGGGACTGGTGCACTTCACAAAATTGATGGCATCATGAGGAGAGAAAATTATGTGGATATATTGAAGCAACATATTTAATAGTTTAAATATATTTTTCTAATGTGAATGTAAACTTCCGACTTCAACTGTGAGGCAACGTGCCAAGAGGACTATAC
Source organism: Salmo salar (assembly GCF_965601325.2). NCBI lineage: Eukaryota > Metazoa > Chordata > Actinopteri > Salmoniformes > Salmonidae > Salmo > Salmo salar. The sequence continues at coordinate 156,451,379 of NC_138299.1, read as the reverse complement.
TGCAGGGGTAATATAAGAGAGGAAGCGTACCAAGAGGACTAGACTTTAGAATAAATACTGTGTACTGCCAGCGTACCAAGAAGACTAGACAGTAGGGGAAATACTCTATAGAGCCAGCGTGCCAAGAGGACTAGGCTGTAGAGGAAATATAAGTGTGGCAACATGCCAAGAGGTCTAGGCTGTAGGGGAAATAAAAGACAGTCAGCGTAACAAGAGGACTCACAGTAGAGGAAATACTGTGTAGCGACAGTGTGCCAAGAAGACTAGACTGTCGAGGAAATACTGTGTAGAGCAGGCGTAAAAGAGGACTGGACAGCAGGGGAAATAAAAGAGAGGAAGAGTACCAAGAGTACTAGACTTTAGAATAAATACTGTGTGCTGCTAGCGTGCCAGGAAGACTAGACTGTAGAGGAAATACTGTGTAGAACCAGTATGCCAAGAGGACTAGCCTGTAGAGGAATACAGTGTATAGCCAGTATGCCAACAAGACTAGACTTAACCTCTCTGGGCTAGGTGGGACGTTAGCTTCCCACTCTATTCAACAGCCAGTGGAAACGCGTGGCGCGAAATACAAATACCTCAAAAATGCTATAACTTCAATTTCTCAAACATATGACGATTTTACACCAATTGAAAGATAAGACTCTCATTAATCCAACCACATTGTCCGATTTCAAAAAGGCTTTACAGCGAAAGCAAAACATTAGATTATGTCAGGAGAGTACATAGCCAAAAATAATCACACAGCCATTTTCAAAGCAAGCATATATGTCACAAAAACCCAAACCACAGCTAAATGCAGCACTAACCTTTGATGATCTTCATCAGGTGACACTCCTAGAACATTATGTTATACAATACATGCATGTTTTGTTCAATCAAGTTCATATTTATATCAAAAAACAGCTTTTTACATTAGCATGTGACTAGCATGTGACTAGCATTCCCACCGAACACTGCCGGTGAATTTACTAAATTACTCACGATAAACGTTCACAAAAAACATAACAATTATTTTAAGAATTATAGATACAGAACTCCTCTATGCACTCGATATGTCCGATTTTAAAATAGCTTTTCGGTGAAAGCACATTTTGCAATATTCTCAGTAGATATCCCAGTCATCACGGCTAGCCATTTAGACACCGACCAAGTTTAGCCCTGACCAAACTCCGATTTACTATTACAAAAGTTTGATTACCTTTGTTGTCTTCGTCAGAATGCACTCCCAGGACTGCTACTTCAATAACAAATGTTGGTTTGGTCCAAAATAATCCATCGTTATATCCAAATAGCGGCGTTTTGTTCGTGCGTTCAAGACACTATCCGAAGTGTAAATAAGGGTCACAAGCATGGCGCAATTCGTGACAAAAAGATTTCTAAATATTCCATTACCGTACTTCGAAGCATGTCAACAGCTGTTTAAAATCAATTTTTATGCAATTTTTCTCGTAAAAAAGCGATAATATTCCGACCGGGAATCTGCGTTTAGGTAAACAGACGAAAGAAAACATAGCATGGGGTCGACGCGGGCACGCGCCTGAGTCTCACAGTACTGTAACCAGCCACTACCCAAACTCGCTACTTTTTTTCAACCAGAGCCTGCAAAGCCACGATTCAGCTTTTTGCCGCCTTCTGAGAGCCTATGGGAGCCGTAGGAAGTGTCACAAAACAGCAGAGATCCTCTGTAATGGATAGAGATAATCAAGAAGGGCAAGAAATTGTCAGACAGGCCACTTCCTGCATAGAATCTTCTCAGGTTTTGGCCTAGCAAATGAGTTCTGTTATACTCACAGACACCATTCAAACAGTTTTAGAAACTTTGGAGTGTTTGCTATCCAAAGCTAATAATTATATGCATATTCTAGTTTCTGGGCAGGAGTAATAATCAGATTAAATCGGGTACGTTTTTTATCCGGCTGTGAAAATACTGCCCCCTAGCCATAACAGGTTAACCTCTATGGGCTAGGTGGGACGCTTGCGTCCCACCTACTCAATAGCCAGTGTAATCCCGTGGCGCGTTAATCAAATTCCACAAAAATGCAAAAACTTCAATTTTTCAAACATATGACTATTTTACACCATTTTAAAGACAAGACTCTCGTTAATCTAACCACACTGTCCGATTTCAAAAAGGCTTTACAACGAAAGCAAAACATTAGATTATGTCAGCAGAGTACCCAGCCAGAAATAATCAGACACCCATTTTTCAAGCGAGCATATAATGTCACAAAAACCCAGAAGATAGCTAAATGCAGCACTAACCTTTGATGATCTTCATCAGATGACACACCTAGGACATTATGTTATACAATACATGCATGTTTTGTTCAATCAAGTTCATATTTATATCAAAAACCAGCTTTTTACATTACCATGTGACGTTCAGAACTAGCATACCCCCCGCAAACTTCCGGGGGAATTTACAAAAAATTTACTAAACTACTCACGATAAACGTTCACAAAAGGCATAAGAATTATTTTAAGAATTATAGATACAGAACTCTTCTATGCACTCGATATGTCTGATTTTAAAATAGCTTTTTGGTGAAAGCACATTTTGCAATATTCTAAGTAGATAGCCCGGCATCACAGGGCTAGCTATTTAGTCACCCAGCAAGTTTAGCATTCACCAAAGTCAGATTTACTATAAGAAAAATGTTATTACCTTTGCTGTCTTCGTCAGAATGCACTCCCAGGACTTCTACTTCAATAACAAATGTTGGTTTGGTCCCAAATAATCCATTGTTATTTCCAAATAGCGGCGTTTTGTTCGTGCGTTCAAGACACTATCCAAAAGGGTAAATAAGGGTGACGAGCATGGCGCATTTCGTGACCAAAAAATTCTAAATATTCCATTACCGTACTTCGAAGCATGTCAACCGCTGTTTAAAATCAATTTTTATGCCATTTTTCACGTAAAAAAGTGATAATATTCCCGAACGGGAAATCGTTTTTTATTACAAAGAGAGTGAAAGTAAAAGCATGCTATCCCCTCATGCACGAGCCTCAGTCTAATGGCCCTCTGATAGAGCACTTGCCAAACGCGCTAATGTGTTTCAGCCTGGGGATGGAATTACATCGTTCAGCTTTTTCCCGCCTTCTGAGAGCCGATGGGAGCCGTAGGAAGTGTCACGTCATGCCAGAGATCCCCTGTATTTGTTAGAGATTATCAAGGAGGGCAAGAAATTGTCAGACAGGCCACTTCCTGTAAGGAATCTTCTGAGGTTTTGGCCTGCCAAATGAGTTCTGTTATACTCAGACACCATTCAAACAGTTTTAGAAACTTTAGGGTGTTTTCTATCCAAAGCCAATAATTATATGCATATTCTAGTTACTGGGCAGGAGTAGTAACCAGATTAAATCGGGTACGTTTTTTATCCGGCCGTGCAAATACTGCCCCCTAGCCCCAACAAGTTAATGTTTTTCCTCATAATCCTGGACTATCGGACAACCATTTTATTACGGTTGTAATCGCAACAAATAATCTGCTCAGACCCCAATCAAGGATCATCAAAAGCAGTACTACAAATTCTTGGACTACCCAAAGATTCCTAGATGCCTTTCCAGACTCCCTCCACCTACACAAGGACGTCAGAGTACAACAATCTGTTAACCACCTAACGGAGGAACTTATTTTAACCTTACGTAATACCCTAGATTCAGTCGCACTCCTAAAAACAAAAAACATTTGTCACAATTATAAACTAGGTCCCTGGTTTACAGAAAATACCCGAGTCCTGAAGCAAGCTTCCAGAAAATTGGAATGAAAATGGCACTACACCAAACTGGAAGTCTTCCGATTAGCTTGGTAAGACAGTACAGTGCAGAATCGAAGATCCCTCACTGCTGCTCAATCATCCTATTTTCCCACTTAATTGAGGAGAATAAGAACAATCCTAAATGTATTTTTGATACTGTCGCAAAGCTAACTAAAAAGCAGCATTCCCCAAGAGAGGATGGCTTTCACATCAGCAGTGATAAATTCATGAACTTCTTTGACGAAGAGATCATGATCATTAGAAAGCAAGGTCTGAGCAACACTGACCTAGGATCAAGGGAGACACTCAATTTTTGAAAGATCTCTTGACACGTTGATGAAAATAGTAATGGCCTCTAAACCTTCAAGCTGCATACTGGACCCAATTCCAACTGAACTACTGAAAGAGCTGCTTCCTGTGCTTGGCCCTCCTATGTTGATCATAATAAACTGCTCCCTGTCCACCGGATGTGTACCAAACTCACTAGAAGTGGCAGTAATAAAGCCTCTTTTGAAAACCTTTTCACAGAAAATATAAAAAACTTTTGGCCTATATCAAAACTCCCGTTCCTCTCAAAAATGTTAGAAAAATCTGTTGCACAGCAACTCACTGCCTTCCTGAAGACAAACAATGTATAAAAAACACTTCAGTCTTATTTTAGACCCCATCATAGCACTGAGCCTGCATTCGTGAATATGGTAAATTACTTTTTGCTACTATCAGCATCTGTCCTCGTGCTCCTAGACCTTAGTGCTGCTTTTGATACGATCAATCACCACATTCTTTTGGAGAGATTTGAAACCCAAATTGGTCTACACAGACAAGTTATGGCCTGGTTTAGATCTTATCTGTCAGAATGATATCAGTTTGTCTCTGTGGATGGTTTGTCCTCTGACAAATCAACTCTATTGTTTTACATTTACATTTTAGTCATTTAGCAGACGCTATTATCCAGAGCGACTTACATTTCATTTCATACATTTTTTTTCCCCGTACTGGCCCCCCATGGGAATCGAACCCACAACCCTGGCGTTGCAAACACCATGCGTGCAAACACCATGCTCTACCAGCTGAGCTACAGGGAAGGCCAAGGTTTGCACTATATATTTTACATCTTGGTTAGATTTCACTGCTATGCGAACGATACACAGCTGTACATTTCGATGAAACATGGTGAAGCCCCAAATTTGCCCTCCCTGGAAGGCTGTGTTTCAAACATAAGGAAGTGGATGGCGGCAAATGTTTTACTTTTTAACCTCTTACATCTAGACGTTCCGCTAGCGGAACACCTGCTCCAATATCCAATGATAGGCGTGGCGCGAATTACAAATTCCTCAAAAATACAAAAACTTCAATTTTTCAAACATATAACTATTTCACAGCATTTTAAAGACAAGACTCTCCTTTATCTAACCACACTGTTCGATTTCAAAAAGGCTTTACAGCGAAAGCAAAACATTACATTATGTCAGCAGAGTACCCAGCCAGAAATAATCAGACACCCATTTTTCAAGCTAGCATATAATGTCACAAAAACCCAGAAGACAGCTAAATGCAGCACTAACCTTTGATGATCTTCATCAGATGACACACCTAGGACATTATGTTATACAATACATGCATGTTTTGTTCAATCAAGTTCATATTTATATCAAAAAACAACTTTTTACATTAGCATGTGACGTTCAGAACTAGCATATCCCCCGCAAACTTCCGGGGAATTTGCTAACAATTTACTAAATTACTCACGATAAATGTTCACAAAAAGCATAACAATTATTTTAAGAATTATAGATACAGAACTCCTCTATGCACTCGATATGTCCGATTTTAAAATAGCTTTTTGGTGAAAGCACATTTTGCAATATTCTAAGTACATAGCCCAGCCATCACGGGCTAGCTATTTAGACACCCGGCAAGTTTAGCACTCACCAATATCAGATTTACTATTATAAAAGTTTGATTACCTTTTGTTGTCTTCGTCAGAATGCACTCCCAGGACTGCTACTTCAATAACAAATGTTGGTTTGGTCCAAAATAATCCATCGTTATATCCGAATAGCGGCGTTTTGTTCGTGCGTCCCAGACACTATCCGAAATGGTAAATCAGGGTTGTGCGCATGGCGCAATTCGTGACCAAAAAATTCGAAATATTCCATTACCGTACTTCGAAGCATGTCAACCGCTGTTTAAAATCAATTTTTATGCAATTTATCTCGTAAAAAAGCGATAATATTCCGACCGGGAATCTCCTTTTCGGCAAACAGAGGAAAAATCACAAAGACGGGGGCGGCCAGGTCACGCGCCTAAGCCCACAGTCCCTTGATCGGCCACTTGAGAAAGGCGATAATGTGTTTCAGCCTGGGGCTGGGATGACGACATTCTGTTTTTTCCCGGGCTCTGAGCGCCTATGGACGACGTAGGAAGTGTCACGTTAGAGCAGAGATCCTTTGTAAAAGATAGAGATGGCAAAGAAGTTCAAGAAATGGTCAGACAGGCTACTTCCTGTAAAGGAATGTCTCAGGTTTTGACCTGCCATTTGAGTTCTGTTATACTCACAGACACCATTCAAACATTTTTAGAAACTTTGGAGTGTTTTCTATCCAAAGCCAATAATTATATGCATATTCTAGTTACTGGGCAGGAGTAGTAACCAGATTAAATCGGGTACGTTTTTTTATCCAGCCGTGAAAATACTGCCCCCTAGCCATAACAGGTTAACTCAGACAGAACAGAAATGCTAGTTATAGGCCCCAAGAAACAAAAAGATCTTCTGTTGGAATTGACAATTGATCTTGATGGTTGTACAGTCGTCTCAAATAAAACTGTGAAGCTCCTTGGCGTAAATCTGGAACCTGATCTCTCTATTGACGAACATATTAAGACTGTTTCAAGGACAGCTTTTTTCCATAACATAACATTGCAAAAATCAGAAACTTTCTGTCCAGAAATGATGCAGAAAAATGTATCCATGCTTTTGTCACTTCTAGAATAGACTACTGCAATGCTCTACTTTCCGGCTACCCAGATAAAGCACTAAATAAACTTCAGTTACTCCAGTGCTAGCCTCTCTACACTGGCTTTCTGTTAAGACTAGGGCTGATTTCAAGGTTTTACTGCTAACCTACAAAGCATTACATGACTTGCTCATATCTATCGTTCTGATTTGGTCCTGCCGTACATACCTACACATACGCTACGGTCACAAGACGCCGGTCTCCTTATTGTCCCTAGAATTTCTAAGCAGGGCTTTCTCCTATAGAGCTAAATTTTTATGGAATGGTCTGCCTATCCATTTTGAGAGATGCAGACTCGGTCTCAACCTTTAAGGCGTTATTGAAGACTCATCTCTTCAGTAGGTACTATGATTGAGTGTAGTCTGGCCCAGTGGTGTGAAGGTGAACGGAAAGATACTGGAGCGACGAACCGCCATTGATGTCTCTGCCTGGCAGGTTCACTTCTCTCAGGGATTCACAGGGATTCTCTGTCTCCAACCCTATTACGGGGGCTAACTCACTGGTTTACTGGTGCTCTTCCATGCCGTCCCTAGGAGGGGTGCGTCACTTGAGTGGGTTGAGTCTCTGATGTGATCTTCCTGTCCGGGTTAGCGCCCCCCTCGGGTTTGTGCCCACGAGATCTTCGTGGGCTATACTCTGTCTTGTCTCAGGGTAGAAAGTTGGTGGCTAAAGATATCTAGTGGTGTGAGGCTGTGCTTTGGCAGAGTGCGTGGGGTTATATCCTGCCTGATTGGCCCTGTCCAGGGGTATAGTCGGACGGGGCCACAGTGTCTCCCGACCCCTCCTGTCTCAGCCTCCAGTAATTATGCTGTAATAGTTTATGTGTCGGGGGGCTAGGTTCACTGCTATATCTGGAGTATTTCTCCTGTCTTATCCGGTGTCCTGTGTGAATTTAAGTATGCTCCCTCTAATTCTCTCTCTCTTTCTCTCTTTGTCTTTCTCTTCTCTCGGAGGACCTGAGCCCTGGGACCATGCCTCAGGACTACCTGGCCTGATGACTCCTTGCTGTCCTCAGTCCACCTGGTCGTGCTGCTGTTCCAGTTTCAATTGAACCCTGACCTGTTCACCGGACGTGCTGCCTTGTCCCGGACTTGCTGTTATAAACTCTCTCACTCTACCACACCTACTGTGTCTAACGTTTGAACATCTTGGCCATATACTGTTATAATCTCTACCTGGCACAGTCAGAAGAAGACTGGCCTTCCGTCAGAGCCTGGTTCCTCTCCAGGTTTCTTTCTCGGTTCCTGTGTAGATCCAGCATGCCTAGAGGACTAGACTGCAGTGGAAATATAAGAGAGCCAGCGTGCAAAGAGGATTAGACTGTAGAGGAAATACTGTGTAGAGCCAGCGTGCCAAGAGGGCTAGACTGTCGGGAAAATACTTTGTATAGCTAGCGAGCCAAGAGGACTAGACTGTAAAGGAAATACTGTGTAGAGCCAGCGTGCCAAGGGGACTAGACTGTGGTGGAAATATAAGAGAGGAAACATACCAAGGGGACAAGACTGAAGGGAAATACTGTGTAGAGTCAAAATGCCATTAGGACAAGTCTTTAGGAGAAATATAAGAGAGCCAGATGGTTATTGTGTGTCTACTGTATGTTTATGTCTATATAAACCATTACAGTCTAATTAGGGCTTACACTGGTGCATGCAGTCTATATATCTGAAAGAAGCAGGACCTGACTCAGTGAGCAGAGCAGCCTCTAACCCCTCCCTTCCTGGCATGGCCATACCCACAGTGTGGCCCCCAGGGGAATCCCCACAGAGGTACGGTGGGTATTTAACCCAGAGTAGAGGTAACCTGACCTATGTGGGTCTGTGTGGTGCTGTATTACCCCATCCCTTCTACACATCATGGGAATGAGGCTCTCTCCGTCTCCTGCTCTGGATCCAAGTCTGGCTGGTAGTCTGGTTCTACTACATCTAGCTGTGGTTACTGGTGGGCTCGCCTTGCTCTCGTCTGCCTCTACCTCTGGGCTGGAGTCTGTCAGATGCAGGCTCCAAGGGACCCCTCGTCCTCCGGCGTTCTCCCAGGATGGGGACTTTGTCATCGGGGGTGTTTTCTCCATCCATTACTACATGCACACTGTGGATCACAGCTACACCAGCCTGCCTGAGCCCCTGCAGTGCACAGGGAGTTCAGTGAACGCAAGAGAGAACAGGGGACAGGACTGTGGATGTGTGGGTAGACAGATAAATTGTGTTTTAAAGACAGAGAAACAGTGTGTTTAAAGACAGATTAACAGTGTTTTTAAGACAGATAAAGTGTTTGAAAGAGACAAACAGTGTGTTTAAAGACAGATAAGCAGTGTTTTAAAGAGACAAACAGTGTTTTAAAGACAGGTAAACAGTGTTTTAAAGACAGATTAACAGTGTGTTTAAAAACAGATAAGAAGTGTGTTTGTGTATGAGAGTGTAGTTAAAGCCTACTGTTACAATGGATCACATTTTCAAATGCAGGCTATCCTACAATGTCCTCAATTACAGACAATAAAAGTGTAGGCATATGGGCGGTATGGAAAATAATACTAGATATTTGGCTGTTTGCATTTGGAACATTCTATAGGCTAGTTTATGATTCATCAGGAGGTGCTCACTAACCCATCTTCTATTTACAGTGTGGATTCCCGTGAGTTGCGCTTCTCGCGCGCCATGGTCTTCGCTGTTGAGGAGATTAACAACAGTTCATAACTGCTACCGGGTGTCACGCTTGGTTATCAATTGTACGACTCCTGCTCCTTGGTCCCTATGGCCGTGAAAGTGGCCTTCCAGCTGGCTAACGGCCTGGACCCCATGTTTGATACCGGAGAACAGTGCTCTGGTTCGGCTACAGTGACAGCTATTGTTGGCGAGTCTGCCTCGACGCCTACCATCAGCATGTTGCGCATCATAGGCCAATTCGGCATTCCTCAGGTAAACTCATATGGAAAGAAATCATTCAGCTTCTTTTAATTTAGTGTATTCCTAGTGTATATTCTCCTCTCTTTCAGGAATGAGTTCAACTTTTAATTCCCTGTATTCCAACTGTATTCTCCTCTATTTCAGGAATATACATTTCTGTTTGAAATTATCTGTAGAAAGGTATTTGAACATAGACTGAGGAATATGAGTCTGGAGAACGTCTGGAGGCATTAAAACATGATCTGAGGACTATCTTTCATAGGCTAGGTTGTTATGGAGACCAGGGATTGGTGTCACACTTTTGTGTATCCTTTTCAACCTGGCCTAATGAAAAACAATGAATTGGCTTATTATTATTAATGTCTCTCTAACATCAAACTACATAGCTAAATTTAAAAAATCAGGAAGTAGCCAATACATTAGAGTTGTTAGGCCGACATGATGTTCTTTTTAATGTTTTCGACTGTCTGTTTTTACCCAGGTGAGCCACTATGCCAGCTGTGCTTGTCTGAGTGATAAGAAACAGTATCCAACCTTCTTCAGAACCATCCCCAGTGATAAGTTCCAGGCCGCCGCACTGGCCCACCTCATCAGGCACTTCGGCTGGACCTGGATTGGGGCGGTCCGTTCCGACTCTGACTACGGTAATAACGGGATGGCGGCTTTCCTACAGGCAGCACAAGAGGAAGGCATCTGTGTGGAATATTCTGAAGCCTTCTCCCGTACCAACCCACTCAGCAGAGTGCAACGGGTGGCCGATGTGATCCGCAGGTGATCCATGATTACTTGTGAACTTTTCATTCATACAAATTCAAGACTATATTTATAAAAAATACTACTTTTATTAATTTCTCTCTTTTCCCAAAGCTGATCTGTGAGACCAACATGATTTGCATAGCTTAAACTTGTCAAAAGTGTTGATTAATACTAATGTTCATGTTCACTTCACTGAGACATTCCAATGAATGACAAACATGACCAGCATATTAACCATGATATAATCATGTTCCCCAGCTCCACAGCCCAGGTGGTGGTTGCATTCGTAGCCTCTGGGGACATGAGAATCCTGCTGGAGGAGATGGACCGCCTGCCCTCTCCGCCCCGCCAGTGGATCGGGAGCGAGACCTGGGTCACTAACCCAGATATGCTGCGCTTCGGCCTGTGTGCCGGGGCCATCGGATTTGGCATCCAACGCTCTGTCATCCCCGGCCTCAGGGACTTCCTCCTGGACCTCTCCCCACAGAAGGTGTCCAACTCTCCCATGTTCACTGAGTTCTGGGAGGGAGCCTTTGGCTGTAGACTGGGATAGGTATCTATCTATCCATCCATCCATTCATTCATCCATCCATCCATCCATCCATTAATCTGTCTGTTTTTCTATATATCTTTTTACATGTCTGTCTGTCTGTCTGTCTGTCTGTCTGTCTGTCTGTCTGTCTGTCTGTCTGTCTGTCTGTCTGTCTGTCTGTCTGTCTGTCTGTCTGTCTGTCTGTCTGTCTGTCTGTCTGTCTGTCTGTCTGTCTGTCTGTCTGTCTGTCTGTCTGTCTGTCTGTCTGTAGGGACCTCTACAGGTGTTGGTGTTGAGGAGAAGGTGTGTGATGGCAGTGAGGATATACAGCAGCTACAGACCCCCTACACAGATACATCTCAGCTACGTATCACTCACATGGTGTATAAAGCTGTTTACGCCATAGCACACGCCATCCACAGCATTGTTTGCGAAGAGAGAGAAAACTCCACTGTGAACTGTGTCATAAACCTTCATGTGAAGCCAACACAGGTGAATGACAAGACGATTGTATGTCCTGATTGATATGTTTATTTAGACTACATGTATGAAGAACTAGGAGTTCTCATTATACATTATAAATTCTTCTGAAGTAACACGTGTGATAAATATGAGTTGAATTAATGTTCTGTTTCTCTCTCCATCTCTCTTCCATTCTTTCCATCTCTCTTCCCCTTTCTCCTTCTCTCTCGTCCCCTCTCTCTCTCCCTTCCCTTCCAACTCCCAGGTCCTGGAGAGATTGAGGAGGGTGAACTTCTCTCGTAATGGGTACCAGGTGTCTTTCGATGCCAACGGGGACCCAGTGGCCACCTATGAGCTGGTCAACTGGCAGAGACGGGAGAGTGGGAAGATGGAGTTTGTGACAGTGGGGCGCTATGATGCGTCCCTGCCTCCTGACCAGAGGTTTGACATGGAGAGGGAAATCACCTGGGTAAAGAACAGTACACAAGTACCTCTGTCAGTGTGCAGTGAGAGCTGTCCCCGAGGCACTCGTAAGGCTGTACAGAAGGGAAAGCCTGTATGCTGTTATGACTGTATCCAATGTGCAGAGGGAGAGATCAGTAATAAAACAGGTAGGACAATAGGAATCGTTGGCTTAAAACGTGTAGTAATTTCTATCACGGTTTACTAAATAGTGGTTTATTCATATTACCAGCACTACAAAGGTAGTGTCTGTCAATCACGATCCTTTTCTTATTATCTCATGTAAGCTGCACATTAATTGAACATTCTTTATTGTAAACTGACAAAGGAGATAAAGGAGAGTCTTGTTTTTAAAATGGTGTAAAATAGTCATATGTTTGAAAAATTGAAGTTTTTGTATTTTTGAGGAATTTGTAATTCGCGCCACGCCTATCATTGGATATTGGAGCAGGTGTTCCGCTAGCGGAACGTCTAGATGTAAGAGGTTAATGGAGGAGTGGCGGAGTGAGTTTTGGGCCATCTCTGCCCAAGGGATGAACACCGCCCACTCCCCCGGCCGGTCCTGGCAATATGACCGCAGAAACCTACCCACATCCTGGTTTACTCTCTCCACCTGCCCGTTACTCTCGGGGTGAAAACCTGAGGTGAGGCTGACCGAGACCCCAGACGTTCCATGAACGCCCTCCATATCCTGGACGTGACCTGGGGACCCCGATCAGAGAATTTGTTCTCAGGCACCCCGTAGTGTAGGAAGACATGAGTGAACAGGGCCTCCTAAGTCTGTAGGGCCGTAGGGAGACCGGGCACGTCCTTGGCCAAGGTGGACCACAAGTACTTCCCACTAAGACAGCGTACCGTCCGACCGATGCCAGGATGACCAGAGGAGGGTGACGTATGGGCCCAATAGATCAACCGGTCGCAGACAGCAGATGGAACGTACAGACGCCCAGCTGGACACTAGAGAGGAGTGGGCTCTGTACGTAATGCCCGCTCGATGTCGGTGTCCAGCTCCCACACTACCGGTGCCACTAGGCAAGAGGTCGGGAGTATGGGAGTGTGATCCATTGACCACTCCTCTGTGTCATACATCGGGGGCAGTGCTTCTGCCTTAGCGTTCTGGGAACCTGGTCGGTAGGACAGGGTGAACACAAAATGAGTAAAAAACATGGCCCACCTTGCCTGGCGAGGGTTCAGTCTCCTCGCCACCAGGATGTACTCCATATTGCGGTGGTCAGTCCAGATGAGAAAAGGGTGTCTCGCCCCCTCAAGCCAATGTCTCCATGCCTTCAGAGCCTTGACGACAGCCAAAGCTCCCGGTCCCCCACATCATAGTTTCGCTCGCCGGGCTGAACTTCTTCGAAAAGAAGGCACAGGGGCGGAGCGTCGGTGTGAGAGCTTCGGTGAGAGAGCACGGCTCCTATCCCAGCCTCGGACGTATCCACCTCCACTATAAACGCCAAAGAGGGATCTGGATGAGCCAGCACGGGAGCCGAGGTAAACAGAGCCCTCAGGTGACCAAAAGCCCTTACCGCCACAGCCGACCACTGCAATCGCACAGGTCCACCTACTTCACAGGTCCGCTCTACTTCCTTTACCGTGGTGGGAGTCGGCCAATTACGCACGGCTGAAATGCGGTCACTCTCCATCTCCACCCCTGAAGTGGAAATGCGGTACCCTATGAAGGAGACGGACTGTTGGAAGAACAGACATTTCTCAGCCTTCACGTACAGGTCATGCTTCAACAGTCGACCAAGCACCCTGCGCACCAGGGACACATGCTCGGCGCGTGTAGCGGAGTTTATCAGAATGTCGTCGATATACACCACTACACCCTGCCCGTGCAGGTCCCGGAAATTCTCGTCAAAAAAAAACCTGGATGACTGATGGAGCATTCATCAACTCGTACGGCATGACAAGGTCCTCATAGTGCCCTGAGGTGGTACTAAATGCCGTCTTGCACTCGTCCCCCTCCCAGATACGCAGCAGGTTGTATGCACTCCTGAGATCCAATTTTGTGAGGAAGCGCGCCCCGTGCATTGACTCGATCGCACTGGCGATGAGAGGAGCAGGTAGCTGTACCTCACCGTGATCGGATTGATACCCCGATAGTCAATACACGGGTGCAGACCTCCATCCTTCTTCTTCACAAAACATAAACTTGAGGAGGCAGGTGAAGTGGAGGGCTGAATGTATCCCTGCCACAGGGATTCGGAGACATATGTTTCCATAGCCACCGTCACCTCCTGTGACAGAGGATACACATGACTCCTGGGAAGTGCTGCGTCTACGAGGAGATTTATCGCACAATCCCCCCGTCGACGGGGTGGTAATTGAGTCGCCTTCGAGAGCCAAATCGGCATATTCTGAGGGGATGCGCAAGGTGGAGACCTGGTCTGGACTTTCCACCGTAGTCGCACCGATGGAAACCCCTACACACCACCCTGAGCACTTTCGTGACCACCCCTTGATAGTCTTCTGTTGCCACGAAGTAGTGGGGTCATGACAGGCCAACAAGGGTAGGCCCAGCACCACAGGAAATGCAGGAGAATCAATAAGGAAGAGACTGATTCTCTCCTTGTGACCCTCCTGCGTAACCATGTCCAGTGGAGCGGTGGCCTCCCTAATCAGCCCTGACCCTAATGGTCGACTATCTAGGGCGTGCACAGGGAAGGGCATAACCACAGGAACAAGGGGGATCCCTAAACTATGGGCAAATGAAGGGTCAATAAAATTCCCAGATGCGCCTGAATCTACGAGCGCCTTATGCTGGGAATGCAGGGAAAACTCAGGAAATGTAATAAACACATACATGTGAGCAACAGGGGGCTCTGGGTGAGCGTGGTTCCATCTCACCTGGGGTGACACGATAGTGCCCTGCCTGCTTCCTCGACTCTCTGAGAAACCCCCCCCCCCCAGCACCGACCAGCAGTGTGCCCTCTGCGGCCACAGATGGTGCAGGGAATGGCCCCTCCTCCGGTCGCCCTAAGCGCAGCATCTCCCAGCTCCATGGGCATCGGAGCGGAGCTGCTTGGGGATGGAACTGACAGGCCCCAATCCGGACGTCCGCGGGTAGCAAGGTTGTCCAGCCGGATGGACAGGTCCACCAGCTGGTCCAACGTGAGGGTGGTGTCTAGGCAGGCCAGATCCCGACGGGCGTCCTCGCTCAGACTGCACCGGTAGTGATCAATCAGGGCCCTGTCGTTCCATCCCGCGCTGGCGGCCAGGGTCCGGAAGTCCAAAGTGAAATCCTGTGCACTCCTCGTCCCCTGCCTCAGGTGGAACAAACGTTCACCTGCCGCTCGACCCTCAGGCGAGTGCATGAAAACTGCCCGAAAGCGGTGGGTGAACTCTGCGTAATGGTCCAATGGCGCCACATCTCCTTCCCTCCATACGGCGTTGGCCCACTCCAGGGCTTTGCCTAAGAGGTAGGAGCCGAGGGTGGACACACTCTCACGTCCCGAAGGAGCCGGGTGGACGGTCGCCAGGTAGTGTTCCAGCTGGAGTAGGAACCCCTGGCATCCGGCAGCCGTCCCATCATACTCCCTCTGGAGTGCGAGCCAAATCCCACTGGGACCGGGTGAAGGAGGGGGGTCTGCTGTAGTGGGGCTGGTGGGGGCGCTTGAAGACCTCCTCCTCTCTCCTAACGATCTATCGTCTGCAACACTCGATCCATGGTGGTGCCCAGACGTTGCAAAAGGGTCGAGTGCTGCTGGACGCACTCCTCTACTGCCACAGTGAGGGTGTCTGCTCCTGCTGACTCCATTCAAGGAGATTGATTCTGTAATGAGCCTGTGTGTAGCTGGTGTAGAGGAGTCAGGCGCAGGACAGCAGATATAAGTAATAAATGTAATTTAATCAAAGAATCAATAATACAATGCAATAATCTAGGGCACAATAACGGACCGTATTAAATGCAAACAATCACTCACAAACAAACATGGGGGAACAGAGGGTTAAATATTGGACAAGTAAATGGGGGAATGAAACCAGGTGTGTAAGACAAGGACAAAACAAATGGAAAATAAAAAGTGGATCGGCGATGGCTAGAAGGCTGGTGACGTTGACCACCGAATGCCGCCCGAACAAGGAGAGGGACCGACTTCAGAAGTAGTAGTGACAGGGAGCAATTTCCAAACGCCTGAAGCAACCACGTTCATCTGTACAAACAATAAAACGCAAGTAAAAACACCATGGGACCACGCAGGCGTCGTACAGCTCAGGAAGAAGACGCGTTCTGTCTCCTTGAGATTAACGTACTTTGGTGTGAAAAGTGCAAATCAATCCCAGAACAACAGCAAAGGACCTTGTGAAGATGCTGGAGGAAACAGGTACGAAAGTATCTTTTTCCACAGTAAAACGAGTCCTATATCGACATAACCTGAAAGGCCGCTCAGCAAGGAAGAAGCCACTGCTCCAAAACCACCATAGAAATGCCAGACTACGGTTTGCAACTGCACATGGGGACAAAGATCGTGACCATCGTTATGTTTGGAGGAAAAAGGAGGAGGCTTGCAAATCGAAGAAGACCATCCCAACCGTGAAGCATGGGGGTGGCAGAATCATGTTGTTGGGTTGCTTTGCTGCAAGAGGGACTGGTGCACTTCAAAAAATAGATGGCATCATGAAGATGGAAAATTATGTGGATATATTGAAGCAACATCTCAAGACATCAGTCAGGAAGTTAAAGCTTGGTTGCAAATGGGTATTCCAAATGGACAGTGACTTCAAGCATACTTCCAAAGTTGTGGCAAAATGGCCTAAGGACAACAAAGTCAAGGTATTGGAGTGGTCATCACAAAGCCCTGACCTCAATGCAATAGAACATTTGTGGGAAGAACTGAAAAAGCGTGTGCGAGCTAGGAGGCCGACAAACCTGACTCAGTTACACCAGCTCTGTGAGGAGGAATGGGCCAAAATTCACCCAACTTATTGTGGGAAGCTTGTGGAAGGCTACCCAAAACGTTCGACCCAAGTTAAACAATTTGAAGGTAATGCTACCAAATACTAATTGAGTGCATGTAAACTTCTGACCCACTGGGAATGTAATGAAAGAAATGAAAGCTGAAATTAGTCATTTTCTCTAGAATATTCTGACTTTTCACATTCTTAAAATAAAGTGGTGATCCTCAGTGACCAAAGACAGGGAATCTTTATTTGGATTAACACCTGTTGAGGACAGACGTTCCGCTAGCGGAACCCCCTAGCCAACATCCAATGGAACAGCACGGCGCGAAAAACAAATCTCAAAAATCAAAAAATTTCAATTTCTCAAACATACGACTATTTTACACCATTTTAAAGATACACATTTCCTTAATCCAACCACATTGTCCGATTTCAAAAAGGCTTTACAGCGAAAGCAAAACATTAGATTGTGTTAACTTACATCTAGACGTTCCGCTAGCGGAACACCTGCTCCAATATCGAATGATGGGCGTGGCGCGAAATACAAACTCCTCGAAAAATCCGAAAACTTCAATTTTTCAAACATATGACTATTTTACAGCATTTTAAAGACAAGACTCTCCTTTATCTAACCACACTGTCTGATTTCAAAAAGGCTTTACAACGAAAGCAAAACATTAGATTATGTCAGCAGAGTACCCAGCCAGAAATAATCAGACACCCATTTTTCAAGCTAGCATATAATGTCACAAAAACCAAAACCACAGCTAAATGCAGCACTAACCTTTGATGATCTTCATCAGATGACACTCCTAGGACATTATGTTATACAATACATGCATGTTTTGTTCAATCAAGTACATATTTATATCAAAAAACAGCTTTTTACATTAGCATGTGACGTTCAGAACTAGCATTCACACCGAACACTTCCGGTGAATTTACTAAATTACTCATGATAAACGTTCACAAAAAACATAACAATTATTTTAAGAATTATAGATACAGAACTCCTTTATGCAATCGCGTTGTCCGATTTTAAAATAGCTTTTCGGTGAAAGCACATTTTGCAATATTCTGAGTAGATAGCTCGCCATCACGGGCTAGCTATTTTGACACCCACCAAGTTTGGTACTCACCAAACTCAGATTTACTATAAGAAAAATTTGATTACCTTTGCTGTTCTTCGTCAGAATGCACTCCCAGGACTTCTACTTCAACAACAAATGTTGGTTTGGTTCCAAATAATCCATAGTTATATCCAAATAGCGGCGTTTTGTTTGTGCGTTCAAGACTCTATCCGAAGGGTAACGAAGGGTGACGCACGGACGCGTATCGTGACAAAAAAAATTCAAAATATTCCATTACCGTACTTCGAAGCATGTCAAACGCTGTTTAAAATCAATTTTTATGCGATTTTTCTCATAAAATAGCGATAAAATTCCGACAGGGAGTCGTTGTTTTCGTTCAAAGACTGATAATCTAAAATGGACTCTTCACTTGCATGTGCACACCCGTCTCATTGTTCTCAGATCGACCACTTACCAAATGCGATACTGTTTTTCAGCCATGGGCTGCAAAGTCATCATTCAACGTTCTGGCGCCTTCTGAGAGCCTATGGGAGCCTTAGAAAATGTCACGTTACAGCAGAGATCCTTTGTTTTGGATAGAGATGACAAAGAAGGCCAAGAAATGGTCAGACAGGGTTCTTCCTGTACAGAATCTTCTCAGGTTTTGGCCTGCCATTTGAGTTCTGTTATACTCACAGACACCATTCAAACAGTTTTAGAAACTTTGGAGTGTTTTCTATCCAAAGCTACTCATTATATGCATATTCTAGTTTCTGGGCAGGAGTAATAACCAGATTAAATCGGGTACGTTTTTTATCCGGCCGTGAAAATACTGCCCCCTATCCATAACAAGTTAAGAGAATACATAGACAAAAATAACAACACAGCCATTTTCCAAGCAAGGATATATGTCACAAAAACCCAAAACACAGCTAAATGAAGCACTAACCTTTGATGATCTTCATCAGATGACACTCCTAGGACATCATGTTACACAATACATGTATGTTTTGTTTGATAAAGTTCATATTTATATCCAAAAACAGCATTTTACATTGGCACATGATGTTCAGAAAATGTATTCCCACCATAAACTTCTGGTGAATTTACAAAAATACTCATCATAAACGTTGACAAAATATAACAATTATTTTAAGAATTATAGATACAGTACTCCTTTATGCAACCGCTGTGTCAGATTTTAAAATATCTTTATGGAGAAAGCACATTTTTTCAATATTCTGAGTACATAGCTCGCCATCACAGCAAGCTATACAGACACCCGCCAAGTTCGGTGTCACCTAAACTCAGAATTAATATTATAAATATTCTCTTACCTTTGCTGATCTTCGTCAGAATGCACTCCCAGGACTGCTACTTCCACAAGAAATGTTGTTTTTGTTTGAAATAATCCATATTTATGTTCAAATACCTCTGTTTTGTTCGTGCGTACAGAGCACTATCCAAAGGCATAACACGCGAGTGCAGTACCAGAGACGAAAAGTCAAAATGTTCCATTACGTTCTTAGAAGCATGTCAAATGCTGTTTAAAGTAATCCTTCTAACCCCCCCTTAAAAGATTTAGATGCACTATGGTAAAGTGGTTGTTCCACTGGATATTATAAGGTGAATGCACCAATTTGTAAGTCGCTCTGGATAAGAGCGTCTGCTAAATGACTTAAATGTAAATGTAAATGTTAAAATCAATCTTTATGGTATTTTTTACGTAAAAATGCGCTAATATTCCAACTCGGACAATAGCATATTAATTCAAGAAGAAAAAGAAGGAACAGCACGATCGTGGGATTGCGCATATCCAATCCCTTTGTCCCCCGATATCGTTCAGACAGGCCACTTCCTGCTTGAAATCTTCTCAGGTTTTGGCCTGCCATATGAGTTCTGTTATACTCACAGACACCATTCAAACAGTTTTAGAAACCTTAGGGTGTTTTATATCCAAAGCCAATAATTATATGCATATTCTAGTTACTGGGCAGGAGTAGTAACCAGATTATATCGGGTACGTTTTTTATCCAGCCGTGTCAATACTGCCCCCTAGCCCTAACAGGTTAAATGTCAGGAATTTTGAAAAACTGAGTTTAAATGTATTTGGCTAAGGTGAATGTAAACTTCATACTTCACCTGTAAGTGAGGCAACGTGCCCAGAGGACTATACTGTAGGGTAAATATAAGAGAGGAAGCGTACCAAGAGGACTAGACTTTAGAATAAATTCTGTGTATTGCCAGCATGCCAAGAGGACTAGACTGTTGGGGAAATACTGAATAGAGCCAGCTTGCAAAGAGGACTAGATTGTAGGTTAAATATAATTTTGGCAACATGCCAAATGGACTAGACTGTCGCAGAATTACTGTGAAGAGACAGCGTGCCTGGAGGACGAGACTATAGAGGAAATATAAGTGAGGCAAAGTGCCAAATGAACTAGACAGTGGGTTAAATACTGTGCAGAGCCAGCGTGCCAAGAGGCCTAGACTGTTGGGTAAATACTGTGTAGAGCCAGCGTACCAAGAGGACTAGACTGTAGAGGAAATATAAGTGAGGCAAAGTGCCAAATGAACTAGACAGTGGGGTAAATACTGTCAGAGCCAGCGTGCCAAGAGGACTAGACAGTAAGGGAAATATTAGAGAGGCTCATGGTTATTGTGTGTCTAATGTATGTTTATGTCTATCTAAACCATTACAGTCAACGTAGTTCTGATTCTGGTGCATAAACTCTCTATAGCTGAAAGAAGAAGGACCTGACTGGGTGAGCAGAGCAGCCTCTAACCCCTCCCTTCCTGGCATGGCCATACCCACAGTGTGGCCCCCAGAGGAATCCCCACAGAGGTACGGTGGGTATTTAACCAAGAGTAGAGAGGTAACCTGACCTATGTGGGTCTGTCTGGCGCTGTGCTACCCCATACCTTCCACACATCAGGGGAATGAGGCTCTCTCTGGCTCCTGCTCTGGATCCAAGTCTGGCTGGTTGTCTGGTTCTACTACATCTAGCTGTGATGGCTGGTGGGCTCGCCTTGCTCACATCTGCCTCTACCTCTACATCTGCCTCTGGGCTGGAGTCTGTCAGATGCAGGCTCCAAGAAACCCCTCGTCCTCCGGCGTTCTCCCAGGACGGGGACTTTGTCATCGGGGGTGTTTTCTCCATCCATTACTACATGCACACTGTGGATCACAGCTACACCAGCATGCCTGAGCCCCTGCAGTGCACAGGGAGGTCAGTGAGCGCAAGAGGGATCAGGGGACAGGACTGTGGCTGTGTGGGTAGACAGATAAATTGTGTTTTAAAGAAAGAGAAACAATGTGTTTAAAGACCGATAAACAGTGTTTTTAAAGACAGAGACAGTGTGTTAAAAGAAAGATAAACAATGTGTTTAAAGAAGATAATCAGTGTTTTAAAGACAGATAAACAGTGTTATAAAGACAGGTAAACAATGTTTTAAAGACAGATAAAAAGTGTGTTTAAAGACAGATTAACAGTGTGTTTAAAGACATAAAAAGTGTGTTTGTGTCTGAGATAATAGGGAAAGACTACTCTTACAAAGGATCACATTTTCAACTGCAGGCTATCCTACAATGTCCTCAATTACAGACAACAAAAGTGTAGGCATATAGACGGTGTGGAAAATAATACTAGATATTAGGCTGTTTGCCATGGTAACATTCTATAAGCTAGTTTATGATTCGTCAGGAGGTGCTCACTAACCCATCTTCTATTTACAGTATGGATTCCCGTCAGTTGCGTTTCTCGCGCGCCATGATCTTCGCAGTTGAGGAGATAAACAACAGTTCATACCTGCTACCGGGTGTCACACTTGGTTATCAAGTGCACGACTCCTGCAACTCGGTCCCTATGGCCGTGAAAGTGGCCTTCCAGCTGGCTAATGGCCTGGACCCCATGTTTGATACCGGAGAACAGTGCTCGGGGTCGGCTACAGTGACAGCTATCATTGGCGAGTCTGCCTCCACGCCTACCATCAGCATGTTGCGCATCATCGGCCCTTTAGGCATTCCTCAGGTAAACTCCCGTGGAAAGAAATCATTCAGCTTCTTTTAATTCCCTGTATTCCAATTGTATTCTCCTCTCTTTCAGGAATGTACATTTCTGTGTGAAATTATGTGTAGAAAGGTATTTGAACATAGACTGAGGAATATGAGTCTGGAGAACGTCTGGAGGCATTAAAACATGATCTGAGGACTATCTTTCATAGGCTAGGTTGTTATGGGAGACCAGAGATTGGTGTCACACTTTTGTGTATCCTATTCATTCTGGCCTAATGAAAAACAATGAATTGGCTTATTATTATTAATGTCTCCCTAACATCAAACTACATAGATAAATAAAAAAAGCAGGAAGCAGGCCGACATTATGTTCTTTCTCATGTTTTCGACTGTCTGTTTTTATCTAGGTGAGTCACTCTTCCACCTGTGCTTGTCTGAGTGATAAGAAACAGTATCCAACCTTCTTCAGAACCATCCCCAGTGACCAGTTCCAGGCTGCCGCTCTGGCCCACCTCATCAGGCACTTCGGCTGGACCTGGATTGGGGCGGTCCGTTCCGACTCTGACTACGGTAATAACGGGATGGCGGCTTTCCTACAGGCAGCACAAGAGGAAGGCATCTGTGTGGAGTATTCTGAAGCCTTCTACCGTACCAACCCACTCAGCAGAGTGCAACGGGTGGCCGACGTGATCCGCAGGTGATCCATGATTACTTGTGAACTTTTCATTCACACAAATGCAAGACTATATTAAAACAACACTATTATTGTTAATTTATCTCTTTTCCCAAAGATGATCTGTGAGACCAACATGATATGCATATCTTAACCTCTCTAGGGTAGGTGGCACCAAATCGTCCCACCTACGTAACAGCCAGTGTAATCCCGTGGCGCGATATTCAAAAACCTCAAAAATGCAAAAACTTCAATTTTTCAAACATATGACTATTTTACACCATTTTAAAGACAAGACTCTCGTTAATCTAACCACACTGTCCGATTTCAAAAAGGCTTTACAACGAAAGCAAAACATTAGATTATGTCAGCAGAGTACCCAGCCAGAAATAATCAGACACCCATTTTTCAAGCTAGCATATAATGTCACATAAACCCAAACCACAGCTAAATGCAGCACTAACCTTTGGTGATCTTCATCAGATGACACTCCTAGGACATTATGTTATACAATATATGCATGTTTTGTTCAATCAAGTTCATATTTATATCAAAAACCAGCTTTTTACATTAGCATGTGACTAGCATGTGACTAGCATTCCCACCGAACACTGCCGGTGAATTTACTAAATTACTCACGATAAACGTTCACAAAAAGCATAACAATTATTTTAAGAATTATAGATACAGAACTCCTCTATGCACTCGATATGTCCGATTTTAAAATAGCTTTTCGGTGAAAGCACATTTTGCAATATTCTCAGTAGATAGCCCGGCATCACAGGGCTAGCTATTTTGACACCCAGCAAGTTTAGCACTCACCAAAGTCAGCTTTACTATAAGAAAAATGTTATTACCTTTGCTGTCTTCGTCAGAATGCACTCCCAGGACTTCTACTTCAATAACAAATGTTGGTTTGGTTCCAAATAATCCATAGTTATATCCAAACAGCGGCGTTTTGTTCGTGCGTTCAAGACACTATCCAAAAGGGTAAATAAGGGTGACGAACATGGTGCAATTCGTGACAAAAAAAATCTAAATATTCCATTACCGTACTTCGAAGCATGTCAACCGCTAAAAAAGCGAAAATATTCCGACCGGGAATCTGCGTTTAGGTAAACAGACGAAAGAAAATAAAGCATTCGGTCGACTCGGGCATGCGCCTAAGCCCATAGTACTCTGATCGGCCACTTGCCAAAAGCAATAATGTGTTTCAGCCAGAGGCTGCCTCGATATCGTTCAGGTTTTTCCCGGGCTCTGAGAGCCTATGGGAGCCGTAGGAAGTGTCACGTTAGAGCAAAGATCCTCAGTTTTCAATAAAAAGAGCCAAGATGAAACACAACTTGTCAGACAGGCCACTTCCTGCATGGAATCTTCTCAGGTTTTGGCCAGCCATTTGAGTTATGTTATACTCACAGACACCATTCAAACAGTTTTAGGGTGTTTTCTATCCAAAGCGAATAATTATATGCATATTCTAGTTACTGGGCAGGAGTAGTAACCAGATTAAATCGGGTACGTTTTTTATCCGGCCGTTTCAATACTGCCCACTAGCCCTAACAGGTTAAGCTTGTCAAAGTGTTGATTAATACTAATGTTCATGTTCACTTCACTGAGACATTCCATTGAATGACAACCATGACCGGCATATTAAGCATGTGATATAATCATGTTCCCCAGCTCCACAGCCCGGGTGGTGGTTGCATTCGTATCCTCTTGGGACATGCGAACCCTGCTGGAGGAGATGGACCGCCTGCCCTCTCCCCCCCGCCAGTGGATCGGGAGTGAGTCCTGGGTCACTAACCCAGATATGCTGCGCTTCGGCCTGTGTGCCGGGGCCATCGGATTTGGCATCCAACGCTCTGTCATCCCCGGCCTCAGGGACTTCCTCCTGGACCTCTCCCCACAGAAGGTGTCCAACTCTCCCCTGCTCACAGAGTTCTGGGAGGGAGCCTTTGGCTGTAGGCTGGGGAAAGGTATCTATCTATCTATCTATCTATCTATCTATCTATCTATCTATCTATCTATCTATCTATCTATCTATCTATCTATCTATCTATCTATCTATCTATCTATCCATTCATCATCCGTCTGTCTGTCTGTCTGTCTGTCTGTCTGTCTGTCTGTCTGTCTGTCTGTCTGTCTGTCTGTCTGTCTGTCTGTCTGTCTGTCTGTCTGTCTGTCTGTCTGTCTGTCTGTCTGTCTGTCTGTCTGTCTGTCTGTCTGTCTGTCTGTCTGTCTGTCTGTCTGTCTGTCTGTTGCTCTCTCTCTCTGTCTGTCTGTATGGACCTCTACAGGTGTTGGGGTTGAGGAGAAGGTGTGTGATGGCAGTGAGGATATACAGCAGCTACAGGTCCCCTACACAGATACATCTCAGCTGCGTGTCACTAACATGGTGTATAAAGCTGTTTATGCCATAGCACACGCCATCCACAGCATTGTTTGTGAAGAGAGAGGAAACTCCACTGTGAACTGTGACAAAAACCTTAATGTGAAGCAAACACAGGTGAATGACAAGTCTATACTATAATTTCCTGATAAATATGTTTATTTAGACTACAAGTATGAAGGCCAAGGAGTTCTCATTATACTTTAAAACTTCTTCTAAAGTAACACATCTGATAAATATGAGTTGAATTAATGTTCTGTTTCTCTCTCTGCCTCTCTCCATCTCTCTTCCCTTCTCTCCATTTCTCTCTTTCCATCTTTCTTCCCTCTCTCCATCTCTCATCTCTCTCTTCCCCTCTCTGCATTAATCTCTCCATCTCTCATCTACTCACCTCTCTCTCTCCATCTCTCATCCCTTCACTCATCTCTCTTCCCTTATCTCCACCTTTCTTCAACTCTCTCCTTCTCTCTCGTCCCCGTTCTCTTTCTCTCTCTCTTGCTCTTCCAACCCCCAGGTCCTGGAGAGATTGAGGAGGGTGAACTTCTCTCGTAATGGGTACCAGGTGTCTTTCGATGCCAACGGGGACCCAGTGGCCACCTATGAGCTGGTCAACTGGCAGAGACGGGAGAGTGGGAAGATGAAGTTTGTGACAGTGGGGCGCTATGATGCGTCCCTGGCTCCTGACCAGAGGCTTGACATCGAGAAGGAAATCACCTGGGTAAAGAACAGTACACAAGTACCTGTGTCAGTTTGCAGTGAGAGCTGTCCCCCAGGCACTCGTAAGGCTATACAGAAAGGAAAGCCTGTATGCTGTTATGACTGTATCCAATGTGGAGAGGGAGAGATCAGTAATAACACAGGTAGGACAATAGGAATAGTTGGCATAAAATGTGTAGTAATTTCTATCACGGTTAACTAAGTAGTGGTTTATTCATATTACCAGCACTACAAAGGTAGTGTCTTTCAATCATGTTCCTGTTCTTATTATCTCATGTAAGCTGCACATTAATTCAACATTCTTTATAGTAAACTGACAAAGTGCAGCATTGTGGGACATGTATTTGTAAATAAATAAAACCTGAATCTATTATTATTAACATTTGATGTCTGTTATTTTGTCCTGGTCAGATTCTTCAGACTGTCTGATCTGTCCCGAGGAGTACTGGCCCAACGCTGAGAGAGACCGCTGTATCCTTAAGCCTGTGGAGTTCCTGTCCTTCCACGAGGTCCTCGGAATCATCCTGACCGCCTGCTCTGTGGGCGGGGCTTGTCTGGCCATTGCTACGGCAACCATCTTCTACCGCCACCGGACTTCAGCCATCGTCAGGGCCAACAACTCTGAGCTGAGCTTCCTGCTTCTCTTCTCCTTGACTCTGTGTTTTCTGTGTTCTCTTACCTTCATTGGCCGGCCCTCTGAATTGTCCTGTATGCTGCGTCACACAGTGTTTGGGATCACCTTCGTACTCTGCATCTCTTGTGTTCTGGGGAAAACAATAGTGGTGTTGATGGCCTTCAGGGCTACGCTTCCAGCCAGTAATGTCATGAAATGGTTTGGTCCTCCACAGCAGAGATTGACTGTAGTGTCCTTCACATTTGTCCAGGCTTTGATATGCACTCTGTGGTTGGTCCTGTCCCCTCCCTTCCCCATTAAAAACCTCACTACCTACAAGGAAAAGATCATTCTTGAGTGTGATGTGGGTTCAGCTATTGGTTTCTGGGCTGTGTTGAGCTATATTGGTCTCCTGGCTCTCTTGTGCTTTGTGCTGGCTTTTCTGGCTCGGAAGCTGCCTGATAACTTCAATGAGGCCAAATTCATCACCTTCAGCATGCTCATATTCTGTGCAGTCTGGATCACCTTTATCCCAGCTTATGTCAGCTCTCCTGGGAAGTTCACAGTAGCTGTGGAGATCTTTGCCATCATCACCTCTAGCTTTGGGTTGTTCTTTCTATTATTTGTTCCTAAATGCTTTATTATTCTGTTCAGGCCGGAGAAGAACACCAAGAAACACCTTATGGAGAAGACATCCAATGATATACGTTATTAAGAAATGATTGAGGGGAAAATACATTGTAGCGTTCAGTTATATGGTGAATTATATAGTTAGGTAGGACTACTCTGAAAGAGATGACCAACAATTTAGCATCTAATCATTGGTAACATTGTAATGAGTAACTTGACACAGGTTCACTTTAGATATTCCAATGTTATGAGAGATTGTTCAAATCTAGAGTATTTAAATCTAATTTGACCTGCTAAATGATGTGATTAGCAGTAGCCTACAGAGTGGAACCACTTCCATGTTGTTTGGAGAAAAGCTTTATTCCTATATGAATTGATATAACATTGAAGTGCATGTGTTCAGTTGATATTGTAATTCATCATATTATGTATTATAATAACATAATAAACATTTTCATACACAGTTGAAGTCGGAAGTTTACATACAATTAGGTTGGAGTGAT
The DNA here is from genome assembly GCF_965601325.2 of Salmo salar. Taxonomy (NCBI): domain Eukaryota; kingdom Metazoa; phylum Chordata; class Actinopteri; order Salmoniformes; family Salmonidae; genus Salmo; species Salmo salar. The sequence goes on along the minus strand of NC_138299.1, from coordinate 156,423,974 downwards.
TAATTAAGTTTCACATTGGAATAAATTCGTGGAACTCAATATCCACTGCACCTTGGTCCCGTTCTTAATACAACCCTGACAAGTACGCAAGTATAAACACCATGGGACCACGCAGGCATCATACCGCTCAGGAAGAAGATGCGTTCTGTCTCCTAGAGATTAACGTACTTTGGTGCGAAAAGTGCAAATCAATCCCAGAACAACAGCAAAGGACCTTGTGAAGATGCTGGAGGAAACAGGTACGAAAGTATCTGTATCCACAGTAAAACGAGTACTATATCGACATAACCTGAAAGGCCGCTCAGTAAGGAAGATGCCACTGCTCCAAAACCACCATAAAAATGCTAGACTACGGTTTGCAACTGCACATGTGGACAAAGATAGTGACATTCGTTATGTTTGGAGGAAAAAGTGGGAGGCTTGCAAGCCGAAGAACATCATCCCGATCGTGAAGCACGGGGGTGGCAGCATCATGTTGTGGGGTTGCTTTGCTGCAGGAAGGACTGGTGCACTTCACAAAATAGATGGCATCATGAGGATTGAAAATTATGTGGATATGATGAAACAACATCTCAAGACATCAGTCAGGAAGTTAAAACTTCGTTCCAAATGAACAGTGACCCCAAACATACTTCCAAAGTTGTAACAAAAATGGCCTAAGGACAACAAAGTCAAGGTATTGGAGTGGTCATCACAAAGCCCTGACCTCAATGCAATAGAACATTTGTGGGAAGAACTGAAAAAGCGTGTGCGAGCTAGGAGGCCGACAAACCTGACTCAGTTACACCAGCTCTGTGAGGAGGAATGGGCCAAAATTCACCCAACTTATTGTGGGAAGCTTGTGGAAGGCTACCCAAAACGTTTGACCCAAGTTAAACAATTTAAAGGCAATGCTTCCAAATACTAATTGAGTGTATGTAAACATCTGACCCACTGGGAATGTGATGAAAGAAATAAAAGCCAAAATAAATCATTTTATCTGCTATTATTCTGACTTTTCACATTCTTAAAATAAAGTGGTGATCCTAACTGACCTAAGGCAGGGAATTTTTACTTGGATTTAATGTCAGGAATTTTGAAAAACTGAGTTTAAATGTATTTGGCAATGTTGAATGTAAACTTCTGACTTCAACTGTAAGTGAGGCAAAGTGCCAAGAGGACTAGACTGTGGGGGAAATATATGAGAGGAAGCGTACCATGAGGACTAGACTTAAGAATAAATACTGTGTACTACCAGCGTGCCAAGAGTAATAGATTGTAGGGGAAATACTGAGTCGAGCCATCTTGCAAAGAGGACTAGATTTTAGGGGAAATATAATTGAGGCAAAGTGCCAAATGGACTAGACTGTAACAAAAATACTGTGAAGAGCAAAAGTGCCTAGAGGACTAGACTGTTGGGTAAATACTGAGTAGTGCCAGCATACCAAGAGGACTAGACTGTAGAGGAAATATAAGTGAGGCAAAGTGACAAATGGACTACACAGTAGGGGAAATACTGTGTAGAGCCAACTTGCCAAGAGGACTAGACTGTAGAGGAATAACTGTATAGAGCCAGCATACCAAGAAGACAAGACAGTTGAGGAAATACTGTGCAGAGCCAGCGTGCCAAGAGGACTAGACTGTAGAGGAAATATAAGTGAGGCAAAGTGCCAAGTGGACTAGACGATAGGGGAAATACTGTGCAGAGCCAGTGTGCCAAGAGGACTAGAAAGTAAGGGAAATGGTTATTGTATGTCTAATGTATGTTTATGTCTAAATAAACCATTACAGTCAACGTAGTTCTGATGCTGGTGCATACACTGTCTATAGCTGAAAGAAGCAGGACCTGACTGGGTGAGCAGAGCAGCCTCTAGCCCCTCCCTCCTTGGCATGGCCATACCCACAGTGTGGCCCCCAGAGGAATCCCCACAGAGGTACGGTGGGTATTTAACCCAGAGTAGAGAGGTAACCTGACCTATGTGGGTCTGTGTGGCGCTGTATTACGCCATACCTTCCACACATCAGGGGAATGAGGCTCTCTCCGGCTTCTGCTCTGGATCCAAGTCTGGCTGGTAGTCTGGTTCTACTACATCTAGCTGTGGTGGCTGGTGGGCTCGCCTTGCTCTCGTCTGCCTCTGTCTCTGCCTCTGGGCTGGAGTCTGTCAGATGCAGGCTCCAAGGCACCCCTCTTCCTCCGGCGTTCTCCCAGGACGGGGACTTTGTCATCGGGGGTGTTTTCTCCATCCATTACTTTGTGCACACTGTGGATCACAGCTACACCAGCATGCCTGAGCCCCTGCAGTGCACAGGGAGGTCAGTGAGCGCAAGAGGGAACAGGGGACAGGACTGTGGCTGTGTGGGTAGACAGATAAATTGTGTTTTAAAGACAGAGATACAATTTGTTTAAAGACAGATAATCAGTGTTTTTAAAGACGATAAACAGTGTTTTAAAGAGACAAACAGTGTGTTTAAAGACAGATAAACTGTGTTTTAAAGAGACAAACAGTGTTTTAAAGACAGATAAACAGTGTTTTAAAGATAGGTAAACAGTGTTTTAAAGGCAGATAAACAGTGTGTTTAAAGACAGACTAACAGTGTGTTTGAAGACAGATAAAAACTGTTTGTGTCTGAGAGAGTAGGTAAAGACTGCTGTTACAAAGGATCACATTTTCAATTGCAGGCTATCATACAATGTCCTCAATTACAGACAACAAAAGTGTAGGCATATAGACGGTGTGGAAAATAATACTAGATATTAGGTTGTTTGCCATGGAAACATTCTATAGGCTAGTTTATGATTCGTCAGGAGGTGCTCACTGACCAATTTTCTATTTACAGAATGGATTCCCGTGAGTTGCGCTTCTCGCGCGCCATGATCTTCGCAGTTGAGGAGATAAACAACAGTTCATATCTTCTACCGGGTGTCACGCTTGGTTATCAAGTGCACGATTCCTGCTCCTCGGTCCCCATGGCCGTGAAAGTGGCCTTCCAGCTGGCTAACGGCCAGGATCCCATGTTTGATACCGGAGAACAGTGCTCGGGTTCAGCTACAGTGACAGCTATCGTTGGCGAGTCTGCCTCCACGCCTACCATCAGCATGTTGCGCATCATCGGCCCTTTAGGCATTCCTCAGGTAAACTCCCGTGGAAAGAAATCATTCAGCTTCTTTTAATTTACTGTATTCCTAGTTTACATTCTCCTCTCTTTCAGGAAATACATTTCTGTGTGAAATTATGTGTAGAAAGGCATTTGAACATGGACTGATGAGGACTTTGAGTCTGGAGAACTTCTGTAGGCATTAAAACATGATCTGAGGACTATCTTTCATAGGCTAGGTTGTTATGGGAGACCAGGGATTAGTTTCACACCTTTTACTCATGTATTTCACAGAACCAGTATGTCCTATAAAAATATTTTCAATATGAATAGAATGACCAAGGTCTTGGGTAGAAATGTGTATCCTTTTCATTCTGGCCTAATGAAAAAAAATACATGGGATTATTACTATTAATGTCTCCCTAACACCATAATACATAGCTGAAGAAAGAAAGCAGGAAGTAGCCAATACATTAGAATTGTTAGGGCGACATGATGTTCTTTCTCATGTTTTCGACTGTCTGTTTTTATCTAGGTGAGTCACTTTTCCACCTGTGCGTGTCTGAGTGATAAGAAACAGTATCCAACCTTCTTCAGAACCATCCCCAGTGACCAGTTCCAGGCTGCCGCTCTGGCCCACCTCATCAGGCACTTCGGCTGGACCTGGATTGGGGCGGTCCGTTCCGACTCTGACTACGGTAATAACGGGATGGCGGCTTTCCTACAGGCAGCACAAGAGGAAGGCATCTGTGTGGAGTATTCTGAAGCCTTCTCCCGTACCAACCCACTCAGCAGAGTGCAACGGGTGGCCGACGTGATCCGCAGGTGATCCATGATTACTTGTGAACTTTTCATTCACACAAATGCAAGACTATATTTATAAAAAAATACTATTGTTATTAATTTCTCTCTTTTCCCAAAGCTGATCTGTGAGACCAACATGATTTGCATATCTTAAGCTTGTCAAAACTGTTGATTAATACTAATGCTCATGTTCACTTTACTGAGACATTCCAATGAATGACAAACATGACCAGCATATTAAGCATATGATATAATCATGTTCCCTAGCTCCACAGCCCAGGTGGTGGTTGCATTCGTATCCTCTGGGGACATGAGAAACCTGCTGGAGGAGATGGACCGCCTGCCCTCTCCGCCCCGCCAGTGGATCGGGAGCGAGACCTGGGTCACTGACCCAGATATGCTGCGCTTCGGCCTGTGTGCCGGGGCCATCGGATTTGGCATCAAACGCTCTGTCATCCCCGGCTTCAGGGATTTCCTCCTGGACCTCTCCCCACAGAAGGTGTCCAACTCTCCCCTGCTCACTGAGTTCTGGGAGGGAGCCTTTGGCTGTAGGCTGGGGATAGGTATCTGTCTATCTCTCTATCTCTCTATCTATCTATATATCTATCTATCTATCTATCAATCCATCCATCAATCTGTCTATCGAACTATCTATTTACATGTCTGTCTGTCTGTCTGTCTGTCTGTCTGTCTGTCTGTCTGTCTGTCTGTCTGTCTGTCTGTCTGTCTGTCTGTCTGTCTGTCTGTCTGTCTGTCTGTCTGTCTGTCTGTCTGTCTGTCTGTCTGTCGGGACCTCTACAGGTGTTGGGGTTGAGGAGAAGGTGTGTGATGGCAGTGAGGATATACAGCAGCTACAGGCCCCCTACACAGATACATCTCAGCTACGTGTTACTAACATGGTGTATAAAGCTGTTTACGCCATAGCACACGCCATCCACAGCATTGTTTGTGAAGAGAGTGAAAACTCCACTGTGAACTGTGACAAAAACCTTAATGTGAAGCCAACACAGGTGAATGACAAGTCAATAGTATAATTTCCTGATAAATATGTTTATTTAGACTACATGTATGAAGGCCTTAGAGTTCTCATTGTAATTTACAACTTCTTCTGAAGTAACACATCTGATAAATATATGAGTTGAATTGATGTTTTGTTTTCTCTCTCTCCTTCTCTCGATCCATCTTCCCTTCTCTCCATTTCTCTCTTTGCATCTTTCTTCCCCTCTCTCCATCTATCTCTCCATCTCTCTTCCCTTTACTCATCTCTCTCTTCCCTTATCTCCATCTCTCTTCACCTCTCTCCTTCTCTTTTGTCCCCTCTCTCTATCTCTCCCTTGCACTTCCAAACCCCCAGGTCCTGGAGAGATTGAGGAGGGTGAACTTTTCTCGTAATGGGTACCAGGTGTCTTTCGATGCCAACGGGGACCCAATAGCCACTTATGAGCTGGTCAATTGGCAGAGACGGGAGAGGGGGAAGTTGGAGTTTGTGACAGTGGGGCGCTATGATGCGTCCCTGCCTCTTGACCAGAGGTTTGACATGGAGAGGGAAATCACCTGGGTAAAGAACAGTTCACAAGTACCTGTGTCAGTGTGCAGTGAGAGCTGTCCCCCAGGCACTCGTAAGGCTATACAGAAAGGAAAGCCTGTATGCTGTTATGACTGTATCCAATGTGCAGAGGGAGAGATCAGTAATAACACAGGTAGGGCTATAGGAATAGTTGGCATAAAATGTGTAGTAATTTCTATCACGGTTTACAAAGTAGTGGTATATTCATATTACCAGAACTTCAGAGGTAGTGTCTGTCAATCATGTTCCTGTTCTTATTATCTCATGTAAGCTGCACATTAATTCAACATTCTTTATTGTAAACTGACAAAATGCAGCATTGTGGGACATGTATTTGTAAAAAAATAAACCTGAAACTATTATTATTAACATTTGATGTCTGTTGTTTTGTCCTGGTCAGATTCTTCAGACTGTCTGATCTGTCCCGAGGAGTACTGGCCCAACGCTGAGAGAGACCGCTGTATCCTTAAGCCTGTGGAGTTCCTGTCCTTCCACGAGGTCCTCGGAATCATCCTGACCGCCTGCTCTGTGGGCGGGGCTTGTCTGGCCATCGCCACGGCAACTATCTTCTACCGCCACCGATCTTCGGCCATCGTCAGGGCCAACAACTCTGAGCTGAGCTTCCTGCTGCTCTTCTCCTTGGCTCTGTGTTTTCTGTGTTCTCTTACGTTCATTGGCCGGCCCTCTGAATGGTCCTGTATGCTGCGCCACACAGCGTTTGGGATCACCTTCGTCCTCTGCATCTCTTGTGTTCTGGGGAAAACAATAGTGGTGTTGATGGCCTTCAGGGCTACGCTTCCAGGCAGTAATGTTATGAAATGGTTTGGTCCTCCACAGCAGAGATTGACTGTAGTGTCCTTCACGTTTGTCCAGGCTTTGATATGCACTCTGTGGTTGGTCCTGTCCCCTCCCTTCCCCATTAAAAACCCCACCACCTACAAGGAAAAGATCATTCTAGAGTGTGATGTGGGTTCAGCTATTGGATTCTGGGCTGTGTTGGGCTATATAGGACTCCTGGCTCTCTTGTGCTTTGTGCTGGCTTTTCTGGCTCGAAAGCTGCCTGATAACTTCAATGAGGCCAAATTCATCACCTTCAGCATGCTCATATTCTGTGCAGTCTGGATCACCTTTATCCCAGCTTATGTCAGCTCTCCTGGGAAGTTCACTGTAGCTGTGGAGATATTTGCCATCATCACCTCTAGCTTTGGGTTGTTCTTTCTATTATTTGTTCCTAAATGCTTTATTATTCTGTTCAGGCCGGAGAAGAACACCAAGAAACACCTTATGGAGAAGACATCCAATGATATACGTTATTAAGAAATGATTGAGGGGAAAAAGATTGTAACGTTCAGTTATATGGTTTATCATACAGTTAGGTAGGACAACTCTGACAGAGATGACCAACAATTTAGAAGGTAATCATTGGTAACATTGTAATTAGTAACATGACACAGGGTCACTTTAGATATTATGCAATGTTATGAGAGAATGTTCAAATCGTGAATGTTAAAATCTAATTTGACCTGCTAAATGATGTGATTAGCAGTAGCCTACAAAGTGGAACTGATACTGTAATTCATCATATTATGTATTATAATAATATATTAATCATTTTCATATACAGTTGAAGTCGGAAGTTTAACTACACTTAGGTTGGAGTCATTAAAACTCATTTTTCAACAACTCCACACATTTCTTGTTAACTTCTCTAGGGCCAGTGGGACGATTTCGTCCCACCTACGTAACAGCCAGTGAAATCCCGTGGCGCGTTATTCAAATACCTTAGAAATGCTATTACTTCAATTTCTCAAACATATGACTATTTTACACCATTTTAACCTCTATGGGACCGGCGGGACGAATTCGTCCCACCTACGTAACAGGCAGTTGAATCCTGTGGCGCGATTTTCAAAACCTTTGAAATGCTATTACTTCAATTTCTCAAACATATGACTATTTTACAGCTATTTAAAGACAAGACTCTCGTTAATCTAACCACACTGTCCGATTTCAAAAAGGCTTTACAACGAAAGCAAAACATTAGATTATGTCAGCAGAGTACCCAGCCAGAAATAATCAGACACCCATTTTTCAAGCTAGCATATAATGTCACAAAAACCCAGAAGACAGCTAAATGCAGCACTAACCTGTGATGATCTTCATCAGATGACAACCCTAGGACATTATGTTATACAATACATGCATGTTTTGTTCAATCAAGTTCATATTTATATCAAGAACCAGCTTTTTACATTAGCATGTGACGTTCAGAACTAGCATACCGCCCGCAAACTTCCGGTGAATTTACAAAAAATTTACTAAATTACTCACGATAAACGTTCACAAAAAACATAACAATTATTTTAAGAATTATAGATACAGAACTCCTCTATGCACTCGATATGTCCGATTTTAAAATAGCTTTTCGGTGAAAGCACATTTTGCAATATTCTAAGTAGATAGCCCGGCATCACAGGGCTAGCTCTTTAGACACCCAGCAAGTTTAGCCTTCACCAAACTCCGATTTACTATTAGAAAAGTTTGATTACCTTTGGTGTTCTTCGTCAGAATGCACTCCCAGGACTTCTACTTCAATAACAAATGTTGGTTTGGTCCCAAATAATCCATTGTTATATCCAAATAGCGGCGTTTTGTTCGTGCGTTCAAGACAATATCCGAAAGGGTAAATAAGGGTGACGAGCATGGCGCATTTCGTGACAAAAAAATTCTAAATATTCCATTACAGTACTTCGAAGCATGTCAACCGCTGTTTAAAATCAATTTTTATGCAATTTTTCTCGTAAAAAAGCTATAATATTCCGACCGGGAAAGCTTGTATACGTACAAAGAGAGAGAAAATAAAAACATCTCGTGCCCTCGTGCATGAGCCTGAGTCTCAGAGTACTCTGACCGGCCACTATCCAAACGCGATAATGTGTTTCAGCCTGGGGCTGCCTCGATATCATTCAGCTTTTTCCCGGGCTCTGAGAGCCTATGGGAGCCGTAGGAAGTGTCACGTTACAGCAAAGATCCTCAGTCTTCAATAAACAGAGACAAGAAGAACAAGATCTTGTCAGAGAGGGCACTTCCTGTAAGGAATCTTCTCTTGTTTTTGCCTGCCATATGAGTTATGTTATACTCACAGACACCATTCAAACAGTTTTAGAAACTTTAGGGTGTTGTCTATCCAAAGCCAATAATTATATGCATATTCTAGTTACTGGGCAGGAGTAGTAACCAGATTAAATCGGGTATGTTTTTTATCCGGCCGTGTCAATACTGCCCCCTACCCCCAACAGGTTAACAATTTATAGTTTTGACAAGTCTGTTGTCTTAACAGACTTGCCAACACTATAATTAGTTAACAAGAAATGTGTGGAGTTTTTGAATAACTAGTTCGCGTCCCACCTAGTCAACAGCCAGTGGAATCGCGTGGCGCGAAATACAAATACCTAAAAAATGCTATAACTTCAATTTCTCAAACATATGACTATTTTACGCCATTTTAAAGACAAGACTCTCGTTAATCTAACCACATTGTCCGATTTCAAAAAGGCTTTACAGCGAAAGCAAAACATTAGATTATATCAGGAGAGTACCCAGCCAAAAATAATCACACATTCATTTTCAAAGCAAGCATATATGCCACAAAAACCAAAACCACAGCTAAATGCAACACTAATCTTTGATGATATTCATCAGATGACACTCCTAGGACATTATGTTATGCAATACATGCATGTTTTGTTCAATCAAGTTCATATTTATATCAAAAAACAGCTTTTTACATTAGCATGTGATGTTCAGAACTGGCATACCCACCGCAAACGTCCGGTGAATTTAATAAATTACTCAAGATTAACATTCACAAAACACATAACAATTATTTAAAGAATTATAGACACAGAACTCCTTTATGCAATCGCGCTGTCAGATTTTAAAATAGCTTTTCGGCGAAAGCACATTTTGCAATATTCTGAGGACATAGCCCGGCCATCACGGCTAGCTAATTTGACACCCACGAAGATTGGCCCTCACCAAACTCAGATTTACTATAAGAAACATTGGATTACCTTTGCTCTTCTTCGTCAGAATGCACTCCCAGGACTTCTACTTCAACAACAAATGTTGTTTTGGTTCCAAATAATCCATAGTTATATTCAAATACCTCCTTTTTGTTCGTGCGTTCAGGTCAGTATCCGAAGGGTGACGCGCGAGCGCATTTCGTGACAAAACATTTGAAAATATTCCATTACTGTACTTCGAAGCATGTCAAACGCTCTTTAACCTGTTGGGGATAGGGGGCAGTATTTGCACGGCCGGATAAAAAACGTACCCGATTTAATCTGGTTACTACTCCTGCCCAGTAATTAGAATATGCATATAATTGTTTGATTTGGATAGAAAACACCCTAAAGTTTCTAAAACTGTTTGAATGGTGTCTGTGAGTATAACAGAACTCATTTGGCAGGCCAAAACCTGAGAAGATTCCAAACAGGAAGCGCTCTCTCTGACCATTTCATGTCCTTCTTGATCATCTCTAACCAAAACAGGGGATCTCTGGCATAACATGACATTTTCTAACGCTCCCATAGGCTCTCAGAAGGCGCCAGAACGATGAATGGTGGCTTTGCAGGCCATGGCTGAAAAACATTAGCGCATTTTGATAGTGGTCGATCTGAGGACAATGAGACTGGAGGCGCGTGCACGAGCCGACACCATGTTTACTTTCTCTCTCTTTGAACGAAAACAACGACTCCCGGTCGGAATATTATCACTTTTATACGAGAAAAATCGCATAAAAATTGATTTTAAACAGCGGTTGACATGCTTCGAAGTACGCTAATGGAATATTTAGAATTTTTTTGTCACGAAACGCGTCGGGCGCGTCACCCTTCTTTACCCTTCGGATAGTGTCTTGAACGCACAAACAAAACGCCGCTATTTGGATATAACTATGGATTATTTGGAACCAAACCAACATTTGTTATTGAAGTAGAAGTCCTGGGAGTGCATTCTGACGAAGAACAGCAAAGGTAATCAAACTTTTCTAATAGTAAATCGGAGTTTGGTGAGTACCACACTTGGTGGGTGTCAAAATAGCTAGCGTGTGATGGCCGGGCTATCTACTCAGAATATTGCAAAATGTGCTTTCACCGAAAAGCAATTTTAAAATCGGACATAGCGAGTGCATAAAGGAGTTCTGTATCTATAATTCTTTAAATAATTGTTATGTTTTTTGTGAACGTTTATCGTGAGTAATTTAGTAAATTCACCGGAAGTGTTCGGTGGGAATGCTAGTCACATGCTAGTCACATGCTAATGTAAAAAGCTGGTTTTTGATATAAATATGAACTTGATTGACCAAAACATGTATGTATTGTATAACATAATGTCCTAGGGTTGTCATCTGATGAAGATCATCAAAGGTTAGTGCTGCATTTAGCTGTGGTTTGGGTTTATGTGACATTATATGCTAGCTTGAAAAATGGGTGTCTGATTATTTCTGGCTGGGTACTCTGCTGACATAATCTAATGTTTTGCTTTCGTTGTAAAGCCTTTTTGAAATCGGACAGTGTGGTTAGATTAACGAGAGTCTTGTCTTTAAAATGGTGTAAAATAGTCATATGTTTGAGAAATTGAAGTAATAGCATTTCTAAGGTATTTGAATATCGCGCCACGCGATTACACTGGCTGTTGAGTAGGACCTAGCCCATAGAGGTTAAATGTCAGGAATTGTGAAAAACTGAGTTTGAATATATTTGGCTAAGGTGAATGTAAACTTCCGACTTCAACTGTAAGTGAGGCAATGTGCCAATAGGACTAGACTGTAGGGGAAATATAAGACAGGCAGTGAAACAAGAGGACTCACATTAGAGGAAATACTGCGTAGAGCCAGCGTAAAAAGAGAGCTAGACCGTAGGGGAAATACTGTGTAGAGACAGTGTGCCAAGAAGACTAGACTGTCGAGGAAATTCTGTGTGGAGCAGTCGTAAAAAGAGGAATAGACAGCAGGGATAATACTGTGAAGATCCAGTGTGCCAACAGGAATAGACTGTAGGGGAAATAAAAGAGAGGAAGCATACCAAGAGGACTAGACTTTAGAATAAATACTGTGTGCTGCCAGCTTGCCAGGAAGACTAGACCGTAGAGGAAATACTGTGTAGAACCGGTATGCCAAGAGGACTAGACTTAAGTAGAAAAATTGTGTTGAGCCAGCGTGCCAAGCGGACTTGACTGTGTTGGAAATTTATGAGATCCAGCATACCAAGAGGACTATACTGTAGTGGAAATCAAAGAGAGGAAGTGTGCCAAGAAGACTAGACTGTAGGGAAATACCGTGAAGAGCCAGCGTGCCAAGAGGACTAGACTTTAGAGGAAATGCTGTGTAGTGCCTGCATGCCAAGAGGTCTAGATTATAGTGGTAAGGGAAGACCCCCATGAAATGGACAAAAATGAATGGCAACATATTGCCATTGGATGAAACATATACATGATCGCAAATACCACTCAAATGGATGGCAGTTCATTCAAAGCTTATGGCAAGTGGCATATGGCAAATATCAAGTGTCATACATCAAAATCCCAAATTGGCGAGCGCACCACCGTAAATTTTCATATTGCAAATGGCCATAAAGTCAAGACCCAAGGGTCAAATTTAAAATTTTCTTTTTTTTCAAAAATACAACTCCATCTAAAAAATTGCTTTCTGGACTGTTTTTCGGAAAAAAAAACATTCTTTGTCAGTAATGCATATATAACAACCATATGAACATAGCTTTGTCTTTTTTATTGGGTTTGTCCATAAAGCTTATGTTTTGTCCATTTGCAATATATGACGACAGGAAGTCAAATGTCAGTGAACCATGGCCAAATGTGACGATCGTCGTAAGGAGGAGACCAAGGTGCAGTGTGGTAAGTGCTCATGATTAATTATTTATTATAACTCAGAACACTAAATCAAAACAACAAACAAAGTAAAACGAATGTCACGTTCTGCAGGCTTTACTGAGCTTTACAAAAACAAGATCCCACAACTGAAGGAGGGAAAAAAAGGGCTGCCTAAGTATGATTCCCAATCAGAGACAACGATAAACAGCTGCCTCTGATTAGGAACCATACTCGGCTAAACACAAAGAAATAGAAAACATAGAATGCCCACCCCATGTCACACCCTGACCTAACCAAACAAGAGGAAATAAAACGTCTCTCACAGATCAGGGCGTGACAGTACCGCCCCCCCAAAGGTGCAGACTCCCGGCTGCAAACCTGCACCTATAGGGGAGGGTCCGGGTGGGCATCTACCCATGGTGGCAGCTCTGGTTCGGGGCGTAGCCCCTCTCCACCTGCTGATCCCTCCCCTTTTGTATTACCGGACCGTGGATCGTCGCCGGAGGATCCGGACCGGGGTCTGTCGCCGGAGGCTCCGGACCGGGGACCATCGCTGCAGGCTCCGTGCCATGGATCGTCACCACAGGCTCCGCGCCATGGATCATCACTGGAGGCTTCACGCCATGGATCATCACTGGAGGCTCTGGGCCATGGATCGTCACTGGAGGCTTCGTGCCATGGATTATCACTGGAGGCTCCGGGCCATGGATTATCACTGGAGGCTTCATGCCATGGATCATCCCTACAGGCTCCGGGCCATGGATCATCACTGGAGGCTTCGTGCCATGGATCATCCCTTCAGGCTCCGGGCCATGGATCATCACTGGAGGCTTCGTGCCATGGATTATCACTGGAGGCTCCGGACCATGGATTATCACTGGAGGATTTGTGCCATGGATCATCACTACAGGCTCCAGGCCATGGATCATCACTGGAGGCTTCGTGCCATGGATTATCACTGGAGGCTTCGGACCATGGATCATCACTGGAGACTTCTTACGTGGAGCTGGAACCAGTCTCACCGGACTGGGGAGACGCACTGGAGACCAGGTGCGCAGAGCAGGCACAGGGTATACTGGGCCGTGGAGACGCACTGGAGGTCTGAAGCTTAAGGCTGGCACAACCCGTCCTGGCTGGATGCTTACTTTAGCCTGGCAAGTGTGGGCCGCTGGCGCAGGATGAACTGGGCTGTGAAGGCGCACTGGAGGTCTGGAGTGTATGGCTGGCACAACCAGTCCTGGCTGGATGCTCAGTTTAGCCCGGCAAGTGCGGGGCGCTGGCACAGGACGAACTGGGCTGTGAAGGCGTACTGGCGACACAGTGTGTAAAGCTGGCGCAGAATATCCTGGACCGAGGAGGCGCACTGGAGACCAGGAGCGCTGAGCTGGCACAATCCGTCCTGGCTGAATGCCCCCTCTAGCACGGCAAATACTGGGCGCAGGCACAGATCACACCGGGCTATGAATGCGCACTGGTGATATAGTACGCATCACAGCATAACTCGGTGCCTGACTGGTCACCTGCTCCCTACGGTAAGTACGGGGAGTTGGCTCAGGTCTGAACCCTGACTTAGCCAATCTCCCCATGTGCCCCCCCCAAAAAAAATGTTGGGGGCTACCTCTCGTGCTTGCCTCGTTGCCGTGCTAGTTCCTCATCTCGTCGGCGCTCTGCTCTCGCAAAAACAAGAATGCCCACCCCATGTCACACCCTGACCTAACCAAACTAGAGGAAATAAAACGTCTCTCACAGGTGACAGTACCGCCCCCCAAAGGTGCAGACTCCCGGCCGCAAACCTGAACCTATAGGGGAGGGTCCGGGTGGGCATCTACCCATGGTGGCGGCTCCGGTTCAGGGCGTAGCCCCCGCACCACCTGCTGATCCCTCTGCAAAAACTGACCTAACCAAACTAGAGGAAATAAAGCGTCTCTCACGGGTCAGGGCGTGACACCAAACTGCATAAGAAATACATAAGTATTGAAAGTACCAAATCAGGATGTTATGTCTATTTGCCCTGCGTATACATGTTTACACATACAGTTTAGGTACAATGATTAAGAAACTACACAAGACAAACAAAACAATCACAGATAACACAAAAAAATACAGCAACAGATTACATTTACACATAGGTTATTCCCCTAACAGCACAAGAACGTGCATTACTCAAAACAGTTACAAGCAATACAAAAATAAATATCCTCCAATAAATATTTAAAATGGGCAAGGGGGACAAGAGTCTCAAGTTTAAGTTTATTCTGCAGGCTATTCCATAGGCAAGGAGCATAACAGCAAAAGGCAGCCATACCCAACTCTGTGAAAATCGCATGGGCCTCAAGTGTAATTCATGCTTGAGACCTGGTTTTAGGAATTATAATTATAATATTGATGAGTGATGATAAATAAGAAGGTAGCTTGTTCAGAAGTGCTTTATACACAAACACAAGAGCATGTTGTTCTCGTCTCATGGACAGCGAAGTCCAACCCACATTTTGATATAATACACAGTGGTGAGTTCTGTAGCTAGCACCTGTAATAAACCTAAGTGCGCAATGATAAGTAGCATCCAGCGATTAATTGTTGATGCCATAGCATCAACACTTAAATGACAATATATGATCATAGGAAGTCGGTTTCTGAACGCAAAAGTCAGTGAACCATGTCCAAATGGCATAAGAAATGTCCTAATGCCATACATACATATTGAAAGTACCAAATCAGGATGTTATGTCCATTTGCCATATATGATCATAGGAAGTCGGCTTCCATACCCAAAAGTCAGTGAACCATGTCCAAATGGCATTTATACTCCCCAAATGATATATATCGCTATGTTAAGCCCTGAATCAACCTAGAAGGTCTATTTGTCATGTTCGATGAGAGAGAAGTGGGACTTTTTTAAAGATTTTTTGATAAACGTTCAAAATGACCAGGGGCGACCTCTATTGGTTGGGCACGGGTGGGGGATGCTCCCTTCCTGGCTATGGACCCCTTGTACCCCCATAAAAGCATTAAAAACATGTTTAAAAAATGTGCTACTGGTAAACCCTGTTCAGGTAACCTGTTGCACGGCTGTCCATTTGCAATGTCTTACAATGGGCATTTACCATCACGAATTTGACATGCCGAATTTACTGGCCAGTTGAACACGGGATGGCCGGGCAGTGATAGTGGTACTTCTCCATCGCTCGTTGTGTTGATTTCATCATGTCCATTTGGTGATGGTAAATCCCTCATTAAAAATCTTGGAAATGTACTGTCCATTTGCAATGTGATACAAGGAACATTTACCATCACGAATTTGACATGCTCTAATATACTGGAGAAATGCCCAATTGACTGATTGGCCCATTGAACTCGGGATGGACAGGCAGTGATAATGGTTCCTCTCCATCGCTCGTTGGTGTTGATTTCAGCATGTCCATTTGGTGATGGTAAATCCCTCATTAACCTCTCTTGGGCAGGTCCCACCCACGGTTCACATTATTCAACATCCAGTGAAAAATCATATCGCTATTAGCATAACAAAATGTAATACTTTTTTTTCAATTTTTTTTAAAAATTACATCGTTTTATAGATACACCTCTCCTGAATCGAACCACGTTGTCAGATTTCAGAAAGGCTTTACAGCAAAAGCAAAACATTAGATTATGTTAGAGGAGTATATCGTAAAAGTAGCCACATAGCCGTTTTCCGACCAACCACATGCATCCCAAATAACCAAAAAACAGCTAAATGCAGCACTAACCTTTGACAATCTTCATCAGATGACACACCTAGGACACAACATAACAATTATTTAAAGAATTATAGATACAGAACTCCTTTGTGCAATCGAGGTGTCCGATTTTAAAATAGCTTTTCGGTGAAAGCACATTTTGCAATATTCTGAGTACATAGCCCGGCATCACAGGGCTAGCTATTTAGACACCCAGCAAGTTTAGCCTTCAACAAAGTCAGATTTATTATAACAAAAATGTTATTACCTTTGCTGTCTTCGTCAGAATGCACTCCCAGGACTTCTACTTCAATAACAAATGTTGGTTTGGTTCAAAATAATCCATCGTTATATCCAAATAGCGGCGTTTTGTTCGTGCGTTCAAGACACTATCCGAAGTGTAAATAAGGGTCACGAGCATGGCGCAATTCGTGACAAAAGATTTCTAAATATTCCATTACAGTACTTCGAAGCATGTCAACCGCTGTTTAAAATCAATTTTTATGCCATTTTTCTCGTAAAAAAGCGATAATATTCCGACCGGGAATCTGCGTTTAGGTAAACAGACAAAAGAAAACAAAGCATGGGGTCGACGCGGGCACGAGCCTGAGTCTCACAGTACTGTAACCAGCCACTACTCAAACGCGCTACTTTTTTTCAGCCAGAGCCTGCAAAGCCACGATTCAGCTTTTTGCCGCCTTCTGAGAGCCCATGGGAGCCGTAGGAAGTGTCACGTAACAGCAGAGATCCTCTGTAATGGATAGAGATAATCAAGAAGGGCAAGAAATTGTCAGACAGGGCACTTCCTGCGTGGAATCTTCTCAGGTTTTGGCCTGCCATATGAGTTCTGTTATACTCACAGACACCATTCAAACAGTTTTAGAAACTTTGGAGTGTTTTCTATCCAAAGCTAATAATTATATGCATATTCTAGGTTCTGGGCAGGAGTAATAATCAGATTAAATCGGGTACGTTTTTTATCCGGCTGTGAAAATACTGCCCCCTAGCCATAACAGGTTAACTTCTTGGGGCTATGTGGGACGCTAGCGTGCCACCCGTGGTGCACCCTATCATCAGCAGGTGCATTTCAAGAGCGGCAAATTTGAAACCAAATAAATGTCAAAATTCAAATTTTTCAAACATACAACTATCTTACACCCTTTGAAAGATAAACATCTCCTTAACCTCTATGGGCTAGGTGGGACGCTTTGGGTTGTTCTTTCTATTATTTGTTCCTAAATGCTTTATTATTCTGTTCAGGCCGGAGAAGAACACCAAGAAACACCTTATGGAGAAGACATCCAATGATATACGTTATTAAGAAATGATTGAGGGGAAAAAGATTGTAACGTTCAGTTATATGGTTTATCATACAGTTAGGTAGGACAACTCTGACAGAGATGACCAACAATTTAGAAGGTAATCATTGGTAACATTGTAACTAGTAACATGACACAGGGTCACTTTAGATATTATGCAATGTTATGAGAGAATGTTCAAATCGTGAATGTTAAAATCTAATTTGACCTGCTAAATGATGTGATTAGCAGTAGCCTACAAAGTGGAACTGATACTGTAATTCATCATATTATGTATTATAATAATATATTAATCATTTTCATATACAGTTGAAGTCGGAAGTTTACACTACACTTAGGTTGGAGTCATTAAAACTCATTTTTCAACAACTCCACACATTTCTTGTTAACTTCTCTAGGGCCAGTGGGACGATTTCGTCCCACCTACGTAACAGCCAGTGAAATCCCGTGGCGCGTTATTCAAATACCTTAGAAATGCTATTACTTCAATTTCTCAAACATATGACTATTTTACACCATTTTAACCTCTATGGGACCGGCGGGACGAATTCGTCCCACCTACGTAACAGGCAGTTGAATCCTGTGGCGCGATTTTCAAAACCTTAAAAATCCTATTACTTCAATTTCTCAAACATATGACTATTTTACAGCCATTTAAAGACACGACTCTCGTTAATCTAACCACACTGTCCGATTTCAAAAAGGCTTTACAACGAAAGAAAACATTAGATTATGTCAGCAGAGTACCAAGCCAGAAATAATCAGACACCCATTTTTCAAGCCAGCATATAATGTCACCAAAACCCAGAAGACAGCTAAATGCAGCACTCACCTTTGATGATCTTCATCAGATGACAACCCTAGGACATTATGTTATACAATACATGCATGTTTTGTTCAATCAAGTTCATATTTATATCAAAAACCAGCTTTTTACATTAGCATGTGACGTTCAGAACTAGCATACCCCCCGCAAACTTCCGGGGAATTCGCTAACATTTTACTAAATTACTCACGATAAACGTTCACAAAAAGCATAACAATTATTTTAAGAATTATAGATACAGACCTCCTCTATGCACTCGATATGTCCGATTTTAAAATAGCTTTTTGGTGAAAGCACATTTTGCAATATTCTAAGTACATAGCCCAGGCATCACGGGCTCGCTATTTAGACACCCGGCAAGTTTAGCACTCACCATAATCATATTTACTATTATAAAAGTTTCATTACCTTTTGTTGTCTTCGTCAGAATGCACACCCAGGACTGCTACTTCAATAACAAATGTTGGTTTGGTCCAAAATAATCCATCGTTATATCCGAATAGCGGCGTTTTGTTCGTGCGTTCCAGACACTATCCGAAATAGTAAAGAAGTGTCGCGCGCATGGTGCATTTCGTGACAATAAAATTCGAAATATTCCATTACCGTACTTCGAAGCATGTCAACCGCTGTTTAAAATCAATTTTTACAACATTTTTCTCGTAGAAAAGCGATAATATTCCGACAGGGAATCTCCTTTTCGGCAAACAGAGGAAAAAATCCCAAAGGCGGGGGCGGTCGGGGTCACGAGCATAAGCCCAGTGTCCCTTGATCGGCCACTTGAGAAAGGCGATAATGTGTTTCAGCCTGGGGCTGGAATGACGACATTCTGTTTTTTCCCGGGCTCTGAGCGCCTATGGACGACGTGGGAAGTGTCACGTTAGAGCAGAGATCCTTAGTAAATGATAGAGATGGAAAAGAAGTTCAAGAAATGGTCAGACAGGCCACTTCCTGTAAAGGAATCTCTCAGGTTTTGACCTGCCATTTGAGTTCTGTTATACTCACAGACACCATTCAAACAGTTTTTGAAACTTTGGGGTGTTTTCTATCCAAAGACAATAATTATATGCATATTCTAGTTTCTGGGCAGTAGTAATAACCAGATTAAATCGGGTATGTTTTTTATCCGGCCGTGCAAATACTGCCCCCTACCCTAGAGAGGATAATTCCACATGGTCAAGGTTAGGTTTGCACAGATCGGGAGGACCTTAGGAACGCTCCTGTGGTTAAATTGTGCTTCTAACCCTAATGGTTCTGCCGCTGTCACTCAAAAGCCCCCGAAATTTAGGCCAGGCTTCATTTTGGGCCTACTTTTTTGCATGGTCGCTGCGGTCACACAGAGCGAGCTACGGTCAAGTGGGGCATCTCCTTGAACTCGGCAAGGCCTAGAGACTACGCTGATGCCATTTTCCAACACTTTTAGTGGTTATTTCAGTCTGTCATTTTAGTGATGGTTCATCACTGTTTTAACTTATTGCAAATGGACAAAGTCAGCCAGCAAGTCAGCTTCCATCAGTCAATAAGATATCATTCTGTCACCAAACTGATACAAACTGACACCAAACCCACTTTGTCCAACTCGTTTAGAAGCCAACTATCACATATTCCCGAGCAGGCCCAAAATTCACAGCTCCTTCTGTTTAGACCATAATAAAAACTTAAAACACAGAGTTCTGTTCTGGCTGTGGGTCCAGTTCTGACACTATGTGTAGGCCTAGCTGAAGCAACCCTGAATCCCGAGTTTTGGCTCGATAGGTCATTCGGAGCCTGAGCAGTGTCCTTAATTAATGCTGAAAATCCACTTTTTCCAGGCATTGCTATGGGGTCCATCAAAGAGCAATCGGACAGAAACTTTAGGGTCCACCTCTTTTGGTGGAGGCGGTTTCAAAGCACCTAGACTTGTGACTCTGGGGCTTTTCTAAATGTCATCTTTTTCGCCATGTCACAATAAATTGAAATCATTGCAAATGTACAAGGCTGTTTCTCGGCCTAAGAACCTTCTAGAGCCACATAACTCACTGTGCACAATCTACTTAAGCTCTAGAATATGTATATAAGGTCTAGGTCTGACGGTTCTTTGATGGTGAGAACTCCAGTAACTATTGCAGGCTCTGTTTGTATTTAAGGACCGAACTGTTTTACTCCATCCTTGCTGTGAGTGTGTGTGTAAGAGTTTTTCTTGGACATCTGATGGGAGAAATGACTGATTTAAAGTTCATGAGGGTTGCCTAATCACAGATATGAAGTTTTGAAAAGATGTGACCTTATTAACCCTTTGAAACGCCCCTATGACCCCAATTTAAGGCCCTTCCGGTTGGCACAGGAAGCTGAAAGTAAACACATATCCTCTTTGGGGTAGGTTTTTACACAATCCTGAGTTTCATGTCTTTACATTAAGAACTGACTGATTTGCAGAGGGTTGAATGCAGTGTTTTAAACAATCTGCAGGTTGGTTATATCAAAACACTTTTAGGGTCTTTTTAACCACTTCCAGTTGCTCCAGGAAGATTAGAAAGACACAAACTTTAGGGTCCACCTCTTTTGGCGGAGGCGGTTTCAATTCACCTAGACTTTTTACCTTGGGACTTCTCTAAATGTCGTCATTTTCATGATGGTCAAAATGAATT
The DNA here is from genome assembly GCF_965601325.2 of Salmo salar. Taxonomy (NCBI): domain Eukaryota; kingdom Metazoa; phylum Chordata; class Actinopteri; order Salmoniformes; family Salmonidae; genus Salmo; species Salmo salar. The sequence continues at coordinate 156,403,152 of NC_138299.1, read as the reverse complement.
GAAATCATTGCAAATGTACAAGGCTGTTTCTCAGCCTGAGAACTTTCTAGAGCCACATAACTCACTGTTCACAATCAAATTAAGCTCTAGAACATGTATATAAAGCTTCAGAGCTCAAGGTCTGACGGTTCTTTGATAGTTCAAACACAGGTAACTTTTGCAGGCTCTGTTTGTCTTTAAACCGCTCACTGTCTTACTCCCCATTGGATGTGTGTGTAATTTCAGAAAATCACAGAAAATCACAGAAACCATGTAGAGCTCTGAAACATGCCTCAACGGATTCGTCTGAACACGCTGCAACTGGATCTGTAGCTTTTTTGAATAAAAAAAGACATTTCTTTGACCATCACCAATTGTACATTGTACGATTTCTCATAAATTACGATAGATAAATGGCTGGTTATTTTTTTCCTGACACCGTAGGTTCATGTACTTTGACGTGAAGCTGTCAAATTAGTGCTCTATGACCGTTTTTTACCTTTTATCCCAGAAAACTGGCCTTAACTCAAATAGCGCTGAGGCCTCGACGCCATCTTGTGTCTGGGCTAACAGCCCATTTGTCCAAACCCGTGCCCACTGAGTTTTGTCTTCGAAGTCTTTTCCATTTAGGAGAAATGGCCATGTCATTTTGGTGATGTTTTGTACATTTGCAATAAGCAGGCAGTCGCCATCTGATGTAATTTTCAGGAACAGTGGAAAAATGACCAAAATTTCAACATTTTATAAAACGGAAACTAAATGTCCAAGAGAATTTATTTTTTGACTTCCCGGAAGATCTGGCCCTGGGGCATGGCCTGAGGCCGTCGGCATATTTTAAATACATTCGGGGACTTCTGGTAAAGGACCGTACATTTGCAATATGGAGATCCTCATCAATCATACTGCAAATGCCATTTGCATCCCTTATGTAGGACATTTAACCTCTTGGCGTTCACGTAGGATAGGGGGCGCTAAAGCGATTTAAAAAAAAAAATCGTGCCCATTTTAAACGGCCTCCTACTCAAACTCAGAAGCTAGGATATGCATATAATTAATACTTGTGGATAGAAAACACCCTAAAGTTTCTAAAACTGTTTGAATGGTGTCTGTGAGTATAACAGAACTCATATGGCAGTCAAAACCCCGAGACAGATCGAAACAGGAAGTGGAATTTTGAATTGCGAACTCAACTTCATCACGTTGCCTATTAATCACACCGTGAGCTATGGTTCATTGAGCACTTCCTATTGCTTCCACTAGATGTCCCCAGTCTTTACAAAGTGATTTGAGACACCTACTGTGAAAACTGAATGAATGAGATGCTGTGGAACGTGGTCACACGGAGAGGGCCATCACCATTATGACGCCGACGCTCCTGGCTACCCTCCCCTTTCGAAACGTTTTGAAACAGAATGCAATCGTCCCCCTCGAATCTTATTGGCTCTCTTGTTGAAAAATGCCCTGAAGATTTATGTTATACAACGTTTGACATGTTTGAACGAACCTAAATGGGAAAAAAAATGCTTTTTGTCGAAATGGCTGTCCCGTGGCCGACGGAGGATTTGGATCAGCCTTCAGACGCGCTAACAAGAACAAGCTCTTGGAACATAAAGGAGTAATTTTTTCGAACGAAAATACATTTGTTGTGGACCTGGGATTCCTGGAAGTGCTTTCTGATGAAGACAACCAAAGGTAAGGGATTATTGACAATAGTATACAAGACTAGATGTGATATGCGATTGTTCCAAGATGGCTAGCCTATTGCTATTGCTAGCCTATTGTTCTGAGTATCGCATCCCCTTTTATCGCAAAGTGTGATTACCCAGTAAAGTTATTTTTAAATCTGGCATTACAGGTGCTTTCAAGAGATATTCATCTATAAATCTTAGAATGACAATATTACATTTTAAAAATGTTTTCGAATAGTAATTTAGTAAATTGTAGCTCTGTTTCATCGGATGCATTTGAGGGAAAATAGTTAGTCAACGTTACGCACCGATGTAAAATGCTGTTTTTATATATAAATATGAACTTTATCGAACAAAATAATGCATGTATTGTGTAACATGATGTCCTAGGTGTGTCATCTGATGAAGATTGTCAAAGGTTAGTGCTGCATTTAGCTGTTTTTTGGTTATTTCTGATGCATGTGGTTGGTCGGAAAATGTCTATGTGGCTACTTTTACGATATACTCCTCTAACATAATCTAATGTTTTGCTTTTGCTGTAAAGCCTTTTTGAAATCGGACAACGTGGTTCGATTCAGGAGAGGTGTATCTATAAAACGATATAATTTGAATTATTTTTTTATTTTTTTTAATTATTAAATTTTGTTATGCTAATGGCGATATGATTTTTCGCTGGATGTCCGTCCCGAGGCCGCACAGGGGTTAACCTGTTATGGCTAGGGGGCAGTATTTTCACAGCCGGATAAAAAACGTACCCGATTTAATCTGATTATTACTCCTGCCCAGAACCTAGAATATGCATATAATTATTAGCTTTGGATAGAAAACACTCCAAAGTTTCTAAAACTATTTGAATGGCGTCTGTGAGTATAACAGAACTCATATGGCAGGCCAAAACCTGAGAAGATTCCATGCAGGAAGTGCCCTGTCTGACAATTTCTTGCCCTTCTTGATTATCTCTATCCATTACAGAGGATCTCTGCTGTTACGTGACACTTCCTACGGCTCCCATGGGCTCTCAGAAGGCGGCAAAAAGCTGAATCGTGGCTTTGCAGGCTCTGGCTGAAAAAAAGTAGCGCGTTTGAGTAGTGGCTGGTTACAGTACTGTGAGACTCAGGCTCGTGCCCGCGTCGACCCCATGCTTTGTTTTCTTTTGTCTGTTTACCTAAACATATGACTATTTTACACCATTTTAAAGACAAGACTCTCGTTAATCTAACCACACTGTCCGATTTCAAAAAGGCTTTACAACGAAAGCAAAATATTAGATTATGTCAGCAGAGTACCCAGCCAGAAATAATCAGACACCCATTTTTCAAGCTAGCATATAATGTCACATAAACCCAAACCACAGCTAAATGCAGCACTAACCTTTGATGATCTTCATCAGATGACAACCCTAGGACATTATGTTATACAATACATGCATGTTTTGTTCCATCAAGTTCATATTTATATCAAAAACCAGCTTTTTACATTAGCATGTGACTAGCATGTGACTAGCATTCCCACCGAACACTTCCGGTGAATTTACTAAATTACTCACGATAAATGTTCACAAAAAACATAACAATTATTTTAAGAATTATAGATACAGAACTCCTTTATGCACTCGCTATGTTCGATTTTAAAATAGCTTTTCGGTGAAAGCACATTTTGCAATATTCTGAGTAGATATCCCAGCCATCACAGGGCTAGCTATTTAGACACCCACCAAGTTTAGCCCTCACCAAACTCCGATTTACTATTAGAAAAGCTTGATAACCTTTGCTGTTCTTCGTCAGAATGCACTCACCAGGACTTCTACTTCAATAACAAATGTTGGTTTGGTCCCAAATAATCCATAGTTATATCCAAATAGCGGCGTTTTGTTCGTGCGTTCAAGACACTATCCGAAGGGTAAAGAAGGGTGACGCGTTTCGTGACAAAAAAATTCTAAATATTCCATTACCGTGCTTCGAAGCATGTCAACCGCTGTTTAAAATCAATTTTCATGCTATTTTTTTCGTAAAAAGCGATAATATTCCAACCGGGAGTCGTTTTCGTTCAAAGAGAGAGAAAGTAAACATGGTGTCGGCTCGTGCACGCGCCTCCAGTCTCATTGTCCTCAGATCGACCACTATCAAAATGCGCTAATGTTTTTCAGCCATGGCCTGCAAAGCCACCATTCAACGTTCTGGCGCCTTCTGAGAGCCTATGGGAGCATTAGAAAATGTCACGTCATGCCAGAGATCCCCTGTTTTGGTTAGAGATGATCAAGAAGGCCATGAAATGGTCAGAGAGAGCGCTTCCTGTTTGGAATCTTCTCAGGTTTTGGCCTGCCAAATGAGTTCTGTTATACTCACAGACACCATTCAAACAGTTTTAGAAACTTTAGGGTATTTTCTATCCAAATCAAACAATTATATGCATATTCTAGTTACTGGGCAGGAGTAGTAACCAGATTAAATCGGGTACGTTTTTTATCCGGCCGTGCAAATACTGCCCCCTATCCCCAACAGGCTAAGTCACTGTATACTGAAAAGGCCCAGTCTTGAAAAACTACAAAACACTTCCTGGATGGATTTTTCCTCAGGTTTTTGCCTGCCATATGAGTTCTGTTATACTCACAGACATCATTCAAACAGTTTTAGAAACTTCAGAGTGTTCTATCCAAATCACTATAAAGTTTAAGAGATGCAGCGAGCCAAGAGGACTAAACTGTAGGGGAAGTACTGTGTAGAGACAGCATGCCAAGAGGACTAGACTGTGAGGGAAATACTGTGTTGTGCCTGCATGCCAAGGGGACTAGATTGTAGTGGAAATATAAGATAGCCAGCTTGCCAAGAGGGCTAGACTGTAGAGGAAATATACTGCTCAAAAAAATAAAGGGAACACTTAAACAACACATCCTAGATCTGAATGAAAGAAATAATCTTATTAAATACTTTTTTCTTTACATAGTTGAATGTGCTGACAACAAAATCACACAAAAATAATCAATGGATATCCAATTTATCAACCCATGGAGGTCTGGATTTGGAGTCACACTCAAAATTACAGTGGAAAACCACACTACAGGCTGATCCAACTTTAATGTAATGTCCTTAAAACAAGTCAAAATGAAGCTCAGTAGTGTGTGTGGCCTCCACGTGCCTGTATGACCTCTCTACAACGCCTGGGCATGCTCCTGATGAGGTGGCGGATGGTCTCCTGAGGGATCTCCTCCCAGACCTGAACAAAAGCATCCGCCAACTCCTGGACAGTCTGTGGTGCAATGTGACGTTGGTGGATGGAGCGAGACATGATGTCCCAGATGTGCTCAATTGGATTCAGGTCTGGGGAACGGGCGGGCCAGTCCATAGCATCAATGCCTTCCTCTTGCAGGAACTGCAGACACACTCCAGCCACATGAGGTCTAGCATTGTCTTGGATTCGGAGGAACCCAGGGCCAACCGCACCAGCATATGGTCTCACAAGGGGTCTGAGGATCTCATCTCGGTACCTAATGGCAGTCAGGCTACCTCTGGCGAGCACATGGAGGGCTGTGCGGCCCCCCAAAGAAATGCCACCCCACACCATGACTGACCCACCGCCAAACCGGTCATGCTGGAGGATGTTGCAGGCAGCAGAACGTTCTCCACGGCGTCTCCAGACTCTGTCACATCTGTCACGTGCTCAGTGTGAACCTGCTTTCATCTGTGAAGAGCACAGGGCGCCAGTGGCGAATTTGCCAATCTTGGTGTTCTCTGGCAAATGCCAAACGTCCTGCACGGTGTTGGGCTGTAAGCACAACCCCCACCTGTGGACGTCGGGCCCTCATACCAGCCTCATGGAGTCTGTTTCTGACCGTCTGAGCAGACACATGCACATTTGTGGCCTGCTGGAGGTCATTTTGCAGGGCTCTGGCAGTGCTTCTCCTGCTCCTCCTTGCACAAAGGCGGAGGTAGCGGTCCTGCTGCTGGGTTGTTGCCCTCCTACGGCCTCCTCCACGTCTCCTGATGTACTGGCCTGTCTCCTGGTAGCGCCTCCATGCTCTGGACACTACGCTGACAGACACAGCAAACCTTCTTGCCACAGCTCGCATTGATGTGCCATCCTGGATGAGCTGCACTACCTGAGCCACTTGTGTGGGTTGTAGACTCCGTCTCATGCTACCACTAGAGTGAAAGCACCGCCAGCATTCAAAAGTGACCAAAACATCAGCCAGGAAGCATAGGAACTGAGAAGTGGTCTGTGGTCCCCACCTGCAGAACCACTCCTTTATTGGGGGTGTCTTGCTAATTGCCTATAATTTCCACCTGTTGTCTATTCCATTTGCACAACAGCATGTGAAATTTATTGTCAATCAGTGTTGCTTCCTAAGTGGACAATTTGATTTCACAGAAGTGTGATTGACTTGGAGTTACATTGTGTTGTTTAAGTGTTCCCTTTATTTTTTTGAGCAGTGTATAAGAGAGGCAGTGTGCCAAATGGACTAAACTGTAGGGGAAATACTGTGTAGAGCCAGCTTGCCAGGAGGACTAGACTGTAGGGGAAATACTGTGTAGAGCCAGCTTGCCAAGAGGACTAGACTGTAGGGCAAATACTGTGTAGAGCCAGTGTGCCTAGAGGACTAGACTGTAGGGGAAATACTGTGTAGAGCCAGCTTGCCAAGAAGACTAGACTGTAGGGAAAATACTGTGTAGAGCCAGTGTGCCAAGAGGACAAGACAGTAAGGGGGGGAAATTAGTCAGTTAAGAACAAATTCATATTTTCAATGACGGCCTAGGAACAGTGGGTTAACTGCCATGTTCAGGGGCAGAACGACAGATATTTACCTTGTCAGCTCGGGGATTCGATTTTGCAACCTTTCGGTTAATAGTCCAATGCTCTAAACACTAGGATACTTGCCGCCCCATGAGAGAGGCTCATGGTTATTGTGTGTCTAATGTACGTTTACGTCTATCTAAACCATTACAGTCAATGTAGTTTTGATGCTGGTGCATAAACTCTCTACAGCTGAAAGAAGCAGGACCTGACTGGGTGATCAGAGCAGCCTCTAGCCCCTCCCTCCTTAGCATGGCCATACCCACAGTGTGGCCCCCAGAGGAATCCCCACAGAGGTACGGTGGGTATTTAAGCCAGAGTAGAGAGGTAACCTGACCTATGTGGGTCTGTCTGGCGCTGTGCTACCCCATACCTTCTACACATCAGGGGAATGAGGCTCTCTCCGGCTCCTGCTCTGGATCCAAGTCTGGCTGGTAGTCTGGTTCTACTACATCTAGCTGTGGTGGCTGGTGGGCTTGCCTTGCTCTCGTCTGCCTCTGCCTCTGGGCTGGAGTCTGTCAGATGCAGGCTCCAAGGCACCCCTCGTCCTCCGGCGTTCTCCCAGGACGGGGACTTTGTCATCGGGGGTGTTTTCTCCATCCACAACTACATGCACACTGTGGACCGCAGCTACACCAGCATGCCTGAGCCCCTGCAGTGCACAGGGAGGTCAGTGAATGCAAGAGGGAGCAAGGGACAGGACTGTGGCTGCGTGGGGAGACAGATAAATTGTGTTTTAAAGACACGTAGACAGTGTGATAAAAGACAGATAAACAGTGTGTTTAATGACAGAAAAACAGTGTTTTAAAGACAGATAAGCAGTGTGTTAAAGACATATAAACATTGTGTTTAAAGACAGAGAAACAGTGTGTTTAAAGACAGATAACCAGTGTTTTAAAGACAAATAAACAGTGTTTTTAACACAGATAAAAAGTGTGTTTGTATCTGAGGGAGTAGGTAAAGCCTACTGTTTCATAGGGTCATATTTCAAGTGCAGGCTATCCTACAATGTTCTCAGGTACCGATAACAAAAGTGTAGGCATGTAGACAGTGTGGAAAATAAGGCTAGGCTTAAGATGTTTGCCCTGGCATAACAAGATATTCTATAGGCTAGTTTACCATTTAGTCAAGAGGTGCTCACTCACCTATCTTCTATTTACAGTTTGGATTCCCGTGAGTTGCGCTTCTCGCGCGCCTTGGTCTTCGCAGTTGAGGAGATAAACAACAGTTCGTATCTTCTACCCGGTGTCACACTCGGTTATCAAGTGCACGACTCCTGCTCCTCGGTCCCGATGGCCGTGAAAGTGGCCTTCCAGCTGGCTAACGGCCTGGACCCCATGTTTGATACCGGAGAACAGTGCTCGGGATCGGCTACGGTGACAGCTATCGTGGGCGAGTCTGGCTCCACGCCTACCATCAGCATGTTGCGCATCATTGGCCCTTTCGGGATTCCTCAGGTAACTCCTGTGGAAAGAAATCATTCAGCTTCTTTTAATTTATTGTATTCCTACTGTATATTCTCCTCTCTTTCAGGAATTAGTTCAACTTTTATTTTAACGTATTCCTACTGTATATTCTCCTCTCTTTTAGGAATGAGTTCAACTTTTAAGTTACTGTATTCCTACAGTATATTCTCCTCTCTTTCAGGAAATAAATCCTCTTTTAACTTCCTGTATTCCAACTGTATTCTCCTCTCTTTCAGGAATAGACATTTCTGTGTGAAATTTTGTGGAGGAAGTTTGGAGAACTTCCATAGGCATTTGAACATAGACTAAGGACTTTGAGTCTTGAGAACTTCTATAGGCATTAAAACATGATCTGAGGACTATCTTTCATAGGCTTGGTTGTTATGGGAGACCAGGGATTAGTTTCACACCTTTTACTCATGTATTTCACAGAACCAGTATGTCTAATAAAACCATTTTCAATATGAATAGAATGACCAAGGTCTTGGGTAGAAATGTGTATCCTTTTCATTCTGGCCTAATGAAAAAAAATACATGGGATTATTACTATTAATGTCTCCCTAACACCATAATACATAGCTGAAGAAAGAAAGCAGGAAGTAGCCAATACATTAGAATTGTTAGGGCGACATGATGTTCTTTCTCATGTTTTCGACTCTGTTTTTACCTAGGTGAGCCACTTTTCCACCTGTGCGTGTCTGAGTGATAAGAAACAGTATCCAACCTTCTTCAGAACCATCCCCAGTGACCAGTTCCAGGCTGCCGCTCTGGCCCACCTCATCAGGCACTTCGGCTGGACCTGGATTGGGGCGGTCCGTTCCGACTCTGACTACGGTAATAACGGGATGGCGGCTTTCCTACAGGCAGCACAAGAGGAAGGCATCTGTGTGGAATATTCTGAAGCCTTCTACCGTACCAACCCACTCAGCAGAGTGCAACGGGTGGCCGACGTGATCCGCAGGTGATCCATGATTACTTGTGAACTTTTCATTCACACAAATGCAAGAACATGTTCATAAAAAATGCTATTGTTATTAATTTCTCATTTTTCCCAAAGCTGATCTGTGAGACCAACATGATTTGCATATATTAAGCTTGTCAAAAGTGTTGATTAATACTAATGTTCATGTTCACTTCACTGAGACATTCCAATGAATGTCAAACATGACCAGCATATTAAGCATATGATATAATCATGTTCCCCAGCTCCACAGCCCGGGTGGTGGTTGCATTCGCTGCCATTGGTGATATGAGGATCCTGCTGAGGGAGTTGGACCGCCTGCCCTCTCCGCCCCGCCAGTGGATCGGGAGCGAGACCTGGCTCACTGACCCAGATATGCTGCGTTTCGGACTGTGTGCCGGGGCCATCGGATTTGGCATCCAACGCTCTGTCATTCCCGGCCTCAGGGACTTCCTCCTGGACCTCTCCCCACAGAAGGTGTCCAACTCTCCCCTGCTCACTGAGTTCTGGGAGAGAGCCTTTGGCTGTTGGCTGGGGATAGGTATCTATCTATCTATCTATCTATCTATCTATCGATCTATTTATATATTTATCAATCTGTTTGTATCTCCATCTTTCTGTCTCTCTCTCTCTCTCTGTCTCTGTCTGTAGGGACCTCCTCTACAGGTGTTGGGGTTGAGGAGAAGGTGTGTGATGGCAGTGAGGATATACAGCAGCTACAGGTCCCCTACACAGATACATCTCAGCTGCGTGTAACTAACATGGTGTACAAAGCTGTATACGCCATAGCACACGCCATCCACAGCATTGTTTGTGAAGAGAGAGAAAATTCCACAGTGAAATGTGACAAAAGCCTCCATGTGAAGCCAACACAGGTGAATGACAAGTCGATAGTATAATGTCCTGATGGATATGTTTATTTAGACTACATGTATGAAGGCCATTACGGCTGGTTCTGAAGTAACACATCTGATAAATATATGAGTTAAATGAATGGTCTGTTTCTCTCTCGTCCCTCTCTCCATCTCTCTCTTCCATTCTTTCCATCTCTCTTCCCCTTTCTCCTTCTCTCTCGTCCCTTCTCTCTCTCCCTTCACTTCCAACTCCCAGGTCCTGGAGAGATTGAGGAGGGTGAACTTCTCTCGTAATGGGTACCAGGTGTCTTTCGATGCCAACGGGGACCCAGTGGCCACCTATGAGCTGGTCAACTGGCAGATAGGGGAGAGTGGGAAGATGGAGTTTGTGACAGTGGGGCGCTATGATGCGTCCCTGCCTCCTGACCAGAGGTTTGACATGGAGAGGGAAATCACCTGGGTAAAGAACAGTACACAAGTACCTGTGTCAGTGTGCAGTGAGAGCTGTCCCCCAGGCACTCGTAAGGCTGTACAGAAAGGAAAGCCTGTATGCTGTTATGACTGTATCCAATGTGCAGAGGGAGAGATCAGTAATAACACAGGTAGGACTATAGGAATAGTTGGCATAAAATGTGTAGTAATTTCTATCATGGTTTACTAAGTATTGGTTTATTCATACTAACAGCACTACAAAGGTAGTGTCTGTCAATCATGTTCCTGTTCTTAATATCTCATGTAAGCTGCACATTAATTCAACATACTTTATTGTAAACTGACAACGTGTAGCATTGTGGGACATGTATTTGTAAAAAAATAAACCTGAAACTATTATTATTAACATTTGATGTCTGTTGTTTTGTCCTGGTCAGATTCTTCAGACTGTCTGATCTGTCCCGAGGAGTACTGGCCCAACGCTGAGAGAGACCGCTGTATCCTTAAGCCTGTGGAGTTCCTGTCCTTCCACGAGGTCCTCGGAATCATCCTGACCGCCTGCTCTGTGGGCGGGGCTTGTCTGGCCATCGCCACGGCAACCGTCTTCTACCGCCACCGAACTTCGGCCATCGTCAGGGCAAACAACTCTGAGCTGAGCTTCCTGCTGCTCTTCTCCTTGACTCTGTGTTTTCTGTGTTCTCTTACTTTCATTGGCCGACCATCTGAATGGTCCTGTATGCTGCGTCACACAGCATTTGGGATCACCTTCGTCCTCTGCATCTCTTGTGTTCTGGGGAAAACAATAGTGGTGTTGATGGCCTTCAGGGCTACGCTTCCAGGCAGTAATGTCATGAAATGGTTTGGTCCTCCACAGCAGAGATTGACTGTAGTGTCCTTCACGTTTGTCCAGACTTTGATATGCACTCTGTGGTTGGTCCTGTCCCCTCCCTTCCCCATTAAAAACCTCACTACCTACAAGGAAAAGATCATTCTAGAGTGTGATGTGGGTTCAACTATTGGTTTCTGGGCTGTGTTGGGCTATATAGGATTCCTGGCTCTCTTATGCTTTGTGCTGGCTTTTCTGGGCCGGAAGCTGCCTGATAACTTCAATGAGGCCAAATTCATCACCTTCAGCATGCTCATATTCTGTGCTGTCTGGATCACCTTTATCCCAGCTTATGTCAGCTCTCCTGGGAAGTTCACTGTAGCTGTGGAGATATTTGCCATCATCACCTCTAGCTTTGGGTTGTTCTTTCTATTATTTGTTCCTAAATGCTTTATTATTCTGTTCAGGCCGGAGAAGAACACCAAGAAACACCTTATGGAGAAGACATCCAATGATATACGTTATTAAGAAATGATTGAGATGAAAAAACAATGTAACGTTCAGTGATATGGTTTATTATACAGTTAGGTAGGACTACTCTGACAGAGATGACCAACAATTTAGCAGGTAATCATTGGTAACATTGTAACTAGTAACATGTAACAGGGTCACTTTAGATATTCCAATGTTTTGAGAGGTTTTCAAATCTAGAGTGTTAAAATTTAATTTGACCTGCTAAATTACGTCATTAGCAGTAGCCAAAAGAGTGGAACCACTTCCATGTTGTTTGGAGAAAAACTTTATTCCAATAAATTGATGTAACATTGAAGTGCTTGTGTTCAATTTATATTGTAATTCATCATATTGTATTATAATAATATAATAAACATTTTCATATACAGTTGAAGTCAACACCTCCACACATTTCTTGTTAAGCAAATTATAGTTTTTGCAAGTCTGTTAGGACAACAGACTTGCCAAAACTATAATTTGTTAACAAGAAATGTGTGGAGTTGTTGAAAAACGAGTTTTAATGACTCCAACCTAAGTGTATGTAAACAGATTATTTCACTGTTTCACACTTCCAGTGGGTGAGAAGTTTACCATCCCCTACCTCTGCACCATCCCTCTCTCTCTCTCTCTCTCTCTCTCTCTCTCTCTTTCTCTCTCTCTCTCTCGCTCTGTCTGTCTCTCTCTCTCTCTCTCTCTCTCTCTCTCTCTCTCTCTCTCTCTCTCTCTCTCTCTCTCTCTCTACACCCAGGCTGCTGTGGTCAGAGAGGTAGTAAATTCCTGGAGGAGAATCTTCCTCATGGCCAGACAGTATAGACAGAGAGTGAGTTTCATAGAGAGATTAAAGGAATTTCTTCCAGCTCACAGAACTGGAGAACCGAATACTATTTATGTTCTGGGGAATGTATAAAAGTTCGGTGAAGTAACTTGCTACGAACTGGTCCGTTTGGTACATTTTTGTGAAATTCATGAGAGACAATACAGCCACATTACCATAACCTTGTTTATACAAGAGTCTCAGTTATGAGGCTTACATCTAATTGTCGTATAAAATGAATGAGTAAAGATGAAACTATTGGTGTTATTATGTCATGTGATTTTAGACTGTTTAATGAAGGAAACTCCAATTCCCTTTGGAGTTTAACTAAATCAGAAGGCCCGCCCATGAGTGCAGACATTGGGCTGGCATCATGGGACCGCCCTTTTCTATGTTCCCGAATAAAAACCCCACCTGGGTTTTCCCACTTCAGACCATCTTACCTCGAGAACCACGAGATGGCTAAGATTGTAGACCAGTACCTCATCACAGAGAAAGTTAAGGTTTGAGTAGATTGCTGAATCTTTTAACCATACCACGTGGTTAAACTCTTCGACTATCGATACCGACAGAATAAGAACAAATCCTTGATACTAAATACTAGTCTGCAGCTAGGAATTCGGTATCATTGAACGCGAACACCGACAACCGCCGAAACACCTATTCTATAACGGCATTGCTGAATGTTACTCTGAACTAACCATTCTAAACACGGCAGAGAGAGAGAGGGCGGACAAACTCTCCAACAGAAACAAACTTTTCAACAGAGATCCAATTATTCCCATGAGCGTTCATGTGCAAAGGATTAGCATTTCAACTGTTATAATTATCAACTTTGTAGTGTCTTATCTCAGTCGACCTCTACTTCCCTTTTGTCCACCAAGCCGCGACACCGGTTTATTCCACTAGGGAAACTCTGCTATCATTTCCTTGTAACTATCTGCTGTTTGTTTATGTATTTCTGTGAATTACTTAGTTAGTAAATAAAGGATTTAAGACAATTGATGTATGGATGACTCATAGTGAAGACTGGGTTCGTGCAGAAAACCAACAATTTACGACGTTTGGAATGAGACTAACGTGAGGTAAAGAATAATTCATTAATTCGAAGACTAATTGAATAGATATTAAAATATCTGAAAGTTATATTAGGAAAATTATAACTTTGTAATTTGAATATTATCCTTGGTGCCCCGACTTCCAAGTTAATTACAGTTACATGATTAATTAGTTTAATCGCGTAATAATAATTACAGAGAGTTATATGATAAAAATAAGTCTTCAGTTTTAATGATGCCAAAGACACGACAATAGCTTGGAAAATTCCAGAAAAATATGTCATGGCTTTAGAAGCTTCTGATAGGCTGATTGACATAATTTGAGTCAATTGGAGGTGTACCTGTGGATGTATTTCAAGGCCTACCTTCAAATTCAGTGCCTCTTTGCTTGACATCATGGTAAAATCAAAAGAAATCAGCCAAGACATTAAAAAAAAATTGTAGTCCGCCACAAGTCTGGTTCATCCTTGGGAGCAATTTCCTTCTTGGGAATAACTGTGTAGAGCCAGTGTGCCAATAAGACTAGACTTTAGAGGAAATGTAAGAGAACCAGCTTGTCAAGGGGACTAGACTGTAGAGGAAATATAAGTGAGGCAAAGTGACAAATTGACTAGACATTAGGGGAAATATTGTGTAGAGCCAGCTTGCCAAGAGGACTAGACTGTAGTGGAATAACTGTGTAGAGCCAGTGTGCCTAGAGGACTAGACTGTCGATGAAATAAAAGAGAGGCAGTGTGCCAAATGGACTAAACTGAAGGGGAAACACCGTTTAGAGCCAGCTTGCCAAGAGGACTAGACTGTAGGGGAATAACTGTATAGAGCCAGCGTGCCAATAAGACTAGACAGTTGGGGAAATACTGTGCAGAGCCAGCTTGACAAGAGGACTAGACAGTAAGGGAAATATAAGAGAGGCTCATGGTTATGGTGTGTCTAATGCATGTTTATGTCTAACTAAACCATTACAGTCAACGTAGTTCTGATGCTGGTGCATACACTCTCTATAGCTGAAATAAGCAGCATCTCTATCCATTACAAAGGATCTCTGCTGTTTCATGACACTTCCTACGGCTCCCATGGGCTCTCAGAGCCCGGGAAAAAGCTGAATGACGTAATTCAAAGCCCTGGCTGAAACACACGAGCGCTTTTGCTAAGTGGTCTATCAGCGGACAAAGGGCTTCATGCTCGTGCACGAGACGACACCATGTTTTTATTCTATCGTCTCTGAACGGATTTTAAACAGCGGTTGACATGCTTCGAAGTACGGTAATGGAATATTAAGAATTTTTTTGTCACGAAATGACAAAATGACCCTTATTTACAATTCGGATAGTGTCTAGAACGCACGAACCAAACGCCGCTGTTGGAACATAACTATGGATTATTTTGGACCAAACCAACATTTGTTATTGAAGTAGAAGTCCTGGGAGTGCATTCTGACGAAGACAGCAAAGGTAATAACATTTTTCTTATAGTAAATCTGATTTTGGTGAAGGCTAAACTTGGTGGGTGTCTAAATAGCTAGCCCTGTGATGCCGGGCTATCTACTGAGAATATTGTGAAATGTGCTTTCACCGAAAAGCTATTTTAAAATCTGACATATCGAGTGCATAGAGGAGTTCTGTATCTATAATTCTTAAAATAATTGTTATGTTTTTTGTGAACGTTTATCGTGAGTAATTTAGTAAATTCACCGGAAGTGTTCGGTGGGAATGCTAGTCACATGCTAGTCACCTGCTAATGTAAAAAGCTGGTTTTTGATATAAATATGAACTTGATTGAACAGACATGCATGTATTGTATAACATAATGTCCTAAGATTGTCATCTGATGAAGATCATCAAAGGTTAGTGCTGCATTTAGCTGTGGTTTGGGTTTATGTGACATTATATGCTAGCTTGAAAAATGGGTGTCTGATTATTTCTGGCTGGGTACTCTGCTGACATAATCTAATGTTTTGCTTTCGTTGTAAAGCCTTTTTGAAATCAGACAGTGTGGTTAGATTAACGAGAGTCTAGTCTTTAAAATGCTGTAAAATAGTAATATGTTTGAGAAATTGAAGTAATAGCATTTCTAAGGTATTTGAATAAAGCGCCACGGGATTCAACTGGCTGTTGAGTAGGTGGGACGCAAGCGTCCCACCTAGCCCAGAGAGGTTATGTCAGCTCTCCTGGGAAGTTCACTGTAGCTGTGGAGATCTTTGCCATCATCACCTCTAGCTTTGGGTTGTTCTTTCTATTATTTGTTCCTAAATGTTTTATTATTCTGTTCATGCCGGAGAAGAACACCAAGAAACACCTTATGGAGAAGACATCCAATGATATACGTTATTAAGAAATTATTGAGGGGAAAACATTGTAACATTCAGTTATATGGTTTATTATACAGTTTGGTATGACTACTCTGACAGAGATGACCAACAATTTAGCAGGTAATCATTGGTAACATTGTAACTAGTAACATTACACAGGTTCACTTGAGATATTCCAATGTTATGAGAGATTGTTCAAATCTAGAGTGTTAAAATCTCATTTGAACTGCTAAATTATGTCATTAGCAGTAGCCTACAGAGTGGAAACACTTCCAGGTTGTTGAAGAAAAGATTTATTCCTATATGAATTGATATAACATTGAAGTGCATGTGTTCAGTTGATATTGTAATTCTTCACATTATGTATTATAATAATATAATAAATATTTTCATACACAGTTGAAGTCGGAAGTTTACATACGCTTAGGTTGGAGTCATTAAAACTCGTTTTTCAACAACTCCACACATTTCTTGTTAACCTGTTATGGATAGGGGGCAGTATTTTCACAGCCGGATAAAAAATGTACCCGATTTAATCTGATTATTACTCCTGCCCAGAAACTAGAATATGCATATAATTATTAGCTTTGGATAGAAAACACTCCAAAGTTTCTAAAACTGTTTGAATGGTGTCTGTGAGTATAACAGAATTCATTTGGCAGGCCAAAACCTGAGAAGATTCTGTACAGGAAGTACCCTGTCTGACCATTTCTTGGCTTTCTTTGCCATCTCTATCCATTACAGAGGATCTCTGCTGTTACGTGACACTTCCTACGGCTCACATGGTCTCTCAGAAGGCGGCAAAAAGCTGAATCGTGGCTTTGCAGGCTCTGGTTGAAACAAAGTAGCGCGTTTGGGTAGTGGCTGGTTACAGTACTGTGAGACTCAGGCGCGTGCCCACATCGACAGAATGCTTTGTTTTCTTTCCTCTGTTTAGCTAAACGCAGATTCCAGGTCGGAATATTATCGCTTTTTTACGAGAAAAATGGCAAAAAACATTTGATTTTAAACAGCGGTTGACATGCTTCGAAGTACGGTAATGGAATATTTAGAAATCTTTTGTCACGAATTGCGCCATGCTCGTAACCCTTATTTACACTTTGGATAGTGTCTAGAACGCACGAACAAAACGCCGCTATTTGGATATAACGATGGATTATTTTGGACCAAACCAACATTTGTTATTGAAGTAGCAGTCCTGGTAGTGCATTCTGACGAAGACAACAAAGGTAATCAAACTTTTGTAATAGTAAATCGGAGTTTGATCAGGGCTAAACTTGGTCGGTGTCTAAATAGCTAGCCCGTGATGGCTGGGCTATCTACTGAGAATATTGCAAAATGTGCTTTCACCGAAAAGCTATTTTAAAATCGGACATATCGAGTGCATAGAGGAGTTCTGTATCTATAATTCTTAAAATAATTGTTATGCTTTTTGTGAACGTTTATCGTGAGTAATTTAGTAAATTCACCGGAAGTGTTCGGTGGGAATGCTAGTCACATGCTAGTCACATGCTAATGTAAAAAGCTGGTTTTTGATATAAATATGAACTTGATTGAACAAAACATGCATGTATTGTATAACATAATGTCCTAGGGTTGTCATCTGATGAAGATCATCAAAGGTTAGTGCTACATTTAGCTGTGGTTTGGGTTTATGTGACATTATATGCTAGCTTGAAAAATGGGTGTCTGATTATTTCTGGCTTGGTACTCTGCTGACATAATCTAATGTTTTGCTTTCGTTGTAAAGCCTTTTTGAAATCGGACAGTGTGGTTAGATTAACGAGAGTCTTGTCTTTAAAATGGTGTAAAATAGTCATATGTTTGAAAAATTTAAGTTTTTGCATGTTTGAGGATTTGAATAACGCGCCACGGGATTACACTGGCTGTTGAGTAGGTGGGACGATTTCGTCCCACATACCCTAGAGAGGTAAAAAAAATTGCTTTCTGGACTGTTTTTGAAAAAATATAACAACCATATGAACATACCTTTGTCTTTTTTATTGAGTTTGTACGTAAGGCCGATGTTTTGTCCATTTGCAATATATGACAACAGGAAGTCAAAAGTCAGTGAACCATGGCCAAATGGCATACCTCAGTACCAAATCAGGATGTTATGTCCATTTGCCATTTGTATACATATATTTTCCATTTGCCATTTGTATATATATATATTACCTTTATTTTACCTTTATTTCAACAAGGAACACAGACTGAGACCAAGGTCTCTTTTACATCTGGGCCCTGCAAATACATGTTTACCTATATTTTTCCTATATTTTACCTTTATTTCAACAATGAACACAGACTGAGACCAAGGTCTCTTTTACAGCTGGGCCCTGTGTATACATGTTTACACATAGAGTTTAGGTACAATGATTAACAACTCTGGGGTATATATGACGCTAGCGATAATCTGACTACAGCGCTCTGCCACCAAAACAAGCCATACAGACACCCGCCATGTTGTGAAGTCAACAAAAGTCAGACATAGTGTTATAAATATTCACTTACCTTTGATGATCTTCATCGGAATGCACTCCCAGGAATCCCAGTTCCACAATAAATGTTTGTTTTGTTCAATAAAGTTAATCTTTATGTCCAAATACCATTTTGTTCACACGTTAGGTTGAATATCTCAAATGCACAAGGCGCGCGCACTAAGTCCAGACGAAAAGTTAAAAATGTTCTATTACAGTTTGTAGAAACATGTCAAACGATGTATAGAATCAATCTTTCGGTTGTTTTTATCATAAATCTTCAATAATATTCCAACCGGACAATTCCTTTGTCTTTAGAAAGGAAAGGGAACGGAGCTTATGCACACGGCCGCGCACGATAAACAACTCAAAGCTTTCAGCTGGTCAACTTCCTCTAGGTGGACTTATTCGCTCCCCTTTTACAATAGAAGCCTGAAACAACGTTCTAAAGACTGTTGACATCTAGTGGAAGCCTTAGGAAGTGCAATCTGACCCCACAGACACTGTATATTAGATTGGCAATCACTTGAAAAACTACAAACCTCAGATTTCCCACTTCCTGGTTGGATTTTTCTCAGGTTTTCACCTGCAATATGAGTTATGTTATACTCACAGACATCATTCAAACAGTTTTAGAAACTTCAGAGTGTTTTCTCTCCAAATCTACTAATAATATGCATACCCTAGCTTCTGGGCCTGAGTAGCAGGCAGTTTACTCTGGGCACGCTTTTCATCCGGACGTGAAAATACTGCCCCCCACCCCAAAGAAGTTAAGAAACTACACAAGACAAACAAAATGATCACAATACAGCAACAGATTACAACAGCACAAGAACTTGCATTACCCGAAACAGTTACAAGCAATACAAAAATAAAAATCCTCCAATAAATATTTAAAATGGGCAAAGGGGACAAGAGTCTCAAGTTTAAGTTTAGTCTGCAGGCTATTCCATAGGCAAGGAGCATAACAGGAAAAGGCAGCCATACCCAACTCTGTGGAAATCGCATGGGCCTCAAGAGTAATCCATGCTTGAGACCTGGTTTTAGGAATTATAATTCTAATATTGATGAGTGATGATAAATAAGAAGGTAGCTTATTCAGAAGTGCATTATAGACAAACACAAGAGCATGTTGTTCTCATCTCACGGACAGCGAAGTCCAACTCACATTTTGATATAAAACACAGTGGTGAGTTTTGTAGCTAGCACCCGTAATAAACCTAAGTCCGCAATGGTAAGTAGCATCCAGCCATTTAAGTGTTGATGGCGTAGCATCAACACTTAAATGATCATATATGATCATAGGAAGTCGGTTTCCAAACTCAAAAGTCAGTGAACCATGACCAAATGGCATAACAAATGTTGAAATGCCATACATAAGTATTGAAAGTACCAAATCAGGATGTTATGTCCATTTGCCATATATGATCATAGGAAGTCGGCTTCCGAACCCAAAAGTCAGTGAACCATGTCCAAATGGCATTTATACTGCCCAAATGATATATATATCGCTATGTTAACCCCTGAATCAACCTAGAAGGTCTATTTGTCATGTTTGATGAGAGAGAAGTGGGGCTCTGTCATTTTTTTAAGATTTTTTGAAAAACGTCCAAAAGGACCAGGGGTGCCCTCTATTGGTTGGGCACGGGTGGGGGGTGCTCTCTTCCTGGCAATGGACCCCCATAAAGGCATTAAAAACCATTACAAAAATGTGCTACTGGTCACCCGTTCAGGAAACAGTTCTGCCGCTATCACCCAAAAGCACCTGAAATTTAGGCCAGGCTTCATTTTGGGTCTACTTCTGTGCACGGTTGCTTCAGTCAGACCGAGTGAGCTACGGTCAAGGGGGGAGTCTCGTTGAACTCAGCACGGCCTAGAGATTATGGTGATGCCATTGCAGGCTTTGTGTGTCTTTAACCTGTCTGGGCAAAATGGGACGTTTGCGTCCCACCCTAGTCAACAGCCAGTGGAATCGCGTCGCGCGAAATACAATACCTCATAAATGCTATAACTTCACTTTCTCAAACATATGACAATTTTACACCATTTTATAGATACACCTCTCCTGAATCTAACCACGTTGTCCAATTTCAAAAAGGCTTTACAGCAAAAGCAAAACATTAGATTATGTTTGGAGAGTACCCTGCCAAAAATAATCACAATGCCATTTTCAAAGCAACTAGCATGCATCACAAATACCCAAAACACAGCTAAATGCAGCACTAACCTTTGACAATCTTCATCAGATGACACTCCTAGGACATCATGTTACACAATACATGCATTTGTTGTTCGATAAAGTTAATATTTATATATAAAAACAGCATTTTACATCGGCGCGTGACGTTCAGAAAATATTTTCCCTCAAATGCTTCCGGTGAATTAGCGCTACAATTTACAAAATTACTATTCGAAAACGTTGGTAAAATATAATATTGTCATTCAAAGAATTATAGATTAACATCTCGTGAATGCAACCGCATAGCCAGATTTAAAAATAACTTTACTGGGAAATCACACTTTGCAATAAACGAGGTGCTATGCTCAGAAAAATAGGCTAGGCGATACAGGTTAGCGCCATCTTGGACTCATCTAAAATCAAATATACTATTGTAAATATTCAATTACCTTTGATTATCTTCATCAGAAGGCACTTCCAGGAATCCCAGGTCCACAACAAATGTTGTTTTGTTCGAAAAAGTTAATAATTTATGTCCCAATAGCTCCTTCTTGTTAGCGCGTTCCGAAGGCTACACAAAATGTACGAAGCGCGCGGGAATTGTCGTCACGAATGTGAAATAAAAATGTATTTACGTTCGTTCAAACATGTCAAACATTGTATAACATAAATCTTTAGGGCCTTTTTCAATCAGAACTTCAATAATGTTCAAGGCGGACGATTGCATTGTCTTACAAAATGTTTCGGAATGAAAGAGTACCCAAGGGCACGCGTGTCATAGTAGTAATGGCCCTCCCTCTATGACAAACTTTCCAGGCCTCTCGTTCGGTCAGTTTTTACCGGAGAAGACTCAAACCACTTTGTAAAGACTGTTGGCATCTAGTGGAAGCCTTAGGAAGTGCTAAATGAATCCTAACTCACGGTGTGTTTCATAGGCAAAGGGTTGAAAGTGATTCCACAAATCAGATTTCCACTTCCTGTTAGGATTTGTCTCAGGGTTTTGACTGCCATATGAGTTCTGTTATACTCACAGACACCATTCAAACAGTTTTAGAAACTTCTGAGTGTTTTCTATCCAAATCTACTAATTATATGCATATTCTCGTTTCAGGGTAAGAGTAGTAACCAGTTTAAATCGGTTACATGTTTTATCCGGCCATGAAAATACTGCCCCCTATCCCCAACAAGTTAATAGTCCAATGCTCTAACCACTAGGATACCTGCCACCCCATAAGAGAGGCGCATGGTTATTGTGTGTCTAATGTATGTTTATGTCTATCTAATACCAATTTGTAAGTCGCTCTGGATAAGAGCGTCTGCTAAATGACTTAAATGTAAATGTAAATGTAAACCATTACAGTCAAAGTAGTTCTGATGCTGATGCAAACACTCTCTATAGCTGAAAGAAGCAGGACCTGACTGGGTGAGCAGAGCAGCATCTAGCCCCTCCCTTCCTGGCATGGCCATACCCACAGTGTGGCCCCCAGAGGAATCCCCACAGAGGTACGGTGGGTATTTAACCCAGAGTAGAGAGGTAACCTGACCTATGTGGGTCTGTGTGGCACTGTGCTACCCCATACCTTCTACACATCAGGGGAATGAGGCTCTCTCCGGCTCCTGCTCTGGATCCAAGTCTGGCTGGTAGTCTGGTTCTACTACATCTAGCTGTGGTGGCTGGTGGGCTCGCCTTGCTCTCGTCTGCCTCTGCCTCTGGGCTGGAGTCTGTCAGATGCAGGCTCCAAGGCACCCCTCGTCCTCCAGTGTTCTCCCAGGACGGGGACTTTGTCATCGGGGGTGTTTTCTCCATCCACAACTACATGCACACTATGGATCACAGCTACACCAGCATGCCTGAGCCCCTGCAGTGCACAGGGAGGTCAGTGAGCACAAGAGGGAGCAGGGGACAGGACTGTGGCTGTGTGGGTAGACAGATAAATTGTGTTTTAAAGACAGATAAACAGTGTGTTTAAAGACAGATAAATTGTGTGTTAAAGACAGATAAACAGTGTGTTTAAAGACAGGTAAACAGTGTTTTAAAGACAGATAACCAGTGTTTTAAAGACAGATAAACAGTGTTTTTAAAAATGCAGGCTATCCTACAATGTCCTCAAGTACCGATATCTAAAGTGTAGGCATGTAGAAAGTGTGGAAAATAAGACTAGATATTAAGATGTTTGCCCTGGTATAACCAGATATTCTATAGGCTAGTTTACCATTTAGTCAAGATGTGATCACTCACCTATCTTCTTTTTGCAGTTTGGATTCCCGTGAGTTGCGCTTCTCACGCGCCATGGTCTTCGCAGTTGAGGAGATAAACAACAGTTCAGACCTTCTTCCGGGTGTCACACTTGGTTATCAAGTGCACGACTCGTGCTCCTCGGTCCCCATGGCCGTGAAAGTGGCCTTCCAGCTGGCTAACGGCATGGACCCCATGTTTGATACCGGAGAACAGTGCTCGGGGTCGGCTACAGTGACAGCTATCGTGGGCGAGTCTGGCTCCTCGCCTACCATCAGCATGTTGCGCATCATCGGCCCTTTAGGCATTCCTCAGGTAAACTCCTCTGGAAAGAAATCATTCAGCTTCTTTTAATTTACTGTATTCCTACTGTATATTCTCCTCTCTTTCAGGAATGAGTTCAACTTTTAATTCACTGTATTCCTACTGTATATTCTCCTCTCTTTCAGGAATGTGTTCCACTTTTAATTTACCGTATTCCTACTCTGTATTCTCCTCTCTTTCAGGAATGAGTTCTACTTTTAAGTTACTGTATTCCAACTGTATTCTCCTCTCTTTCAGGAATGAGTTCTACTTTTAAGTTACTGTATTCCAACTGTATTCTCCTCTCTTTCAGGAATGAGTTCTACTTTTAAGTTACTGTATTCCAACTGTATTCTCCTCTCTTTCAGGAATAGACATTTCTGTGTGAAATTTTGTGGAGGAAGTTTGGAGAACTTCCATAGGCATTTGAACATAGACTGAGGACTTTGAGTCTGGAGAACTTCTGTAGGCATTAAAACATGATCTGAGGACTATCTTTCATAGGCTAGGTTGTTATGGGAGACCAGGGATTAGTTTCACACCTTTTACTCATGTATTTCACAGCACCAGTATGTCTAATAAAACCATTTTCAATATGAATAGAATGACCAAGGTCTTGGGTAGAAATGTGTATCCTTTTCATTCTGGCCTAATGAAAAAAAACACATGGGATTATTACTATTAATGTCTCCCTAACACCATAATACATAGCTGAAGAAAGAAAGCAGGAAGTAGCCAATACATTAGAATTGTTAGGGCGACATGATGTTCTTTCTCATGTTTTCGACTCTGTTTTTATCTAGGTGAGTCACTTTTCCACCTGTGCGTGTCTGAGTGATAAGAAACAGTACCCAACCTTCTTCAGAACCATCCCCAGTGACCAGTTCCAGGCTGCCGCTCTGGCCCACCTCGTCAGGCACTTCGGCTGGACCTGGATTGGGGCGGTCCGTTCCGACTCTGACTACGGTAATAACGGGATGGCGGCTTTCCTACAGGCAGCACAAGAGGAAGGCATCTGTGTGGAATATTCTGAAGCCTTCTACCGTACCAACCCACTCAGCAGAGTGCAATGGGTGGCCGACGTGATCCGCAGGTGATCCATGATTACTTGTGAACTTCTCATTCACACAAATGCAAGCAAGACTATATTTATAAAAAATACTATTGTTATTAATTTCTCATTTTTCCCAAAGCTGATCTGTGAGACCAACATGATTTGCATATCTTAAGCATGTCAAAAGTGTTGATTAATACCAATGTTCATGTTCACTTCACTGAGACATTCCAATGAATGGCCGTGCTGCTGCTCCAGTTTCAACTGTTCTGCCTGCGGCTATGGAACCCTGACCTGTTCACCGGACGTGCTTGTTGCACCCTCGACAACTACTATGATTATTATTATTTGACCATGCTGGTCATTTATGAACATTTTAACATTTTAACATCTTGACTATGTTCTGTTATAATATCCACCCTGCACAGCCAGAAGAGGACTGGCCACCCCTCATAGCCTGGTTCCTCTCTAGGTTTCTTCCTAGGTTTTTGGCCTTTCTAGGGAGTTTTTCCTAGGGAGTTTTTCCTAGCCACCGTGCTTCTTTCACATGCTTTGCTTGCTGTTTGGGGTTTTAGGCTGGGTTTCTGTACAGCACTTTGAGAATATCAGCTGATGTACGAAGGGCTATATAAAAATAAATTTGATTTGATTTGATTTGATGACCAGCATATTAAGCATATGATATAATCATGTTCCCCAGCTCCACAGCCCGGGTGGTGGTTGCATTCACAGCCATTGGGGACATGAGGATCCTGCTGAGGGAGATGGACCGCCTGCCCTCTCCGCCCCGCCAGTGGATCGGGAGTGAGACCTGGGTCACTGACCCAGATATGCTGCGTTTCGGACTGTGTGCCGGGGCCATCGGCTTTGCCATCCAACGCTCTGTCATCCCCGGCCTCAGGGACTTCCTCATGGACCTCTCCCCACAAAAGGTGTCCAACTCTCCCCTACTCACTGAGTTCTGGGAGGGAGCCTTTGGCTGTAGGCTGGGGAAAGGTATCTATCTATCTATCTATCTATCTATCTATCTATCTATCTATCTATCTATCTATCTATCTATCTATCTATCTATCTATCTATCTATCTATCTATCTATCTATCTATCTATCTATCTATCTATCTATCTATCTATCTATCTATCTATCTATCTATCTATCTATCTATCTATCTATCTATTTGTATATTTATCAATCTATTTGTATTTCTATCTTTCTGTCTCTCTCTCTCTCTCTCTCTCTCTCTCTGTCTGTCTGTAGGGACCTCCTCTACAGGTGTTGGGGTTGAGGAGAAGGTGTGTGATGGCAGTGAGGATATACAGCAGCTACAGGTCCCCTACACAGATACATCTCAGCTGCGTGTCACTAACATGGTGTATAAAGCTGTTTACGCCATAGCACACGCCATCCACAGCATTGTTTGCGAAGAGAGAGAAAACTCCACTGTGAACTGTGACAAAAGCCTCAATGTGAAGCCAACACAGGTGAATGACAAGTCTGTAGTATAATGTCCTGATAGATATGTTTATTTAGACTACATGTATGAAGGCCATTACGGCTGGTTTTGAAGTAACACATCTGATAAATATATGAGTTAAATGAATGTTCTGTTTCACTCTCTCCCTCACTCCATCTCTCTCTTCCTCTCTCCATCTATCTCTCCATAACTCTTATCCTCACTCCATCTATCTCATCCCCTCTCACCATCTCTCTTCTCTTCTCTCCATCTCTCTTCCCCTCTCTCTCTCTCTCCCTTGCCCTTCCAAACCCCAGGTCCTGGAGAGATTGAGGAGGGTGAACTTCTCTCGTAATGGGTACCAGGTGTCTTTCGATGCCAACGGGGACCCAGTGGCCACCTATGAGCTGGTCAACTGGCAGATAGGGGAGAGTGGGAAGATGGAGTTTGTGACAGTGGGGCGCTATGATGCGTCCCTGCCTCTTGACCAGAGGCTTGACATGGAGAGGGAAATCACCTGGGTAAAGAACAGTACACAAGTACCTGTGTCAGTGTGCAGTGAGAGCTGTCCCCCAGGCACTCGTAAGGCTATACAGAAAGGAAAGCCTGTATGCTGTTATGACTGTATCCAATGTGCAGAGGGAGAGATCAGTAATAACACAGGTAGGCCAATAGGAATAGTTGGCATAAAATGTGTAGTATTTCTATCATGGTTAACTAAGTAGTGGTATATTCATATTACCAGCACTACAAAGGTAGTGTCTTTCAATCATGTTCCTGTTCTTATTATCTCATGTAAGCTGCACATTAATTCAACATTCTTTATAGTAAACTGCCAAAGTGCAGCATTGTGGGACATGTATTTATAAATAAATAAAACCTGAATGTATTATTATTAACATTTGATGCCTTTTGTTTTGTCCTGGTCAGATTCTTCAGACTGTCTGATCTGTCCCGAGGAGTACTGGCCCAACGCTGAGAGAGACCGCTGTATCCTTAAGCCTGTGGAGTTCCTGTCCTTCCACGAGGTCCTCGGAATCATCCTGACCGCCTGCTCTGTGGGCGGGGCTTGTCTGGCCATCGCCACGGCAACCGTCTTCTACCGCCACCGAACTTCGGCCATCGTCAGGGCAAACAACTCTGAGCTGAGCTTCCTGCTGCTCTTCTCCTTGACTCTGTGTTTTCTGTGTTCTCTTACTTTCATTGGCCGGCCCTCTGAGTGGTCCTGTATGCTGCGCCACACAGCGTTTGGGATCACCTTCGTCCTCTGCATCTCTTGTGTTCTGGGGAAAACAATAGTGGTGTTGATGGCCTTCAGGGCTACACTTCCAGGCAGTAATGCCATGAAATGGTTTGGGCTTCCACAGCAGAGATTGACTGTAGTGTTCTTCACGTTTGTCCAGGCTTTGATATGCACTCTGTGGTTGGCCCTGTCTCCTCCCTTCCCCATTAAAAACCTCACTACCTACAAGGAAAAGATCATTCTAGAGTGTGATGTGGGTTCAGCTATTGGTTTCTGGGCTGTGTTGGGATATATAGGACTCCTGTCTCTCTTGTGCTTTGTGCTGGCTTTTCTGGCTCGGAAGCTGCCTGATAACTTCAATGAGGCCAAATTCATCACCTTCAGCATGCTCATATTCTGTGCAGTCTGGATCACCTTTATCCCAGCTTATGTCAGCTCTCCTGGGAAGTTCACTGTAGCTGTGGAGATATTTGCCATCATCACCTCTAGCTTTTGGTTGTTCTTTGTATTATTTGTTCCTAAATGCTTTATTATTCTGTTCAGGCCGGAGAAGAACACCAAGAAACACCTTATGGAGAAGACATCCAATGATGTACATTATTATGAAATATTGAGGGGAACAAACATTGTAACATTCAGTTATATGGTTTATTATACAGTTAGGTAGGACTACTCTGACAGAGATGACCAACAATTTAGCAGGTAATTATTGGTAACATTGTAACTAGTAACATGTAGCAGGGTCACTTTAGATATTCCAATGTTTTGAGAGGTTTTCAAATCTAGAGTGTTAAAATCTAATGACCTGCTAAATGATGTGATTAGCAGTAGCCTACAGAGTGGAACCACTTCCACGTTGTTGGAGAAAAGCTTTATTCCTATGTGAATTGATATAACATTGAAGTGCATGTGTTCAATTGCTATTCGAATTCATTATAGTATGTACTATAATAATATAATTTAATAAACATTTTCAGATATATTGGTGTCTTGTCAATGATTGCTTGGCCTGTCAATCCACATTTGTTAGATACCTTGTTTTTTATAATCATTGCATTTTATTAATTACAGATCACAAATTAACCAACCTTTTCACATTATTGCAAACACTTGACCAGTGATGGTCAGTCTTCTCATGCTTACATCACCTACTAGAGCAGTTAATTAAGACACACACTGTTCAAGAAGCCATATAGTTTCTAGTGCAATGTAGAGTACTTCAATTTCTATTTATTTAACAAGTCATTTAAGACCAATTTCTTATTTACAATCACAGACCACCCCAGCCAAACCCTAACACGGACGACGCTGGGCCAATTGTGCGTCGCCCTACGGGCCTCCCAATCACGGCCGGTTGTGATGCAGCCCGGAATCGAGCCAGGGTCTGTAGTGACACCTCTAGCACTGATATGCAGGGCCTTAGACCGCTGCACCACTCTGGAGCACAGGTACTGTAGTGGGCAGCAACCATTATGAGCTGTGGTTATGAGTAACACTTAACACTAAGTTGTTCTTTACTTGTAGGACCAGTCAAAAGTTAGAACACAGCTACTCATTCAAGGGGTTTTCTTTATTTTTATTATTTTCTACACTGTATAATAATAGTGATGTCAAATCTATGAAATAACACATATGCATTCATGTAGTAATCAAAAAAGTGTTAAACAAATCCAAAACTAATTTATATTTTAGATTCTTCAAAGTAGCTTGCCTTGATGACAGCTTTGCACACTCTTGGCATTCTCTCATCTTGCTTCACTTGGAATGCTTTTCCTACAGTCTTGAAGTAGTTCCCACATATGCTGAGCACTTGTTGGCTGCTGGAGGTGTGTTGGGTCATTGTCCTGTTGAAAAACGAATGATAGTCCCACTAAGCGCAAACCACATGGGATGGCGTATCGTTGCAGAATGCTGTGGTTGTCATGCTGGTTAAGTGTGCCTTGAATTCAAAATAAATCACAGACCGTGTCACCAGCAAAGCACCCCCACATCATCACACCTCCTCCTTCATGCTTCACGGTGGGAACCACACATACGGAGATCATCCGCTCACCTACTCTGCGTCTCACAAAGACATGGCGGTTGGAACCAAAAATCTCATACTTGGACTTATCAAACCAAAGGACATATTTCCACCATTCTAATGTCCATTGCTCATATTTCTTGGACAAAAAATGTCTCTTCTTATTATTGGTGTCCTTAATAACCTGTTAGGGCTAGGGAGCAGTATTGACACGGCTGGATAAAAAACATACCCGATTTAATCTGGTTACCACTCCTACCCAGTAACTAGAATATGCATATACTTATTACATATGGATAGAAAACACCCTAAAGTTTCTAAAACTGTTTGAATGGTGTCTGTGAGTATAACAGAACTCAAATGGCAGGTCAAAACCTGAGAGATTCCTTTACAGGAAGTGGCCTGTCTGACCATTTCTTGAACTTCTTTTCCATCTCTATATTTTACTAAGGATCTCTGCTCTAACGTGACACTTCCTACGTCGTCCATAGGCGCTCAGAGCCCGGGAAAAAACAGAATGTCGTCATTCCAGCCCCAGGCTGAAACACATTATCGCCTTTCTCAAGTGGCCGATCAAGGGACACTGGGCTTATGCGCGTGACCCGACCGCCCCCGCCTTTGTGATTTTTTCCTCTGTTTGCCGAAAAGGAGATTCCCTGTCGGAATATTATCGCTTTTCTACGAGAAAAATGGCGTAAAAATTGATTTTAAACAGCGGTTGACATGCTTCGAAGTACGGTAATGGAATATTTAGAATTTTATTGTCACGAATTGCGCCATGCGCGCGACACTTCTTTACCATTTCGGATAGTGTCTGGAACGCACGAAGAAAACGCCGCTATTCGGATATAACGATGGATTATTTTGGACCAAACCAACATTTGTTATTGAAGTAGAAGTCCTGGGAGTGCATTCTGACGAAGACAACAAAAGGTAATCAAACTTTTATAATAGTAAATATGATTATGGTGAGTGCTAAACTTGCCGGGTGTCTAAATAGCGAGCCCGTGATGCCTGGGCTATGTACTTAGAATATTGCAAAATGTGCTTTCACCAAAAAGCTATTTTAAAATCGGACATATCGAGTGCATAGAGGAGGTCTGTATCTATAATTCTTAAAATAATTGTTATGCTTTTTGTGAACGTTTATCGTGAGTAATTTAGTAAAATGTTAGCGAATTCCCCGGAAGTTTGCTAGTTCTGAACGTCACATGCTAATGTAAAAAGCTGGTTTTTGATATAAATATGAACTTGATTGAACAAAACATGCATGTATTGTATAACATAATGTCCTAGGGTTGTCATCTGATGAAGATCATCAAAGGTGAGTGCTGCATTTAGCTGTCTTCTGGGTTTTGGTGACATTATATGCTGGCTTGAAAAATGGGTGTCTGATTATTTCTGGCTTGGTACTCTGCTGACATAATCTAATGTTTTGCTTTCGTTGTAAAGCCTTTTTGAAATCGGACAGTGTGGTTAGATTAACGAGAGTCTTGTCTTTAAATAGCTGTAAAATAGTCATATGTTTGAGAAATTGAAGTAATAGGATTTTTAAGGTTTTGAAAATCGCGCCACAGGCTGCAAGTGGCTGTTACGTAGGTGGGACGCAAGCGTCCCACCTAGCCCATAGAGGTTTTAAGTAGTGGTTCCTTTGCAGAAAATGAATTCCCCAAATGAACTTTTAACAAGGCATAACTTTTAATTGAAATGCATTCCAGATGACTACCTCATGAAGCTGGTTGAGAGAATGCCAGAGTGTGCCACACTGTCATCAAGGCAAAGGGTGGCTACTTTGAAGAATCACAAATGTAAAATATATTTAGATTTGTTTAACACGTTTTTGGTTACTACATGATTCTATATGTGTTATTTCATAGTTTTGATGTCTTCACTATTATTCTACAATGTAGAAAATAGTAAAAAATTAAGAAAAACCCTTGAATGAGAAGGTGTGTCCAAACTTGTGACTGGTACTGAATGTAATAACTTTAAATCTCAACTTTGATCATTTCTGTTTTCCCTGTTCCCTGTCATCCCTTTCTTAGTGTTTTCTTAGTGTTCCTCTCTGGTCTTAGTAAGATGATGTAACATTTAGGGGCAAAGATGCACAGCAGCAGTCCAAAACTAGAGGCTAAGATGGCGAATATCTCCACAGCTACAGTGTACTTCCCAGGAGAGCTGACGTAGGCAGGGACGAAGGAGATCCACACGGCACAGAAGATCAGCATGCTGAAGGTGATGAGCTTGGCCTCGTTGAAAGTGTCAGGGAGTTTGCGTCCCAGGAAGGCTAGGAGGAGACAGAGAGAGGCCAGCAAGCCGATGTAGCCCAGCACCAAATAAAACCCTGGGGGCCAGGGCTCCTTACACTCCAGCACTACCATGCCAGTAAGACCCTGGTACGAAGAGTTCCTGAACGGGATGGAAGGAGCCATGGAGAGCCAGCCAGCACAGAGACACACCTAGGGGAAGGAGTGGAACAACAAGCATCATGTGTCCGGCCAACATGACAAACATCAAAAGGTTATTTAGTAGGACTACTGTTTAATGAGTTCAACAGGTTCTACCTGAGGTGCGGTGGAGCAGAGAATCAGTGTCCTCTGCTGGCAAGGTCCGAACAGTTTCATCAGGGCACTGGAGCCTGGTACAGTGGCCCTGAAGGCCAGCAGCACTACGATGGTCTTGACCAGGAGGCAGGAGAGGCAGAGCACGAAGCTAACCCCAAACGCTGCCTGGCGGAACCCGCACGACCACGCAGAGGGACGCCCAATGAACAGCAGAGAGCACAAGAAGCAAAGCTTGAGTGACAGGAGAAGCAGGAAGCTCAGCTCTGAGTTGTTGGCCTTGACAACGGGCGTGGCCCGGAAACGGTGGAAGATGGCTGTGACGGTGGTTGTCGAGACAACACCCAGCAGGGAGAATGACACCAGGATGATGCCCATGGTGTCATAGAAGGACAGGAAGTCTTCTATCCCAGCGACGCACTTCACCCTGTCTCTGTCTGACCAGTAGAACTCAGGACATCTAGTGCAGTCTATGGAACCTGCATGGGAGGACACGATGCGCACACACATTGGTCTATATGAAACAATATAGAAATAAGAGCAGGACTTTCAAATTGTGGTGCGTTGTGTCACCGTGTGTGTACCTGTCTGGTTGCTGATCTCTCCAGCTGCACAGGGCAGGCAGTCGAAGCAGCAGGGAGGCTCTCCTGGACGACGGGCTTGTCTGCTGCCAGGAAGGCAGGGGGCACTGCACAGAGACACTGGCACCTGGGGAGAGATACAGGGCACAGTCACACACATAGGCCTTCAACTGTGCCTCTTAAATACTGCATAGGGGAGAACACTCTGAACCCACACAAAGGCCCCTCATTTACTTTAGTTCTAGTTAAGTCTTATTTGAGGAAAGTAGCATGTTTTAGTTTAAATGGAAACTACCCCATTCCACACCTCAGCTTCTAGTACAACCCACCTGTGATTGCCCTCCTATCCACACGATGGCGCTCTCGTCAATCTGCAATTGTTGGCTGAGGGGGGCAGAGCCGTCATAGCTTCCCACCTTCTGGAACTTGATATCTCCACTGCTGACCTTCTGCCAGTTAATAATGTCATAGAGGGGAACTGGCTCCCCATTGGCATCAAAATGCACCTTCTCCCCAAACTGATTGGTGAAATTCACCCTCTTCAGGTGGTGTAAGAGCTGGAGGAAACCAGATTGTGAGGGGATGAGATCATGTCGTTAAAACCATGTAACGTAAAAGGATTATTAAATATTACAGGAAATACATTAATAAATAATCATACTTACTTACCCTCACACACACACACACACACACACACACACACACACACACACACACCATACCTGTCTGGGTGTAAAATATGTGCTGGTGTTACACTTCTCCTGAGCTTGTCTGTGTCCAGTAGAGCCACACTGTAGCAGCTGGTGCAGTGCGTGGGCTATAGCATACACTGCCTTATACACGTTATAGGAGATCCTGACCCGAGACACATCAGAGTAGCTGCTCTTTGTGTCCCTCAGATCTTCTGAACCAGTACATATAGCAGTCAGCCCAGAACCCTTTGAGCCGCTGCCCGCCCCAAAATCCAACTTGCAGCCAAACAGTTCCTCCCAGAACATATTGATGAACTCAGACCCCGGTGTGGGTGAGGGCCTGACCTTCAGCAGGAAGTCCCCCAGGCCAGGGATACTGACTCCTGGGAAGGAGAAGCCCAGGGTGCCCTGTAGCAGTGGGTGGAACTGAGGGGAGGTGAGCAGGCTGGCCGTAACCCAGGCCTCACTGGCCACCCACTGGAACCCTGTAACGTTCCTCACTGCCAGCTGAGGATGAGGAATTAAACAGTTGGTATTGTATGTTGCTTATCCACGTTCTCAAAGAGTTTCTACATAGTTTTATTTAGCACAATAAAACTAGAAGAAAGGAAGATAAATAAATCAAAATGAAGTAAATACTTGACAGAATATTTTATAGAGGAAAACTCACCTCAGAGAGAAACTCCAGCAGCTGGCCCTCTGTAGCGAAGGCTACCACCACGCGAGCCCTGGAGCTCTGCAGGGTGTCCGCCATGGCACGTAGCCCAGCTGGGGAGGGCGAATTGGGGATGGTGAGGTGGAACGCCAGGCAGCCTCCCTGGTCCTTCAGCTGCTTGGTAAAGGCCTGGATGCCATAGCGACTGTAGTCGTCCGAGGTGCCCAGGATGCCAACCCAGCGCCAGCCGAAGTGGCTCACCAACTGGACTAAACCCCGAATCTAGGATGAGATAAAGAAGTGAAGGATTAGACTGAGAGCATGGCATAAGATAAATTATGGGGCACATTTTCATAGCAGCAAAAGCAATGTTTTGAGAGAAACATTTACCATAAACCTCATTGTAATCTGGCACTGTGGTTAAATTTGATATTCTTTATTTAGCAATTTGCATTATAAGGAGGTGATTATTTAACTGGAGTTTAGTAAACTGAGCAATACATGAAGACATAAAAGTCCACTTAAAGACATTGCTTTTGCACTACTTATGTCTAAAACTTTCTCATCTTCCTTCACACCTGGAACAGGTCACTGGGCACAGTCCGCAGGAACGAGGGGTAGGAGAGTTTATCTGTCAGACAGGCACAGGTCGCAAAGTAGCTCACCTGTGGAGAGAACAATATATCATACATGTTAAACAATCTATATCTGTCTCTGTCTCTGTCTCTGTCTCTCTCTCACCAGTGGGATGTTGAAGGGGCCCAGGGTGTGAGCCACAGCCCCTGTAGGGGTAGAGGAGGCTAGACCGACGACAGCAGTTACAGGGGCTCCAGCCAGGCACCCAGGCATCCTCTCCTCCACCCCCTTCTCTATGTTCTCCTCAGTCCTCTTCCCAGTGACCACGGAGAGCGCCCCTCTCAGGCTGGTGTGGACGTGGTCACAGCTGTCCAGGATTCTGTAGCCCAGCCTCACACCTGGCAGTAAGGTTGAGTTACAGTTAATCTCATCCACCGCAAACACCATGGTCATCATCCAACGGAAGGCTCTGTGGTCGAAACTACACAGAGAGGCAGGCAGAGAGACAGACAGAGAGAGACAGACAGGGAGAGGGAGACAGAGAGGGAGACAAAGAGGGAGGCAGAGAGAAAGAGAGAGAGAGAGATACAGAGATGGAGACGGAGAGGGAGAATGAGAGGGAGACAGAGACAGAGAGAGAGGCAGAGAGCGAGGCAGAGAGAGAGGCAGAGAGCGAGACAGAAAGGGAGAGAGAGAGGGAGACAGAGAGGGAGACAGAGAGGGAGACAGAGTGAGAGAGGTAAAGAACACCAGGAAGACTGTATGAAAATATATTCATTCCGTGCTCTTGGCTAGTTAAAAAACGTTCTCAACAGGAGAAAAGAACATCCCGTGGTAATAATCTTCTACTGTTTCAAGCAGTACCATATGTTCCCTCACCCGTTGCACTGTGTGTGTTGAGGCTTCGTCCTGTAGCTGTGCTCTGGCTCTAGGGCCAGGTAGTGGAGAGGGAACAGACCCCCTATCACTACATCCCCCTCAGACTGCAGCACAGGCAGCTCACTGTCAACCAGACTCACACACCCTAGCCCCAGATCGGCCCCAACCCTGAACCCAGCCCCAGCCCCAACCCTGGATTCGGACCCACCAGCTGTAGCCAGAGAGGTGGGGTAGAGCACCAGGAGGCTGAGCAGAACCCACAGATGTGTTCTGTTGGCTGTCTGACGCAGTGTCAGGACCCAGAAGATACATATCCTGCTAGGTGTCTGTGGAGGTGCCCGCCGCAGTGTCCGCTGTTGCTCCATGCAGATGGGAGATGAAACAGATGATGAAAAAGGGGATATCCCAAAGACTGTTACCGCAATGTGGACAAAGCCAAGGACAACTTACCTGGCTGGCATGTAGACTGAGAGTGGGTGAGAGAGTGATAATATATATAGTTTATGCTAGAAAGGAGGGCTCCCTGTGATATGTGTCAGATAGGTAGACGACCCGCCTTATGAAGGTAATCACATCTGCTTCACTAGTTAAATCAGATGATTGACAGCAGGCGAGGCCAATCAGTGGGACCCACACAGAACCATAGAGCAGTGCTTGATGACTATCACACTCCAATAGAAGCCCTCATTGTCATGACACAAAATGCTGAACTGCAGGAAAGTACCTAGTCAAGTAATATCAAAGTGCACTAAACAGGTAAGAAGATACCGATTCACATGAATATAATTTAACACTCTCCTGTTGTTACTATTTCTACATTCTGTAAATGTACATTGTACAATGAAATGACAGTAATCTCTCTGTAGTGAGATAGAGAGGGAGAGTTACAGAGAGTCCGTGTTGTGAAAGGCAGACTGCGTAGACAGACTGAGTGCTGTCAGGGGAAATGGCATTCAGCAGCGTTGCTTCCACTAGATATCAGAGAGACTGGAGAATCAGTGGAAAACACACACATGGGGGTGAGCACACACACACGTGTGTTTCTGTGTGTGTGTCCACAGAGAAGCTCAGTTGAGATGTGTGAGGCTTTGTGCCCAGATATGTTCCCTGCAGGTGCAGATATAGGATGGAGAGTGAGAGGGAGAGGGACAGTGAGAGGAAGAGGAAGAGATAGAGGGAGAGGGACAGTAAGAGGGACAGGGAGAGGGACAGGGAGAGGGAGAGGAGAGGGAGAGTAAGAGGAAGAGGGAGAGGGACAAGGAGAGGGACAGGAAGAGGGAGAGGAAGAGGGAGAGGGACAGTAAGAGGGAGAGGAAGAGGAAGATGAAGAGGGACAGGTACAGTGAGAGGGAGAGGGAGAAGGAGAGGGAGAGGGAGAGGGTGCGGGACAGGGACAGTGAGAGGGACAGGAAGAGGGAGAGGAAGAGGGAGAGGGACAGTAAGAGGGACAGAAAGAGGGAGAGGGAGAAAAACAACTTTGACTGACACCTACAGGACACATGGTGAAATAGCTTGGAGGTCTTCAATATTTATGTCTCTGACACTCTCATGTCTCATCACCAACCTGCAACCTCTGACCCCTTGCCATCCCTCCCCTACCACCTTGTGCCACCCCTGCCACATGTCAAACATTTACATTAACCTACAGTTTCACAGAGGTTGACATACCACTATAAAACAGAGGTAGAGAGAGAGAGAGAGAGAGAGAGAGAGAGAGAGAGAGAGAGAGAGAGAGAGAGAGAGAGAGAGAGAGAGAGAGAGAGAGAGAGAGGCCCCAGAACAGCAACACAATTAGACCCAACCAAATCATGAGAAAACAAAAAGATAATTACTTGACACATTGGAAAGAATTAACAAAAAAAGCTGAGCAAACTAGAATGCTATTTGGCCCTAAACAGAGGGTACACAGTGGCAGAATACCTGACCGCTGTGACTGACCAAAACTTAAGGAAAGCTTTGACTATCTACCGACTCAGTGAGCATAGCCTTGCTATTGAGAAAGGCCGCCGATGGCAGACCTAGCTTTAAAGAGAAGACAGGCTATGTGCACACTGCCCACAAAATGAGGTGGAAACTGAGTTGCACTTCCTAACCTCCTGCCAAATGTATGACCATGTTAGAGACAAATATTTCCCTCAGATTACACAGACCCACATATAATTTGAAAACAAATCACATATTGATAAACTCCCATATCTAGTAAGTGAAATACCAAATACTGTGTGCAATCATAGCAGCAAGATTTGTGACCTGTTGACACAAGAAAAGGGCAACCAGTGAAGAACAAACACCATTGTAAATACAACCCATATTTATGTTTATTTATTTTCCCTTTTGTACTGTTTACATATGGTTAAAACACTGTATATAGCCATAATATGACATTTGAAATGTCTCTATTCCTTACTGTTAATTTTCAGATTTTATTTCATTTTTGTTTCTTGTATATTCATCTTGCTTTGGCAATGTAAACATATTTCCCATGCCAATAAAGCCCTTTGAATTGAATTGAATTGAGAGAGGGAGAGACGAAGGACAGCCATAATGGTCTAGATATATATATTTAAAGGCCCATTCACAACAACTCCACAGAGCTGCATAGGATTGTGGGTTGAGATCAAGCAGTCCTCTGCTCTGGTGGTGGTGGTTCTCCAATGAGGCCTACCTGCTCCCTTTGGTGGACAGAATGAAGCAGTGAAATAAATTGTTAGAATGAGGTGGTTCTCCAACGAGGCCTACCTGCTCCCTCTGGTGGACAGAATGAAGCAGAGAAATAAATTGTTAGAATGAGGTGGTTCTCCAACGAGGCCTACCTGCTCCCTCTGGTGGACGGAATGAAGCGGAGAAATAAATTATTAGAATGAGGTGGTTCTCCAACAAGGCCTACCTGCTCCCTCTGGTGGACAGAATGAAGCAGAGAAATAAATCGTTAGAATGAGGTGGTTCTCCAACGAGGCCTACCTGCTCCCTCTGGTGGACGGAATGAAGCGGAGAAATAAATCATTAGAATGAGGTGGTTCTCCAACGAGGCCTACCTGCTCCCTTTGGTGGACAGAATGAAGCAGTGAAATAAATTGTTAGAATGAGGTGGTTCTCCAACGAGGCCTACCTGCTCCCTCTGGTGGACAGAATGAAGCAGTGAAATAAATCATTAGAATGAGGTGGTTCTCCAACAAGGCCTACCTGCTCCCTCTGGTGGACAGAATGAAGCAGAGAAATAAATTGTTAGAATGAGGTGGTTCTCCAACGAGGCCTACCTGCTCCCTCTGGTGGACGGAATGAAGCGGAGAAATAAATTATTAGAATGAGGTGGTTCTCCAACAAGGCCTACCTGCTCCCTCTGGTGGACAGAATGAAGCAGAGAAATAAATCGTTAGAATGAGGTGGTTCTCCAACGAGGCCTACCTGCTCCCTCTGGTGGACGGAATGAAGCGGAGAAATAAATCATTAGAATGAGGTGGTTCTCCAACGAGGCCTACCTGCTCCCTCTGGTGGACAGAATGAAGCAGTGAAATAAATTGTTAGAATGAGGTGGTTCTCCAACGAGGCCTACCTGCTCCCTCTGGTGGACGGAATGAAGCGGAGAAATAAATCATTAGAATGAGGTGGTTCTCCAACGAGTTCTACCTGCTCCCTCTGGTGGACAGAATGAAGCAGTGAAATAAATTGTTAGAATGAGGTGGTTCTCCAACGAGGCCTACCTGCTCCCTCTGGTGGACGGAATGAAGCGGAGAAATAAATCATTAGAATGAGCTGGTTCTCCAACGAGGCCTACCTGCTCCCTCTGGTGGACAGAATGAAGCAGTGAAATAAATCGTTAGAATGAGGTGGTTCTCCAACGAGGTCTACCTGCTCCCTCTGGTGGACAGAATGAAGCAGTGAAATAAATCGTTAGAATGAGGTGGTTCTCCAACGAGGCCTACCTGCTCCCTCTGGTGGACGGAATGAAGCGGAGAAATAAATCATTAGAATGAGGTGGTTCTCCAATGAGGCCTACCTGCTCCCTCTGGTGGACAGAATGAAGCAGTGAAATAAATCGTTAGAATGAGGTGGTTCTCCAACGAGGCCTACCTGCTCCCTCTGGTGGACAGAATGAAACAGTGAAATAAATCGTTAGAATGGGATGGTTCTCCAACGAGGCCTACCTGCTCCCTCTGGTGGACGGAATGAAGCGGAGAAATAAATCGTTAGAATGAGGTGGTTCTCCAACGAGGCCTACCTGCTCCCTCTGGTGGACAGAATGAAACAGTGAAATAAATCGTTAGAATGGGATGGTTCTCCAACGAGGCCTACCTGCTCCCTCTGGTGGACAGAATGAAGCAGAGAAATAAATCGTTAGAATGAGGTGGTTCTCCAACGAGGCCTACCTGCTCCCTCTGGTGGACAGAATGAAACAGTGAAATAAATCGTTAGAATGGGATGGTTCTCCAACGAGGCCTACCTGCTCCCTCTGGTGGACAGAATGAAGCAGTGAAATAAATCGTTAGAATGAGGTGGTTCTCCAACGAGGCCTACCTTTATTTATTTATTATAAATGTATCCATTATAAATGTATCCATAAAGTATCAGCAAATACATTATATAGCCATAATTACAGCCATAATAGCAATTGAAGCTTATTTACCTATCTCACATAAATAAGCTAAATACATAATGCATAAAAGAGTTGTAAAATATTACATTGTGGCATTCTTGATGGCAAGATTATAAATTATAAAACACATTTTACAAGGTGGTGATGCAGAATGTGGATCGCCAGTGAAGCCTGGACCTCCTCCAGAATGTGACGGGTCTCCAGTGGATCGTCAATGAAGCCTGGCCCTCCTCCAGAATGTGACAAGTCTCCAGTGGATCGCCAGTGAAGCCTGGCCCTCCTCCAGAATGTGACGGATCTTCAGTGGATCGTCAATGAAGCCTGGCCCTCCTCCAGAATGTGACGGGTCTCCAGTGGATCGTCAATGAAGTCTGGCCCTCATCCAGAATGTGATGGGTCTTCAGTGGATCGTCAATGAAGCTTGGCCCTCCTCCGGAATGTGACGGGTCTCCAGTGGATCGCCAGTGAAGCCTGGACCGCCTTCAGAATGTGATGGGTCTCCAGTGGATCACCAGTGAAGCCTGGACCTCCTCCAGATGAAGCATGGACCTCCTCCAGAATGGAATGGATCACCAGCGGATCGCCAGTGAAGCCTGGGAGTCCTCCTCTGTGTTTAACAACCCCCGTCTCATAGCCTGCCTAGGGGAGTATCCTGGGTATCGCTATCCGTTGTGGAGAAAGACCCGGCCTCAGTGACTATCTGCTTAGCATCCGCCCCACAACCAACCTGCCAATATCCCAGTAAACAGCATGGTGAGGTATTTTTTTTTTGGTCTTTTACCCCATTATAACGATTTATTTCACTGCTTCACTACTTTACCTACCATCATTTAAAAGGGTATTTTTCTCTTTTGAAATACCTACTTGCCTATTATAAATCCCTCCCCCCCAAAAATTGTATTCCTCTATGACACTTTCCTCTCTGTTCTGGTAAGGTGAGACAGCTCTTGGAGGCTGTGTTTGGGAGCGGGCTGGGGCCCCCGGCGGGGTGGGTGGAGGCTGGGGGTGATATGTGTACAGGAGAACCTGAGGGATGTGGAGGCCCGCTATGTGCACGTGTCTGAGCTCAGGCCAGACTATGAGGGACTGTCGCACTGGTCCATGGCCTGCATGGCCTTCTGCAGAGAGGACCTTTCAGTGGTGGGATATATTCACACACACACACACACACACACACACACACACACACACACACACACACACACACACACACACACCACACACACACACACACACACACACACACACACACACATATATATATATACAGTGGCTTGCGAATGTATTCACCCCCTTGGCATTTTTCCTATTTTGTTGCCTTACAACCTGGAATTAAAATGGATTTTTTGGGGGGGTTTTATCATTTGATTTACAAAATATGCCTACCACTTTGAAGATGCAAAATATGTTTTATTGTGAAACAAACAAGAAATAAGACAAAAAAACAGAACACTTGAGGGTGCATAACTATTCAACCCCCCAAAGTCAATACTTTGTAGTGCCACCTTTTGCAGTAATTACAGCTGCAAGTCTCTTGGGGTATATCTCTATAAGCTTGGCACATCTAGCCACTGGGATTTTGCCCATTCTTCAACGCAATACTGCTCCAGCTCCTTCAAGTTGGATGGGTTCCACTGGAGTACAGCAATCTTTAAGTCATTCCACAGATTCTCAATTGGATTGAGGTCTGGGCTTTGACTAGGCCATTCCTGTTATGCGGAGTGACACAGGGGAACCCAAGAGCAGACTCAGATGAGGAAACAGGGATGAATTAATCAAAATATTTATTGTTACACAGGGAGATATGGAGTGCAGATCCGGGGAAGCTCGGATGAGTTGCCGAATAAAAAACAGATGTGGAGACTTATTTTGAAGTTAGCTGAGTAGAACAGGGTAAACAGGTCCTGAGAGGAATCCAAGGTAGTGGTGGTGAGTAAAATCCAGAGCAAGGTAGTTGGGTGGTGAGACGTGGAACAGGAGACAGGAGCCAGAGACAGAGCAGTAATGAGCAGAGATTACGATCTGGCAGATTGGAAGTGGTAGGACTGAGTATTTGTAGAGGTCTTGATTATGGAACGAGTTGCAGCTGGTATGAATCTGCTCTGACTCCAGCACACCTGTCTCCAACCACACAATCACACAGAGAGGGAGAGGGAGAGAGAGAGTGTACGGGGGAGTAACTGCAGGTCAAGAAGACACCAGATGAACACCAGAGGGCGTAGCAGGAGCAGATGTGACAATTCCAAGACATTTAAATGTTTCCCCTTAAACCACTCGAGTGTTGCTTTAGCAGTATGCTTCGAGTCATTGTCCTACTGGAAGGTGAACCTCCGTCCCAGTCTCAAATCTCTGGAAGAGTGAAACAGGTTTCCCTCAAGAATTTCCCTGTATTTACTGTAGCTCCCTCCATCATTCCTTCAATTCTGACCCGTTTCCCAGTCCCTGCCGATGAAAAACATCCCAACAACATGATGCTGCCACCACCATGCTTCACTGTGGGGATGGTGTTCTCGGGGTGATGAGAGGTGTTGGGTTTGCGCCAGACATAGCATTTTCCTTGATGGCCAAAAAGCTCAATTTTAGTCTCATCTGACCAGTGTAACTTCTTCCATATGTTTGGGGAGTTTCCCACATGCCTTTTGGCGAACACCAAACATGTTTGCTTTTATTTTTTCTTTAAGCAATGGCTTTTTCTGGCCACTCTTCCATAAAGCCCAGCTCTGTGGTGTACAGCTTAAAGTGGTCCTATGGACAGATACTCCAATCTCCGCTGTGGAGCTTTGCAGCTCCTTCAGGGTTATATTTGGTCTCTTTGTTGCCTCTGATTAATGCCCTCCCTGCCTGGTCCATGAGTTTTGGTGGGCGGCTCTCTCTTGGCAGGTTTGTTGTGGTGTCAAATTCTTTCTATTTTTTAATAAT
This sequence comes from Salmo salar, assembly GCF_965601325.2. Lineage (NCBI taxonomy): Eukaryota > Metazoa > Chordata > Actinopteri > Salmoniformes > Salmonidae > Salmo > Salmo salar. The sequence continues at coordinate 156,361,038 of NC_138299.1, read as the reverse complement.
GGATTTAATGGTGCTCCGTGGGATGTTCAAAGTTTTGGATATTTTATTTTAACCGAACCCTGATCTGTACTTCTCCACAACTTTGTCCCTGATCTGTTTGGAGAGCTCCTTGGTCTTCATAGTGCCACTTGCTTGATGGTGCCCCTTGCTTAGGGGTGTTGCAGACTCTTTGGCCATTCAGAACAGGTGTATACATACTGAGATTATGTGACAGATCAGGTGACACTTAGATTGCACACAGGTGGACTTTATTTAACTAATAATGTGACTTCTGAAGGTAATTGGTTGCACCCGATCTTATTTAGGGGCTTCATAGCAAAGGGGGTGAATACATTAGCACGCACCACTTTTCTGATTTTAATTTTTTTTACATTTTTTACATTTCACTTCACCAATTTGGACTATTTTGTGTATGTCCATTACATTAAATCCAAATAAAAATCCATTTAAATTACAGGTTGTAATGCAACAAAATAGGAAAAACGCCAAGGGGGATGTATACTTTTGCAAGGCCCTGTACACACAGGTGCAGAAGGAAACTTTGCTAACTGTTTACTTATGTTTACTGTTTTCTTTGTCAAGGTCCTCTGACTATATACTATGTTTCTCAACATCCGCTTTCTTTCTTCCCTCCATCTCTCCATCCTTCCTTCCTTCCCCATCCCTCCGTCCCTCCATCCCCCTCATATGGTCAGCTGGGAGCGTCCAGGTGGAGAATCTGGCTGTGGTCGACGAATCAGTCCCCGCAGGAACAGAGCTCACACCGGACGAGAATAAAATATTCTGTAACTTTGAGTCACAAAAGGTAATTTGAAAAGTGCAATAACATATTTCACTACTGCAAAAGCGACAGTGTAAAACATTGGAGGGCAAATAAGCAATAAATATGGGTGTCTAAACATAGGTGTATAGATGTGGATGTATAAATATGGGTGAATACTGTAAATATTGGTGTATAACTATGGGTGTATAAATATGGATGTATAAATATGGGTGTATACTGTAAATATGGGTGTATAAATATGGGTGTATAGATATGTATGTATAAATATGGGTGTATACTGTAAATATGGGTGTATAAATATGGGTGTATAGATATGGATGTATAAATATGGGTGTATACTGTAAATATGGGTGTATAAATATGGGTGTATAGATATGGATGTATAAATATGGGTGTATACTGTAAATATGGGTGTATAAATATGGGTGTATAGATATGGATGTATAAATATGGGTGTATACTGTAAATATGGGTGGATAAATATGGGTGTATAAAAGTTTGCTATTCCCCCTCATCGTCGCCCTTATAGCCCCCCTGCCCCCGATCAGTGTGCAGTGAAAGCTGTCTCCCAGGCACCCATGTAGCCCGCCCCTACCCCGATCAGTGTGCAGTGAGAGCTGTCTCCCAGGCACCCATGTAGCCCGCCCCCGATCAGTGTGCAGTGAAAGCTGTCTCACAGACACCCATGTAGCCCTCCCCTGCCCCCGATCAGTGTGCAGTGAGAGCTGTCTCCCAGGCACCCATGTAGCCCGCCCCCGATCAGTGTGCAGTGAAAGCTGTCTCACAGACACCCATGTAGCCCCCCCCCTGCCCCCGATCAGTGTGCAGTGAGAGCTGTCTCCCAGGCACCCATGTAGCCCGCCCTGCCTCCGATCAGTGTCCAGTGAGAGCTGTCTCACAGACACCCATGTAGCCAGGAGGAAGCGGGAGCCTGTCTGCTGCTTCGAATGCATCCTCTGTGCTGAGGGAGAGGTCAGCAACACCCCAGGTCAGTGAACTGAATATCATTTAAAGAATTTCAGGGTAGCTTTGGGGCTGTGGAAAAGGTTTTCCAAATGATCTTTGTCTCTGTCTTTCTGTCAAACTTGGCCGAGTGCTTCTGATCTTGTTGCTAGGAGCCCTCATCTGTACAGTGGTCCTCGGAATCTTCACCCGCTAACGGAACACACCTGTTGTCAAGGCATATAACTCTAAGCTGAGCTTCCTGCTTCTGCTGTCACTCAAACTCTACTACTTGTGCTCGCTGTTCGTTGGTCGGCCCCGGCTATGGACGTGTCAGCTGAGGCACGCAGCGTTTGGTATCAACTTTGTTCTCTGTGTCTCCTGTATAATGGTGAAGACCATGGTGGCGCTGGCTGTGTTTAGGACCACTAACCCTGGGACGAGTTCAGCTTGGCAGCAGAGAAGAACAGTCCTGGTTCTCACAGCCTGGCTGGTCTTAGCCTCTCCAACTCCACACAAAAACACACTCTACCATAATGATAAGATTGTATTTGAGTTTGTGGTGGGGACAATAGCAGGGTTAGGAGCATTGCTAGGCTACATCGGCCTGCTGGCCTCCCTCTGTCTCCTCTTAGCCTTCCTGGCCAGGAAACTCCCTGACAACTTCAACGAGGCCAAGTTCATCACCTTCAGCATGCTGATCATCTGTGCCATGTGGATGTCCTTCGTCCCTGCCTACGTCAGCTCTCCTGGGAAGTACGCAGGCGCTGTGGAAATATTTGCCATCTTAACTTACAGCTTTGGCCTCCTGGTGACGCTGTTCGGCCTAAAGTGTTACATCATCCTGCTGAGGCCAGAGAGGAACACCAAGAAGGCTCTGATGGGCCGGGCCACAACTAATACATAGGGAGAATCTTCTTTCAATTCCTTTTTTCTTCGAGTCCTCTCTCCTCGCCTTCTTCTCAAAACCCATTGGATGAGGTCATTGGGCCGGGGCATCTGACCCTCTCATCCAATGGATTTAACCTGTTATGGCTAGGGGGCAGTATTTTCACGGCTGGATAAAAAACGTACCCGATTTAATCTGGTTACTACTCCTGCCCAGTAACTAGAATATGCATATAATTATTGGCTTTGGATAGAAAACACTCCAAAGTTTCTAAAACTGTTTGAATTGTGTCTGTGAGTATAACAGAACTCAAATGGCAGGTCAAAACCTGAGAGATTCCTTTACAGGAAGTGGCCTGTCTGACCATTTCTTGAACTTCTTTGCCATCTCTATCTTTTACAAAGGATCTCTGCTCTAACGTGACACTTCCTACGTCTTCCATGGGCGCTCAGAGCCCGGGAAAAACCTGAATGTCGTCATCCCAGCCCCAGGCTGAAACACATTATCGCCTTTCTCAAGTGGCCGATCAAGGGACTGTGGGCTTAGGCGCGTGCCCTGGCCGCCCCCGTCTTTGTGATTTTTCCTCTGTTTGGCGAAAAGGAGATTCCCGGTCGGAATATTATCGCTTTTTTACGAGATAAATTGTATAAAAATTGATTTTAAACAGCGGTTGACATGCTTCGAAGTACGGTAATGGAATATTTAGAATTTCTTTGTCACGAATTGCGCCATGTGCGCGACCCTGATTTACCATTTCGGATAGTTTCTGGAACGCAGGAACAAAACGCCGCTATTCGGATATAACGATGGATTATTTGGGACCAAACCAACATTTGTTATTGAAGTAGCAGTCCTGGGAGTGCATTCTGACGAAGACAACAAAGGTAATAACATTTTTGTTATAGTAAATCTGATTTTGGTGAAGGCTAAACTTGCTGGGTGTCTAAATAGCTAGCCCGTGATGGCTGGGCTATGTACTTAGAATATTGCAAAATGTGCTTTCACCAAAAAGCTATTTTAAAATCGGACATATCGAGTGCATAGAGGAGTTCTGTATCTATAATTCTTAAAATAATTGTTATGCTTTTTGTGAACGTTTATCGTGAGTAATTTAGTAAATTGTTAGTAAATTCCCCGGAAGTTTGCGGGGGTTATGCTAGTTCTGAACGTCACATGCTAATGTAAAAAGCTGTTTTTTGATATAAATATGAACTTGATTGATCAAAACATGCATGTATTGTATAACATAATGTCCTAGGTGTGTCATCTGATGAAGATCATCAAAGGTTAGTGCTGCATTTAGCTGTCTTCTGGGTTTTTGTGACATTATATGCTAGCTTGAAAAATGGGTGTCTGATTATTTCTGGCTTGGTACTCTGCTGACATAATCTAATGTTTTGCTTTCGCTGTAAAGCCTTTTTGAAATCGGACAGTGTGGTTAGATAAAGGAGAGTCTTGTCTTTAAAATGCTGTGAAATAGTCATATGTTTGAAAAATTGAAGTTTTTGTATTTTTGAGGAATTTGTAATTCGATCCACGCCTATCATTGGATATTGGAGCAGGTGTTCCGCTAGCGGAACGTCTAGATGTAAGAGGTTAAGAAGGCGAGTGAGGAGAGTAATCAAGGAAATTAAATTGAGATTCTCCCATAGGCTTAATACCATACCAATAGTCTACAGTGGAATCCTCTCCTTGTCTCCTTTAGCTGACAAGGTAAAAATATGTCGTTCTGCCCCTGAACAAGGCAGTTAACCCACTGTTCCTAGGCCGTCATTGTAAATAAGAATTTGTTCTTAACTGACTTGCCAAGTTAAATAAAGGTAAAATAAAAACAATTAAAATAAAAGTTCCTCTCTCCACTGATCTGAAATATGAACTCTAGGTGGAGGTATTATGCCTGCTAGGTATTTGCTTGTCACTCTTTCAACACAAATAAAGGATAGTAGACAAGTATAGTAACAGAGTATGATGGTCTCAAATTGTTTTAAGTAGTTATTTTTCCTTCTCCAACATTCTATTTCTTTCACGCCAAGATAGTTTCCACTTCTGTTAGAAAAGGAAAGAAGAACCTTTTATGTTTAGAGTTTGATGACTAGAAAGATATTTATTCATTTTGTCAGTACCCTAGTGATGTGTAGTGATCTACTATTGATTAGAATGATGTTCTGTGATGAAATATCAATCAGATTAATACATGATTAAGTTATTTGGGCTGTTAAGTAGGCTTTTGATTTCATCTGCATATGCGTGTGGCTTTAATCTTCATTATCCCTGATGAGTGGATCCCTGATGAGTAGATTTCTGCATTCATTTTTTTTTATCAATCAATTAATTAAAGAATAAAAGAGCATAACATTCCTGTTCCATCTAAAGGCTTCTGCTCCCATATTCATTCATCCATGAATTAATTATTCATCAAAGCCAATTTTTTATTTAAGAAAACATTCTGACTTCAAAGGAGCTGCTTGAATGTGTTTTTATTGAACCTTAGCAAATGACAAAGATTTATGTAATTAAAAACAGTCTCATACGGGAAAAGAATTACACGCTTCATAAAATATGAAAGGAATTAACATTTTTATTAACGTACGTAATTTAAAAGACTTGGAGTGTGTGTTTTCAGAACTGGCTTTCAGGTGAGAAATGGATGTCATTAAAGTCAATCGATGATGGTAAAGGAGAGTCATGTAGTGATTCAAATGAAGACGTACTAAGTGTTGACTCACTGTTGACTCATTAGAAACAGACACTACCAGCAGGGTAGGAAAGTTTGTGTCCATCAACTTGTTTTGGTATTGTCTGAAAAGTTGGTGCTTGTGGGTTTTATACAATGTCTTTATTTGTTCTGTTTAACCATACAAGTGATTAACTAAACACATTGAAGACAATATTATATTATAAACTGGGTGGTTCGAGCCCTGAATGATGATTGGCTGAAAGCCGTGGTATGTCAGACCATATACCATGGGTATGACAAAACATTTATTTTTACTTCTCTAATTACGTTGGTAACCAGTTTATAATAGCAATAAGGCACCTCGGGGGTTTGTGTCATATGGCTAATATACAAAGGCTAACGGCTGTGTCCTAGCACTCCATCTTGTGTTGTGCTTAAGAACAGCCTTTAGCCGTGGTATATTGGCCATATACCACACCCTCTCGGGCCTTATTGCTTAATTATATAATGTTGTCATGATGTTGGCCTGTGGGTAAGGTTTATGACCACCCATAAATACCTTTCTCCCTTTCCTCACTCTTGACTCTACAGAAGGACTCTTGAATAGAATTTGAGAGTCTGGGAACATCAAAAGGTGGGGGGAAAGGAACCATATTTCGGTAATCCAACCAGTTGAAAATAAGCGTTGGTACTCAATGAATATGATGCCAGATCAGTTGGCGTCTGAGACATTATGACTGATGACAGGACGACATAAACTGTATCTTGGAAAGTCTACACATTCTAGTTATCAGATTCACATGGAATTGTTGTGCAATTTAAATGTTTAAATATAAAACTATTTGTGAAAAGATGAAATGTAATTTCAGCTTCCAAATGAGAGAATTGGGTTTTCATAAGGTTAAAGCTCTGCTCACTCAGTGGCCCCGCCCATGTGAAGAGACATTGGTTATAAACTATGAAACACGCCCGTCTCTCCCCTCCGATATAAAGCCCTTGACGAAAATGTAACTTTCTGTTCCGAGGACGATAGGACGACGGTCCATACGTTAAAAAGGACTAACATGTCAACTACAGAACTAAGCCAACCTCAGCGTGAGCTTTGGTTGCGAATGGTATGAACTTTGAACTCTTATTCACTAAAGAAGTGAGACATCCTAGCCGTTGAGTTAGCAACAGCAGCTGTAAACGTGGGCTAGGAAAGGACGGACAACGTATTCAGTCTACCACACAACGACGATACTACAACGTATCCAATTTATCACCAGAGACACTATTCAAAGGACAAGGAAGATCTATCTCTGTTGGGCAACACGGCCTTCCATCTACAACCAACCTATTGAAGCGCAGCTCAGAGTAAATATTTATTGCATTTTCCTTTTCCAAATGGGCGTTTATTTAGAATGCATAAGATTCTATATTTACGATAGCATAGCTTCTCCCTTTGTTCTTCAGTCCTCCCGCGCTTTCATTCAAGCCCAACCTTCTCTTTGTGTAACCAGCCGACATACAGGTTCCGTCCCCCAGGGACGTTTACTTGTAGGACATAATTAGTCATCAATGTATGATCCATTCTGTGTTTATATATAATTCTGTGCGATTATTTAGGTATTTAGTAAATAAATAATTAAACCAAAGTTTGTATTGCTGATTCAACTTGTTAGCCAGGGTTCGTGAAGATAACCAAGAATTTACAACTTTCAGATGAGACTGAAACAAGGTGAGGGTTGAATATTGACTGCTATTGATGTAAAAGATTACCAGGTCTTTAAGAGTTTATTCGGAAGATAACAGCTCTATAAACATTATTTCGTGGTGCCCCGACTTTCTAGTTAATTATTTACCTGACTAGCTTAATCAGGTAATATTAATTACGGATAAATTATTTTATAGAATAGCATGTCATATCACTTAATTCGGCATAGAGTGTCCTGGTGGTTTCTATTTGTCCATCATGTGTTTGTTGGTGGTTTCTAATTGGACATCATGTGTTTGTTGGTGGTTTCTAATTGGACATCATGTGTTTCCTGGTGGTTTCTAATTGGACATCATGTGTTTCTTGGTGGTTTCTATTTGGACATCATGTGTTTGTTGGTGGTTTCTAATTGGACATCATGTGTTTCTTGGTGGTTTCTAATTGGACATCATGTGTTTCCTGGTGGTTTCTAATTGGACATCATGTGTTTCTTGGTGGTTTCTAATTGGACATCATGTGTTTGTTGGTGGTTTCTAATTGGACATTGTGTGTTTGTTGGTAGTTTCTAATTGGACATCATGTGTTTCCTGGTGGTTTCTAATTGGACATCATGTGTTTGTTGGTGGTTTCTAATTGGACATCATGTGTTTCTTGGTGGTTTCTAATTGGACATTGTGTGTTTCTTGGTGGTTTCTAATTGGACATCGTGTGTTTCTTGGTGGTTTCTAATTGGACATCATGTGTTTGTTGGTGGTTTCTAATTGGACATCATGTGTTTCCTGGTGGTTTCTAATTGGACATCGTGTGTTTCTTGGTGGTTTCTAATTGGACATCATGTGTTTGTTGGTGGTTTCTAATTGGACATCATGTGTTTCCTGGTGGTTTCTATTTGTCCATCATGTGTTTCTTGGTGTTTCTCTCTGGTCTCAGGAGGATGATGAAACACTTTGGAGCAAACAGACAGAACAGCAGCCCAAAGCTGGAAGCTAAGATGGCGAATATCTCCACAGCGTCTGCGTACTTCCCAGGAGAGCTGACGTAGGCAGGGACGAAGGAGATCCACACGGCACAGAAGATCAGCATGCTGAAGGTGATGAACTTGGCCTCGTTGAAAGTGTCAGGGAGTTTCCTGGCCAGGAAGGCTAAGAGGAGACAGAGGGAGGCCAGAAGGCCGATGTAGCCCAGCACCAGAGAGAAGCCGACCACAGAGCCCACCTCACACTCCAGGATGACCTTAGACCCCTTGAGGCCTAGGTCACGGTAAGGCAGGGGAGGACTTATCGACAGCCACACGGCACAGATGATCACCTGCGTTTACAAACACAATTACAAACTCATCTTACTCATCTTATACAGTAAAGTACTAATTCATTCAGTTAGGTGACTTGAAGTTATTTCAATATTAAAGCTCTCACCTGAACACTAGTACAGAGGAAGACACTCCCTCTCTGCTGAACGGGTCCAAACCACCTCATCAGCTGCCCAGCACCAGGCCTGGCTGAGCGGAACGCAGCCAGAACCACGATGGTCTTGACAAGGAGGCAGGAGAGACAGAGCACGAAGATGACCCCAAACGCCGCCTGGCGGATCCGACACGCCCACACCGAGGGACGCCCAATGAACACCAACGAACACAGGAAGCAGAGCTTGAGTGACAGGAGAAGCAGGAAACTCAGGTCTGAGTTGTTGGCCCGCACCTGGAATGAGAAGAATGGTTAGACATACATGATACCATAGAAGAGTTCTCCATTTTATCCCTTACCCGATTTAACTCTTTATCAAAGCTCTTACCAGAGGGGTGTGGCGGTGGTACACAAAGAGCATAAACACAGCCGCTGTTGCCACAGTGCCGCACACGGCAACAGTGGTCAGGGTGACGCCCATGGTATCGTTGAAGGAGAGGAACTCGAGCTGACGAGGGATGCAGGCAGTCCGATTGCCGTTGGACCAGAACTCCAGAGGACAGTGGTCACATTGTAGAGAGCCTGGGAGATTGAACACGTTACTATGACAATTGAAAAGCATAATTACCTATTCAGTCTAATAAGTATTAATTAAGGTATAATATTTTATTCAAGAGAGGTCAGGTCAATAACGGCACAGCTAATTAAGAATGCCCTTTCATTGTCTTAAATTATATTCTACCCCAACTTCACAGTTCACTGACCTGTGGTGTTGCTGACCTCTCCCTCAGTACAGGGGATACAGTCGAAGCAGCAGACAGGCTCCCCCTTCTTCCTGGCTACACGGGTGCCTGGGGGACATCTGTCACTGCACACTGACACAGGTACCTGTCCATGCCATGAAATGAATTTCAATTGAACAAAACCTTTCAGTTCATGTTTCAAAAATTGTCTTTCTTACCATATTAGATCCTGCGTTCCACTGGATGGCTGATTGGTCGATGAGGATATTGGACCCCTCTACTCGGCCAATCGTGACAAGTTTGAGCAACCCCTGGGGCGTGGCCTGCCAGTTCACAAGGTCGTAGACAGCAGGGACGTCCGCGCCCCGGAAATAAAACGGCTCCCCAAGTGGAGTGGTGAAGTTAACCTGGTTCAGGTGCTGCAACAGCTTGGAGGAGAGGAGACACAAACATGACCATCACACTGTTATTATGATGTAATAACTCAAAACCAGGGTTGGGTAGGTTACTTTCTAAATGTAATCTGTTACAGTTACATGTCCAAAATTGTAATCGGTAATGTAACTTGTGGATTACCCAAACTCAGTAACGTAATCTGAGTTACTTTCCCCTTAAGAGGCATTTGAAGAAGACAAAAATGTATGTTACCAATTGAATGACATCTATTGCAGGTTAAATTAATGTTAAAGTTTACATAGCTGGCCATATATGGATGTTACATTTTACTAAATGGGTTGGTAATGTTGGCTTCTTCTAACCTATCGTTTTCTACTACATATAATAATACGATTACATTATATCTTTACATTAAAAACCAAAGTCAAAAACTCTTGAATGGGTAGGTGTATCAAAACTTTGGACTGTTACTGTATATATATATATATATATATACATACATACAGTATTGAAGTGTTAAAAAAAAAAGTATATTTCATATTTGACATTCTTCAAAGTAGCCACTCTTTGCTTTGATGACAGCTTTGCACACTCTTGTCCTTCTCTCAACCAGCTTCATGAGGTAGTCATCTGGAATGCATTTTAATTAACAGGTGTGCCTTGTTATAAATTAATTTGTGGAATTCTTTCCTTCTTAATGCGTTTGAGCCATTCAGTTGTGTTGTGACAAGGTAGAGGTGGTATACAGAAGATAGACCTATTTGGTAAAAAAACAAGTCCATATTATGGCAAGAGCAGGTCAAATAAGCAAAGAGAAACGACAGTCCATCATTACTTTAAGACATGAAAGTCAGTCACAAAAACCATCAGGCGCTATGATGAAACTGGCTCTCATGCAGACCCACCGTTGTGTCTTTGTGAGACGCAGAGTAGGTGAGCGGATGATCTCCGTATGTGTGGTTCCCACCGTGAAGCATGGAGGAGGAGGTGTGGTGGTGTGGGGGTGCTTTGCTGGTGACTGTCTGTGATGTATTTACAATTCAAGGCACACTTAACCAGCATTGCTACCACAGCATTCTGCAGCGATACACCATCCCATCTGGTTTGCGCTTAGTGGGACTATCATTTGTTTTTCAGCAGGACAATGACCCAACACACCTCCAGGCTGTGTAAGGGCTATTTGACCAAGAAGGATAGTTATGGAGTGCTGCATCAGATGACCTGGCTTCCCCAATCACCCAACCTCAACCCAATTGAGATGGGTTGGGATGAGTTGTACTGCAGAAGTTAAGGAAAATCAGCCAACAAGTCCTTAGCTTATGTGGGAACTCCATCAAGACTGTTGGAAAAGCATTCCAGGTGAAGCTAGTTGAGAGAATGCCAAGAGTGTGCAAAGCTTCCATCAAGGCAAAGGGTGGCTACGTTGAAGAATCTCAAATATGAAATATATTTTAAAAAATTTAGCACTTTTTTGGTTACTACATGATTCCATATGTGTCATTTCATAGTTTTGATGTCTTCAATATCATTCTACAATCTGGAAAATAGTAAAAATAAAGAAAAACCATTGAATGAGAAGGTGTGTCCAAACTTTTGACTGGTACTGTATATATATATAGGTTATAGGTTATCACTCCAACCCTCTTCCTGGAGATCTACTGTCCTGTAGGTTATCACTCCAACCCTCTTCCTGGAGATCTACTGTCCTGTAGGTTATCACTCCAACCCTCTTCCTGGAGATCTACTGTCCAGTAGGTTATCACTCCAACCCTCTTCCTGGAGATCTACTGTCCTGTAGGTTATCACTCCAACCCTCTTCCTGGAGATCTACTGTCTGTAGGTTATCACTCCAACCCTCTTCCTGGAGATCTACTGTCCAGTAGGTTATCACTCCAACCCTCTTCCTGGAGATCTACTGTCCAGTAGGTTATCACTCCAACCCTCTTCCTGGAGATCTACTGTCCCGTAGGTTATCACTCCAACCCTCTTCCTGGAGATCTAATGTCCTGTAGGTTTTCAGTCCAACCCTAATTTAGAGTATCTGAATCAGCTAGTTAAGGTCTTGTTGATAAGCTAATTAATATAATCAGGTGTGTTAAATTAGGGTTGGACTGAAAACCCACAGGATGGTAGATCTCCAGGAACTGGGTTGGGCAGCCCTGAACTACAGATTGCCGCTTGAAGTCTATCAAAAGTGTATGAGTTTGAGTTTTTGTCCAATAGGTGTCATGGAATCCCCCAGTACTCCTGCTCATTCCATGCACCAGTTCCGGGGGTCTACGTCACCAGCCTCTAGGTGTCACTGAACTGGAGTCCTTACGTTCCCATTCCCCCATGATTTGTAATTGTAAATATGTGCCCTCTGTTCACCATTGTCTTTTCAGTTATTGTTCCCTTGTCCGTTGGTGTTGTGAGTACCTGTGCTTTGTTGTTGCGGCTTTTGTGCTGCGTGTATTGTGTACTCATTATTACGGGTCTCGTCCGATGTATTGTTGTGCACTTGTTATTACGGGTCTCGTCCCGTGTATTTATTAGAGGTTTAACTTTGCTCTTTTGTTTGGGTTACATCCCTGTGTTTTTGTATACGTGTTTGTTTTGGGCTTCGTCCCCGTGCCTTTCATGGCATGTTGTATTTTTACTTGGAGTATTAAAACCCCCTTTTACGAATTCCTGCGCCTGTCTCCAATCCTTTATACAATGTTACATTAGGCCTATGAATTTATTTAATTTATCTGCATGAATTAGATTGAGGAATAAAACCACACTTTTAATCCATAGGCTGTGATCCGCAATATGTAGCTGTTGCAAGAGTGCATTTTTCACAGGCTGTCCCACTGGTTTCAAACACAATGATTGATAGGCAGCTTAAACTTCTTGAATTCAATCGGGTTCAAATAGACATTTAGATTTGTGAACAGCCATCCACAACAACCACAATCCGTAAGGCGCAAATAGCTAAATGAGAGAGCAGCAGTGAGATTCACATCAATGCACTATGTAGATATCAATAATAAGTGATATCCGTATCGCCGTAGACTTAATTTAAATGTGCGCCTTTTTTCCATGCTCGTTTGAACGTTATTGAGAAACCAGAGAAGTGTAAAATACTTTTTTTCCTCAAACATAATTTCTGAATTTAAAAGTAATCTTCGAAGTAATCGTCTAGTTTTTGAAAAGTCTCTGTAATCTGATTACAATATTTTTGCTGGTAAAGGACTACATTTACTGTTTTTTTGTAATCCCTTACATGTAACGAATTACATTTAATCCGTTACTCCCCAACCTTGCTCAAAACATATCCCCATAGCAACTATTAAGTGGACATGAATATTTAATTATATTAATTAACATTTGCATAAGCAATTCTACTGAACATGCAATAGATGTGTGTGTACCTCTGCTGGGCTGATGTTGTGAGGAGGGGAGCAGGTGAAGCTGGTGCCCCAGGTAGGGCTGTCTCTCTGGGGGCAGGACAGCAGGCTGTGGAGAGCATGGGCTGCAGCATACACAGCCAGGTACACATTATAGGTTACTCTCAGCTGAGAGGTATCTGTGAAAGGGCTCTGCACCACCTCCAGAGTCTCTGCCCCACTGCAGGAGGCCAGGCGTGGACGGGGGGAACTGGAGGTGGGAGGAGGAGGGTGTGGTAGTGACTCCGAGGGGGTTGGAGGAAGGGGAGAGGGGAGCAGAGACGTGTCGTGTGCATGTGCTGCTCCAGGGCTACACCCAAACTTCGTTTCCCAGAGTTCCTTCAATAGCACATCTCCGGGACGACGAGAGGGGTGGAGACTTCGAAGGTGGGCCTCAAAGCCAGGCATAGGTGCACTACGGATAGCCACACCCACTACGCCCCGAGAGACATTAAAGAGGGCGGGGTTCCGTCGCAGTTGTCCGCTGGTGCTCCATGCTTCACTGGCCAGAAACTGCCTGTCCGTCACGTTTCTCCTCCCCAGCTCCAGGAGTAACGCCCCTATGTCAGTGTACCAGAGGAAGACTAGGATCACACGTGCTGTCGAGGCCTGGACCGTGTCTGCTGCTCGCTCCACATCCCTCACCAGGTTCGCCCGGTTGATGGTCTCAAAGAACGCCAGGCACACCCCTGTCCCCCGAACCGCCGCCTCAAACACCTGGTGATCAAATACGAAGCACAGGGAGCGCGACAAATAGTCAAAATACTGATGTACAAGTTAAAAATAAAATACAACAGTATCCAGTATTAGAAATACCATCAATTTCTTTGCAATTTTGTAATATGTAAATTCTACATTTCTGTAAACAGTGACCAAGAATTAATAAAGTCAAAGTCAAAAGTCAAAGTTAATATAAAGAAACATATAACTTACTAAATAATAATAAATAAAACAACAGACAAGTGTCTTCAATAAAGAAGAGCAGCAACCAACAACAAAATGTAAAGATAAAGAAAGACCTGTATGGCCTGACGACCGTAGTCATTGTCTGCAGCGACAGCCCCGACCCAGGTCCATCCCAACAGCCAGGTGAGCCGGGCCATGGTGAGGGCCTGGTAGACATCACTGGGGATGGTCCTGAAGAAGTTAGGGAACTCCAGTCTGTCACTGAGACAGCCACAGCTGGCCTGGTAACTGATCTGAGGATAACACCATTAAATCAATCATTTCTCACTAAATACTAGACCAGCTGAATTATAATTAATTAAAGCATTATGGCAATCTTTCTAGGTATGTATTTCCTGGTTGTAGAGAGAGACTGAGAGCAGATCAACACAATAACGTTAATAACATTTTAATGAAGTACTAAATACCCTCCTAAAATTTCTCAGTAAATACTAGACAATCTGAAATATGATGAATTAAAGCAATATGGTAATGTTTCTAGCCACAGTATTTCCTGGTTGTGTAGAGAGAGAGAGAGAGAGAGAGAGAGAGAGAGAGAGAGAGAGAGAGAGAGAGAGAGACTGACCACAGGCACAGAGAGGGGCTCCAGGGTCCTGGCCAGGATGATGGCCTGAGTGGACGATGCATCACCAATGACCAGAGGAACATGGGAGTCACTTGATGGCCATGCTGGACAGGATTCACATAACATATAAACATGATTCTATAATCAGAACGACATGATAGCATACATGAGCTATTTGCTATTAATTTAGTGTAGGATCTTCACAATATTAATGGCTATTTGGTGAATACTTTTCAATACATTTGAATTTTAGGTAAAGGTTATGCTTAGGTTGAGGTTAGAATCACATTTGAGGTCAGAAAGCTCTGTAGTTTCACATCTGAGGTTCCCCCCTGACACCAGGGCCAGTGCCCCTCGCAAGCTCCAGGGGTGCTGACCACAGCTGTCCAGGACACGGTAGCCCAGCCGGACTCCCGGCAGCAGGAAGGGGTTACGGTTAATCTCGTCCACTGCAAACACCAGTGCGTGCACCCATCTCAACGGTTCCTCCTGGAAACTGAGAACAGGGATGTGAGATGAGAAGGTAAACATGAGAGATAGAAAGAGAGGGAGAGGGATAGAGAGAGAGATAGAGAGGGAGAGAGATAGAGAGAGAGATGACAGATCAAAATTCAACATGTGTATTTGAGCATGGTGTAACCTTGTAATCAGATTAATGTGATTGATCATGAGGAGAAACAACATTCAAACTTAATAAACAGCACTAAAAAAATGTATTCATGTTGAACATCAATCTTATCCGTCTAGACTGAGAATCAAGTTGACAATGGAAAAATGCCACACTCTATAACATCAAGATTATTTAAGTGTTTTGCATTTTCAAGAAATATGCCTTCCCTCATTGTACTCAGATAAAGAGAGCACCATGCTAAACATCTGAGGAGAAAACAATGATACTTTAAGCAAATAAGTTAGACAAAAAACAAAGATCATAATTAAATGTTAGTTGTTTTTGCAGACAATTTGTTAACATCAGATTTGAAATTGATTGCAAAACGATGAACATTTCATTGTTGAAGGGATTACGATTCTGTGTAAAAAAAAAGAGAAAGCAAAAGGAACATTTTCCATTCCAGTGAAACGGGAAGCAGTGGAAGGACAAAACATCTTCTGAAGAGAACAACATTCAGATCAAATCATTACATGAAAAAAAAAAGTTTTAAAAGAAAGATGATTCAAATGAAGGAAAAGTACCCCTGCTAAAATGAAATGCTGTTACAAAATAAAAAAATAAATAAAAAAAATCACTTAACATCAAAAGAATAAACAAAGATAGAATTTCACATCCTTTGAAAGAAAAGTCACAAGAAAAGGTCAAAGTGCGATTAAAAAAAAGAGGAGAGAAATAACCAAAGGAACTTACTTGACACAGGACTGCAGGTCAGGGTGTTGGCTGAAGCTCAGGTCTGGAGCAGGGGAGAGGTTATGGATAGGGAAGACAGCCCCGATCACCACATCACCTTCCTGGGATAGACCAAGGTCATCCAGACCGACTGAATGGTCCCATCGTGAACACACGGTTGCCTGAGCCATCCCTACCCCATCCCTGACCAGCCAGGGCAGTAGCAAGGGAATGGCCGGTGTCAGCCAGGTGAACCAGGGGGACATGGGGGAGCTCCTCTGGACACACAGGCAGGCAGGAAGTTGACCAGACCAGACCAAAACCACCCCCAAGGCAGTTTCTATATACTGGTAAAAACATGAAACGCTACAGCACAGTGATATTGATATCATGTACAGATGAGTTACAAGAGTGTAAGGATTGTGATCAGAAATCCTCCCTGTCTGAACATCCAGCCTGTTAACGGACTTCCTCCCTGTTAAGATGTAGGACAGATCAACCTAAGTGGTTCTCCGTCAGGTGAAGACAAGCTTGAGCTGTTTGGGCAGTCAACAAGTCTCTATCTCCCAGCATTGGGTCTGACAGCAGCCTTCCCTGATCTGGCCCAGTGGAGGGTAAGGGAGGGTATTTATAATGACCAGAGATCATAGAGAATACATGGAGTAAACAAGATGACACACTGAGAACCTAAATCACAGGCCTCCTGAGTGTTGCTGACACAGATAGATAAGTAAGGGTGACAGGGGGAATTCTTATTTTGAACAATATGTTTTTTGAGGATTTAGATAGTCACAGGTGTGCTATCTCTCATCTCCATTACTGCTCATTTCACAAGCAATTACATCCTATTATCTACCCATTATCCACACACAGCAAGATACAATAACACAGGCATTGAGGGAGGGGGGCTGTGTGTGTGTGTGTGTGTGTGTGTGTGTGTGTGTGTGTGTGTGTGTGTGTGTGTGTGTGTGTGTGTGGTGTACATACCATGGCAAGATTACTTGTATACCTCAGTAGTTGCAACCTCGTTAAACAATTAAAAGAGTGTGAGAGATACCCTGAAAGATAGTGGAATATAAAGATTGAGAGAAGAGACACACATCAAGATAGAAAATAGAGGACAAACAGACACAATTGCCGTGTAAAAAGTTTCTGAATTTTATTGCATCGGTAGGAAAATGCTCACATTAATCTTCTGAGCGACCATACAAAGAAAATAAGACGGGTTTAACACTGAAAAGAAGAATAAAATCATGCAGCCTCGTCCAGCCCAAAAGCCGTATCTACCTAGTCCACTGTGTTTCTGTTCTTGTAACCATTTCAACTGAAAGAAAAAATGTAATAACCAGACCCAACATTTTTTTTTGCTTTTTTGTTTTTTTTTGCAGTCTGTATTAAAGTAATTATAAAAATAACAGCATTTAAACTCAAAAAGTATGTGGTAGTGTTTAAAATCGTAGAAAGCGAAAAGTCAGAGCAAGCAAAGTCTATGTACTGTATTGTACTGTCTATGTACTGTATTGTACTGCATTGTACTGTATTTTACTGTCTATGTACTGCATTGTACTGTATATGAACTGTATTGTATTGTACAGTCTATGTACTGTATAGTACTGTAGTGTACTGTATTGTACTGTATTGCACAGTCTATGTACTGTAGAGTTCTGTATTGTACTGCATTGTACTGTCTATGTACTGTATTGTACTGTCTATGCACTGTCTATGTACTGTATTGTACTGTCTATGTACTGTCTACATACTCTGTTGTACTGTCTATGTACTGTATTTCAACCAATCCCACTATTACTTGTTCTGTACAAAGACAGTAGTGCACTGTGATGTCTACAGATCGATGCATAGTCATGCTGGACATGTCCACGTTTAACATGCAGAAAACAGCTGCACCGTCAACTAAATAACACCACCGTCCATTAAAAACGAATGTACAGTAGAATATTTACAAACAACACTGACATAGAGAACACTTAGAGGAGAAAGGAAGACTTGAGGAAGCTCTCTGATGAAACAGATCACGTTCCTTAAAAGTGCCCCTCACTGGGTACACACACTGGTTGAATCAACGTTGTTTCCATGTCATTTCAACTAAATGACGTTGAACCAACGTGGAAGAGACGTTGAATTGACGTCTGTGCCCAGCGGGCCTCTGATAATACCAATACACATTTAAAATGTACAAACGCCAAGACAACACTTCCCTTCAGAGTAAAACACATTTGGAACGTTTCCAATTTTTTGCTTCATTGTAGGTGGAGTTAGCTTGAACAGGAAGTAGAATTACAGGAACAGGCAGGACAGGAAACAGGTACAATCAAAGTAGGAAGTGGTTTACAGTCTGTTCCAAATTACATTTACAGAACATTCTGATCAGGACATTTTTACATTTACAGACAAAATGTCAGACCCAATCAGGTAGTTGACTTTATACCTGTATTATTGGACAGACCAACCAGGATATATATTTTAGTTTTTTCTCGGTTGTAAGCAGGAAGCTGATTTTCTGTGTTCTGGAAGTACATTATGCATCATTCTATGTAGGTGATAACCAGGAAGTGGGTTCAGAGTCTGAGCAGGAAGTAGACTTCCGGTTCTGATCTTATACAGGAGTCTGTGGGCAGCAGAGAGTCATCATGATAATGATCACCATAGTGATCTCCATATCCGTACCCTAGTGTGGCGCACGCCCCCTCAGGCAGCCCCCTGTCCTCCAGCTGGTCCAGGTAGCCCGCTATGTAGGAGCCTGTTGAGTGTCTGTTAGCTGGGGGGTTCTGACCTGCTGCTACTTTAGTACGCAGCACTACCCCTCCCACGCTGGAGGGGGCGCTCATATCCCGGGAATTCAGAGCCTCCTGCTGCCTCTCTCGAGCGCGATTGTTGATGTGACGCACACGGCTCTGGCTCCGAGAGGAAAGGCGGCGGGAGAGGAGGGGCGGGGAGTCCTCCTGGGCGTCTGGGACAAAGTTTGAGGGGGGGCAGGGGCGTGATGGGGGAACGAAGGGTTTGGGGGGTAACTGAGGTAACTGGGGCAGCTGGGGAGACTGGGGTCTGTCCCGGTCTCTGTCATCCCCCTCCAGGGTGACTAGTTTGCGGAGCTGCTCAGTGAGGGGGTCTGCAGACTGCAGCCGTTGGGACAGACCCCCCAGGCCCCTCATCCTCCTCCGCTCCTTCATACACGGGGTGATGAAGCTGCGGCTGATGATGTTGTACTTGCTGTGGAAGTTGCAGGAAATGTCCTCTGATGTCAGGTCACCCAGAGACTTGGACTTGCAGGGGCTGGGGGCTGTGGGTGGTCTGGGGATAGGTAGAGGAGGGGCAAGGGTGGGGCCCGAGAGGGGCAGCGGTGGGGGGCCAGAACAGGGTTGGAACTGGGGCTGGGCCTGGGTGTGTGATTGGGGTCGGGGTTGGGTGTGTGATTGGGGTTGGGCCTGGGGCAGAGGCTGGGTATGTGATTGGGGCTGGGGTTGCAAATGGGTGTAGGGGGATGCCGAGGCAGCAGAGAGCCTGAAGCAGTTGTAGTCTAGATGGCTATAGGCCACATCACAGTCTGAGATAGGGGAGTACAGGCCTCGGTCTCTGGGGAAGCTAACATACCTTGAACCAGACACACTAGACAGACCAGGCAGACACTCAGAGGAGGACAACTCATTCTGGAAGCAGGTTGATGCTTCACCCTGATCCTGACCTTCCCCTGTCCCACCCTGGTAGCCCCTGGTCTGTGGCTGGGTGTGCCCACCCTGGTAGCCCCTGGTCTGTGGCTGGGTGTGCCCACCCTGGTAGCCCCTGGTCTGTGGCTGGGTGGGTCCACTGTAGCTGTGCTGCTGGGTGTAGGCTCTGGTAATGTCTCTGCTGTTCTCAAAGGAGAGCTCAGCCCTGCTGTTCAGGCGGAGGCTGCTGGGGTTGGGGGGCCTTTTGAAGAGGGAGGGCTGGGTTTGAGGGGTTATTGATGGGGTGTTGCGAGGGGAGGGCTGGTGTGAGGGTTGTTTGAGAGGGGAAGGACACTGGGAGAGTTGGGGTGCGTACCGGGGAGAGGGGTTTAGTTGGGTAAACTGGCTTTGGGGAGCAGCGTATTGTTCGGTTGGGCTGGTAGCGACCCAGGTACAGTTGTGTCTCGGTAAGGTGAGGGTAACCTCCAGTGGATCCTCGTCCACGTTAATCTCCACCTCCATCAGATTACTTCCTGCTGAGTCCTGGCACAACAGCAACCGGTCAGACACTGTGCTGTTGACAGACGGACACCTGTAACCCCATGACAACCCCCATTCTCCCCCTGACCACAGCCCTGTAGGATCACTGACACCCCCATAGCCCTGTCCTGGTTCCTCCACCTCCACTACACCCCTCCGTGAGCCCACCCAGCTGCCGTTGGCCTCTGTCCCCAGGCGAGGAGGCACCTTGGCTGGGGAGGGCTCCAGGCTGGCCATAGGTGTGCTCTCCTCAGAGTCAGCCTGGATGTTGCCTATGGTCTGCTCCCTCAGGTTGTAGACAGAGACTGGAGACAAGACCTCCTCATCCAGGATGGTATAGACCTCCTCCAGCTCCGTGGTCTCAGGACTAGAGAAGAGAAGGGGGGCAGGGGGGTCTGCGTGGGAGGTCTTGGGGTGGGGTGGGAGTAGGTTCTGGTTCGTGTGGTTAGGGGTCTGGCTTGCCTTTCGAGGAGTGATAAGTCCGTTCATTGCCTTGCAGAGGGAGGTGGTGGTCTGTGGGTCTTTATATGGGGTGGTACATTCTACGGTGACCTTATAGGGTGTGCTGGAGTCCTGGGCAGTGGAATGGAACAGACAGGACATGACACTGAGGACGTGGGGGTCAGAGTTCGTTGTGAGGTCATTCTGGTCAGCGGTGAGGTCAAACTGGCCAATCAGAGCGGAGATCGAGCCGCAGCTGGTGTCGTTGCCGAGGGATACGGCATCAATGAGTCGCGAGATGGTGCTGTCCTGCTGGGAGATGGGGCTCTGCAGATCGGACCGATCCACGTTGAGTGGGGAGAGGGGGGGCACAGAGGAAGAAGAGGAGGAGGAAGGTGCCGGCGTGTTTGTTGTACTATGTAATGTTGTCTCTGGTCTGCTCTCAGTAGGGACGTGTAAACAGTTGCTCTCTGTCTTTATTGACCTGCTCAGATAACGCAACGTCCTTTGGCGAGAGGAAATGCCCTCAGCTTTGATGGGTGGGTTGACTCTGTCCTTTAATTGCTCTTTGGAGTCACCATCCACACTTCCTCCTCCTTGGCCAATGACCAGGTAGGAGGTCTCGTCTAATTGGTCAAGCTCTGTGGTCTTATCCCGTGTGTTGTTGTGATTGGTGGAAGGGGTGGACACACTGTGTTCAAGGGTGGCGGATGATTCGATGAGGAGATCCACAGAGTGGGACCTGGGCCGGTCAAAGGGGGATGTTCCTATGTAAAATAGAGAAGTTAGACAGTCAGTAAATGTTCAAACATTTTCACAGACGTACGTAGAACACCAAGCCAACCAACAACCAACCGACACATTCCGTCCAACACGAGCCAATAGCAACACAGAGACGAATGGAATGTACCACCAAATACGACTGTGAGAGGGGGTTGGAAAATGAGGCTGTGCAGGTAACAGAAGGAACATCAATTTTTGAGGGGAAACATCAATTTTTTGGGGGAAACATCAGTTTCGGAAGAGATGGTCAAATGGGATCAATTTTGGCAGTTAAAAAAAAGCTGAATTCTGATTTTGAAATAGTACTTTTACAAAGTTACATCAGTGGGATGATGTAATACTGGGATGTTTTAGGATGAGGCAACCTTAGGAGGTGTCTTGGTTTACCTGGCGGGATATCCTAGTCAGTTCTCTACTAAAGAGAAGCACCACAGAGTGAAGAAGGAACAGAAAAGGCATGTTAAAGTATTGAGGAACAATAGATTGCCTGGATTTGTCAATTGAAACAGATTTTTCTTCTTCTATGTTTTGGAAAAAAGGACAGGTTAGAAACAAGACAACGGTTTACATTTCCACAAAAGACCCATAGCACTGTTTGTTTCAATGAGAGCGCAACACAACCAATGACAACTTCAACTCTAAGCATGACGTCACATGTAGCAACCAAACCAGACAAGACTAGTTGCTCTGCTTTTACAGGTAAACCAGGATCATGTATTACTCTGAGAAATAGGTAACATGATGCTGTAAACTCATTCAAACAGAGAAAAGCACTGTTGTTTCTTCTTAGGTATCTATTTGAACATATTACTTGTTACAGAACATATTGTTTTTATTATCATGGTTGATGTAAGAGTGTGTGAGGTCTCCAGAGGAGGTCTACCCACCGATGAGTGTGTCTGCACCCAGGTCAGTGTGCTCCTGTTCGGGAGAGCAGAGGGAGAGCTGTCCCTGCAGTAGCCTCTCCAGAGGCATGGAGATGGGTCTGTGGGAGAGGGGGGCGTGAGGTGGGGGGCTCCTCTCCACCATTACCCTCTCCCTGTCCCTTTCACTGTCCTTGGACCCCTCCCTCCCAGCCCCTTCCCCGGCCCCCACTCTGTCCTTGCCGTCTGATATGGAGGCCTTGCGGTCTGATATGGAGGTGGAGGACTCTGCGAGCTTCATCTTGGTTTTCTTGCGTCGGTTGGTGGGGGCGCTGGCGGTGCGTCGGAGGAGGAGGTCACTGATGGAGC
The DNA here is from genome assembly GCF_965601325.2 of Salmo salar. Taxonomy (NCBI): domain Eukaryota; kingdom Metazoa; phylum Chordata; class Actinopteri; order Salmoniformes; family Salmonidae; genus Salmo; species Salmo salar. The sequence goes on along the minus strand of NC_138299.1, from coordinate 156,338,567 downwards.
GTTTCCTGAGGGCCGAACCACAGCTGGTGTCTACTGACGACTTAGAGGACCTGTTGAACAAGCCTCTGATGCCTCGCAGCTGACGACCCTGGTGGATGGAGAGAGGGAGGGGAGAGAGAGGGAGAGAGGAAGGGGGAGACGGGGATAGGGAGACAGGGAGGGGTATAGAGGGACATGGAGAGAGATAGGGAGAGAGAGTGAGGGGAGAGAGTGATGGGAGAGAGAGGAAGTATGAAGAGATAAGGGTGAGAGAGAAATTGTGTTTAGCTTTTTGCATAAAAATATGAATTGCATGATGCGAGGGAGAAGATAAAATAATATTTGTCATGCTTTTCAAGCACAGTATTCCAACCACAATGCACACAATATAGACTGAAAACACAGTAACACACTTCACACTTCACAAACCTAAATGTTTTCAGCAAATCAACACAAATTCTTTACATTCATTCAAATGAATTCAAATGAATTGCAGAGCTGGCATTTCCCCTTCCTCCCAGGTTAATCACAGGCAGAACACATGGGGAGAATCTCAATTGCATTTCCTTGATTCCTTGCGTCATCGCTCCTCGTCTTCTTCTCAAAACCCATTGGACGAGAACGTCAGAGGCCCTTGAAGGCCCTCTGACCTTCTCATCCAATCGGTCTTGAGAAGGAGGCGAGGAGAGTGGATGCGGGGAATCAAGGTAATGCAATTGAGAATTTCCCCATGGGTAAAAATGTCACACGTCATGACATCCCCATAGATGGCACTAGAGCATCCCAGTAACCAGTCTAACAACCCTCTCATTCACTAGAGCATCCCAGTAACCAGTCTAACAACCCTCTCATTCACTAGAGCATCCCAGTAACCAGTCTAACAACCCTCTCATTCACTAGAACATCCCAGTAACCAGTCTAACAACCCTCTCATTCACTAGAGCATCCCAGTAACCAGTCTAACAACCCTCTCATTCACTAGAGCATCCCATTAACCAGTCTAACAACCCTCTCATTCACTAGAGCATCCCATTAACCAGTCTAACAACCCTCTCATTCACTAGAGCATCCCATTAACCAGTCTAACAACCCTCTCATTCACTAGAACATCCCAGTAACCAGTCTAACAACCCTCTCATTCACTAGAGCATCCCAGTAACCAGTCTAACAACCCTCTCATTCACTAGAGCATCCCATTAACCAGTCTAACAACCCTCTCATTCACTAGAACATCCCAGTAACCAGTCTAACAACCCTCTCATTCACTAGAGCATCCCATTAACCAGTCTAACAACCCTCTCATTCACTAGAGCATCCCAGTAACCAGTCTAACAACCCTCTCATTCACTAGAGCATCCCAGTAACTAGTCTAACAACCCTCTCATTCACTAGAACATCCCAGTAACCAGTCTAACAACCCTCTCATTCACTAGAGCATCCCAGTAACCAGTCTAACAACCCTCTCATTCACTAGAACATCCCAGTAACCAGTCTAACAACCCTCTCATTCACTAGAGCATCCCAGTAACCAGTCTAACAACCCTCTCATTCACTAGAGCATCCCAGTAACCAGTCTAACAACCCTCTCATTCACTAGAGCATCCCAGTAACCAGTCTAACAACCCTCTCATTCACTAGAACATCCCAGTAACCAGTCTAACAACCCTCTCATTCGTTATTTTTTATTTAACTAGGCACGTCAGTTAGGAACAAATTCTTATTTACAATGACTGCCTACCCGGACGGCGCTGGGCCAATCGTGCGCCGCCCTATGGGACTCTCAATCACAGCCAGACGTGATGCAGCCTGGATTCAAACCAGGGAGTGCAGTGATGCCTCTTGCACTGAGATGCAGTGCCTTAGACTACTGCGCCATTCGGCACATATTCCCTCTTTTGACCATTATCTGTGTTGTTAGTAACGCCATGAGCGCTGATTTTATTAACCAAATAATTACTGACAGAAAATGCTTTGAAAATCACCTAAAAAGAAAACACATTCACAAAAATACCAATCTTAGAAGTTGCATACATACAGAAATAATCTGAAACCATATACACTTCACCACACACACACATTAGAAACCATGCAGATGCCATGCAGCACACAGAATCTACCCAGGATACCTTGTTGGCTCCTAGAAAGTGCATTATGGTAAAGCTGGGGTTCAGGACTAGTGGACTCCACTGGAAAGGAAGAGTGTACCAGCTTAGCTTGGGAGAGTTGTAAGGATGACAATTAACTGTAATATATATATGTATACGTAGAAGCTGAAACTGATGTTTCCCCTTCAGACCACTACTTCTCTATAGGGTCAGAATAGCAGTAACCTGGTCCTAGATCTGATCTCAATAGCCTGGTCCCAGATCTGATCTCACCAGCCTGGTCCCAGATCTGATCTCACTAGCCTGGTCCCAGATCTGCTCTCACTAGCCTGGTCCCAGATCTGATCTCACTAGCCTGGTCCCAGAACTGATCTCACTAGCCTGGTCCCAGAACTGATCTCACTAGCCTGGTCCCAGATC
>NC_138299.1:156308563-156323563 GCF_965601325.2 Salmo salar | reverse complement strand
TCATATATATTTATATTCTGGACTCTGACATTGCTTGTTCTAATATTTCTATATTTCTTAATTCCTTTTTTGTTGCATGTATTGTTAGATACTGCTGCACTGTTGGAACATAAATATTTCACTAAACCCGCAATAACATCTGATAAATATGTGTAAGCGACCAATAACATTTGATTTTGATTAAATGTGTGTGTGTCTCTTTGATTTATCACAGCCTCATTAGCAGCCTGTAGCTAGAGGACTCTCCACAGACACCAAGCCATAAACTGGTACGTGTGTGAGGGAGAGAGGGGGAGAATGAAGAGTATAGGAACTCCCTGCTCATACTGTTAGACACACTGCATTAAAATGGATGTTTAGAGACCTATTAATCTGAAAATACAATCAGCAGAGGCAGGGAAATTAAATATTAATAAAAGAGACACTGCAGACATTTTTCTCTCACTAACAATGTATTATTTCTCTGCATTCAATGAAAGACCTACCAGCTCGGGTGAGAAGTTCCCTTTGGGATCAGCTGTGTGTGTGTGTGTGTGTGTGTGTGTGTGTGTGTGTGTGTGTGTGTGTGTGTGTGTGTGTGTGTGTGTGTGTGTGTGTGTGTGTGTGTGTGTGTGTGCGTACATGCGTGCGTGCGTGCGCACGTACCGTTAGGTTCTTCTGCAGGCCTACATGTGTGGCTCTGAGCAAGGCTCTGATGCTGAAGCTGTCTGTGTCCTCCTTGTCTCCAATCTGAGACTCCTTCAAAAGACAGTCCAGCTTCTTCCTGATGTAACTTTCAACTTGGTGGTTACCATTACTCTGAAGGAGGGAAGAGAAAGGGAAGGAGAGAAGAGAAAGGGAAGGAGGGAAGAGAAAGGGAGGGAGGGAAGAGAAAGGGAAGGAGGGAAGAGAAAGGGAAGGAGAGAAGAGAAAGGGAAGGAGAGAAGAGAAAGGGAAGGAGGGAAGAGAAAGGGAAGGAGGGAAGAGAAAGGGAAGGAGGGAAGAGAAAGGGAAGGAGAGAAGAGAAAGGGAAGGAGGGAAGAGAAAGGGAAGGAGGGAAGAGAAAGGGAAGGAGGGAAGAGAAAGGGAAGGAGGGAGACGGGGGGAGGGAGAGAGAGAACGACAGAGAGCGACGGGGAGAGAGAGAGAGAGAACGACAGAAAGCGACAGGGAGAGAGAGATAGACAGAGAGAGAGAGAGAGACAGAGAGACAGCGAGAAAGAGAGAGAGAACGACAGAGAGCGACAGGGAGAGAGAGAGAGAGAGCGAGAGAGAGAACGACAGAGAGCGACAGGGAGAGAGAGACCGAGACAGAGACAACGAGAGAGAGAGAGAGAGACGACACAGAGCGACGGGGGGGGAGAGAGAGAGAACGACAGAGAGCGACAGGGAGAGAGAGAGAGAGAAGGACAGAGAGCGACAGGGAGAGAGAGAGAACGGCAGAGAGAGAGAGAACGACAGAGAGCGACGGGGAGAGAGAGAGAACGACAGAGAGCGACGGGGAGAGAGAGAGAGAGAAGGACAGAGAGCGACGGGGAGAGAGAGAGAGAGAACGACAGAGAGCGACGGGGAGAGAGAGAGAGAGAGAGAGAAGGACAGAGAGCGACAGGGAGAGAGAGAGAGAGAGAGAGCGACAGAGAGCGACGGGGAGAGAGAGAGAGATGAGTTGATGATGTATTGGTTCTAAACCCATCAGTCCCTGGTTGAATACACCAGGTCATTAGTGTAGCAGTGCTACCAGTACAGACAGACAGACAGACAGACAGACAGACAGACAGACAGACAGACAGACAGACAGACAGACAGATAGACGCATGTGTGTTATTTCATAGTTTTGATCTCTTCACTATTATTCTACAATGTAGAAAATACTAAAAAAAGAAAGAAAAACCCTTGAATGAGTAGGTGAGTCCAATCTTTTGACTGGTGCTGTACATATCACCCTCTCTTCACTGGGATTGAGGGAAACTAGTCACATATCACATATTCATCACATAATTATAAGTTATTTATCAGTCCATTTTATGATAGGATTCAAATGTAAGAACTTAATCAGGAATGAATTAGGGGGAAATCATATCTCCCATTCCTCTTGCTTTTCCAGTCACGTTTGTTGAGGTGTATTGTATAATGAAGCTAATAATTCACTAAATTGGAATTGTTAAACACACACACGCTGTGTCTGCGACAAGGTCGTTAAACATGAATTAGTCTCAAACACAACTCGAGCTAATCGTCTATCATACCTTCCCAGCTCTAACATTACAGTCCTATTAGTGTGGTGAATTCTGGTTGTGATTGATACAGTTACTGTACATATCGCAATATTATTTTGGACGATATTATATTGATACTATGTATGACTCCTTATATCGATAAAAAATATATATACACTGCTCAAAAAAATAAAGGGAACACTTAAACAACACAATGTAACTCCAAGTCAATCACACTTCTGTGAAATCAAACTGTCCACTTAGGAAGCAACACTGATTGACAATAAATTTCACATGCTGTTGTGCAAATGGAATAGACAACAGGTGGAAATTATAGGCAATAAGCGAGACACCCCCAATAAAGGAGTGGTTCTGCAGGTGGGGACCACAGACCAATTCTCAGTTCCTATGCTCCCTGGCTGATGTTTTGGTCACTTTTGAATGTTGGCGGTGCTTTCACTCTAGTGGTAGCATGAGACGGAGTCTACAACCCACACAAGTGGCTCAGGTAGTGCAGCTCATCCAGGATGGCACATCAATGCGAGCTGTGGCAAGAAGGTTTGCTGTGTCTGTCAGCGTAGTGTCCAGAGCATGGAGGCGCTACCAGGAGACAGGCCAGTACATCAGGAGATGAGGAGGAGGCCGTAGGAGGGCAACAACCCAGCAGCAGGACCGCTACCTCCGCCTTTGTGCAAGGAGGAGCAGGAGGAGCACTGCCAGAGCCCTGCAAAATGACCTCCAGCAGGCCACAAATGTGCATGTGTCTGCTCAAACGGTCAGAAACAGACTCCATGAGGGTGGTATGAGGGCCCGACGTCCACAGGTGGGGGTTGTGCTTACAGCCCAACACCGTGCAGGACGTTTGGCATTTGCCAGAGAACACCAAGATTGGCAAATTCGCCACTGGCGCCCTGTGCTCTTCACAGATGAAAGCAGGTTCACACTGAGCACATGTGACAGACGTGACAGAGTCTGGAGACGCCGTGGAGAACGTTCTGCTGCCTGCAACATCCTCCAGCATGACCGGTTTGGCGGTGGGTCAGTCATGGTGTGGGGTGGCATTTCTTTGGGAGGCCGCACAGCCCTCTATGTGCTCGCCAGAGGTAGCCTGACTGCCATTAGGTACCGAGATCCTCAGACCCCTTGTGAGACCATATGCTGGTGGGGTTGGCCCTGGTTTCCTCCTAATGCAAGACAATGCTAGACCTCATGTGGCTGGAGTGTGTCAGCAGTTCCTGCAAGAGGAAGGCATTGATGCTATGGACTGGCCCGCCCGTTCCCCAGACCTGAATCCAATTGAGCACATCTGGGACATCATGTCTTGCTCCATCCATCAACGCCACGTTGCACCACAGACTGTCCAGGAGTTGGCGGATGCTTTAGTCCAGGTCTGGGAGGAGATCCCTCAGGAGACCATCCGCCACCTCATCAGGAGCATGCCCAGGCGTTGTAGGGAGATCATACAGGCACGTGGAGGCCACACACACAACTGAGCCTAATTTTGACTTGTTTTAAGGACATTACATCAAAGTTGGATCAGCCTGTAGTGTGGTTTTCCACTTTAATTTTGAGTGTGACTCCAAATCCAGACCTCCATGGGTTGAAAAATTGGATTTCCATTGATTATTTTTGTGTGATTTTGTTGTCAGCACATTCAACTATGTAAAGAAAAAAGTATTTAATAAGATTATTTCTTTCATTCAGATCTAGGATGTGTTGTTTAAGTGTTCCCTTTATTTTTTGAGCAGTATATATATATATATATATATATATATATATATATATATATATATATATATATATATATATATATATATTTTTTTTTTATATATATTTTTTTATTTTTTTATTTTGTATAACACTTGTTTGGTTACTGCATGATTCCATGTTTGTTATTTTATAGTTTTGATGTCTTCACTATTATTCTACAATGTAAAAATAAAGAAAAACTCTTCAATGAGTAGGTGCGTCCAAACTTTTGACTGGTATTGTATATACAGAATACAATATATATACAAAAGTATGTGGACACCCCTCCAACTGAGTGGATTAGGCTATTTCGGCCGTTGCTGACATGTGTATAAAATTGAGCACACAGCCATGTAATCTTCAAAGACAAATATTGGCTGTAGAATGTCCTTACTGAAGAGCTCAGTGACTTTCAACGTGGCACAGTGATAAGATGCCACCTTTCCAACAAGTCAGTTCATCAAATTTCTGCCCTACTAGAGCTGTCCCGGTCAACTGTAAGGGCTGTTATTGTGAAGTGGAAAACGTCTAGGAGCAACAACGGCTCAAAAAACGGGACAACAAAGTGCTGAAGTGCGTAAAAATACTCTGTCCTCCGTTGCAACACTCACTACCGAGTTCCAAACTGCCTCTTGAAGCAACGTCAGCACAATAACTGTTCGTCGGGAGCTTCATGAAATGGGTTTCCATGGTCGAGCAGCTGCACACAAGCCTAAGATCACCATGTGCAATGCCAAGTGTAGGCTGGAGGGGTTTAAAGCTCGCTGCCATTGGACTCTGGAGCAGTGGCAACGTTTTCTCTGGAGTAATGAATCACACTTCACCTGCAGGCAGTCCGACGGACGAATCTGGGTTTGGCGGATGCCAGGAGAGTGAAGGGAAATCTTAATGCTACGACATCTTGAAGATTCTGTGCTCTCAACGTTGTGTCAACAGTTTGGGAAAGGCCCTTTCCTGTTTCAGCATGACAATGTCCCCGTGGACAAAGCGAGGTCCATGCAGAAATGGTTAGTCAAGATCGGTTTGGAAGAACTTGACTGTCCTGCACAGAGCCCTGACCTCAACCCCATCGAACACCTTTGAGATGAATTGGAACGCAGACTGTGAGCCAGGCCTATTTCCCCAACATCAGCGCCTGACCTCACTAATGCTCTTGTGGCTGAATGGAAGCATGTTCGCGCAGCAATGTTCCAACATCTAGTGGAAAGCCTTTACAAAAGAGTGGAGGCTGTTATAGCAGCAAAGGGGGGACTAATTCCATATTAATGTCCATGATTTTGGATGTTGGACTAGCAGGTGTCCAAATACTTTTGGTCATGTAGTATATACAGCATGAGTGAGAAGTTTGGACACACCTACTCATTCAAGGGTTTTTCTTCATTTTTACTATTTTCTACTTTGTAGAATAATAGTGAACACATCAAAACTATGAAATAACACATATGGAATCATGTAGTAACCAAACAAAGTGTTAAACAAATCGAAAAATATTTTAGATTCTTCAAAGTAGCCACCCTTTGTCTTCAAGACAACTTTGCACAAGCTTGGCATTCTCTCAACCAGCTTCACCTTGAATGCTTTTCCAACAGTCTTGAAGGAGCACTGAAGAGGCCTTTCTACTGACTAAAGAGGCCTTTCTACTGACTCTGAAAAACACCAAAAGAAAGATGTCCAGGGTCCCTGCTCATCTGCGTGAACGTGCCTTAGGCATGCTGCAAGGAGACATGAGGACTGCAGATGTGGCCAGGGCAATAAATTGCAATGTCCGTACTGTGAGACGCCTAAGACAGTGCTACAGTGAGACAGGACGGACAGCTGATCGTCCTCGCAGTGGCAGACTACGTGTAACAACACCTGCATAGGCTCGGTACATCCGAACATCACACCTGCGGGACAAGTACAGGATGGCAACAACAACTGCCCGAGTTACACCAGGAATGCACAATCCCTCCATCAGTGCTCAGACTGTACGCAATAGGCTGAGAGAGGCTGGCCCGAGGGCTTGTAGGCCTGTTGTAAGGCAGGTCCTCACCAGACATCACCGGCAACAACGTCGCCAATGGGCACAAACCCACCATCGCTGGACCAGACAGGACTGGAAAAAGTGCTCTTCCCTGACGAATCGCGGTTTTGTCTCACCAGGGGTGATGGTCGGATTCGCGTTTATCGACGAAGGAATGAGCGTTACACCGAGGCCTGTACTCTGGAGCGAGATCGATTTGGAGGTGGAAGGTCCGTCATGGTCTGGGGATCATCATCGGATTGAGCTTGTGATCATTGCAGGCAATCAACGCTGTGCGTTACAGGGAAGACATCCTCCTCCCTCATGTGGTACCCTTCCTGCAGGCTCATCCTGACATGACCCTCCAGCATGTCAATGCCACCAGCCATACTGCTCATTCTGTGTGTGATTTCCTGCAAGACAGGAATGTCAGTATTCTGCCATGGCCAGCGAAGAGCCCAGATCTCAATCCCACTGAGCACGTCTGGGACCTTTTGCATCGGAGGGTGAGAGCTAGGGCCATTACACCTGGAAATGTCCAGGAACTTGCAGATGTCTTGGTGGAAGAGTGGGGTAACATCTCACAGAAAGAACTGGCAAATCTGGTGCAGTCCATGAGGAGGAGATGCACAGCAGTACTTAATGCAGCTGGTGGCCACACCAGATACTGACTGTTAGTTTGGATTTTGACCCCCCTTTGTTCAGGGACACATTATTTAATTTCTGTTAGTCACATGTCTGTGGAACTTCTTCAGTTTATGTCTCAGTTGTTGAATCTTGTAATGTTCATACAAATATTTACACATGATAAGTTTGCTGAAAATAAATGCATTTGACAGTGAGAGGACATTTCTTTTTTTGCTGAGTTTACATACACTACTGTTCAAAAGTTTGGGGTCACTTAGAAATGTCCTTGTTTTTGAAAGAAAAGCACATTTTTGATCCATTCAAATAACATCAAATTGATCAGAAATACAGTGTATACATTGTTAATGTTGTAAATGACTATTGTAGCTGGAAACGGCAGATTTTATGATGGAATATCTACATAGGTGTACAGAGGCCCATTATCAGCAACCATCACTCCTGTGTTCCAATGGCACGTTGTGTTAGCTAATCCAAGTTTATCATTTTAAAAGGCTAATTGATCATTAGAAAACCATTTTGCAATTATGTTAGCACATCTGAAAACTGTTGTTCTGATTAAAGAAGTAATAAAACTGGGCTTCTTTAGACTAGTTGAGTATCTGGAGCATCAGCATTTGTGGGTTTGATTACAGGCTAAAAATGTCCAGAAACATAGACCTTTCTTCTGAAACTCGTCAGACTATTTTTGTTCTGAGAAATGAAAGCTGTTCCATGCAAGAAATTGCCAAGCAACTGAAGATCTTGTACAACGCTGTGTACTACTCCCTTCACAGGACAGCGCAAACTGGCTCTAACCAGAATAGAAAGAGGAGTGGGAGGCCCCGGTGCACAACTGAGCAAGAGGACAAGTACATTAGATGGTCTAGTTTGAGAAACAGACGCCTCACAAGTCCTCAAATGGCAGATGTATTAAAATAGTACCCACAAAACACCAGTCTCAACGTCAACAGTGAAGAGGCGACTCCGGGATGCTGGATATATATATATAATATATATATATATATATATATATATATATATATAATGCATTTTTTTGCTAGGTAATGTTAGCTAGCACTAGTCGAGTGTACCTGCACCAAAACTTTTCATCATACAGCTTGTTCTCCATCTTCTTTTTAAATAATGAGCCAACATGTTTTCATTATTTTTATTTTCCTTGACAGATCAAAACTCCTTTTCTCGTGCTCTCTTGTCTCTCTGCAGCAGACATATAGTGAGCAATATGTTTGGAACAACAAATCGCAATAAAATCATAGTATATTACATATCATATCGGCACCCAAGTATCATTATAATATCGTATCATGAGGTCCCTGACCATTGCCAGCCCTAATTTCAGCTCAATGCTGTCAATGCTGCCTAGTTAAAGAAAGGTTAAATAAAATAAATTACAAGTCCATTACATGGCCTGTCTCTGACGCAGTGAGAACACACTGATTAATGGACAGGCCTTCGCACCAGCCATTAATGAAATGGATGTGTGAAATGGATACAGTTGCATGTCAGAACATGACTTTGACCTGTTTTAACTTACATTGCTGTTCTTCAGTTTAAAGTCGTCCTCAATCTCATCAGCACTGTCATCATCTGACACCTCCCCCTCCTCAACATCTAGAGACAGGTACAGAGGGAGACGCTTCCCCTGGAGGGAGGGAGAGAGAGAGAGAGAGAGAGAGAGAAAGAGAGAGAGAGAGAGAGAGAGAGAGAGAGAGAGAGAGAGAGGAGAGGAGAGAGAGAGGAGGGAGAGAGGAGAGAGAGAGAGAGAGAGAGAGAGAGAGAGAGAGAGAGAGAGACAGAGAGAGAGCGAGAGAGAGGTGCGTGTTAAGCTCATCTTTATCGTATGAACCATATGGAGGATGTAACACAATAACAGGAACACATCTGTTACATGATGACGCCTCCAGCTATACCAGGAGCATTACTTCCCACTCAGACAGGAAGTCAGGAGTCTTTCCCAAACACACACAGGCAAGCCATATCATCTCCTCTCAGAGTCCTGAAGAAAAATAAACTATACTATGAAACAAAATAAATGATTTAAAGAATGATAGTAAAAGCTTTGGAGCACCTTAAATGAAATTTTGGGGAAAAAGTTACCTCGGCTCCATCATTCATTGAATCAGATCGCTCATTCATCACAAAACCCACTGATATTGGCAACTACTTTAATTACTTTTTCATTGGCAAGATAAGCAAACTTAGGGATGACAGCAACAAACACTGACACTACACATCCAAGTATATCTGACCAAATTATGAGTCAAGAATTGTACTTTTGAATTACGTAAAGTCAGTGTGGAAGAAGTGAAAACATTATTGTTGTCTATTAACAATGACAAACCACCGGGGTCTGAAAATCTGGATGGAAAATGAATGAGGATAATAGCGGACGATATTGCCACTCCTATTTGCGATATCTTCAATTTAAGCCTACTGGAAAGTGTGTGCCCCCAGGTTTGGAGGGAAGCTAAAGTCATTCCGCTACTTAACAATATTAAAAACCCCTTTACTGGCTCAAATAGCCAACCAATCAACCTGTTACAAACCCTTAGTAACCTTTTTGAAAAAATTGTACAATGCTATTTTTCAGTAAACAAATTGACAACATACGTTTGCTTATAAAGAAGGACATTCAACAAGCACAGCACTTACAAAAATGCCTGATGATTGGCTGAGAGAAATAGATGATAAAATGATTGTGGGGGCTGTCTTGTTAGACTTCAGTGCAGCTTTTGACATTACAGATCGTAGTCTGCTGCTGGAAAAACGTATGTGTTATGGCTTTACACCCCCTGCTATAATGTGGATAAAAAGTTACTTGTCTAACAGAACACAGATGGTGTTCTTTAATGGAAGCCTCTCCAACATAATCCAGGTAGAATCAGGAATTCCCCAGGGCAGCTGTTTACGCCCCTTACGTTTTTCAATCTTTACTAAAGACATGTTTTTGAGTAAAGCCTGTGTGTCTATGTATGTAGATAACTCAACACTATACACGTCAGCTACTACAGCGAGTGAAATTACTGCAACACTTAACAAAGAGCTGCAGTTAGTTTTGGAATGGGTAGCAAGGAATAAGTTAGTCCTAAATATTTCCAAAACTAAAAGCATGGTATTTGGGACAAATCATTCCCTAAACCCTAAACCTCAACTACATCTCGTAATCAATAATGTGGAAATTGTGCAAGTTGAGGTGACTAAACTGCTTGGAGTAACCCTGGATTGTAAACTGTCATGGTCAAAACATATTGATACAACAGTACCTAAGATTTGGAGAAGTCTGTCCGTGATAAAGTGCTGCTCTACCTTCTTAACAGCACTATCAACAAGGCAGGTCCTACAGCATCTAGTTTTGTCGTACCTGGACTACTGTTCAGTCGTGTGGTCAGGTGCCACAAAGAGGAACTTAGGAAAATTGCAGTTGGCTCAGAACAGGGCAGTGCGGCTGGCCCTTAAAAGTACACGGAGAGCTAACATTAATGACATGCATGTCAATCTCTCATGGCTCAAAGTGGAAGAGAGATTGACATGCATCACTAATTGTTTTTGTAAGAGGTGTTGACAAGCAGAATGTACCGAGCTGTCTGTTTAAAATACTTGCACACAGCTCGCACAGTACTACATAGAGCCATGACTTCAAGGAACTCTACAGGAGCTCCCAGGTGTCGCAGTGGTCTAAGGCATTGCATCTCAGTGCTTGAGGCATCACTACAGACACCCTGGTTCGATTTCCAGGCTATATCACAACCAGCCGTGTTTGGGAGTCCCATAGGGCGGCGCACAATTGTCCCAGCGCCGTCCGGGTTTGGCCGGTGTAGGCCGTCATTGTAAATAAGAATTTGTTCTTAGCTGACTAGTTAAATAAAGTTTTTTTTTTAGATCAGGTAACTGATGCAAGCAGTAGAAAGGTACAGACACATGCATGCACATACATTGTAATATTGTTGTATGGTGGTATTAAACATTTTGTATTGTAGATATGTAGTGGTGTTTTATCTTTAGTTTTATATGTAATGTAAGTGCCTTAATATGTTTGGACCCCAGGAAGAGTAGCTTCTGCCTTGGCAACAGCTAATGGGGATTCCTAAATAATAAAACTACTGTGAGTGGTTCATTTCTCAGTGTTTACCAGCAGAATGGTAAAGGCCAAGAGGAAGTTGAGCTAGAGAAGCTGTGTGGGGAACTAAAGGATTCTCTCTCTAAACCCTAGAGCAACTCTCAGGCTGAAGAGTAACCACTCTCTCTTGCTGTGTGTGTGTGCGCATGTTTGTTTGTGTCTGTTTGTGTGTGTGCATGCTCGCGAGAGAGAGAGAGAGAGAGAGAGAGAAAAATAAAGAGAGAAAGAGAGAGAGAGAACAATAAGTCCTCTCAGGGTCATTAATGTCCTTCTTCACATCACTACCACACTCACCCTCTATCCATCTATCCCTCTCTCTCAGCCCGCTCCCCCCTCTCTCTTAGCCCTCTTCTCCCTCTCTCTCAGCCCACTCCCCCCTCTCTCGGCCCTCTTCTCCCTCTCTCTCAGCCCTCTCCCCCTCTCTCAGCCCTCTTCTCTCTCTCTCTCAGCCCTCTCCCCCTCTCTCAGCCCTTTCCCCCTCTCTCAGCCCTCTTCTCCCTCTCTCAGCCCTCTTCTCCTCTTCAGTACAGCGTCAGTACAGAGACAAAGTGGAGTCGCAATTCAACAGCTCAGACACGAGAGGTATGTCGCAGGGTCTACAGTCAATCACGGACTACAAAAGGAAAACCAGCCCCGTCGATGCTTTGCTCCCAGACAGACTGAACAACTTTTTTGCTCGCTTTGAGGACAATACAGTGCCACTGACACAGCCCGCCACCAAAACCTGCGGGCTCTCCTTCACTGTAGCCAACATGAGTAAAACATTTAAACGTGTTAACCCTCGCAAGTCTGCAGGCCGAGACGGCATCCCCGGCCGCGTCCTCAGAGCATGCGCAGAACAGCTGGCTGGTGTGTTCACAGACATATTCAATCAATCCTTATCCCAGTCTGCTGTCCCCACATGCTTCAAGAGGGCCACCATTGTTCCTGTTCCCAAGAAAGCTAAGGTAACTGAGCTAAATGACTACCGCCATGTAGCACTCACATCCGTCATCATGAAGTGCTTTGGGAGACTAGTCAAGGACCATATCACCTCCGCCCTACCTGACACCCTAGACCCACTCCAATTTGCTTACCGCCACAATAGGTCCACAGACGACGCAATCGCCATCACACTGCACACTGCCCTATCCCATCTGGACAAGAGGAATACCTATGTAAGAATGCTGTTCATCGATTACAGCTCAGCATTTAACACCATAGTACCCTCCAAACTCGTCATTAAGCTCGAGACCCTGGGTCTCGACCCCGCCCTGTGCAACTGGGTCCTGGACTTCCTGACGGGCCGCCCCCAGGTGGTGAGGGTAGGTAACAACATCTCCACCCCGCTGATCCTCAACACTGGGTCCCCACAAGGGTGCATTCTCAGCCCTCTCCTGTACTCCCTGTTCACCCATGACTGTCTACCTGCACGCCATGCACGCCTCCAACTCAATCATCAAGTTTGCAGACGACACTACAGTAGTAGGCTTGATTACCAACAACGGCGAGACGGCCTACAGGGAGGAGGTGATGGCCCTCGGAGTGTAGTGTCAGGAAAATAACCTCACACTGAATGTCAACAAAACAAAGGAGATGATCGTGGACTTCAGGAAACAGCAGAGGGAGCAGCCCCCCTATCCACATCGACGGGACAGTAGTGGAGAAGGTGGAGAGTTTTAAGTTCCTCAGCGTACACATCACGGACAAACTGAAATGGTCCACCCACACAGACAGTGTGGTGAAGAAGGCGCAGCAGCAGCGCCTCTTCAACCTCAGGAGCCTGAAGAAATTCGGCTTGTCACCAAAAACACTCAAACTTTTACAGATGCACAATCGAGAGCATCCTGTCGAGCTGTATCACCGCCTGGTACGGCAGCTGCTCCGCCCATAACCGGAAGGCTCTCCAGAGGGTAGTGAGGTCTGCACAACGCATCACCGGGGGCAAACTACCTGCCCTCCAGGACACCTACACCACCCGATGTCACAGGAAGGCAAAAAAGATTATCAAGGACAACATCCACCCGAGCCCCTGCCTGTTCACCCCACTACCATCCAGAAGGCGAGGTCAGTACAGGTGCATCAAAGCTGGGACAGAGAGACTGAAAAACAGCTTCTATCTCAAGGCCATCAGACTGTTGAACAGCCATCACTAACATTGAGTGGCTGCTGCCAACATACTGACTCAACTCCACCCACTTTAATAATGGAAAAATTGATGTAATCAATTTATCACTAGCAACTTTATATTATATAGTGTTTACTTACCCTACATTACTCATCTCTTATGTATATACTGTACGCTATACCATCTACTGCATCTTGCCATCTGATGTAATTAAATGTATCACTAGCCACTTTAAACAATGCCACTTTATATAATGTTTTCAAAATCTACATTACTCATCTCATATGTATATACTGTACTCTATACCATCTACTGCATCTTGCCTATGCCGTTCGGCCATCAGTCATTTATATATTTTTATGTACATATTCGTATTCATTCCTTTACACTTGTGTGTATAAGGTAGTTGTTGTGAAATTGTTAGATTACTTGTTAGATATTACTGCATGGTCGGAACTAGAAGCACAAGCATTTCGCTACACTTTCATTAACACCTGCTAACCATGTGTATGTGACAAATGAATTTGATTTGATTTGATTCTCTCAACCCTCTTCTCCCTCTCTCAGCCCTCTTCTCCCTCTCTCAGCCCTCTTCTCCCTCTCTCAGCCCTATTACCCTCTCAGCCCTCTTATCCTCTCAGCCCTCTTCTCCCTCTCTCTCTCAGCCCTCTTCTCCCTTTCTCTCAGCCCTCTTCTCCCTCTCTCTCTCAGCCCTCTTCTCCCTCTCTCTCTCAGCCCTCTTCTCCCTCTCAACCTCTCCCTCTCACTCAGCCTTCTTTTCCCTCTCAACCTCTCCCTCTCTCTGTTCTCTTCTCCTTCTCCAGCTCTCCATCTCTCTTTCAGTTCTCTTCTCCCTCTCAAACTCTCCCTCTCTCTCAGCCCTCTTCTCCCTCTCAACCTTTCCCTCTCTCAGCCCTCTTCTCTCTCTCAACCTTTCCCTCTCTCTCAGCCCTCTTCTCCCTCTCAACCTTTCCTCTCTCTCAGCCCTCTTCTCTCTCTCAACATCTCAGTTCTCTTCTCCCTCTCAACCTCTCCCTCTCAGTTCTCTTCTCCCTCTCAATCTCTCCCTCTCTCTCAGCCCTCTTCTCCCTCTCAACCTCTCCCTCTCTCAGCCCTCTTCTCCCTCTCAAGGAAGGGCGGCAGGTTGCCTAGCGATTAAGCGCATTGGGCCAGTAACTGAAAGGTCGCTGGTTCGAATCCCTGAGCTGACTAGGTGAAACATCTGTTGATGTGTCCTTGAGCAAGGCACTTAACCCTAATTTCTCTGTATACGATCATCTGCTAAATAACTAAACATTTACACCCAAAAAAATCTACAGACAAGGTAAATATATACAGACAAGGTAAACCCTCCTGTGTAGTGAAACAATGTCAGATTTCCTTCCAGGAAACACACAGAGCTGGTTTTATCACATAGTGGACTGGAGGAATCCAATAATTGTGTGTGTCAGATCTAATTTATGAAATTTGAAGAAGAGCAACAGAGACAAGGTAACAGGTGCTTCTGGGAGGGGAGGGGAGTGCACCAGTGTCAGTGCCCTTGGGTTTCCCAAAATGATGGCACTATGTCCTCATTTGTGAGAGGTCCTGCTGAGAGTCAATCTGTCTGAACCTACTTTGCCCCAGCACCAAAGAAAACATCTCTAGAACCACACACAGACATGTCTGGAACCACACACAGACATCTCTGGAACCACACACAGACATCTCTGGAACCACACACAGACATCTCTGGAACCACACACAGACATCTCTGGAACCACACACAGACATGTCTGGAACCACACACAGACATCTCTGGAACCACACACAGACATGTCTGGAACCACACACAGACATCTCTGGAACCACACACAGACATGTCTGGAACCACACACAGACATCTCTGGAACCACACACAGACATCTCTGGAACCACACACAGACATCTCTGGAACCACACACAGACATCTCTGGAACCACACACAGACATCTCTAGAACCACACACAGACATCTCTGGAACCACACACAGACATCTCTGGAACCACACACAGACATCTCTGGAACCACACACAGACATGTCTGGAACCACACACAGACATCTCTAGAACCACACACAGACATCTCTGGAACCACACACAGACATCTCTGGAACCACACACAGACATCTCTGGAACCACACACAGACATCTCTGGAACCACA
>NC_138299.1:156091063-156303563 GCF_965601325.2 Salmo salar | reverse complement strand
CAGTGGTGGACTACTTTCTCCCAGCATGACTAATACAGTGGGGATGCTACTTTCTCCCAGCATGACTAATACAGTGGGGGACTACTTTCTCCCAGCATGACTAATACAGTGGGGATACTACTTTCTCCCAGCATGACTAATACAGTGGGGATACTACTTTCTCCCAGCATGACTAATACAGTGGTGGACTACTTTCTCCCAGCATGACTAATACAGTGGGGATACTACTTTCTCCCAGCATGACTAATACAGTGGTGGACTACTTTCTCCCAGCATGACTAATACAGTGGGGATACTACTTTCTCCCAGCATGACTAATACAGTGGCGGACTACTTTCTCCCAGCATGACTAATACAGTGGTGGATTACTTTCTCCCAGCATGACTAATACAGTGACGGACTACTTTCTCCCAGCATGACTAATACAGTGGGGGACTACTTTCTCCCAGCATGACTAATACAGTGGGGGACTACTTTCTCCCAGCATGACTAATACAGTGGGGGACTACTTTCTCCCAGCATGACTAATACAGTGGTGGACTACTTTCTCCCAGCATGACTAATACAGTGGCGGACTACTTTCTCCCAGCATGACTAATACAGTGGGGGACTACTTTCTCCCAGCATGACTAATACAGTGGGGGACTACTTTCTCCCAGCATGACTAATACAGTGGCGGACTACTTTCTCCCAGCATGACTAATACAGTGGCGGACTACTTTCTCCCAGCATGACTAATACAGTGGCGGACTACTTTCTCCCAGCATGACTAATACAGTGGCGGACTACTTTCTCCCAGCATGACTAATACAGTGGCGGACTACTTTCTCCCAGCATGACTAATACAGTGGCGGACTACTTTCTCCCAGCATGACTAATACAGTGGCGGACTACTTTCTCCCAGCATGACTAATACAGTGGGGGACTACTTTCTCCCAGCATGACTAATACAGTGGCGGACTACTTTCTCCCAGCATGACTAATACAGTGGGGGACTACTTTCTCCCAGCATGACTAATACAGTGGCGGACTACTTTCTCCCAGCATGACTAATTCAGTGGGGGACTACTTTCTCCCAGCATGACTAATACAGTGGCGGACTACTTTCTCCCAGCATGACTAATACAGTGGCGGACTACTTTCTCCCAGCATGACTAATACAGTGGGGGACTACTTTCTCCCAGCATGACTAATACAGTGGCGGACTACTTTCTCCCAGCATGACTAATACAGTGGGGGACTACTTTCTCCCAGCATGACTAATACAGTGGGGGACTACTTTCTCCCAGCATGACTAATACAGTGGCGGACTACTTTCTCCCAGCATGACTAATACAGTGGCGGACTACTTTCTCCCAGCATGACTAATACAGTGGCGACCTACTTTCTCCTTTTCTTCTTCTTGTTTATTTAATTTTTTTTGGGACAATCCCTCTCCCCACTCCCCCTCTGTTCTGTTCTCAGCCAAAACCAAACAAAACGTAACACTGAAAATAGAGAGAAAGGAAAGGAGATGAGGAGAGGAGAGGAAGGAAAGGAAATGAGGAGAGGAAAGAAAGGAGATGATGAGAGGAAGGAAAGGAAACAAGGAGAGGAAGGAAAGGAGATGAGGAGAGTAAAGAAAGGAAACGAGGAGATGCAGCAAAGGAGATGATGAGAGGAAGGAAAGGCGATAAGGAGAGGAAGGAAAGGAGATGAGAAGAGGAAGGAAAGTGAACAGGAAGGGAAGCCAGTATTTACACCATTGATTCCCACCATTTGTATGGAAAGACAATTCTCTTCCTCAATAGTGTTCAATCAATTCTACTAGATGAAAAGCCGAAATGACCATGGGATCCTGGCATTCAAAGAGGACAACATTTTAGAAATTTCATATACAGTGAGGGAAAAAAGTATTTGATCCCCTGCTGATTTTGTACGTTTGCCCACTGACAAAGAAATGATCAGTCTATAATTTTAATGGTAGGTTTATTTGAACATTGAGAGACAGAATAACAACAAAAAAATCCAGAAAAACGCATGTCAAAAATGTTATAAATTGATTTGCATTTTAATGAGGGAAATAAGTATTTGACCCCCTCTCAATCAGAAAGATTTCTGTGTCACAGTATCCACAGAAGGTGGCGCCCCTCCCCGGTCGGGCGGAGCTCGGCGGTCGTCGTCGCCGGCCTACTAGCTGCCACCGATCTATGTTTCTGTGTTGTTTGGTATTGTCTGTATAGGTCTGCACCTGTTCCTTGTTTGTAATTAGTGTGGGGGTATTTAGTTTGTCCTTTTTGTTTAGGTATTAGTGCGGGATTGTTTTGTGTCTTTACGAAGGGATGTTTGTATTTACGCTGCCTGTTAGTTCAGCGTTTTGGTGGAGCTGTCTATTTATTATTGCCGGGCTGCGCCCCGTTCGCTTTATTGTTTTGGAGCTGTGCTCCTGTCGGGTGTTTAGGCGCACCCAGTATTACGACTGCCTATTTTTCCCTTACGGTGTTAATAAACATCTGTGTTTTTGGATCTCCGTCTCCTGCCCTTGACTCTGACCCTTCCTGCTACACTGATAGCCTTGACATTCTGGCTCCCAGGTGTCCTTTATACAGGTAACGAGCTGAGATTAGGAACACACTCTTAAAGGAAGTGCTCCTAATCTCAGTTTGTTACCTGTATAAAAGATACCTGTCCACAGAAGCAATCAATCAATCAGATTCCAAACTCTCCACCATGGCCAAGACCAAAGAGCTCTCCAAGGATGTCAGGGACAAGATTGTAGACCTACACAAGGCTGGAATGGGCTACAAGACCATCGCCAAGCAGCTTGGTGAGAAGGTGACAACAGTTGGTGCGATTACTCGCAAATGGAAGAAACACAAAATAACTGTCAATCTCCCTCGGCCTGGGGCTCCATGCAAGATCTCACCTCGTGGAGTTGCAATGATCATGAGAACGGTGAGGAATCAGCCCAGAACTACACGGGTGGATCTTGTCAATGATCTCAAGGCAGCTGGGACCATAGTCACCAAGAAAACAATTGGTAATACACTACGCCGTGAAGGACTGAAATCCTGCAGCGCCCGCAAGGTCCCCCTGCTCAAGAAAGCACATATACATGCCCGTCTGAAGTTTGCCAATGAACATCAGAATGATTCAGAGGACAACTGGGTGAAAGTGTTGTGGTCAGATGAGACCAAAATGGAGCTCTTTGGCATCAACTCAACTCGCCATGTTTGGAGGAGGAGGAATGCTGCCTATGACCCCAAGAACACCATCTCCACCGTCAAACATGGAGGTGGAAACATTATGCTTTGGGGGTGTTTTTCTGCTAAGGGGACAGGACAACTTCACCGCATCAAAGGGACGATGGACGGGGCCATGTACCGTCAAATCTTGGGTGAGAACCTCCTTCCCTCAGCCAGGGCATTGAAAATGGGTCGTGGATGGGTATTCCAGCATGACAATGACCCAAAACACACGGCCAAGGCAACAAAGGAGTGGCTCAAGAAGAAGCACATTAAGGTCCTGGAGTGGCCTAGCCAGTCTCCAGACCTTAATCCCATAGAAAATCTGAGGAGGGAGCTGAAGGTTCGAGTTGCCAAACGTCAGCCTCGAAACCTTAATGACTTGGAGAAGATCTGCAAAGAGGAGTGGGACAAAATCCCTCCTGAGATGTGTGCAAACCTGGTGGCCAACTACAAGAAATGTCTGACCTCTGTGATTGCCAACAAGGGTTTTGCCACCAAGTACTAAGTCATGTTTTGCAGAGGGGTCAAATACTTATTTCCCTCATTAAAATGCAAATCATTTTATAACATTTCTGACATGTGTTTTTCTGGATTTTTTTGTTGTTATTCTGTCTCTCACTGTTCAAATAAACCTACCATTAAAATTATAGACTGATCATTTCTTTGTCAGTGGGCAAATGTACAAAATCAGCAGGGGATCAAATACTTTTTTCCCTCACTGTACTATAAAACACTCTATTTTCGCATGCTTACTATTTACAACGGCCAACATATTTCTTCCCTCTCTGACTGTCTGCGCTTTGGCTGAATCTCAATAACTGTAGACGAATGCCTGGGTTTTAAAGACCCCATGGGCTCCCCCCTCTCTCCCCCCTCTCTCTCTCCCCCACCCCACCCCCTCTCTCTCTCTCCCCCCCTCTCCCTACTCTCGCTCTCTCTCTCTCCTCTCTCTCTCTCTACTCTC
Source organism: Salmo salar (assembly GCF_965601325.2). Taxonomy (NCBI): domain Eukaryota; kingdom Metazoa; phylum Chordata; class Actinopteri; order Salmoniformes; family Salmonidae; genus Salmo; species Salmo salar. The sequence continues at coordinate 156,299,372 of NC_138299.1, read as the reverse complement.
TCCACTCTCTCACCTCTCTCCACTCTCTCTCCTCTCTCTCTCTCTCTCGCACGCACGCCCGCTCTCTCCATCCTTCTGTCTTTCTGCTCCATGCCTTTCTAACAGTTCCCTGTGTGAGCCAGCAATACACTATGTATAATGGACTAAAATATAAATGGGACATGTAAAGTGTTGGTCCCATGTTTCATGAGCTGAAATAAAATATCCTGGAAATGTTCCATATGTACAAAAAGTTTATTTCTCTAAAATGTTGTGCACAAATTAGTTCACATCCCTGTTAGTGAGCATTTCTTCGTTGCCAAGATAATCCATCCACCTGTTGGAAAAATAACTTGTGTCATGCACAAAGTAGATGTCCTAACCAACTTGCCAAAACTATAGTTTGTTAACAAGAAATTTGTGGAGTGGTTGAAATACGACTTTTAATGATTCCAACCCAGTGTATGTAAACTTCCGACTTCAACTGTATCTTCCTATATCTTTCCCAGTATATCTCCCTATATCTTTCCTAGTATATCTTCCTATATCTTTCCCAGTATATCTTCCTATATCTTTCCCAGTATTACTTCCTATATCTTTCCCAGTATTACTTCCTATATCTTTCCCAGTATATCTTCCTATATCTTTCCCAGTATTACTTCCTATATCTTTCCCAGTATATCTTCCTATATCTTTCCTAGTATATCTTCCTATATCTTTCCCAGTATATCTTCCTATATCTTTCCCAGTATATCTCCCTATATCTTTCCCAGTATATCTCTCTATATCTTTCACAGTATATCTTCCTATATCTTTCCCAGTATATCTTCCTATATCTTTCCCAGTATATCTTCCTATATCTTTCCCAGTATATCTTCCTATATCTTTCCCAGTATATCTCTCTATATCTTTCCCAGTATACCTCTCTATATCTTTCCCAGTATATCTTCCTATATCTTTCCCAGTATAACTTCCTAAATCTTTCCCAGTATATCTTCCTAAATCTTTCCCAGTATATCTTCCTATATCTTTCCCAGTATATCTCTCTATATCTTTCACAGTATATCTTCCTATATCTTTCTCAGTATATCTCTCTATATCTTTCCCAGTATATCTTCCTATATCTTTCCCAGTATATCTTCCTATATCTTTCCCAGTATATCTCCCTATATCTTTCACAGTATATCTTCCTAAATCTTTCCCAGTATATCTTCCTATATCTTTCCCAGTATATCTCCCTATATCTTTTCCAGTATATCTTCCTATATCTTTCCCAGTATATATTCCTATATCTTTCCCTTCAGAACATTGGGGCAGGGTTTGGAGGAACAGGAAATAGTGAGGAGAGGCAGACAGAGGAAGAAGAGGAGTGTTTTGAGGTGAGAGGGATGACAGAAGGAGAAGAGGATGGACCATGTGTACCTTGATGAGGATCTTCCCCTGTAGACAGTGGGGGCTGGGTAGCTGTTTAGAGTCTCTGTGGAAAGCCTCTCCCAGGTCCAGCTTGTCTCCCAGGATCTTTCTGAGGTACTGGGCTATCTTCTTCTGTTGTTGGATGCTACAGTGGTTCTCTATGGACAGGATCACTGGGTACCTGGGGAAGGGAGAGACATGGCGTTACTAGAATGGCGCCGAAGAAGACTGACGTTTTACGTGTCCCCAACCGATTGTTTTTTTTTTTTTTTTTGCGTCGTTTGTAACTTATTTTTTAACTTATTTTGTACATAATGTTGCCGCTACCGTCTCTTATAACCAAAAATAACTTCTAGACATCAGGACTGCGATTACTCACCACGAACTGTCAGAATCCTTTTTTTACTTTAACGAGTCCGACGAGCCAGACGAGCCAGATGATATACTGCTCCCCCGGGAACAGGCCCAGATCCCCGTCATTTGCGTGAAGAGGAGGCGGAGAAAAAGGGGCCAGAGGGCGGACTGCCTTCTGAGAATTCGTAGGCGATCAAATAAACCTTCACTTCCTTCCATTCTGCTAGCAAACGTGCAATCTTTCGAGAATAAAATAGATGACCTACGCGGAAGATTAAACTACCAACGGCACATTCAAAACGGTAATATCTTATCCTTCACGGAGTCGTGGTTGAAAGACGAAACTATCAACATACAGCTGGCTGGTTATATGCTGTACCGGCAGGATAGAACAGCGGCATCTAGTAAGACAAGGAGTGGCAGACTATGTATTTTTGTAAATAACAGCTGGTGTACAATATCTAAGGAAGTCTCGAGCTATTGCTCGCCGGAGGTAGAGTATCTCATGATAAGCTGTAGACCAAACTATCTACCAAGAGAGTGTTCATCTGTATTTTTTGTAGCTGTTTTACATACCACCACAGACTGAGGCTGGCACTAAGACAGCATTGAATGAGCTGCATAAGCAAACAAGACAATGCTCACCCAGAGGTGGCCTTCCTAGTAGCCGGGGTCTTTAATGTAGGGAAACTTAAATCCATTTTACCAAATTTCTATCAGCATGTTAAATTTGCAACCAGAGGGAAAAAAACTCTGGACAATCTTTACTCCACACACAGAGACGCAAACAAAGCTCTCCCTCGCCCTCCATTTGGCAAATCTGACCATAATTCTATCCTCCTGATTCCAAGTAATAATTAAAGCAGGAAGCACCAATGACTAGATCAATAAAAAAGTGGTCAGATGAAGCAGATGCTAAGCTACGGGACTGTTTTGCTAGCACAGACTGGAATATGTTCCGGGATTCCTCCGATGGCATTGAGGAGTACACCACATCAGACATTGGCTTTCTGAATAAGTGCATCGATGACGTGGTCCCCACAATGACCGTACGTACATACCCCAACCAGAAGCCATGGATTACAGGCAACATCCGCACTGAGCTAAAGGCTAGAGCTGCCGCTTTCAAGGAGCAGGACTCCAGAAGCTTATAAGAAATCCCGCTATGCCCTCCGACAAACCATCCAACAGGCAAGGCGTCAATACAGGACTAAGATAGAATCGTACTACACCGGTTATGACGCTCGTCGGGCGTGGCAGGGCTTGCAAACCATTACAGACTACAAAGGGAAGCACAGCCGAGAGCTGCCCAGTGACATGAGCCCACCAGATGAGCTAAACTACTTCTATGCTCGCTTCGAGGCAAATAACACTGAAACATGCATGAGAGCACCAGCTGAGAGCACCAACATGCATGAAGACTGTGTGATCATGATCTACGCAGCCAATGTGAGTAAGAACTTTAACTTCTTGCTACCGTCCCACCTGCCCAACATCCGGTGATATTGCAGAGCGCGAAATTCAAACTACAGTATTATAAATATTTAACTTTTGTCACGCCCTGACCAGGTGAACTCTTCTATTTTGGTCAGGGTGTGGCATTTCTATAGTTTATTTTCTATGTTTTTGGTATAGCCTTGCTTTGGGGCGTATTTCTATGTTGGGTTCTGTCGATTCCCAATCAGAGACAGCTGTCACTAGTTGCCTCTGATTGGGGAATCATATTTAAGTTCCTTTTCCCCCCACGATGTTTGTGGGTTGTTGTCTCCTTTTTGTTGTAGCAGTAGCGATACGTTTATTCTCTGTTTTGACCGTGTTATTTCAGTCTGTAATAAATAACATGAGTTCGCTCCCAGCTGCGCCTTGGTCGACTTCTTCCTTCCTGCACGACGATCGTTACAGAACAACCCACCAAACCAGGACCAAGCAGCGGGAGGAAAAGGAGCGCGAGAGATGGGCTCGCGAGGGAAAGGAGTTCTGGACCTGGGAGGAGATCATGTCGGGGAAAGGACCCTGGCGGAAGGATTCCCAGGTCGAGGAGGTGATGCCAGCCGGTGGAAGGAGTCGCAGGCGGCGGTCGAGGAGGCCCGGAAGACACCCCCAAGAAACATTTTTGGGGGGGCTAATGGGGTGGTCCGGAAGGGCAGAGGAAGAGCCCAGACCACTGCTCTCGTGGGGGATAACGGCGAAGGAGGCAGAGATGTGGCAGGTCCTGGAGGACCTGCGTAGGGACAGCGTGGAGGAAGAGCCTTGGGTGGCAGAGGTGCGCACGGTATCGCCAGTGCGCCTGCACAGCCCAGTGCGCTCTGTGCCAGCGCCCCACATTTGCCGGGCTAGGGGGAGTGTTCAGCGAGGACGTGTTGTGCCGGCTCAGCGCTCCTGGCCTCCGGTGCCCCTTCTCGGTCCGATGTATCCTGCGCCGAGGACGCGCACTGTGTCTCCGGTACGGCTGCACAGCCCAGTGCGTTCTGTGCCAGCGCTCCACACTTGCCAGGCTAAGGTGGGTGTTGAGCCAGAACGGGTGATGTCAGCTGTGCACTCCAGACCTCCAGTGCGCCTCCTCGGTCCAGGATATCCGGCGCCGCTTATGCGCACTGTGTCGCCGGTGTGCGGTCACAGTCCAGTCCGGCCCGTCCCTGCTCCCCGCACCAGGTTAGTGGTGCGTGTCCCCAGTCCAGTCCGGCCCGTCCCTGCTCCCCGCACCAAGCCAGTGGTGTGTGGCCCCAGTCCAGTCCGGCCAGTCCCTGCTCCCCGCACCAGGTTAGTGGTGCGTGTCCCCAGTCCTGTCCGGCCCGTCCCTGCTCCCCGCACCAGGTTAGTGGTGCGTGTCCCCAGTCCTGTCCGGCCCATCCCTGCTCCCCGCACCAAGCCAGTGGTGCGTGTCCCCAGTCCTGTCCGGCCCATCCCTGCTCCCCGCACCAAGCCAGTGGTGCGTGTCCCCAGTCCTGTCCGGCCCATCCCTGCTCCCCGCACAAGGTTAGTGGTGCGCGTCCCCAGTCCAGTCCGGCCCGTCCCTGCTCCCCGCACCAAGCCAGTGGTGTGTGGCCCCAGTCCAGTCCGGCCCGTCCCTGCTCCCCGCACCAGGTTAGTGGTGCGTGTCCCCAGTCCTGTCCGGCCCGTCCCTGCTCCCCGCACCAGGTTAGTGGTGCGTGTCCACAGTCCAGTCCGGCCCGTCCCTGCTCCCCGCACCAAGCCAGTGGTGTGTGGCCCCAGTCCAGTCCGGCCCGTCCCTGCTCCCCGCACCAGGTTGGTGGTGCGTGTCCCCGGTCCTGTCCGGCCCGTCCCTGTTCCCCACACCAGGCCCACGGCGCGTGTCCACAGTCCGGCACGGCCTGTGTCCGGTCCACCGGTGACCAGTCCTGTTCCGGTCGGCGGCTCCGCTCCGGAGCCTGAGCATGCCGCTCCACCGTGGTCCAGTCCGGGCCAGAGGGGTAGGGCTAGGGTGGAGGCAGGGGGAGAAACACGCCCGGGGCCAGAGCCTCCACCGAGGGTGAGGCGCCCACCCGGGCCCCCCCCCCCCTAATAGACTTTAGGTTGGTGCGCCGGGAGTACGCACCGTTGGAGGGGGGGGTACTGTCACGCCCTGACCAGGTGAACTCTTCTATTTTGGTCAGGGTGTGGCATTTCTATAGTTTATTTTCTATGTTTTTGGTATAGCCTTGCTTTGGGGCATATTTCTATGTTGGGTTCTGTCGATTCCCAATCAGAGACAGCTGTCACTAGTTGCCTCTGATTGGGGAATCATATTTAAGTTCCTTTTCCCCCCACGATGTTTGTGGGTTGTTGTCTCCTTTTTGTTGGAGCAGTAGCGATACGTTTATTCTCTGTTTTGACCGTGTTATTTCAGTCTGTAATAAATAACATGAGTTCGCTCCCAGCTGCGCCTTGGTCCACTTCTTCCTTCCTGCACGACGATCGTTACAACTTTCATAAAATCACAAGTGTAATACATCAAAATAAAGCTTAACTTCTTGTTAATCCAGCCACTGTTTCAGATTTCCAAAAGGCTTTATGGCGACAGCAAACCATGCGATTATCTGAGGACACCACCCCGCATACAAACATATGAAAAACATATTTCAACCAGGCAGGTGCAACACGAAAGTCAGAAATAGCGATATAAAAAATGCCTTTCCTTTGATGATCTTCTTCTGTTGGCACTCGAAAAGGTCCCTGTTACATCACAAATGGTCCTTTTGTTCGATAATGTCCTTCTTTATATCCATAAAAACTCAGTTTAGCTGGCGCGCTTCAGTCAATAATCCACCCAGTTTCCCTCCATCAAAATGCATACAAAATGAATCCCAAACGTTACTAATAAACTTTTCCAAACAAGTCAAACATCGTTTATAATCAAACCTTAGGTACCCTAAAAATATCAAAGAACGTGCTCTCTTCCACGCGCTTGGAAACACTACAGCCAAAATGGAAGCCACCTAGAAAAACTACAATTTCTGGCTCATTTTTCCAAAAAACAGCCTGAAACTCTTTCTAAAGACTGTTGACATCTAGTGGAAGCCCTAGGAACTGCAATCTGGGAGGTCTTGGCCTTATAATAAAAGTGATGGCCATTGAAAATAGTGGTAGGCTGAATTTTTGGGTATGGTTTGTCCTCGGGGTTTCGCCTGCCATATCATTTCTGCTATACTCACAGACATAATTTTAACAGTTTTAGAAACTTTAGAGTGTTGTCTACCCAAATCTACCGATTATATGCATATCCTAGCTTCTGGGCCTGAGTAATAGGCAGTTTACTTTGGGCACGCTTTTCATTCGGACGTCAAAATACTTCCCCCTACCCAAGAGAGGTTAAACAGGTCAACATTCACAGGCCTCAGGGCGAGATGGATTACCAGGACATGTACTGCGAGCATGCGCTGACTAACCGGTAAGTGTCTTCACTGACATTTTCAACCTCTCCCTGTCCCGAGTCTGCAATACCAACATGTTTTAAGCAGACCACCATAGTGCCTGTGCCCAAGAACACTAAAGTAACCTGCCTAAATGACTACCAACCCGTAGCACTCACGTCTGTAGCCATGAAGTGCTTTGAAAGGCTGGTCATGGCTCACATCAATACCATTATCCCAGAAACCCTAGACCCACTCCAATTTGCATACCGCCCCAACAGATCCAAAGATGATACAATCTCTATTGCACTCCACACTGCCCTTTCTCACCTTCGACAAAAGGAACACCTATGTGAGAATGCTATTCATTGACTGCAGCTCAGCGTTCAACACCAAAGTGCCCTCAAAGCTCATCGATAAGCTAAGGACCCTGGGACTAAACACCTCCCTCTGCAACTGGATCCTGGACATCCTGACGGGCAGCCCCCAGGTGGTAAGGGTAGGTAACAACACATCCGCCATGCTGATTCTCAACACAGGGGCCCCTCAGGGGTGCGTGCTCAGTCCCCTCCTGTCCTCCCTGTTCACTCATGACTGCACAGCCAGGCATGACTCCAACACCATCATTTAGTTTGCCGATGACACAACAGTGGTAGGCCTGATTACCGACAACGACGAGACAGCCTATAGGGAGGAGGTCAGAGACCTGGCCGTGTGGTACCAGGACAACAACCCCTTCCTCAACGTAATCAAGACAAAGGAGATGATTGTGGACTACAGGAAAAAGAGGACCGAGCACGCCCCCATTCTCATCGATGGGGCTGCAGTGGAGCAGGTTGAGAAAGTCAAGTTCCTTGGTGTCCACATCACCAACAAACTAACATGGTCCAAGCAGACCATGACAGTCGTGAAGAGGGCACGACAAAATATTTGGCATGGGTCCTCAGATCCTCAAAAGGTTCGACAGCTGCCCCATCGAGAGCATCCTGACTGGTTGCGTCACTGCTTGGTATGGCAACTGCCCGGCCTCCGACCGCAAGGCACTACAGAGGGTAGTGCGAACGGCCCAGTACATCACCGGGGCAAAGCTTCCTGCCATCCAGGACCACTATACCAGGCGGTGTCAGAGGAAGGCCCTAAAAATTGTCAAAGACTCCAGCCACCCTAGTCATTGACTGTTCTCTCTGCTACCGCACGGCAAGCGGTACCGTAGTGCCAAGTCTAGGTTCAAGAGGCTTCTAAACAGCTTCTACCTCCAAGCCATAAGACTTGTGAACATCTAATCAAATGGCTACCCAGACTATTTGCACCCCCCCCCCCCCCCCCCCTCTTTTACACCGCTGCTACTCTCTGTTGTTATCATCTATGCATAGTCACTTTAATAACTCTACCTACATGTACATATCACCTCAACTAACCGGTGCCCCTGCACATTGACTCTGTACCGGTACCCCCCTGTATATAGTCTCGCTATTGTTATTTTACTGCTGCTCTTTAATTACTTGTTACTTTTATTTCTTATTCTTTTCCGTATTTTTTTAAACTGCATTATTGGTTAGGGGCTTGTAAGTAAGCATTTCACTGTAAGGTCTACTACACCTGTTGTATTCGGAGCATGTGACTAATACAATATGATTTGATTTGATATGTCCATGAGTAGCAGAGTTCTATGATACTGGATGTGGACGGGTCTGGCAGCCGTGCATGTTGCTCTTCACAATAAAAGTCAAGGACTGTAAAAGTCCTTTAAATCAAATAAAACCCTATATTGCACTTTTATATGCAACAAATTGACTTAGACTGAACTGTTGACATAAAAATAAAAAACTATTATTGCATTTTTAGCCTCCCTGAAAATAAATCCTTTCAAACCCCCCCCCCCCCACAACCTCTGGCAGAATAGCCTTGACAGAGGCCCAAGAAACACAACAGAAATGAATCAACATTTTTTCAGTGCGCGTGTGTGTGTGTTCATTTGGTGGTGAAATGACTTGTGTTCAGACAGCAGCTCAGCTCAAATGTCAAACCTGTCAGACTGACAGCTCTCCCTGAGCGCTCTGAGTCCTGAACTGACCTCTCCTCCCCTGTCTCTTTACTGAAACACACTCACACACACACACACACACACACACACTGAGCCAGGTACGTGCTCAACTACACACACACACAGACACAGACACAGACACAGACACACACACACACACACACACACACACACACACACACACACACACACACACACACACACACACACACACACACACACACACACACACACACACACACACACACACACACACACACACACACACACACACACACACACAGTGAGAGTTGAGGGATAGTGGTGTATCTCTCTCCCGGGTGGAATAGTAATGGTAAATGAGGTAACGCTCATCACAGGCCAGGAGCCACATTCATCACACTAAAATATACAATACAACTGAGAGAAAGCGTGAGGGATAGAAATTTGGTACTGTCTATCATTTCATAAAAGAGTGTCAGAACAGAGACAGAGACAGACAAAGACAGAGAGACAGAAAGAGACAGAGAGAGACAGAGAGAGAGAGAGACAGAGACAGTCCCCTCTGTGGAACAGGTGGAACCAAAAAGGGTTCCTCAAGTGGTTCTCCTATGGGGACAGCCCAAAAAAACTTTTGGAACTCGTTTTTTCTAAGACTGTACTGGAGCTACTGAAAGGTTCTCAGTGACTCTAACAGTCATTACCTTCCTGAGCAAAACGGTTGGATGAGTGTGTTCCTCCATGTGCATATATACTGTTATGTGAGTGTGAGAGAAACAATGTTTGCAAATGCCGGCTGCCATTGTGACTTGAGCGTCATCTGTGGACAACAGACAGAAAAAAGAGATAGAGACAGACAGAGACAGACAGACAGACAGACAGGAGTAGGAGACAGAGACAATGACAAAGACTGAGACAGAAAAAGAGATAGAGACAGACAGAGACAGAGATATAGAGACAGATAGATAGAGGGGAGAGAGAGAGGGAGACAGAGACAGACAGACAGATAGAGACAGAGAGAAGAGAGAGAGAAGAGAGAGGGAGAGAGAGAGACAGAGACAGACAGAGAGATAGAGACAGAGAGAAGAGAGAGAGAGAGAGAGAGAGAGAGAGAGAGAGTTTATTTCCCTTGTTTACTTCCCTTTTGTTTATTGTCTATTCCATTTGCTTTGGCAATGTTGACTGTTACTGAAACAATGAAACAATATGTTTACATGCCAATAAAGCCCTTTGAATTTAATTAAGACAGACAGACAGACAGACAGACAGACAGACAGACAGACAGACAGACAGACAGACAGACAGACAGACAGACAGACAGACAGACAGACAGACAGACAGACAGACAGACAGACAGACAGATAGAGAGATAGAGACAGAGAGAAGAGAGAGAGAGAGAGAGAGAGAGAGAGAGTTTATTTCCCTTGTTTACTTCCCTTTTGTTTATTGTCTATTCCATTTGCTTTGGCAATGTTGACTGTTACTGAAACAATGAAACAATATGTTTACATGCCAATAAAGCCCTTTGAATTTAATTTAATTGAAAGTGAGAGAGCGAGAGAGCGAGAGAGACAGACAGACAGACAGAGAGAGACACAGAGAGACAGACAGAGAGACAGACAGACAGAGGGACAGACAAAGACAGAGAGAGAGAGAGAGAGTCAGGCAGGCAGACAGACAGAGAGAGACAGACAGACAGAGAGACAAAGACAGAGAGACAGAGACACAGACAGATAGAGAGAGGGACAGAGAGAGACAGAGACATACATAGAGAGAGACACAGACAGAGATAGAGAGAGACACAGACAGAGATAGAGAGAGACACAGACAGAGAGAGAAAGAGAGGGACAGAGAGAGAAAGAGAGAGAGGGACAGAGAGAGACAGAAACAGAGAGAGAGAGAGAGAGATAGAGAGAGACTGTGCCTCAGTGCAGATGGTTTAGTAATGGAGGATAATACCAGGTATCTCAGTGTCTCTAATGACCACACATCCTGCTGCTTTTCATTTAAAAACAATTCAAATCCTTTTCTAAGTTATCTTTTTTGAAAGTGCTGTTACATAATGTTTAAAAGGAAATGTTCTCTAAATCAGCAGTTAGAGAAGAGCTACTTTAACTCTAATTGGTTACATATCAGAGAGAAGGGGACAGATGAACTCTGGGGGACAACATCTCTTCACAATGGAGAATCTTCCTGTTTGAACACGCACTCTGAAGAGCGTCCCAGACTGCTGGCTGGAATATACAAACAAAAGGTGCTGGATAATACACAGGATCATGTGTGTGTGTTGTAGAGTAACATCTCCATTAGTTGAGGTGGAGGGAAGGATGAGGGTCTCAGTGACATCTTCAAACACACATTTTTACATTTTAGTCATTTAGCAGACGCTCTTATCCAGAGCGACTTACAGTAGTGAATGCATACATTTCATACATTTTTTCCCCGTACTGGTCCCCCGCGGGAATCGAACCCACAACCCTGGCGTTGCAAACACCATGCTCTACCAACTGAGCCACACACACACACACACACACACACACACACACACACACACACACACACACACACACACACACACACACACACACACACACACACACACACACACACACACACACACACACACACACACACACCACACACACACACACACACACACACACACACACACACACACACACAGACACAGACACACACACACACACACACACAGTGAGAGTTGAGGGATAGTGGTGTATTTACCTGTTGTTGATGAAGGCGTATTTGTCGATGGTCTCTATGACTGACTTAAAGGTGATCTTGGAGGTCAGAGTGTAGCCATGCTGAACCATGGGATCTCCATCAGGACCATCCCAACAGTCCACTACAGATAAATCAAATCACATTTTATTGGTCACATACACATGGTTAGCAGATGTTAATGCGAGTGTAGCGAAATGCTTGTGCTTCTAGTTCCGAACGTGCAGTAATATCTAACATGTAAACTAACAATTTCACAACAACTACCTTATACACACAAGTGTAAAGGAATGAATAAGAATATGTATATATAAATATATGAATGAGCGATGGCCCTGCGGCATAGGCAAGGTGCAGTAGATGGTATAGAGTATAGTATATACAGTGCCTTGCGAAAGTATTCCGCCCCCTTGAACTTTTCGACCTTTTGCCACATTTCAGGCTTCAAACATAAAAATATAAAACTGTAATTTTTTGTGAAGAATCAACAACAAGTGGGACACAAGTGGGACACAAACCCCTTTACTTTCAGTGCAGCAAACTCTCTCCAGAAGTTCAGTGAGGATCTCTGAATGATCCAATGTTGACCTAAATGACTAATGATGATAAATAGAATCCACCTGTGTGTAATCAAGTCTCCGTATAAATGCACCTGCTCTATGATAGTCTCAGAGGTCCGTTTAAAGCGCAGAGAGCATCATGAAGAACAAGGAACACACCAGGCAGGTCCGAGATACTGTTGTGGAGAAGTTTAAAGCCGGATTTGGATACAAAAAGATTTCCCAAGCTTTAAACATCCCAAGGAGCACTGTGCAAGCGATAATATTGAAATGGAAGGAGTATCAGACCACTGCAAATCTACAAAGACCCGGCCGTCCCTCTAAACTTTCAGCTCATACAAGGAGAACACTGATCAGAGATGCAGCCAAGAGGCCCATGATCACTCTGGATGAACTGCAGAGATCTACAGCTGAGGTGGGAGACTCTGTCCATAGGACAACAATCAGTCGTATACTGCACAAATCTGGCCTTTATGGAAGAGTGGCAAGAAGAAAGCCATTTCTTAAAGATATCCATAAAAAGTGTCGTTTAAAGTTTGCCACTAGCCACCTGGGAAACATGTGGAAGAAGGTGCTCTGGTCAGATGAAACCAAAATCATACTTTTTGGCAACAATGCAAAACGTTATGTTTGGCGTAAAAGCAACACAGCTCATCACCCTGAACACACCATCCCCACTGTCAAACATGGTGGTGGCAGCATCATGGTTTGGGCCTGCTTTTCTTCAGCAGGGGCAGGGAAGATGGTTAAAATTGATGGGAAGATGGATGGAGCCAAATACAGGACCATTCTGGAAGAAAACCTGATGGAGTCTGCAAAAGACCTGAGACTGGGACGGAGATTTGTCTTCCAACAAGACAATGATCCAAAACATAAAGCAAAATCTACAATGGAATGGTTCACAAATAAACATATCCAGGTGTTAGAATGGCCAAGTCAAAGTCCAGACCTGAATCCAATCGAGAATCTGTGGAAAGAACTGAAAACTGCTGTTCACAAACGCTCTCCATCCAACCTCACTGAGCTCGAGCTGTTTTGCAAGGAGGAATGGGCAAAAATTTCAGTCTCTCGATGTGCAAAACTGATAGAGCCATACCCCAAGCGACTTACAGCTGTAATCGCAGCAAAAGGTGGCGCTACAAAGTATTAACTTAAGGGGGCTGAATAATTTTGCACGCCCAATTTTTCAGTTTTTTATTTGTTAAAAAAGTTTGAAATATCCAATAAATTTCGTTCCACTTCATGATTGTGTCCCACTTGTTGTTGATTCTTCACAAAAAATGACAGTTTTATATCTTTATGTTTGAAGCCTGAAATGTGGCAAAAGGTCAAAAAGTTCAAGGGGGCCGAATACTTTCGCAAGGCACTGTATATATGAGATGAGTAATGTAGGATATGTAAACATTATATTATATACATTACATTACATTATATAAAGTGTCATTGATAGACAGAGACAGGGAGAGAGGGCGAGAGAGAGGGAGAAGGAGAGGGAGACAAAGAGAGAGAGAATGAGGGATATGAGAGAGGAATCGTGAGTAAGGAGTTTGTGTGTGTGTGTGTGTGTGTGTTCGTGTGAATGCATGCATGCTTTGCTTAGTGTGTGTGTGTGTGTGTGTGTTCGTGTGAATGCATGCATGCTTTGCTTTGTGTGTGTGTGTGTGTGTGTGTGTGTGTGTGTGTGTGTGTGTGTGTGTGTGTGTGTGTGTGTGTGTGTGTCTGTGTGTGTGTGTGTGTGTGTGTGTGTGTGTGTGTGTGTGGTGTGTGTGTGTGTGTGTGTGTGTGTGTGTGTGTGTGTGTGTACTGCCTCACCCTCCACACAGCGGCAGCCAGCCTGTAGTACCCAGGCGTACATGTCTGTCTTGGAATGAGACAGCAGCTGGTCTCCCGTCAGGTAGGTGTTATGAGACGAGGAGATGTAGTAGCTACTCAGAGGCTGATCCATGTCCTGGTTCACCTCATGGTGTTCAGGGTTAAACACATCACACGTGGGGCTGCGCATGAAACTGGTGAAACCTGGACACAGACAGACAGACAGACAGACAGACAGACAGACAGACAGACAGACAGACAGACAGACAGACAGACAGACAGACAGACAGACAGACAGACAGACAGACAGACACGGTAGAAAAGCTGTACTCAGCGTTATCTTACTTATATCATCATAACAATTATTTCTCTCTGTTACCCATGAAATACTCAGAGACATTGGCCCTCCTTGGCGATAGATGAATCCAATCCAATTGAACTGAATAGAACACATAAAGATTTTAGAGGAACAAGATATTCAGCTGACTTACAGCAGCACTGCAATAGTTAAAGCTGAGATACTTAAAGGAACTATCATAATATAAGAGACACACCACCCATTACAGAAAAAGAGGAGGAGAAAACCCTGACAGCCAAGGGGCTTTGATGAGCCTTAACGAGCTGAACTTTTAATGATGGAATGTAATACTTTAATGCACACTGAGTCACAGAATTTGCTGCCGGAATTGTGGGTTGTTTTTTGGGGGGGGGGTTTTAGGAAAAGGAGGAGAGCTTTAACTGGGAGAAGCATCCTTTGATCATGAGAGGCGGGAGGAGGAGGTGGGAGGAGGAGGAGGGAGGAGGAGGAGGAGGGAGGAGGGGGTGAGAGGAGGTGGGAGGAGTAGGAGGAGGGAGGAGGAGGTGTGAGGCGTAGGTGGGAGGAGGAGGAGGGAGGAGGAGGAGGTGGGAGGCGTAGGTGGGAGGAGGAGGAGGGAGGAGGAGGCGAGAGGAGGAGGAGGAGGTGGGAGGAGGAGGGAGGAGTAGGTGGGAGGCGGAAGTGGGAGGAGGAGTAGTAGGTGGGAGAAGGAGGAGGAGGGAGGAGTAGGTGGGAGGAGGAGGGAGGAGTAGGTGGGAGGAGGAGGGAGGAGGAGGGAGGAGGAGGTGGGAGGCGTAGGTGGGAGGCGTAGGTGGGAGGAGAGGGAGGGAGGAGGAGGGGAGAGGAGGAGGAGGTGGGAGGAGGAGGAGGGAGGAGTAGGTGGGAGGCGGAAGTGGGAGGAGGAGGAGGGAGGAGGGGGTGAGAGGAGGTGGGAGGAGGAGGAGGAAGGAGGAGGAGGTGGGAGGCGTAGGTGGGAGGAGGAGGAGGGAGAAGGAGGCGAGAGGAGGAGGAGGAGGAGGTGGGAGGAGGAGGAGGAGGGAGGAGGTGGGAGGCGTAGGTGGGAGGAGGAGGAGGGAGGAGGAGGCGAGAGGAGGAGGAGGAGGTGGGAGGAGGGAGAGGGAGGAGTAGGTGGGAGGCGGAAGTGGGAGGAGGAGTAGTAGGTGGGAGAAGGAGGAGGAGGGAGGAGTAGGTGGGAGGAGGAGGAGGAGGAGGAGGAGGTGGGAGGTGGAAGTGGGAGGAGGAGTAGTAGGTGGGAGGAGGAGGAGGAGGGAGGAGTAGGTGGGAGGAGGAAGTGGGAGGAGGAGGAGGGAGGAGGAGGTGGGAGGAGGAGAAGGGAGGAGGAGGGAAGAGATGGGAGGAGGTGGAGGGAGGAGGAGGAGAAGGGAGGAGAGGGTGGGAGGAGGTGGTGGGAGGAGGAGGAGGTAGGAGGAGGAGGTGGGAGGAGGATGAGGAGGAGGGAGGGGTGGAGAGGAATAAGGAAGCGATTCCCAAACCTTCCATAACAAAGCCATCACCTACAGAGAGATGAAGCTGGAGAAGAGTCCCCTAAGCAAGCTGGTCCTGTGGCTCTGTTCACAAACACAAACAGACCCCACAGAGCCCCAGGACAACAACACAATTAGACCCAACCAAATCATAAGAAAACAAAAAGATAATTAATTGACACATTGGAAAGAATTAACCAAAAAACAGAGCAAACTAGAATGCTATTTGGCCCTAAACAGAGGGTACACAGTGGCAGAATACCTGACCACTGTGACTGACCCAAACTTAAGGAAAGCTTTGACTATGTACAGACTCAGTGAGCATAGCCTTGCTATTGAGAAAGACCGTCGTAGGCAGACCTGGCTCTCAAGAGAAGACAGGCTATGTGCACACTGCCCACAAAATGAGGTGGAAACTGAGCTGTACTTCCTAACCTCCTAACAAATGTTTGACCATATTAGAGACACATATTTCCCTCAGATCACACAGACCCACAAAGAATTCGAAAACAAATCCAATTTTGATAAACTCCCATATCTATTGGGTGAAATACCATAGCGTGCCATCCAAGCAGTAATATTTGTGACCTGTTGCCACAAGAAAAGGGCAACCAGTGAAGAACAAACACCATTGTAAATACAACCCATATTTATGCTTATTTATTTTCCCTTTTGTACTTTAATTAATTATTTGCACATCGTTTCAACACTGTATATAGACATAATATAACATCTGAAATGTCTTTATTCTTTTTAACTTTTGTGAATGTAATGTTTAATGTACATTTTTTATTGTTTATTATGTATTTCTCTTGCCTTAGCAATGTAAACATATGTTTCCCATGCCAATAAAGACCCTGAATTCAATTGAATTTATAAGGAGGTTGGAGACAAGGAGGGGAGGATAAGGTGGTGGGGGGGTGGAGTGGATAAGGAAGGAGGGGGGATGCGGGGTCTCCCTATCAATTTCAATTATAACTCAATCTCCACCCTTTCTCTCTATCATGTCTTTACTTCCCCTTCCCCCTCCACCTCTCCCCTTCCTCCCACACCTCTCCCCTTCCTCCTCCACCTCTCCCCTTCCTCCTACACCTCTCCCCTTCCTCCTCCACCTCTCCCCTTCCTCCTACAACCTGTCCCTCTCCACTTCCTCCTCCACCTCTCCCCTTCCTCCCACACCTCTCCCCTTCCTCCCACACCTCTCCCCTTCCTCCTCCACCTCTCCCCTTCCTCCTACAACTCTCCCCTTCCTCCCACAACTCTCCAACTCTCCCCTTCCTCCTCAACCTCTCCCCCTCCCTCCTCCTCCCCTTCCTCCCCCACCTCTACCCTTCCTCCTCCACTTCCCCTTCTTCCCACACTTCTCTCCATCCTCCTACACCTCTCTCCTTCCACATTCACCTCTCTCCTTCCTCCTCCTCCTCTCCCCCACCTCTCCCCTTCCTCCCTGCACCTCTCCCCTTCCTCCCACACCTCTCCTTTTCCTCCTCCACTCCCGTCCTCCTACACCTCTCCCATTTCTCCTCCACATCTCTCCTGCCTCCTCCACCTCTCTCCTTCCTCCTCCTCCTCTCCCCTTCCTCCCACACCTCTCCCTTTCTCCTCCTCTCCCCTTCCTTCCAACACTTCTCTCCTTCCTTCTCCACCTCTCTCCTTCCTCCTCCTCCTCTCCCCTTCCTTCCAACACTTCTCTCCTTCCTCCTCCACCTCTCCCCTTCCTCTTCCACCTCTCCACATTCTCTTCCACCTCTCCCTTTCCTCCTCCTCCTCCTCTCCCCTTACTCCCACACCACTCCCCTTCCTCCTCCACCTCTCCCCTTCCTCCCACAACTCTCCAACTCTCCCCTTCCTCCTCCACCTATCTCCTTCCTCCTCAGCCGCTCCCCTCCCTCCTCCACTCCCCTTCTTCCCACACTTCTCTCCTTCCTCCTACACCTCTGTCCTTCCACCTTCACCTCTCTCCTTCCTCCTCCTCCTCCTCTCCCCCCACCTCCTCCACCTCTCCCCTTCCTCCTGCACATCTCCCCTTCCTCCCACACCTCTCCTTTTCCTCCTCCACTTCCCGTCCTCCTACACCCTCTCCCATTTCTCCTCCACCTCTTTCCTTCCTCCTCCGCCTCTCTCCTTCCTCCTCCTCCTCTCCCCCTTCCTCCCACACCTCTCCCTTTCTCCTCCTCTCCCCTTCCTTCCACACTTCACTCCTTCTTCCAACACCTCTCTCCTTCCTTCTCCACCTCTCTCCTTCCTCCCTCCTCCTCTCCACTTCCTCACACACTTCTCTCCTTCCTCCTCCACCTCTCCCCTTCCTCTTCCACCTCTCCACATCCTCTGCCACCTCTCCCTTTCCTCCTCCTCCTCTCTCCTTCCTCCCACACGTGTCTCCTTCCTCCTCCACCTCTCTCCTTCCTCCTCCACCTCTCCCCTTCCTCCCACACTTCTCTCCTTTCTCCTACAACTCTCTCCTTCCTCCTCCACCTCTCCCCTTCCTCCTCCTCCTCTCCCCTTCCTCCTCTCCCCTTCCTCCTCCACCTCTCCCCTTCCTCCTCCACCTTTCCCCTTCCTCCTTCACTTCTGCCTTTCCTCTTCCTCCTCTCCCCTCCCTCCCACACTTCTCTCCATCCTCCTACACCTCTCTCCTTCCTCCTCCACCTCTCTACTTCCCCCTTATCCTTTCCCTCCTCCTCCCACACCCTCTCTCCCCTTCCTCTTCCACCTCTCCACATCCTCTTCCACCTCTCCCTTTCCTCCTCCTCCTCTCCCCTTACTCCCACAAGTGTCCCCTTCCTCCTCCACCTCTCCCCATCCTCTTCCACCTCTCCCTTTCCTCCTCCTCCTCTCTCCTTCCTCCCACACGTGTCCCCTTCCTCCTCCACCTCTCTCCATCCTCCTCCACCTCTCTCCTTCCTCCCACACTTCTCTCCTTTCTCCTACAACTCTCTCCTTCCTCCTCCTCCTCTCCCCGTCCTCCTCTCCCCTTCCTCCTCCACCTCTCCCCTTCCTCCTCCACCTCTCCCCTTCCCCCTCCACCTTTCCCCTTCCTCCTTCACTTCTCCCTTTCCTCCTCCTCCTCCCCCTTCCTCCCACACTTCTCTCCCTCCTCCTCCACCTCTCCCTTCCTCCAACATCTCTCCACTTCCTCCTCCACCTCTCCACTTCCTCCACCCTCTCCCCTTCCTCCTCCACCTCTCCCCCTTCCTCCACCTCTCCCCTTCCTCCTCCACCTCTCCCCTTCCACCTCTCCATTTCCTCCTCCTCCTCTCTCCTTCCTTCTGCACTTCTCTCCCTCCTCCACCACCTCTCTCCTTCCTCCTCCTCCACTCCCCCGCCTCCTCCACCTCTGCCCTTCCTCCTCCACCTTTCCCTTTCCTTCTCCTTCTCTCCCCTTTCCAACACTCCTCTCCTTCCTTCTCCACCTCTCTCCTTCCTCCTCCTCCTCTCCACTTCCTCACACACTTCTCTCCTTCCTCCTCCACCTCTCCCCTTCCTCTTCCGCCTCTCCACATCCTCTGCCACCTCTCCCTTTCCTCCTCCTCCTCTCTCCTTCCTCCCACACGTGTCTCCTTCCTCCTCCACCTCTCTCCTTCCTCCTCCACCTCTCCCCTTCCTCCAACACTTCTCTCCTCCTTTCTCCTACAACTCTCTCCTTCCTCCTCCACCTCTCCCCTTCCTCCTCCTCCTCTCCCCTTCCTCCTCTCCCCTTCCTCCTCCACCTCTCCCCCTTCCTCCTCCACCTTTCCCCTTCCTCCTTCACTTCTGCCTTTCCTCTTCCTCCTCTCCCCTCCCTCCCACACTTCTCTCCATCCTCCTACACCTCTCTCCTTCCTCCTCCACCTCTCTACTTCCCCCTTATCCTTTCCCTCCTCCTCCCACACCTCTCTCCCCTTCCTCTTCCACCTCTCCACATCCTCTTCCACCTCTCCCTTTCCTCCTCCTCCTCTCCCCTTACTCCCACAAGTGTCCCCTTCCTCCTCCACCTCTCCCCATCCTCTTCCACCTCTCCCTTTCCTCCTCCTCCTCTCTCCTTCCTCCCACACGTGTCCCCTTCCTCCTCCACCTCTCTCCATCCTCCTCCACCTCTCTCCTTCCTCCCACACTTCTCTCCTTTCTCCTACAACTCTCTCCTCCTCCTCCTCCTCTCCCATCCTCCTCTCCCTTCCTCCTCCACCTCTCCCCTTCCCCCTCCACCTTTCCCCTTCCCCCTCCACCTTTCCCTTCCTCCTTCTTCTCCTTTCCTCCTCCTCCTCCTCCTCTCCCTTCCTCCAACACTTCTCTCCCTCCTCCTCCACCTCTCCCCTTCCTCCAACATCTCTCCACTTCCTCCTCCACCTCTCCACTTCCTCCACCTCTCCCCTTCCTCCTCCACCTCTCCCCTTCCTCCACCTCTCCCCTTCCTCCTCCACCTCTCCCCTTCCACCTCTCCATTTCCTCCTCCTCCTCTCTCCTTCCTTCTGCACTTCTCTCCCTCCTCCACCACCTCTCTCCTTCCTCCTCCTCCACTCCCCCGCCTCCTCCACCTCTGCCCTTCCTCCTCCACCTTTCCCTTTCCTTCTCCTTCTCTCCCTTTCCACCCACACTTCTCCCCTTCCTCCTACACCTCTCTCCTTCCTCCTCTACCTCTCTCAATCCTCCTCCTCCTCTCCCCTTCCTCCCGCACTTCTCTACTTCCTCCTCCATCTCTCCCCTTCCACCTACACCTCTCCCCTTCCTCCCACACCTCTCCTTTTCCTCCTCCACTCCCGTCCTCCTACACCTCTCCCATTTCTCCTCCACATCTCTCCTGCCTCCTCCACCTCTCTCCTTCCTCCTCCTCCTCTCCCCTTCCTCCCACACCTCTCCCTTTCTCCTCCTCTCCCCTTCCTTCCAACACTTCTCTCCTTCCTTCTCCACCTCTCTCCTTCCTCCCTCCTCCTCTCCCCTTCCTTCCAACACTTCTCTCCTTCCTCCTCCACCTCTCCCCTTCCTCTTCCACCTCTCCACATCCTCTTCCACCTCTCCCTTTCCCTCCTCCTCCTCCTCTCCCCTTACTCCCACACCACTCCCCTTCCTCCTCCACCTCTCCCCTTCCTCCCACAACTCTCCAACTCTCCCCTTCCTCCTCCACCTCTCTCTCTTTCCTCCTCAGCCGCTCCCCTCCCTCCTCCACTCCCCTTCTTCCCACACTTCTCTCCTTCCTCCTACACCTCTGTCCTTCCACCTTCACCTCTCTCCTTCCTCCTCCTCCTCCTCTCCCCCACCTCCTCCACCTCTCCCCTTCCTCCTGCACATCTCCCCTTCCTCCCACACCTCTCCTTTTCCTCCTCCACTTCCCGTCCTCCTACACCTCTCCCATTTCTCCTACACCTCTTTCCTTCCTCCTCCGCCTCTCTCCTTCCTCCTCCTCCTCTCCCCTTCCTCCCACACCTCTCCCTTTCTCCTCCTCTCCCCTTCCTTCCACACTTCACTCCTTCTTCCAACACCTCTCTCCTTCCTTCTCCACCTCTCTCCTTCCTCCTCCTCCTCTCCACTTCCTCACACACTTCTCTCCTTCCTCCTCCACCTCTCCCCTTCCTCTTCCACCTCTCCACATCCTCTTCCACCTCTCCCTTTCCTCCTCCTCCTCTCTCCTTCCTCCCACACGTGTCTCCTTCCTCCTCCACCTCTCTCCTTCCTCCTCCACCTCTCCCCTTCCTCCCACACTTCTCTCCTTTCTCCTACAACTCTCTCCTTCCTCCTCCACCTCTCCCCTTCCTCCTCCTCCTCTCCCCTTCCTCCTCTCCCCTTCCTCCTCCACCTCTCCCCTTCCTCCTCCACCTTTCCCCTTCCTCCTTCACTTCTGCCTTTCCTCTTCCTCCTCTCCCCTCCCTCCCACACTTCTCTCCATCCTCCTACACCTCTCTCCTTCCTCCTCCACCTCTCTACTTCCCCCTTATCCTTTCCCTCCTCCTCCCACACCTCTCTCCTTCCTCCTCCACCTCTCCTCTTCCTCTTCCACCTCTCCACATCCTCTTCCACCTCTCCCTTTCCTCCTCCTCCTCTCCCCTTACTCCCACAAGTGTCCCCTTCCTCCTCCACCTCTCCCCATCCTCTTCCACCTCTCCCTTTCCTCCTCCTCCTCTCTCCTTCCTCCCACACGTGTCCCCTTCCTCCTCCACCTCTCTCCATCCTCCTCCACCTCTCTCCTTCCTCCCACACTTCTCTCCTTTCTCCTACAACTCTCTCCTTCCTCCTCCACCTCTCCCCTTCCTCCTCCTCCTCTCCCCGTCCTCCTCTCCCCTTCCTCCTCCACCTCTCCGCTTCCTCCTCCACCTCTCCCCTTCCCCCTCCACCTTTCCCCTTCCTCCTCCACCTCTCCCCTTCCCCCTCCACCTTTCCCCTTCCTCCTTCACTTCTCCCTTTCCTCTTCCTCCTCTCCCCTCTCTCCCACACTTCTCTCCATCCTCCTACACCTCTCTCCTTCCTCCTCCACCTCTCTACTTCCCCCTTATCCTTTCCCTCCTCCTCCCACACCTCTCTCCTTCCTCCTCCACCTCTCTTCCTCCTCCTCCTCTCCCCTTCCTCCTCCACCTTTCCCCGTCCTCTCACACCTCTTGCTTTCCTCCTCCTGCTCTCCCCTTCCTCTTCCACATCTCCAATTCTACCTCCAACTCTCCCCTTCCTCCCACACCTCTCCCCTTCCTCCTCCACCTCTCCCCTTCCTCCTCCACCTCTCCCCTTCCTCCTCCACCTCTCCCCTTCCTCTTCCATCTCTCCCTTTCCTCTTCCATCTCTCCCTTTCCTCCTCCTCCTCCTCTCCCCTTCCTCCCACACTTCTCTCCCTCCTCCTCCACCTCTCCCCTTCCTCCAACATCTCTCCACTTCCTCATCCACCTCTCCACTTCCTCCACCTCTCCCCTTCTTCCTCCACCTCTCCCCTTCCTCCACCTCTCCCCTTCCTCCTCCACCTCTCCCCTTCCACCTCTCCATTTCCTCCTCCTCCTCTCTCCTTCCTTCTGCACTTCTCTCCCTCCTCCACCACCTCTCTCCTTCCTCCTCCTCCACTCCCCCCGCCTCCTCTACCTCTGCCCTTCCTCCTCCACCTTTCCCTTTCCTCCTCCTCCTCTCCCTTTCCACCCACACTTCTCCCCTTCCTCCTACACCTCTCTCCTTCCTCCTCTACCTCTCTCAATCCTCCTCCTCCTCTCCCCTTCCTCCCGCACTTCTCTACTTCCTCCTCCATCTCTCCCCTTCCACCTACACCTCTCCCCTTCATCCTACACCTCTCCCCCTCCTCCATCTCTCCTCTCCCTCCTCCTCCACCTCTCCCCTTCCTCCCAGAACTCTGCCCTTTCTCCCACACCTCTCCCCTTCCTCCTCCACCTCTCCCCTTCCTCCTCCACCTCTCCCCTTCCTCCTCCACCTCTCCCCTTCCTCCTACACCTCTCCCCTTCCTCCTCCTCACCTTGCTCTTCCTCCCTTTCCTCCTCCATTGTGGTGGAGTTTAACTGAAGCCCCAAAGACAGTTTATCTACCATGAAATTATGCCACTGAGTTAACCCGTTATAGAGTTTACAGCCAGACTTACTGCCAGAGGGAGCGAGGGAGGGAGAGAGAGAGAGAGAGAGCAAGAGAGAGAGAGAGAGAGGGAGAGCGAGAGAAAGATAGATAGAGGGAGAGAGACTGAGAACGAGAGAGAGTGAGTGTGTGTATGTGTGTTTGTGACAGAGGGGCTTACCCTCAATTCCCAGAATGCCTTTCTGTTTGTTCTCCTCAGAAAGCTCAAACTTATCAATGACATCCAGACAGTATTCTGTAGTCACATTCATCATCTGAGGAGAGAGACACACACTGTCAGAACACACACTGACACACACTGTCAAAACACACACCCACACAGACACACACTGTCAAAACACACACTGTCAGAACACACACTGTCACACCCACACAGACACGCACTGTCAAAACACACACTGTCACACCCACACAGACACACACTGTCAAAACACACACTGTCACACCCACACAGACACACACTGTCAAAACACACACCCACACAGACACACACTGTCAAAACACACACTGTCACACCCACACAGACACACACTGTCAAAACACACACCCACACAGACACACACTGTCAAAACACACACTGTCACACCCACACAGACACACACTGTCAAAACACACACGGTCACACCCACACAGACACACACTGTCAAAACACACACTGTCACACCCACACAGACACACACTGTCAAAACACACACTGTCACACCCACACAGACACACACTGTCAAAACACACACTGTCACACCCACACAGACACACACTGTCAAAACACACACCCACACAGACACACACTGTCAAAACACACACTGTCACACCCACAGACACACACTGTCAAAACACACACTGTCACACCCACACAGACACACACTGTCAAAACACACACTGTCACACCCACACAGACACACACTGTCAAAACACACACTGTCACACCCACACAGACACACACTGTCAAAACACACACTGTCACACCCACACAGACACACACTGTCAAAACACACACTGTCACACCCACACAGACACACACTGTCAAAACACACACTGTCACACCCACACAGACACACACTGTCAAAACACACACTGTCACACCCACACAGACACACACTGTCAAAACACACACTGTCACACCCACACAGACACTGAATAAAGAGAGAAGGAGACATAGTGAGGAAGGAAAGATTGAAGAGACACACTATCACAACAAACACAAACACACACACAGCGTTTCACTACACTCACACTGACATCTGCTAACCATGAGTACCAATAACATTTGATTTGATTTGACACACACACACACACACACACACAAATACACGCACACAAGACACACAGACACACACACACACAAATACACACACACACACACAGACACACAGATTTTTTTATGAGAGCGACACTATCAGAGAAACCAAGCCACAATCTGCCAATCAAAATAGATTCTTGATAGACCTCTGTCAAAATACTCACATAAAAATGACCCCCCCCCCCCCCCCCCCCCCCAAACCCCTGGCCCCTGAGTAGCACACTGAGAGCACACTAGTTTACAGAGAGAGAGGGGGGAGGGAGAGGTGGGAGGGGAGCTATAGAGAGAGAGAGAGAGAGAGAGAGAGAAAGAGAGAGAGAGGGGGGAGAGAGAGTTGGGAGGGGAGCTATAGAGAGAGAGAAAGAGAGAGAGAGAGAGAGAGGGGAGCTATAGAGTGAGAGAGAGAGGGGGGAGCTATAGAGTGAGAGAGAGAGAGAGAGAGAGAGAGAGAGGGGGAGAGAGAGAGAGAGAGAGAGAGAGAGAGAGGAGGAGAGAGAGAGGTATGAGGTAGAGACAACCCAAGTGACAGTAAAACAATGACAGGAAGTGACAGTAAAACAATGACAGGAAGTGACAGTAAAACAATGACAGGAAGTGACGGTAAAACAATGATAGGAAGTGACAGTAAAACAATGATAGGAAGTGTCAGTATAACAATAATAGGACGTGACAGTAAAACAATGACAGGAAGTGACAATAAAACAATAATAGGAAGTGACAGTAAAAAATGATAGGAAGAGACAGTAAAATAATGACAGGAAGTGACAGTAAAACAATGACAGGAAGTGACAGTAAAACAAGGATAGGAAGTGACAGTAAAACAATGTACTATACTCAGGGGTGAAAGTAAATGTAATTTCTTCCTGATATGGAACCTCCATTTTATTGGCCTAATCATAGAATTTAATATTCATTCAATAGGATCTCTGTGGGTCTCGTCGTAAAGATGTGGAATTTAACTTAAAATGTAGGACCTTTTATTGTGGCATAAACACAACCAATCATGATGTGCTCATCTGATTGTCATACAATCATTTCAAATGTCTCCTTTATTAGGCTACCGAGCACGTTCATCAACTCGTAACATATCTCCAGCCTCCAAACAGTGGTGAATAGAAAGAGACATCTGTTAAACAAAACACCAAAAAAGTGTAATAACATTTGGCGAATGTCATTAGGCCACAATTTATGCATCCGCTGCTGTCCGCACACGTCTCAGTGTCGGCTGCTCATCAATGCCTTGGCAAAATGTCAGTGTTCTCGTCAAACCACATTACATTTTGGAGCACAGATTACACCACCCATTTTCAAGTCCATTCGGCTCATTTGTCTCTGACGTGGTAATGATAAAGTTGTATAATAGCCTACAGTTTTCTAGACATTTTGTTTTTATTATTGTGATAGACTCATGTTTTACTGATACCCCCACTATCTCCCGCCGTACCGTACCAGACCGTACCGGACCATACCGCCTGACCTTCACCACCGACTATACTATAGGTGACTAAAACTACATTATCTAGTGTTGTCTGTCTGTAAACCCTGACCTTCAACACCGACTATACTATAGGTGACTAAAACGACATTATCTAGCGTTGTCTGTCTGTAAACCCTGACCTTCAACACCGACTATACTATAGGTGACTAAAACTACATTATCTAGTGTTGTCTGTCTGTAAACCCTGACCTTCTGTTCGTTGCGCAGGAAGTTGGCCAGCTCGTCAGCCGTCAGGTGGTCCTTCCTGTCGCTGTATCCCATGAGCAGCAGATACAGGTCCCGCCGCAGTGACATCATCTTATAGAACACGCTGAACTCTTCAAACGTCAACGTGCCCTGTTGGTCGTCTGAGTCCGCTTCCTGTGGGAAAGGGAAATTACATCACCATTAGTAAGAGGCTGCATTGGTCAGGTGATTCAACTCCAATTCGACCCTCTCTTCCAAATTGTTTAAACTTATTTTGTCTGTAAACATCTGGTATATTCACACTCAGCCATGGTGCCTCTACATGGAAGCAAACAACTACAAGGACATTGTCATGTGGGGACAGAAAAGTCAACTGTGTTCTGACATTGTCCTTGTTCGGTTCATACAACAATTCACTCCTGGCGGTGCCCTAAAAATATTGGACTATAAACCAACTGCACTATCTGACCGTCATGCTCAGAACTCGCCTGTCATTTGAATCACATGTCCCAAACGGCACCCTATTCCCTATATAGTGCACAACTTTAGACCAGAGCCCAATGGCACCCTATTCCCTATATATAGTGCACTACTTTAGACCAAAGCCCTATGATACCCTATTCCCTATATAGTGCACTACTTTTGGTCAGAGCCCTAAGGGTAGTGGTGCCCTATATAGTACACTACTATGGGCCCAATACAAATCCATGAGAGAAAACATTAACTAAAGCTTTGGACCTTGGTTTAAAGGTGGGATTTGCTTCCAGGTAGCAGCAGAAGTACTAAGAACTACTGTCACTATCTGTCGAGAGAAGACAGAAGACTGATGCTTTCTAAGTCCAACCCTTAAACCTTACCTTAGCCCTATCCTGGATGTAAGTAAACAAATCAAATCAAATCAAATTTATTTATATAGCCCTTCTTACATCAGCTGATATCTCAAAGTGCTATACAGAAACCCAGCCTAAAACCCCAAACAGCAAGCAATGCAGGTGTAGAAGCAGTAGAAACCCAGCCTAAAACCCCAAACAGCTTATAAACTGCACATCAATTGCCAGGTAACGTTGAGCATCCCTCTTTTGTCTTCTCAGGTACAGTATTTGGTCCCTGACCTGTGACTGACCTGGAACATGTGTTTGACCTTCCTGCGGGGAAGGTTGACGTTCATCTTGTGTAGGAGCTGGTAGATCTCCTCCATGTTCAGCAGACCATCCCCGTTCTTATCAGCCTCCTCAAATGTCTGCTTCATCCACCTGCACACACACAAGTTAAGGACACAGCCATGGGATGGTGTGTGTGTGTGTGTGTGTGTGTGTGTGTGTGTGTGTTGTGTGTGTGTGTGTGTGTGTGTGTGTGGGGAGGGTGGGAGGGTAGAGTAGTCAGCAGGATGTCTAGCTAGTTTAGAAACATCAGCAGCATCACCAGAGCTTGGCTAGTCAATGCACTTTAGCACAGTTTCTAAACCCAGAGGTGCAACATCACCAGAGCTTGGCTAGCCAATGCACTGCAGCACAGTTTCTAAACCCAGAGGTGCAACATCACCAGAGCTTGGCTAGTCAATGCACTGCAGCACAGTTTCTAAACCCAGAGGTGCAACATCACCAGAGCTTGGCTAGTCAATGCACTGCAGCACAGTTTCTAAACCCAGAGGTGCAACATCACCAGAGCTTGGCTAGTCAATGCACTGCAGCACAGTTTCTAAACCCAGAGGTGCAACATCACCAGAGCTTGGCTAGTCAATGCACTGCAGCACAGTTTCTAAACCCAGAGGTGCAACATCACCAGAGCTTGGCTAGTCAATGCACTTTAGCACAGTTTCTAAACCCAGAGGTGCAACATCACCAGAGCTTGGCTAGCCAATGCACTGCAGCACAGTTTCTAAACCCAGAGGTGCAACATCACCAGAGCTTGGCTAGTCAATGCACTGCAGCACAGTTTCTAAACCCAGAGGTGCAACATCACCAGAGCTTGGCTAGTCAATGCACTGCAGCACAGTTTCTAAACCCAGAGGTGCAACATCACCAGAGCTTGGCTAGTCAATGCACTTTAGCACAGTTTCTAAACCCAGAGGTGCAACATCCCCAGAGCTTGGCTAGCCAATGCACTGCAGCACAGTTTCTAAACCCAGAGGTGCAACATCACCAGAGCTTGGCTAGTCAATGCACTGCAGCACAGTTTCTAAACCCAGAGGTGCAACATCACCAGAGCTTGGCTAGCCAATGCACTGCAGCACAGTTTCTAAACCCAGAGGTGCAACATCACCAGAGCTTGGCTAGTCAATGCACTTTAGCACAGTTTCTAAACCCAGAGGTGCAACATCCCCAGAGCTTGGCTAGCCAATGCACTGCAGCACAGAGTTTCAAACCCAGAGGTGCAACATCACCAGAGCTTGGCTAGCCAATGCACTGCAGCACAGAGTTTCTAAACCCAGAGGTGCAACATCACCAGAGCTTGGCTAGCCAATGCACTGCAGCACAGAGTTTCTAAACCCAGAGGTGCAACATCACCAGAGCTTGGCTAGCCAATGCACTGCAGCACAGAGTTTCTAAACCCAGAGGTGCAACATCACCAGAGCTTGGCTAGCCAATGCACTGCAGCACAGAGTTTCTAAACCCAGAGGTGCAACATCAAAAAGACTTCCGGGAACACTTGTGAAGCAGACCAAGTTGGGGTTTCGGGTCTGACAAGCCAATGAGAGAAGTCAGCTTCTTCCTTCGTTGTCAATTTTCTCAAAATCTAAAGGAACAATCTAGATTTCAGTAGTTACATATTATTACTCCAACCTCATGAAAGTGACAAACTCACACGTTTTTAATTTTCAGGAAAAAACTACTTTATATCGAAGGAGTGCCTTGGATTTGACGGTCTGCACATGCTCAGTTCGACGTGAGAAGACCGTTAGACCTGATGACGTGTTTCTGCACGTGAGCTTAGCTAGCCAACACCACCATGACATCGCCACCATGACATCGCCTTCAAGTGCGATCAGGGATTTCTATTGGATAAGCCCGTTTAAACCTATCTTCATACTGGAGTCTAAAGTCTAAACTTGCATTACAGTTAATTTTAGAAGCACTTTCTAATGTGTATTCAAGCTGAGAGGCTTTTCAACAACAAAAACAACACCATGTTTTGTCAGTTGTCAAATCCAGTCAGAACAGAACAGCGCCCGAAGGCAAACACACACACAGAAACACACACTGCATGCAGCAGGCAGAGGGAGACATGAAAAGAGGGAGAGTACTTTCCTTTGGGAGGAATGAAAACAAAGCAGAGGAGAGGAGAGGAGAGAAGAAGAAGAGCATAAAAGTGGGTTATCCAGTTAACTGATTAAACAAGACTGGTTAGGGGTACGGATGCAAACACACCCACAGTTATGCTCTTCTTACAAGGTACAAGGAGGACATAGGTGTGTGTGTGTGTGTGTGTGTGGGTGTGTGTGTGTGTGTGTGTGTGTGTGTGTGTGTGTGTGTGTGTGTGTGTGTGTGTGTGTGTGTGGGTGTGTGTGTGTGTGTGTGTGTGGGTGTGTGTGGATGAGTGTGTGTTAGTCTTAAAAGGATATTGGTCATGTGTCCGTTGTCGTTTGGCCAGTGAGTCCTCGTCACTGATGCCAGCCATCAGGTATCGTAGTCCTGTCACCCAGGTACGAGCCTCTTCAGGGTTAGAGGTAACCAGGTCTAGGGACTCCATGTGGTTGCCATGGTAAACGGTGAAACAGCAGGCCGGGTCGAAACTGCCCTCCGCATGGCGGTGGAAGATGTCTGACTGACGGCCCTCCGTCACCTTGTACAGCGAATCAATGGTGACTGAAAGGGAAAGACGGTGGTACAGGAAGAGAGAGAGGACCATTCAGGGTTGGGAGTCAGAATATTGCGTACAGCCACAGCACTGATAGGTTGGGAATTCATTAAGTAGCTCTCCTTTGTGATCAAAATGGATGAAAACAAACAAAAATCTGCTAAGAGACAACAAATTAAGCTTCTGATATCTTCTAGGGCAATGATAGTTTCTCTCTATTAAATATTGAACGAAGGCCACAATAAGGAGAAGTTAGAGATGAACATATAACCAGACAGACACTGCAGCAAATAAATTGGCATACCCTGAAATCATAGCAGTACTACTGTAGTCAACAACATGGCTGAAATCACACTGGCTCTCAAGATCTTTCTCAGATTATTACCAATCCCACAAGGCGTGACTCCAAACACCCAAAAAAGGCTACTCTAATCAATGTTATCCTCACAAATAATCCTGATAGGTAATAGTCTGGTATTTTCTGTAATGACCTTAGTGATCACTGTTTTACAGCCTGTGTTCGTAATGGCTGCTCAGTGAAGCGACCTGTCCTGCTTTGTCATAGACGCTTGCTAAAAAACTTTAATGAGCAAGCCTTCCTTCATGACCTGGCCTCTGTAAACTGGTATAGAATCAGCTTGATCCACTCTGTCGAAGAAGCTTGGACCTTCTTTTTTGATATCTTCAATGATATTGTTAACAAACCTGCCCCATAAAGAAAATGAGAATTAAAAACAGGTTCAGCCCCTGGTTCGACTGTGATCTTGCAGAGTTACTCCACCTCGAGAATTGCATTTGGCGAAAGGCTTGGCACACGCATACTCAGGCTGACTGTCTTTCGTTCAGGCAAATGAGAAATAAGTACATTCAGGCTATCCAGAAGGCCAAATTAAGTTACTTTAACCTGTTAGGGCTAGGGGGCAGTATTTGCACGGCTGGATAAAAAAAATGTACCCGATTTAATCTGGTTACTAATCCTACCCAGTAACTAGAATATGCATATACTTATTATATATGGATAGAAAACACTCTAAAGTTTCTAAAACTGTTTGAATGGTGTCTGTGAGTATAACAGAACTCATTTGGCAGGCAAAACCCTGAGACATTTTCTGACAGGAAGTGGATACCTGATGTGTTGTATTACCTTTAAACCTATCCCATTGAAAAACACACAGGGGCTGAGG
This sequence comes from Salmo salar, assembly GCF_965601325.2. Classification (NCBI taxonomy): domain Eukaryota; kingdom Metazoa; phylum Chordata; class Actinopteri; order Salmoniformes; family Salmonidae; genus Salmo; species Salmo salar. The sequence goes on along the minus strand of NC_138299.1, from coordinate 156,268,346 downwards.
AATATTTTGGCACTTCCTATTGCTTCCACTAGATGTCACCAGCCTTTACAAAGTGTTTTGAGTCTTCTGGAGGGAGATCTGACCGAACAAGAGCCATGGAACGATGATGGCCCATTAGACACCTGGCGCGCGAGTTCATGTTGGGTACCCTCGTTCCAATACGTTATAAAAGAGTATGCAACAAGAGTTGTGTGTAATGTTTTGTCAATTCAAAGACAGGGTCACCAAAACGATAAAACCAGCTAAAATGATGCACTAACCTTTTACAATCTCCATCAGATGACACTCCTAGGACATTATGTTAGACAATGCATGCATTTTTAGTTCTATCAAGTTCATATTTATATCCAAAAACAGCGTTTTACTATGGCATTGATGTTGAGGAAATCGTTTCCCTCCAATAACCGGCAGTCAAGTCAGCGTCACAAATTAAATAATTAAAATTAGAAAACATTGGTAAAATATTATATTGTCATTTAAAGAATTATAGATTTACATCTCTTGAACGCAATCAACTTGCCAGATTTAAAAATAACCTTACTGGGAAATCACACTTTGCAATAATCTGAGCACTGCGCCCAGAAAAATACGAGTTGCGATACAGACTAGACGTCATGTTGGGGAGATCTAAAATCGAAAATACTATGTAAATAATCCATTACCTTTGATTCTCTTCATCAGATGTCACTTCCAGGTATCACAGGTCCATAACGAATGTAGTTTTGTTCAAAAAAGCTCATCATTTATGTCCAAAAATCTCCGTCTTGTTAGCACATGATCTAAGCCAGCCGGACTTCTCGTCATGAACGAGGGGAAAAAATATATTTACGTTCGTTCAAACATGTCAAACGTTGTATAGCATAAATCATTAGGGCCTTTTTTAACCAGAACATGAATAATATTCAAGGTGGACGAATGCATACTCTTTTATAACGTATTGGAACGAGGGTACCCAACATGAACTCGCGCGCCAGGTGTCTAATGGGCCATCATCGGTCCATGGCTCTTGTTCGGTCAGATCTCCATCCAGAAGACTCAAAACACTTTGTAAAGGCTGGTGACATCTAGTGGAAGCAATAGGAAGTGCCAAAATATTCCTCAGCCCCTGTGTTTTTCAATGGGATAGGTTTAAAGGTAATACAACACATCAGGTATCCACTTCCTGTCAGAAAATGTCTCAGGGTTTTGCCTGCCAAATGAGTTCTGTTATACTCACAGACACCATTCAAACAGTTTTAGAAAATTTAGGGTGTTTTCTATCCATATGTAATAAGTATATGCATATTCTAGTTACTGGGTAGGAGTGGTAACCAGATTAAATCGGGTATGTTTTTTTATCCAGCCGTGTCAATACTGCCCCCTAGCCCTAACAGGTTAAATGTCCTCAATGATGTCACCATTGTCCTTGACGATAAGCAATATTGTGCTCCTATTTTTATTGACTTGGCCAAAGCTTTTGATATAGTAAACCATTCCATTCTTGTGGGCTGGCTAAGGAGTATTGGTGTCTCAGAGGGGTCTTTGGCCTGGTTTGCTAACAACCTCTCTCAAAGAGTGCAGTGTATAAAGTCAGAACATCTGCTGTCTCAGCCACTGCCTGTCACCAAGGGAGTACCCCAAGGCTCGATCCTAGGCCCCACACTCTTCTCAATTTACATCAACAACATAGCTCAGGCAGTAGGAAGCTCTCTCATCCATTTATATGCAGATGATACAGTCTTATACTCAACTGGCCCCTACCCGGATTTTGTGTTAAACGCTCTACAACAAAGCTTTCTTAGTGTCCAACAAGCTTTCTCTGCCCTTAACCTTGTTCTGAACACTTCCAAAACAAAGGTAACGTGGTTTGGTAAGAAGAATGCCCCTCTTCCCAGGTGTGATTACTACCTCTGAGGGTTTAGAGCTTGAGGTAGTCACCTCATACAAGTACTTGGGAGTATGGCTAGACAGTGCACTGTCCTTCTCTCAGCACATATCAAAGCTGCAAGCTAAAGTTAAATCTAGACTTGGTTTCCTCTATTGTAATCGCTCCTCTTTCAGCGCCCCCAGCTGCCAAACTAACCCTGATTCAGATGACCATCCTACCCATGCTAGATTATGGAGATTATGGTAATTTATACATCGGCAGGTATGGGTGATCTCGAGCGGCTAGATGTTCTTTACCATTCAGCCATCAGATTTGACACCAATGCTCCTTATAGGACACATCACTGTCCTCTATACTCCTCTGTAAACTGGTCATCTCTGTAAACCTGTTGCAAGACCCACTGGTTGTTGCTTATTTATAAAACACTCTTAGGCCTCACTCCCCCCTATCTGAGATATCTACTGCAGCCCTCATCCTCCACATACAACACCCAGTCACATTCTGTTAAAGGTTTCCAAAGCACACACATCCCTCGGTCGCTTGTCTCTTACTGACAGTTGTGACTGCTTTGAGTGGTGTATTGTTGTCTCTACCTTCTTGCCATGTGTGCTGTTGTCTGTGCCCAACAATGTTTGTACCCTGTTTTGTGCTGCTACCATGTTGTGTTTCTGCCATCATGTGTTGCTACCATGTTGTGTTGCTACCATGTCGTTGTCATGTTGTGTTGCTACCATGCTGTGTTGTCATGTGTTGCTGCCTTGCTATGTTGTCGTCTTAGGTCTCTCTTTATGTAGTGTTGTGTTGTCTCTCTTGTTGTGATGTGGGTTCCGTCCTATATTTAAAATTATTATTATTATTCTTTTTATCCCAGCCCCCATCCCCGCAGGAGGCCTTTTGCTTTTTGGTAAATAAAAATGTGTTCTTAATTGACTTGCCTCGTTAAATAAAGGTTAAATAAAAATAAAATAAATAAAAAAGAGAAGACAGGCTATGTGCACACTGCCCACAAAATGAGGTGGAAACTATGACCATACTATTTACCATTGTAAATACAACCAATATTTATGTTTATTTATTTTCCCTTTTGTACATTAACTATTTGCACATAACATGACATTTGAAATGTCTTTATTCTTTTGGAACTTTTGTGAGTGTAATGTTTACTGTAAACATTTATTGTTTATTTCACTTTTGTTTATCATCTATTTCACTTGCTTTGGCAATGTAAACATATGTTTCCCATGCCAATAAAGCCCTTACATTTTATTGAAATTGAATTGAATTGAGAGAAAGAGAGACAAAGACAGAGCGAGAGAGAGGGAGAGAGAGAGAGAGAGAGAGAGAGAGAGAGAGAGGCTGAGAGGGAGAGAGCAAAAATACATTATTTGACATTTCTACAAGGTTAAAAGATTGGATAAAGTTACATAAAGCATTGTTTGTATTGCTTCGATGTTGCCTAAAGGAAGAGCCTCTGTTAAGGGTAGAACTAGGGGTTAAGGTGCGAGATTGCGTGGGTGATGAGATAAAGTGTGTGTACTCACTCTTGGCCCTCTCACTCTTGCGTGAGGGTCTCCATCGGATACAGGAGCGATGTTCGTCCAGGTAGAACAGTCTCACCAGCCCCTTGGAACCAGCTTTCAACTTCACCATCTGGGTCCCCGACTGCATCACACACATACATCGCTCCACTACAGAGAGACAAGGAGACACAGAGGTCAATATTGTACTATCACAAAAAAACATAAGAGCAGAGGCGCTTCCTTTTCTAATGCTAGAAAATACTGATTAACAGCTGATGTGGGCCAGAAACATGATGGGACAAAGATAGGAGTGACAAAACACAAACAGGTCAGAGACATAGAGAAGATGAGAGAGAGCGAGAGAAGAGAGAGGGGAGAGGAGAGAGAGAGAGAGAGAGAGAGAGAGAGAGAGAGAGAGAGAGAGAGAGAACCTACAAGGAAGTGATTCCCAAACCTTCCTTAACAAAGCCATCACCTTCAGAGAGATGAACATGGAGAAGAGTCCCCTAAGCAAGCTGGTCCTGGGGCTCTGTTCACAAACACAAACAGACCCCACAGAGCCCCAGGACAGCACCACAATTAGACCCAACCAAATCCTGAGAAAACAAAAATATTTTACTTCACACATTGGAAAGACGTTACCAAAAAACAGAGCAAACTAGAATGCTATTTGGCCCTAAACAGAGATTACACAGTGGCAGAATACCTGACCACTGTGACTGACCCAAATTTATGGAAAGCTTTGACTATGTACAGACTCAGTGAGCATAGACTTGATATTGAGAAAGGCCGCCGTAGGCAGACCTGGCTCTGAAGAGAAGACAGGCTATGTGCACACTGCCCACAAAATGAGGTGGAAACTGAGCTGTACTTCCTAACCTCCTGCCCAATGTATGACCATATTAGAGACACATATTTCCCTCAGATTACACAGATCCACAAAGAATTTGAAAACAAATCAAATTTTGATAAACTCACATATCTATTGTGTGAAATATATAGACATAATATGACAAGTTCCAATATGATTTTGGAACTTCTGTGAGTGTAATGTTTACTGTTCATTTGTTATTGTTATATTTCACTTGCTTTAACAATGTTGACATATGTTTCCCATGCCAATGAAGCCATTTGAATTTAAATTGAATTGAAATAGAGATGCAACATCATCTGATGCAACATCACTGTCTTCTTCCGCCCACGCACACACAGAAACAAACAGAGTTACAAACAGCCTTAACTCAGCGTGATCTGACATGACTAGAGGCTATAAGATTCAGCTCCATGTCAACTACGAGTATCTAAAATAAGAACCATGTTAACTAGGAGTATCTAAACTAAGGACCATGTCAACTAGGAGTATCTAAACGAAGGACCATGTCAACTAGGAGTATCTAAACTAAGGACCATGTCAACTAGGAGTATCTAAACTAAGGACCATGTCAACTAGGAGTATCTAAACGAAGGACCATGTCAACTAGGAGTATCTAAACTAAGGACCATGTCAACTAGGAGTATCTAAACTAAGGACCATGTCAACTAGGAGTATCTAAACTAAGGACCATGTCAACTAGGAGTATCTAAACTAAGGACCATGTCAACTAGGAGTATCTAAACTAAGAACTATGTCAACTAGGAGTATCTAAACTAAGGACCATGTCAACTAGGAGTATCTAAACTAAGGACCATGTCAACTAGGAGTATGTAAACTAAGGACCATGTCAACTAGGAGTATCTAAACGAAGGACCATGTCAACTAGGAGTATCTAAACTAAGGACCATGTCAACTAGGAGTATCTAAACTAAGGACCATGTCAACTAGGAGTATCTAAACTAAGAACTATGTCAACTAGGAGTATCTAAACTAAGGACCATGTCAACTAGGAGTATCTAAACTAAGGACCATGTCAACTAGGAGTATCTAAACTAAGGACCATGTCAACTAGGAGTATCTAAACTAAGGACCATGTCAACTAGGAGTATTTAAACTAAGGACCATGTCAACTAGGAGTATCTAAACTAAGGACCATGTCAACTAGGAGTATCTAAACTAAGGACCATGTCAACTAGGAGTATCTAAACTAAGGACCATGTCAACTAGGAGTATCTAAACTAAGGACCATGTCAACTAGGGGTATCTAAACTAAGGACCATGTCAACTAGGAGTATCTAAACTAAGGACCATGTCAACTAGGAGTATCTAAACTAAGGACCATGTCAACTAGGGGTATCTAAACTAAGGACCATGTCAACTAGGAGTTTACCCTTAATGTAATTCTAACCCTAGCACTAATTCTAACCTTAACCCTAAACCTCCTAGAAATAGTATTTGACCTTATGGGGACTAACAAAATGTCCCCAGTTGGTCAAATTTCTGGTCCCCACAAGAATAGTTAACCTGTTATGGCTAGGGGGCAGTATTTTCACGGCTGGATAAAAAACATACCCGATTTAATCTGGTTACCACTCCTACCCAGTAACTAGAATATGCATATACTTATTACATATGGATAGAAAACACCCTAAAGTTTCTAAAACGGTTTGAATGGTGTCTGTGAGTATAACAGAACTCAAATGGCAGGTCAAAACCTGAGAGATTCCTTTACAGGAAGTGGCCTGTCTGACCATTTCTTGAACTTCTTTTCCATCTCTATCTTTTACTAAGGATCTCTGCTCTAACGTGACACTTCCTACGTCGTCCATAGGCGCTCAGAGCCCGGGAAAAAACAGAATGTCGTCATCCCAGCCCCAGGCTGAAACACATTATCGCCTTTCTCAAGTGGCCGATCAAGGGACTCTGGGCTTAGGCGCGTGACCCGACCGCCCCCGCCTTTGTGATTTTTTCCTCTGTTTGCCGAAAAGGAGATGCCCTGTCGGAATATTATCGCTTTTCCCCGAGAAAAATGGCGTAAAAATTGATTTTAAACAGCGGTTGACATGCTTCGAAGTACGGTAATGGAATATTTAGAATTTTTTTGTCACGAATTGCGCCATGCGCGCGACCCTTCTTTACCATTTCGGATAGTGTCTGGAACGCACGAACAAAACGCCGCTATTCGGATATAACGATGGATTATTTTGGACCAAACCAACATTTGTTATTGAAGTAGCAGTCCTGGGAGTGCATTCTGACGAAGACAACAAAAGGTAATGAAACTTTTATAATAGTAAAGCTGATATTGGTGAGTGCTAAACTTGCCGGGTGTCTAAATAGCTAGCCCGTGATGCCTGGGCTATGTACTTAGAATATTGCAAAATGTGCTTTCACCAAAAAGCTATTTTAAAATCGGACATATCAAGTGCATAGAGGAGGTCTGTATCTATAATTCTTAAAATAATTGTTATGCTTTTTGTGAACGTTTATCGTGAGCAATTTAGTAAAATGTTAGCGAATTCCCCGGAAGTTTGCGGGGGGTATGCTAGTTCTGAACGTCACATGCTAATGTAAAAAGCTGGTTTTTGATATAAATATGAACTTGATTGAACAAAACATGCATGTATTGTATAACATAATGTCCTAGGGTTGTCATCTGATGAAGATCATCAAAGGTTAGTGCTGCATTTAGCTGTCTTCTGGGTTTTTGTGACATTATATGCTAGCTTGAAAAATGGGTGTCTGATTATTTCTGGCTTGGTACTCTGCTGACATAATCTAATGTTTTGCTTTCGTTGTAAAGCCTTTTTGAAATCGGACAGTGTGGTTAGATAAAGGAGAGTCTTATCTTTAAAATGCTGTGTAATAGTCATATGTTTGAAAAATTGAAGTTTTTGTATTTTAGAGGAGTTTGTATTTCGCGCCACGCCCATCATTGGATATTGGAGCAGGTGTTCCGCTAGCGGAACGTCTAGATGTAAGAGGTTAAACACGTCCACAAACACACACATAAACACAAACATTATTATTTTCATTTATTTCACCTTTATTTAACCAGGTAGGCTAGTTGAGAACAAGTAATGGTAGATGTGCAGAAGATGAATGTGCAAGTAGAGATACAGGGGTGCAAAGGAGCAAGATAAATAAATAAATAAATAAATACAGTATGGGGATGAGGTAGTTGGATGGGCTATTTACAGATGGGCTATGTACAGGTGCAGCGATCTGTGAGCTGCTCTGACAGCTGGTGCTTAAAGCTAGTGAGCGGGATTGATGTGTCCAGCTTCAGTGATATTTGCAGTTCGTTCCAGTCATTGGCAGCAGAGAACTGGAAGGAAAGGAGGCCAAATGAGGAATTGGCTTTGGGGGTGACCAGTGAGATATACCTGCTGGAGCACGTGCTACGGGTGGGTGCTGCTATGGTGACCACTGAGCTGAGAAAAGGCGGGGCTTTACCTAGCAAAGACTTGTAGATGACCTGGAGCCAGTGGGTTTGGCAACGAGTATGAAGCGAGGGCCAACCAACGAGAGCGTACAGGTCGCAGTGGTGGGTAGTGTATGGGGCTTTGGTGACAAAACGGATGGCACTGTGATAGACTGCATCCAATTTGTAGAGTAGCATGTTGGAGGCTATTTTGTAAATGACATCGCCGCAGTCGAAGATCGGTAGTATGGTCAGTTTTACGAGGGTATGTTTGGCAGCATGAGTGAAGGATGCTTTGCCGCGAAATAGGAAGCCGATTCTAGATTTAATTTTGGATTGGAGATGCTTAATGTGAGTCTGGAAGGAGAGTTTACATTCTAACCAGACACCTAGGTATTTGAAGTTGTCCAAATATTCTAAGTCAGAACCGTCCAGAGTAGTGATGCTGGACGGGCGGGCAGGTGCGGGCAGGTGCGGGCAGCGATCGGTTGAAGAGCATGCAAACATGTGCACACACACCCACATACCAGGGTTTCTGTTAGCCGGTAATAGCCGGCTTTTAAGCCAATAAAAAAAATGTGCGGCCGGTAAATAAAACTGCCGCCGGCCAATTGTCCGGGAGAAGAAAAATTCCATAGCAAAATGTTTTGTTTGGTGGGCCTATGAGCGTGAATCTTTCAGACAGCGTGAATCTTTCAGACAGCGTGAATCTTTCAGACAGCGTGAATCTTTCAGACAGTGTGAAGGCTGGTGCGACAGGTTCTCGTGCTGCTCATTTGTTACTGCTGGAGTGAAACATGCTATCATCATACCTAATCATTGTGTAGCATTTCTAAATGCAATCACATGTTAACCTGTTGGGGCTATGGGGCAGTATTTTCATGGCTGGATAAAAAAACGTACCCGATTTAATCTGGTTACTAATCCTACCCAGTAACTACAATATGCATATACTTATTATATATGGACAGAAAACACCCTAAAGTTTCTAAAACTGTTTGAATGGTGTCTGTGAGTATAACAGAACTCATTTGGCAGGCAAAACCCTGAGACAGATTCTGACAGGAAGTGGATACCTGATGTGTTGAATTACCTTTAAGCCTATGCCATTGAAACACACAGGGGCTTATTAATGTTTTGGCACTTCCTATTGCTTCCACTAGATGTCACCAGCCTTTACAAAGTGTTTTGAGTCTTCTACTGTGAGATCTGACCGAACAAGAGCCTTGGAACGGTGATGGCCAATTAGACTCTGGCGCTCGAGGTCATGTTGGGTACCCTCGTTCCAATACGTTTTAAAAGAGAATGCATTCGTCCACCTTGAATATTATTCATGTTCTGGTTAAAAAAGGCACTAATGATTTATGCTATACAACGTTTGACATGTTTGAACGAACGTAAATATATTTTTTCCCCTCGTTCATGAAGTGAACGAGCTTAGATCATGTGCTAACAACACGGAGCTTTTTGGACATAAATGATGAGCTTTTTTGAACAAAACTACATTCGTTATGGACCTGGGATTCCTGGAAGTGACATCTGATGAAGAGAATCAAAGGTAATGGATTATTTACATAGTATTTTCGATTTTAGATCTCTCCAACATGGCGGTCAGTCTGTATTGCAAAGCGTATTTTTCTGGGCGCAGTGCTCAGATTATTGCAAAGTGTGATTTCCCAGTAAGGTTATTTTTAAATCTGGCAAGTCGATTGCGTTCAAGAGATGTAAATCTATAATTCTTTAAATGACAATATAATATTTTACCAATGTTTTCTAATTTTAATTATTTAATTTGTGGTGCTGACTTGACTGCCGGTTATTGGAGGGAAACGATTTCCTGAACATCAACGCCATAGTAAAACGCTGTTTTTGGATATAAATATGAACTTGATAGAACTAAAAATGCATGCATTGTCTAACATAATGTCCTAGGAATGTCATCTGATGGAGATTGTCAAAGGTTAGTGCATCATTTTAGCTGGTTTTATGGTTTTGTGACGCGTGTCTTTGAATTGACAAAACATTACACACAGCTATTGTCAATGTACTCTCCTAACATAATCTAACTTTATGCTTTCGCCGTAAAACCTTTTTGAAATCGGACAACGTGGTTAGATTAAGGAGATGTTTATCTTTCAAAGGGTGTAAAATAGTTGTATGTTTGAAAAATTTGAATTTTGACATTTATTTGGTTTCAAATTTGCCGCTCTTGAAATGCACCTGCTGTTGATAGGGTGCACCACGGGTGGCACGCTAGCGTCCCACATAGCCCCAAGAGGTTAAAAACAGTTTTGATGGCCACAATTGAAAAGAGCTAGGCCTTGGGTCTCCCAAGTGGCACAGTGGTCTATGTTGACATCTACCAGGTCCGGTCCTATATAGACGAGGCCTAAACCGACAGGAACAATGTCTTCCTTGACACCTAAATCCTGTTGTACACACACAAAGCAGCATGCTCCAGTTGACTAAGCTTGGGTTGAAGGATACAGTAAGGTTGTTCTGCATAAAGTCAGGATTAGGTTTATCTGTTATTATATAGTGTTCAGCTTCAGCCTCCATGTATGCTAAGCGTTAGAGAGGGTATGCTCAACACACACACAATCCCTAATCTGCAGACCACAGACTGGACCAAAGACCACAATCCAATTAGTACCGGTTCTCCTTCTCTCCATCTCTCTCTCCATCTCTCTCTCTATCCCTCTTTCCATCCCTCTCTCCATCCCTCTCTCCATCCCTCTCTCCATCTCTCTCTCCATCTCTCTCTCCATCTCTCTCTCCATCTCTCTCTCCATCCATCTCTCCATCCATCTCTCCATCCCTCTCTCCATCTCTCTCTCCATCCCTCTCTCCATCTCTCTCTCCATCTCTCTCTTCATCCCGCTCTCATCCCTCTCTCCATCCGTCTCTCCATCTCTCTCTCCATCTCTCTCTCATCCCTCTCTCCATCCCTCTCTCCATCCCTCACTCATCCCTCACTCATCCCTCTCTCCATCCCTCACTTATCCCTCTCTCCATCCCTTTCTCTATCCCTCTCTCCATCCCTCTCTCCATCCCTCACTCATCCCTCACTCCATCCCTCAATCCATCTCTCTCCATCTCTCTCTCTATCCCTCTCTCCATCCCTCACTCATCCCTCTCTCCATCCCTTTCTCCATCTCTCTCTCCATCCCTTTCTCCATCTCTCTCTTCATCCCTGTCTCCATCCCTAACTCCATCTCTCTCTTCATCCCTCTCTCCATCCCTCACTCCATCCCTCACTCCATCCCCCTCTCCATACCCCACAACATCACTCACTCCATCCCTCACCTCATCTCCATTTTAAGAGGGATGTAGTGAGGGATGTAGTGAGGGATGGAAAGAGGGATAGAGAGAGAGATGGAGAGAGATGGAGTGAGGGATGGAGTGAGGGATGGAGTGAGGGATGGAGAGAGAGACCTCCACAAAATTGTAGACCTCCACAAGTCTGGTTCATCCTTGGGAGCAATTTCCAAACACCTGAAGGTACCACTGTCACGCCCTGGCCATAGAGAGGTTTTTGTTCTCTATTTTGGTTAGGCCAGGGTGTGACTAGGGTGGGCATTCTATGTCCTTTTTTCAATGTTTTTTTATTTCTTTGTTTTGGCCTGGTATGGCTCTCAATCAGGGACAGCTGTACATCGTTGTCGCTGATTGGGAGCCATACTTAGGCAGCCTGTTTTCCTTTGGGGTTTTGTGGGTAGTTGTTTTCTGTCTTGTGTGTTCACCTGGCAGAACTGTTGCCTTTCATTTTCTTGTTTTATTTAAAGTGTCATTAAAGTTAATATGAGCACTTACCACGCTGCATCTTGGTCCCCTCTGTCAGACGATCATTACAACCACATTCATCTGTATAAACAATAGTACGCAAGTATAAACACCATGGGACCATGCAGCCGTGATACCGCTCAGGAAGGAGATGCGTTCTGTCTACTAGAGATGAACGTACTTTGGTGCAAAAAGTGCAAATCAATCCCAGAACAACAGAAAAGGACCCTGTGAAGATACAGGAAGAAACATTGTGTCCTTCTCCCAGAGTGCTAAGAGCCTTGGCGTGACCCTGGACAACACCCTGTCGTTCTCCGCTAACATCAAGGTGGTGACCCAATCCTATAGGTTCATGCTCTACAACATTCGCAGAGTACGACACTGCCTTACACAGGGAGCGGTGCAGGTCCTAATCCAGGCACTTGTCATCTCCCGTCTGGATTACTGCAACTCGCTGCTGGCGGGGCTCCCTGCCTGTGCCATTAAACCCCTACAACTCATCCAGAACGCCGCAGCCCGTCTGGTGTTCAACCTTACCAAGTTCTCTCACGTCACCCCACTCCTCCGCACACTCCACTGGCTTCCAGTTGAAGCTCGCATCTGCTACAAGACCATGGTGCTTGCCTACGGAGCGGTGAGGGGAACGGCACCTCCGTACCTTCAGGCTCTGATCAGTCTCTACACCCAAAGGGCACTGCGTTCATCCACCTCTGGCCTGCTTGCCTCCCTACCTCTGCGGAAGCACAGTTCCCGCTCAGCCCAGTCAAAACTGTTCGCTGCTCTGGCACCCCAATGGTGGAACAAGCTCCCTCACGACGCCAATCAATCACCACCTTCCGGAGACACCTGAAACCCCACCTCTTTAAGGAATACCTGGGATAGGATAAAATAATCCTTCTAACCCCCCCTACCCCCCCCCCCCAAAAAAAAAAATATATATATAGATGTACTATTGTAAAGTGGATGTTCCACTGGATATCATAAGGTGAATGCTCCAATTTGTAAGTCGCTCTGGATAAGAGTGTCTGCTAAATGACGTAAATGTAATGTAAATGTAAACAGGTACAAAAGTATCTATATCCACAGTAAAACGAGGCCTATATCGACATCACCTGAAAGGCTGCTCAGCAAGGAAGAAGCCACTGCTCCAAAACTGCCATAAAAAAAGTGGTTTGCAACTGCACACGGAGACAAAGATTGTACATTTTGGAGAAATGTCCTCTGGTTTGATGAAACAAAAATAGAACTGTTTGGCCATAATGACCATCGTTATGTTTGGAGGAAAAAGGGGGAGGCTTGCAAGCCAAAGATCACCATCCCAACCGTGAAGCATGGGGGTGGCAGCATCATGTTGTGGGGGTGCTTTGCTGCGGGAGGGACTGGTGCACTTCGCAAAATAGATGGCATCATGAGGGAGGAAAATTATGTGGATATATTGAAGCAACATTTCAAGACATCTGTCAGGAAGTTAAAGCTTGGTCGCAAATGGGTCTTCCAAATGGACAATGACCCCAAGCATACTTCCAAAGTTGTGGCAAAATGGCTTAAGGACAACAAAGTCAAGACATTGGCATGGCCATCACAAAGCTCTGACCTCAACCCTATAGAAAATGTGTGGGCAGAACTTAAAAAGCGTGTGCGAGCAAGGAGGCCTACAAACCTGACTCAGTTATACCAGCTCTGTCAGGAGGAATGGGCCAAAATGCACCCAACTTATTGTGGGAAGCTTGGGGAAGGCTACCCAAAACGTTTGACCAAAATTAAACAATGTAAAGGCAATGCTACCAAATACTAATTGAGTGTATGTAAACTTCTGACCCACTGGGAATGTGATGAAATAAATAAAAGCCAAAATAAATCATTCTCTCTACTATTATTCTGACATTTCACATTCTTAAAATAAAGTGGTGATCCTAACTGACCTAAGACAGGGAATTTTACTAGGATTACATGTCAGGAATTGTGAAAAACTGAGTTTAAATGTATTTGGCTAAGGTGTATGTAAACTTCCGACTTCAACTGTATATGGTATCTCAAAACATAACTAGGGTTCATATAACACTGTTATTATTCAGTGGTGTATGTGTGTTTTCAAACAGACTTTCCTTTTCGTTTATTATAATATAAATGGTCCTCTCAATAAAATATTGTCTTTCTCTATCCCCTCTCCATTTCTCATTCCATATGAATGTACTGTTCCTAGACCTAGACAATATGGCTAGATAATGGCTTCCCGAGTGGCCCGGGTTCGATCCCGGCCTGTGTCACAGCCGGCCGTGACCGGGAGACCCATGAGGCGGCGCACAATTGGCCCAGCATCGTCCGGGTTAGGGTAAGGATGTCCTTGTTCCATCACTCCCTAGTGACTCCTTGTGTCCGGACGGACAGGACGCCGTAGCGACTCCTTATGTCCGGACAGACAGGACGCCCTAGCGACCCCTTGTGTCCGAACGGACAGGACGCCCTAGCGACTCCTTGTGTCCGGACGGACAGGACGCCCTAGCGACTCCTTGTGTCCGGACGGACAGGACGCCCTAGCGACTCCTTGTGTCCGAACGGACAGGACGCCCTAGCGACTCATTGTGTCCGGACGGACAGGACGCCCTAGCGACTCATTGTGTCCGGACGGACAGGACGCCCTAGCGACTCCTTGTGTCCGAACGGACCGGACGCCCAGCGACTCCTTGTGTCCAAACGGACCGGACGCCCAGCGACTCCTTATGTCCCAACGGACAGGACGCCCTAGCGACTCCTTGTGTCCGGACGGACCGGACGCCCTAGCGACTCCTTGTGTCCGGACAGACAGGACGCCCTTGCGAATCCTTGTGTCCGGACGGACAGGACGCCCTAGCGACTCCTTGTGTCCGAACGGACAGGACGCCCTAGCGACTCCTTGTGTCCGAACGGACCGGACGCCCTAGCGACTCCTTGTGTCCGAACGGACCGGACGCCCTAGCGACTCCTTGTGTCCGGACGGACAGGACGCCCTAGCGACTCCTTGTGTCCGAACGGACCGGACGCCCTAGTGACTCATTGTGTCCGAACGGACCGGACGCCCTAGCGACTCCTTGTGTCCGAACGGACAGGACGCCCTAGCGACTCATTGTGTCCGGACGGACAGGACGCCCTAGCGACTCATTGTGTCCGGACGGACAGGACGACCTAGCGACTCCTTGTGTCCGAACGGACCGGACGCCCAGCGACTCCTTGTGTCCAAACGGACCGGACGCCCAGCGACTCCTTATGTCCCAACGGACAGGACGCCCTAGCGACTCCTTGTGTCCGGACGGACCGGACGCCCTAGCGACTCCTTGTGTCCGGACAGACAGGACGCCCTTGCGAATCCTTGTGTCCGGACGGACAGGACGCCCTAGCGACTCCTTGTGTCCGAACGGACAGGACGCCCTAGCGACTCCTTGTGTCCGAACGGACCGGACGCCCTAGCGACTCCTTGTGTCCGAACGGACCGGACGCCCTAGCGACTCCTTGTGTCCGGACGGACAGGACGCCCTAGCGACTCCTTGTGTCCAAACGGACCGGACGCCCTAGTGACTCATTGTGTCCGAACGGACCGGACGCCCTAGCGACTCATTGTGTCCGAACGGACCGGACGCCCTTGCGAATCCTTGTGTCCGGACGGACAGGACGCCCTAGCGACTCCTTGTGTCCGAACGGACCGGACGCCCTAGCGACTCCTTGTGTCCGGACGGACAGGACGCCCTAGCGACTCCTTGTGTCCGAACGGACCGGACGCCCTAGCGACTCATTGTGTCCGAACGGACCGGACGCCCTAGCGACTCATTGTGTCGAACGGACCGGACGCCCTTGCGAATCCTTGTGTCCGGACGGACAGGACGCCCTAGCGACTCCTTGTGTCCGAACGGACCGGACGCCCTAGCGACTCCTTGTGTCCGAACGGACCGCACGCCCTAGCGACTACTTGTGTCCGAACGGACAGGACGCCCTAGCGACTCCTTGTGTCCGAACGGACCGGACGCCCTAGCGACTCCTTGTGTCCGGACGGACAGGACGCCCTAGCGACTCCTTGTGTCCAAACAGACAGGACGCCCTAGCGACTCCTTGTGTCCGAACGGACAGGACGCCCTAGCGACTCCTTGTGTCCAGACGGACAGGACGCCCTAGCGACTCCTTGTGTCCAGACGGACAGGACGCCCTAGTGACTCCTTGTGTCCGGAAGGACAGGACGCCCTAGCGACTCCTTGTGTCCAGACGGACAGGACGCCCTAGTGACTCATTGTGTCCGAACGGACCGGACGCCCTAGCGACTCATTGTGTCCGAACGGACCGGACGCCCTTGCGAATCCTTGTGTCCGGACGGACAGGACGCCCTAGCGACTCCTTGTGTCCGAACGGACCGGACGCCCTAGCGACTCCTTGTGTCCGAACGGACAGGACGCCCTAGCGACTCCTTGTGTCCAGACGGACAGGACGCCCTAGCGACTCCTTGTGTCCAGACGGACAGGACGCCCTAGTGACTCCTTGTGTCCGGAAGGACAGGACGCCCTAGCGACTCCTTGTGTCCAGACGGACAGGACGCCCTAGCGACTCCTTGTGTCCAGACGGACAGGACGCCCTAGCGACTCCTTGTGTCCAGACGGACTGGACGCCTGCAGCTGACTCCGGTTGCGGTTGTACAGTGCTTCCTCCGACACATTGGTGCGTCTGGCTTCCGGGTTAAACGAGCAGTGTGTCAATAATAGAGCTGTGGCGGTCACAAATTTTGTCAGTTGTGGTTGTCAAGCAAATAACTGACGGTCTCAAGGTAATTGACCGTTAATTAACATAAACACATTTAGCATCTCATGGCTTCCACACTTTAAAAAGTAAAAAATATCCATGTAAAAATCCATGATTTATTTTAGACAGGTCTAAAGCAGCATGATATGATGAAAATGTAGTCTATTTCAGAAGAACAGAATAGAATACTCAGAGTTGTCCTTATGTTAGGTCCTGATGTGGCTATGCCAAAAGGCTGTGGGCTACACTAGTTCATTTAGCAGACAAGATTTGATAATAATTCCATGGCATTATTTGATATTATTTTATAGTTGTCAATATAAGCAATGTGCTTAACATTAGAAAAGTTGAGAAATAAATATAGTAGGCCTAACCTATTTGCAATTGCATAGCCTATAGAAACATGAGTTCAAGGGCTCTCATGAACTGTTTGATTAGATTTTCGAATAAATTTGCATTGATGTCAGAGTGATTAGAGGGACAATAGAGTGCTGAGTACCAGGCAGTTAACAAGTTTGGTAGGCTACTAATGACCAGCAGCAGCATCAGAGCTTGGAGAAGCCTAATTACTGTGACTAAACGGTCATGTGGAATTTTACTGGCTTCATGACTCATGACTGCTGGTGTGGCAGTAATACGGTCATCACAACAGCCCTAGTCAAGAAGCAGTGTGGCTTGGCAGGGTCGTGTTTTGGAGGACGCATGGCTCTCGAACCTTCGCCTCTCTAGAGTCCGTACGGGAGTTGCAGCGATGGGACAAGACCGTAACTACCAGTTGGATATCACGAAATTAGGAGAAAAAGGGGTAAAAGCAACAAACAAAAAATCATTAAAAGAATATATAAGTCTAGTTAATGTCATTAAACCCTAGACCTATACAACATGTAGTGAAGTCACCCCACCCCTCCTCTAAGAATGCTGTAGTGAAGTCACTCCCACCCCCACCCCTCCTCTAAGCATGCTGTAGTGAAGTCACTCCCACCCATCCTCTAAGCATGCTGTAGTGAAGTCACTCCCACCCCCACCCCTCCTCTAAGCATGCTGTAGTGAAGTCACCCCCACCCCTCCTCTAAGCATGCTGTAGTGAAGTCACTCCCACCCCTCCTCTAAGAATGCTGTAGTGAAGTCACTCCCACCCCTCCTCTAAGCATGCTGTAGTGAAGTCACCCCCACCCCTCCTCTAAGCATGCTGTAGTGAAGTCACTCCCACCCCTCCTCTAAGCATGCTGTAGTGAAGTCACTCCCACCCCCACCCCTCCTCTAAGCATGCTGTAGTGAAGTCACCCCCACCCCTCCTCTAAGCATGCTGTAGTGAAGTCACTCCCACCCCTCCTCTAAGCATGCTGTAGTGAAGTCACTCCCACCCCCACCCCTCCTCTAAGCATGTTGTAGTGAAGTCACTCCCACCCCTCCTCTAAGCATGCTGTAGTGAAGTCACTCCCACCCCTCCTCTAAGCATGCTGTAGTGAAGTCACTCCCACCCCCACCCCTCCTCTAAGCATGTTGTAGTGAAGTCACTCCCACCCCTCCTCTAAGCATGCTGTAGTGAAGTCACTCCCACCCCCACCGATCCTCTAAGTGTGCTGTAGTGAAGTCACTCCCACCCCTCCTCTAAGCATGCTGTAGTGAAGTCACTCCCACCCCCACCGATCCTCTAAGTGTGCTGTAGTGAAGTCAGAGCCTTCTCTATACCTCCCAAGTCCACAGCAGAACAGAGCACATGATTTGATTTGACTGATGTGTTGAAGCTCACTCAACCCTGCCAGCTTACATAACAATGGCATTGTTACTATCATTCAGTTATATACAGCTGAGAAACCACCTCTCACAAACACAGTTTTACACGCACACACACACGCACGCACGCACAACCACACGCACGCACGCACGCACCCACAGACACACACACGGACAGACACACAGACGCCCACAAGCACACACACACATACACACGCACGCACAGACACACACAGACGCACAGACACACAGACGCACACACGCACACACACACACATACACACGCACGCACAGACACACACACGCACACAGACACACACACGCACACACTGAATTAGAAGTGGTCTATACTATATTGCTCACAGCACAAGTAGCAGCTTATATTGTGATCACCAACGGTGTCTGAAGAGACAATTATTGGAACAGAGGTCAAAGAGGAGTCTCTACAGGGGGCCTCATCATCATCACCCCTCAGAGTCAATGAGTGAAGTGAACAGAAGAGTCTCTACAGGGGGCCTCAACATCATCACCCCTCAGAGTCAATGAGTGAAGTGAACAGAAGAGTCTCTACAGGGGGCCTCAACATCATCACCCCTCAGAGTCAATGAGTGAAGTGAACAGAAGAGTCTCTACAGGGGGCCTCAACATCATCACCCCTCAGAGTCAATGAGTGAAGTGAACAGAAGAGTCTCTACAGGGGGCCTCAACATCATCACCCCTCAGAGTCAATGTGTGAAGTGTGCATACATGTGTTATTTTGTAAGGATCACATACGTAACACCGTTGCCTAGATCTCACCTGTACCAAGCATCACTGTGGAATAAGAATACTTTTTATAGTAGCTACAACATTAAAACAGTGTGTAATTGTCATTATTATGGGACTGTTCCTGTTTACATGTACTACTGTGGTCTATTGAAAACAGAGAAAGTGTTTTACCAGTTCAGCTTCCAAGCCATCAGTTGAATAAACAAGTAAACTCAATTTTCCACTTCATTTTGAGAAACTATGTCAACAGTACACACCAGAACCTTTTAACACAGGCAGCTACTGTGTGGTCACTCTTAGAGTCACATTAACCAACACCTCGTCTTAGCAGTGGTGTGAGAAAACACTGTTTACCATCACTGAATTATACATGGGCTTTTTCACCGCAATTCCCTTAGAGTGAATATACATCAGGGTGCTGCAGTGGGTGGCTGAAACAGTTGTTATTAGCAAGCATATATTCCACTGAGAGGAAAGAGGGAGGGAGGGAGGGAGGGAGGGGAGGGAGGGAGGGAGGGAGGGAGGGAGGGAGGGACAAGGAGAGAGAGACAAGGAGAGAGAGAGAGAGAGAGAGAGAGAGAGAGAGAGAGAGAGAGAGAGAATCTAAAAATCTCAAATAGAAAACCCGAAGAAAATGAACAACAATGGCAAATGGTTTGATGAAAAATGCAAAAACCTAAGAAAGAAATTGAGAAACCTGTCCAACCAAAAACATAGAGACCCAGAAAACCTGAGCCTTACACTTTTACTATGGTGAGTCACTAAAACAATTCAGAAATACACTACGGAAAAGAAGGAACAGCACGTCAGAAATCAGCTCAATGTAATTGAAGAATCCATAGACTAACCACTTCTGGGAAAATTGGAAAACACTAAACAAACAACAACACGAAGAGTTATCTATCCAAAACGGAGATGTATGGGTAAACCACTTCTCCAATCTTTTTGGCTCTATAACAAAGAACAAACAGCAAAAACATATACATGATAAAACACAAATCTTAGAATCAACTATTAAAGACTACCAGAACACACTGGATTCTCCAATTACCTTGAATGAGCTACAACCCAAAAAGGCATGTGGTGTTGATGGTATTCTCAATGAAATGATAAAATATACAGACAACAAATTCCAATTGGCTATACTAAAACTCTTAAACATCATCCTTAGCTCTGGCATCTTCCCCAATATTTGGAACCAAGGACTGATCACCCCAATCCACAAAAGTGGAGACAAATTTGACCCCAATAACTACCGTGGGATATGCGTCAACAGCAACCTTGGGAAAATCCTCTGCATTATCATTAACAGCAGACTCGTACATTTCCTCAGTGAAAACAATGTACTGAGCAAATGTCAAATTGGCATTTTGCAAATTACCGTACAACAGACCACGTATTCACCCTGCACACCCTAATTGACAAACAAACAAACCAAAACAAAGGCAAAGTCTTCTCGTGCTTTGTTGATTTCAAAAAAGCATTCGACTCAATTTGGCATGAGGGTCTGCTATACAAATTGATGGAAAGTGGTGTTGGGGTAAAACATACAACATTATAAAATCCATGTACACAAACAACAAGTGTGCGGTTAAAATAGGCAAAAAACACATACATTTCTTCCCACAGGGCCGTGGGGTGAGACAGGGATGCAACTTAAGCCCCACCCTCTTCAACATATATATCAACGAATTGGCGTGGGCACCAGAAAAGTCTGCAGCACCCGCCCTCACTGTACTAGAATCTGAAGTCAAATGTCTATTGTTTGCTGATGATCTGGTGCTTCTGTCACCAACCAAGGAGGGCCTATAGCAGCACCTAGATATTCTGCACAGATTCTGCCAGACCTGGGCCCTGACAGTAAATCTCAGTAAAAACCAAAATAATGCTGTTCCAAAAAAGGTCCAGTCGCCAGGACCACAAATACAAATTCCATCTAGACACCTTTGCCCTAGAGCACACAAAAAACTATACATACCTTGGCCTAAACATCAGCGCCACAGGTAACATCCACAAAACTGTGAAAGATCTGAGAGACAAGGCAAGAAGGGCATTCTATGCCATCAAAAGGAACATCAAATTCAACATACCAATTAGGATCTGGCTAAAAATACTTGAATCAGTCATAGAACCCATTGCCCTTCATGGTTGTGAGGTCTGGGGTCCGCTGACCAATCAAGAATTCACAAAATGGGACAAACACCAAATTGAGACTCTGCATGTAGAATTCTGCAAAAATGTCCTCTGTGTACAACGTAGAACACCAAATAAAGCATGCAGAGCAGAACGAGGCAGATACCCGCTAACTATCAAAATCCAGAAAAGAGCCGTTAAATTCTACAACCACTTAAAAGGAAGTGATTCCCAAACCTTCCATAACAAAGCTATCAACTACAGAGAGATGAAGCTGGAGAAGAGTCCCCTAAGCAAGCTGGTCCTGGGGCTCTGTTCACAAACACAAACACACCTCACAGAGCCCCAGGACAGCAACACAATTAGACCCAACCAAATCATGAGAAAACAAAAAGATAATTACAAGACACATTGGAAAGAATTAACAAAAAAACTGAGCAAACTAGAATGCTATTTGGCCCTAAACAGAGAGTACACAGTGGCAGAATACCTGACCACTATGACTGACCCAAACGTAAGGAAAGCTTTGACTATGTACAGACTCAGTGACCATAGCCTTGCTATTGAGAAAGGCCGCCGTAGGCAGACATGGCTCTCAAGAGAAGACAGGCTATGTGCACACTGCCCACAAAATGAGGTGGAAACCGAGCTGCACTTTCTAACCTCCTGCAAAAAGTATGAGCGTATCAGAGACACATATTTCTCTCAGATTACACAGATCCACGAAGAAATCGAAAACAAACCCAATTTTTATGAACTCCCATATCTACTGGGTGAAATACCACAGTGTGCCATCACAGCAGCAATATTTGTGACCTGTTGCCACAAGAAAAGGACAACCAGTGAAGAACAAACACCATTGTAAATACAACCCATATTTATGTTTATTTATTTTCCTTTTTGTACTTTAACCATTTGTACATCGTTACAACACTGTATAAATACATAATATGACATTTGTAATATATTTATTATTTTGGAACTTCTGTGAGTGTAATATATACTGTTTATTTCACTTTTGTATATTATCTACTTCACTTGCTTTGGCAATGTTAACATATTTTTCCCCATGCCAATAAAGCCCCTTGAATTTAATTGAATTGATTTGAGGGAGAGAGAGAGAGAGA
Organism: Salmo salar; assembly: GCF_965601325.2. Classification (NCBI taxonomy): domain Eukaryota; kingdom Metazoa; phylum Chordata; class Actinopteri; order Salmoniformes; family Salmonidae; genus Salmo; species Salmo salar. The sequence continues at coordinate 156,246,355 of NC_138299.1, read as the reverse complement.
TAGAAAAAGAGGGAGGGAACGAGGGAGGGAGGGGAGGGAGGGAGGGAGGGAGGGAGGGAGGGAGGGAGGGAGGGAGGGAGGGAACCTACAGCAGCACTTAGATCTTCTGCACAGATTCTGCCAGACCTGGACCCTGACAGTAAATCTCACTAAGACAAAAATAATGGTGTTCCAAAAAAGGTCCAGTTGCCATAAATACAAATTATATTGAGACACTGTTGCCCTAGAGCACACAAAAAACTATACATACCTCGGCCTAAACATCAGCACCACAGGTAACATCCACAAAACTGTGAACGATCTGAGAGACAAGGCAAGAAGGGCCTTCTATGCCATCAAAAGGAACATAAAATTCGACACACTAATTAGGATCTGGCTAAAAATACATTAATCGTTTATAGAACCCATTGTCCTTTATGGTTGTGAGGTCTGGGTTCTACTCACCAACCAAGAATTCACAAAATGGGAGAAACACCAAATTGAGAGTTCTGGAATTCTGCAAAAATATCCTCCGTGTACAACGTAGAACTCCAAATAATGCATGCAGAGCAGAATTAGGCTGATACCCGCTAATTATCAAAATCTAGAAAAGAGCCGTTGAATTCTACAACCACCTAAAAGGAAGTGATTCCCAAACCTTCCATAACAAAGCTATCAACTACAGAGAGATGAACCTGGAGAAGAGTCCCCTTAGCCAGCTGGTCCTGGTGCTCTGTTCACAAACAAAAACACACCCCACAGAGCCCCAGGACAGCAACACAATTAGACCCAACCAAATCATGAGAAAACAAAAAGATATAGGTGAAGTCTGAAGTTTACATACACCTTAGCCAAATACATTTAAACTCAGTTTTTCAAAATTCCTGACATTTAATCCCAGTAACAATTCCCTGTCTTAGGTCAGATAGGATCACCACTTTATTTTAAGAATGTGAAATGTCAGAATGATAGTAGAGAGAATGATTTATTTCAGCTTTTTTTTCTTTCATCACATTCCCAGTGTTTCAAAAGTTTACATACACTCAATTAGTATTTGGTAGCATTGCCTTTAAATTGTTTAACTTGGGTCAAACATTTTGGGTAGCCTTCCACAAGCTTCCCACAGTACGTTGGGTGAATTTTGGCCCATTCCTCCTGACAGAGCTGGTGTAACTGAGTCAGGTTTGTAGGCCTCCTTGGTGCACTTCACAAAATAGATGGCATCATGAGGGAGGAAAATTATGTGCACATATTGAAGCAACATCTCAAGACATCAGTCAGGAAGTATAGGCTTGGTCGCAAATGGGTCTTCCAAATAGACAATAACCCCAAGCATACTTTCAAAGTTGTGGCGAAATGGCTTAAGGACAACAAAATCAAGGTATTGGAGTGGGCATCACAAAGCCCTGACCTCAATCCTATAGAATATTTGTGGGCAGAACTGAAAAAGTGTGTGCGAGCAAGGAGGCCTACAAACCTTACTCAGTTACACCAGCTCTTGGTAAAAGTATTTATCTTCAACTTGCAATCTGTGTATTATATTCGATTAGATAGATTGAAATTGTACATTAAACATCACAGCATAGTTGAATGATATATGTTGCGTAGAAATCTGAAGAGGGTGGCCAGCAGCGATAGGTGGGATGGGCTGAGGGAAGCTGAGGGTTGGGATGTGGAACTGGAGACAAGTGGGAGTGGAGTTGCTGTGCGGGAGATAGAATGATGGTCAAAGATAAAAGTTAAAAATGAAGTCGAAATAAAACATAATAGAAAGTACGTTTGAATGACACTGAGGGACAGAGTTTTTACAACTAATGCTGGTTTGCCTGATGCTGATGCCGTGCAGGTGTTTGTACACATGCATATACTCACACTCTCATTCAAATAAACACATACAAGAACACACACATACAGTACATGTAATAGTGCCAGAAATGCACACGAAAACACAGTTGACATTGCTGTTATTATTTTTTTGTTTTGTTGTTCGCTGTTTTCTTCTGTCTTTTTCTTTTGTCTCATTCTCTTGGTTGTTGGTGCATTTGTGGGTTCTTGGGGGTGGGGAATAGAATGAATTGTATTTTTTGTTTTTATTCTTCTTCTGGGGACTGTGGGAGGGGTCTTGAATGGTTGAGGGACAGCTATTGGGGAACTGTGGGGGGGATCTTGGAGGGTTCGGGTTCAAGTTTTTTGGCCTGGTGGTAGATCTGTCAACGTGCCCTTGAGCAGGGCGTTGACCCTGGATGCTTCTGTGTGTCACTCTGAATGGGAGTCTGTTGGATGACTGGTATAGAGTAGTTGTTGAGCGTCTTCACTGCAAGTATATTGTATGTTTCGGATATTAAAAAACCCCACAAAAAAAACCCACATGGAATCATGTAGTAACCAAAAAAGTGTTAAACAAATAAAAATATATTTTAGATTTTAGATTATTCAAAGTTGCCACCCTTTGCCTTGATGACAGCTTTGCACACTCTTGGCATTCTCTCAACCAGCTTCACCTGGAATGCTTTTCCAACAGTGTTGAAGGAGTTACCACATATGCTGAGCACTTGTTGGCTGCTTTTCCTTCACTCTACGGTCTAGCTCACCCCAAACCCAGATGACATGGGGAGGCCAGGTCATCTGATGCAGCACTCCATCACTCTCCTTCTTGGTCAAATAGCCGTTACACAGCCTGGAGGTGTGTTGGGTCATTGTCCTGTTGAAATACAAATGATAGTCCCACTAAGCGCAAACCAGATGGGATGGCGTATCGCTGCAGAATGCTGTGGTAGTCATGCTAGTTAAGTGTGCCTTGAAATCTAAATAAATCACAGACAGTGTCAACAGCAAAGCACCCCCACACCATCATACCTCCTCCTCCATGCTTCACGGTGGGAACCACACATGCAGAGATCATCCGTTCACCAACTCTGTCTCACAAAGACACTGCTGTTGGATCCAAAAATCTCAAATTTGGACTCATCAGACCAAAGGACAGATTTCCACCGGTCTAATGTCCATTGCTTGTGCTTCTTGGCCTAATCAAGTTCCTTCATATTATTGGTGTCCTTTAGTAGTGGTTTCTTTGCAACAATTCGACCATGAAGGCCTGATTCACACAGTTTCCTCTGAACGGTTGATGTTGGGATGTGTCTGTTACTTGAACTCTGTGAAGCATTTATTTGGGCAGCAATTTCTGAGGCTGGTAACTCTAATGAACTTATCCTCAGCAGCAGAGGTAACTCTGGGTCTTCCTTTCCTGTGGTGGTCTAAAAAAACGTACCCGATTTAATCTGGTTACCACTCCTACCCAGTAACTAGAATATGCATATACTTATTACATATGGATAGAAAACATTCACTTAAACTCAGTTTTTCACAATCACGGACATTTAATCCTAGTAAATATTCCCTGTCTTAGGTCAGTTAGGATCACCACTTTATTTTAAGAATGTGAAATGTCAGAATAATAGTAGGGAGAATGATTTAATTCAGCTTTTATTTCTTTCATCACATTCCCAGTGGATCATAAGTTTACATACACTCAATTAGTATTTGGTAGAAATGCCTTTAAAATGTTTAACTTGGGTAAAACATTTTGAGTAGCCTTCCACAAGCTTCCACAAGCTTTTGGCCCATTCCTCCTGACAGAGCTGGTGTAACTGAGTCAGGTATGTAGGCCTCACGCACACGCTTTTTCAGTTCTGAAAACACATTTTCTATAGGATTGAGGTCAGTGCTTTGTGATGGCCACTCCATAACCTTGACTTTGCTGTCCTTAAGCCATTTTGCCACAACTTTGGAAGTATGCTTGGGTTCATTGTCCATTTGGAAGACCGAAGCTTTAAGCTTTAACTTCCTGACTGATGTCTTGAGATGTTGCTTCAATATATCCACATAATTTTCCTTTCTCATGATGCCATCTATTTTGTGAAGTGCACCAGGCCCTCCTGCAGCAAAGCACCCCCACAACATGATGCTGCCACCCCCATGCTTCATGGTTGGGATGGTGCTCTTCGGCTTGCAAGCCTTCTCCTTTTTCCTCCAAACATAATGACAGTCATTATGGCCAAACAATTCTATTTTTGTTTCATCAAACCAGAGGACATTTCTGCAAAATGTACAATATTTGTCCCCGAGTGCAGTTGCAAACCGTAGTCTGGCTTTTTTATGGCGGTTTTGGAGCAGTGTCTTCTTCCTTGCTGAGCTGCCTTTAAGGTTATGTTGCTATAGGACTCGTTTTAACGTGGATATAGATACTTTTGTACCTGTTTCCTCCAGCATCTTCACAAGGTCCTTTGCTGTTGTTCTGGGATTGAATTGCACTTTTTGCAGCAAAGTACATTCATCTCTAGGAGACAGAACGCGTCTCCTTCCTGAGCGGTATGACAGCTGCGTGGTCCCATGGTGTTAATACTTGCATACTATTGTTAGTACAGATGAACGTGGTACCTTCAGGTGTTTGGAAATTGCTCCCAAGGATGAACCAAACTTGTGGAGGTCTACAATTTTTTTTCGGGGGTCTTGGCTGATTTCTTTTGATTTTCCCATGATGTCAAGCAAAGAGGCACTGAGTTTAAAGGTAGGCCTTGAAATACATCCACAGGTACACCTCCAATTGACTCAAATGATGTCAATTAGCCTATCAGAAGCTTCTAAAGCCATGACAACATTTTCTGGAATTTTCCAAGCTGTTTAAAGGCACAGTCAACTTAGTGTATGTAAACTTCTGACCCACTGGAATTGTGATACAGTGAATTATAAGTGAAACAATCGGTTTGTAAACAATTGTTGGAAAAATTACTTGTGTCATACACAAAGTAGATGTCCTAACCGACTTGCCAAAACTATAGTTTGTTATCAAGAAATGTGTGGAGTGGTTGAAAATCCAGTTTTAATGGCTCCAACCTAAGTGTATGTAAACTTCCGACTTCAACTGTTCTGTTAAGATTTTCTACTGCTAAGTTTACACCTTCACTATTACAGTGGATCGTTTTATCCAGGAAGTTGTCTAAAAGGGATTGAATTTGTTGTTGCCTAATTCTTTTTTGGTAGGTTTGCAAACTACATTTCTTCTATCTATAGCATTTCTTAATATTACTCAGTTCCTTTGGCTTTGATGCCTCATGATTGAGTATTGCTCTGTTCAAGTAGACTGTGATTTTGCTGTGATCTGATAGGGATGTCAGTGGGCTGACTGTGAACGCTCTGAGAGATTCTGGGTTGAGGTCAGTGATAAAGTAGTCTACAGTACTACTGCCAAGAGATGAGCTATAGGTGTACCTACCATAGGAGTCCCATCAAAGCCTACCACTGACTATGTACATACCCAGCGTGCGACAGAGCTGCAGGAGTTGTGACCCGTTTTTTGTTGGTTATATCGTCATAGTTGTGCCTAAGGGGGCATATGGGGGAGGGAATGCTGTCACCTCCAGGCAGGTGTTTGTCCCCCTGTATGCTGAGGGTGTCAGGTTCTTGTCCGGTTCTGGCATTTAGGTCGCCACAGACTACTACATGTCCCTGGGACTGGAAATGATTGATTTCCCCCTCCAGGATGGAGAAGCTGTGTTCATTAAAGTATGGGGATCCTAGTGGGGGGATATAGGTAGCACACGGGAGGACATTTTTCTCTTTACCAGACAGGAAGCGGGGGAGGAATAATAACAATGAGACACTACTGACTATTTCACCCTAGTGAATACAGAAAACTCCACTTGAGTGAACAAAACATTGTGTGTGTGTGTGTGTGGGGGGGGGGGGGGGGCATGAAAGTCTTTGTGGGGGTAGAGCAGAGAGTTCAGATCAAAGGTGTGTTGTACCACTGATGCCCAGGCTAATCAAACACTGTATAATTGGGTTATGACAAAGGAGGATCTGTGATAGCCCAATGATCGTCGCCCTCAGAACTGACCGAACACTAATCAAATCAAATCAAATTTATTTTTATATAGCCCTTCGTACATCAGCTGATATCTCAAAGTGCTGTACAGAAACCCAGCCTAAAACCCCAAACAGCAAGCAAAGCATGTGAAAGAAGCACTACAGGACAGAACAGGTAAGGACAGGATAGGACAGGACTGGACAAGGCAGGTGAGGACTGGACAGGACAGGACTGGACAGGGCAGGACAGGACAGGACACACATTATACAGAGTTCCCACCTTGTCCAAATAAAACATTTTCATCATTCACCGTCATCATCAGGTCCTGGCCCAAATACACATCTGTCTGTTCCTCAGTTGGTTCCCGCCGTGTCAGCATTATTGTCGTCATGTCGTTTTGTTCCCCCCGTCCAGACTCCAGACGCTGTTCTTGTTTTTGTTATATGTCCGTTTTCCATTAAAAGTTCACTGCCTGTACTTGCTTCTCGTCTCCAGCGTCGGTCCTTACAATCTTAGTTATATCATCATCATTATCCTCAACGTTAGGGTCAACTGCTTTCCGATTCAGAACTGAAATCCAATTGACAAAATAAGGATGATGATGACTGTCTAGAACTTTTTTTATTTATCCAGGCAAGTCAATTAAGAACACATTGCTATTTACAATGACGGCCTGAACTCAACGGTGAGATTGCTCTTCTCGATACTCATCAATTATTCATAACATCACACATCCATATTTAGCAACATCCGCTCCATACTTCATCCAGTATTAATGATAAAACTAGCTGCTACTGGCCTCACCACTTCTACTGCAGAATGACAACACAAATAAAAACAGATAACTGTCTGAATGGAAACAGGCTGGCTAGTTAAAAACTGAAGAGATGACTAGGCTGTTGGTGGATATAAACGAGTTGGAGTGGTTTGTGGCCCAGTGTGGAGCTAAAACAGATAAGAGTGATGTGATATGATTCAGTTTTAGTGGCTAATCTAAATTCAGCTGGTCTCCCGCCCACACCTAGACACAGATCATTTCCACCAACACCAAACACTCGTGCTACAGATGTATTCCACGCACAGAAACGCACACACACATACACACACACACACGCACACACACGCACACACACAATTACTCCAATACCAAAATGCATGGCACTCGGACACTCAACACACAGAAAGATATGCGCACACACAATTAAACATGAATATACCCACTAAAACATAACCATAAACACTCACAAATCAGAAATCAGAACAGGCTGTGTTACGGTAAGAGAGGGAGAATAATCTGTGTTACGGTAACAGAGGGAGAATAGTCTGTGTTACGTAAGAGAAGGAGAATAGTCTGTGTTACGTAACAGAGGGAGAATAGTCTGTGTTACGTAACAGAGGGAGAATAGTCTGTGTGTTACAGTAACAGAGGGAAAATATCCTGTGTTACGGTAACAGAGGGAGAATAGTCTGTGTTACGGTAACAGAAGGAGAATAGTCTGTGTTACGTAACAGAAGGAGAATAGTCTGTGTTACGTAACAGAAGGAGAATAGTCTGTGTTACAGTAACAGAGGGAGAATAGTCTGTGTTACGTAACAGCAGGAGAATAGTCTGTGTTACAGTAACAGAGGGAGAATAGTCTGTGTTACGTAACAGAGGGAGAATAGTCTGTGTTACGTAACAGAAGGAGAATAGTCTGTGTTACAGTAACAGAGGGAGAATAGTCTGTGTTACGTAACAGAAGGAGAATAGTCTGTGTTACAGTAACAGAGGGAGAATATCCTGTGTTACGGTAACAGAGGGAGAATAGTCTGTGTTACGGTAACAGAGGGAGAATAGTCTGTGTGTTACAGTAACAGAGGGAGAATAGAGTGTGTTACGGTAGCAGAGGGAGAAAAGTCTGTGTTACGGTAACAGAGGGAAAATAGTCTGTGTGTTATGGTAGCAGAGGGAGAATACTACGGTAACAGAGGGAGAATAGAGTGTGTACTATGGTAACAGAGGGAGAATAGAGTGTGTTACAGTAACAGAGGGAGAATAGAGTGTGTACTATGGTAACAGAGGGAGAATAGAGTGTGTTACAGTAACAGAGGGAGAATAGAGTGTGTACTATGGTAACAGAGGGAGAATAGAGTGTGTACTATGGTAACAGAGGGAGAATAGAATGTGTACTATGGTAACAGAGGGAGAATAGAATGTGTACTATGGTAACAGAGGGAGAATAGAATGTGTACTATGGTAACAGAGGGAGAATAGAGTGTGTACTACGGCAACAGAGAGAGAATAGAATGTGTACTATGGTAACAGAGGGAAAATAGAGTGTGTACTATGGTAACAGAGGGAGAATAGAGTGTGTACTATGGTAACAGAGGGAGAATAGAGTGTGTACTACGGTAACAGAGGGAGAATAGAGTGTGTACTACGGTAACAGAGAGAGAATAGAATGTGTACTATGGTAACAGAGGGAGAATAGAGTGTGTACTATGGTAACAGAGGGAGAATAGAGTGTGTACTATGGTAACAGAGGGAGAATAGAGTGTGTACTATGGTAACAGAGGGAGAATAGAGTGTGTACTATGGTAACAGAGGGAGAATAGAGTGTGTACTACGGTAACAGAGGGAGAATAGAGTGTGTACTACGGTAACAGAGAGAGAATAGAATGTGTACTACGGTAACAGAGGGAGAATAGAGTGTGTACTATGGTAACAGAGGGAGAATAGAGTGTGTACTATGGTAACAGAGGGAGAATAGAGTGTGTACTATGGTAACAGAGGGAGAATAGAGTGTGTACTATGGTAACAGAGGGAGAATAGAGTGTGTACTATGGTAACAGAGGGAGAATAGAGTGTGTACTACGGTAACAGAGGGAGAATAGAGTGTGTACTACGGTAACAGAGGGAGAATAGAGTGTGTACTACGGTAACAGAGAGAGAATAGAATGTGTACTATGGTAACAGAGGGAGAATAGAGTGTGTACTATGGTAACAGAGGGAGAATAGAGTGTGTACTATGGTAACAGAGGGAGAATAGAGTGTGTACTATGGTAACAGAGGGAGAATAGAGTGTGTACTACGGTAACAGAGAGAGAATAGAATGTGTACTATGGTAACAGAGGGAGAATAGAGTGTGTACTACGGTAACAGAGAGAGAATAGAATGTGTACTATGGTAACAGAGGGAGAATAGAATGTGTACTATGGTAACAGAGGGAGAATAGAGTGTGTGCTACGGTAACAGAGGGAGATTCCGGCTCTCAGGAGAGATTCACATCAATAGGAGCTCTCCCTGATTCTAGAAAAAGGAACGTATTTCACACACACAGTGTGCTGCTGCCATCTGTTTCACTCAGCTACTGACTGTGAGCTCAGTACTAGTTACTGTAGGTCTACTGACTGTGAGCTCAGTACTAGTTACTGTAGGTCTACTGACTGTGAGCTCAGTACTAGTTACTGTAGGTCTACTGACTGTGGGTTCAGTACTAGTTACTGTAGGTCTACTGACTGTGGGTTCAGTACTAGTTACTGTAGGTCTACTGACTGTGGGTTCAGTACTAGTTACTGTAGGTCTACTGACTGTGGGTTCAGTACTAGTTACTGTAGGTCTACTGACTGTGAGCTCAGTACTAGTTACTGTAGATCTACTGACTGTGGGTTCAGTACTAGTTACTGTAGGTCTACTGACTGTGGGTTCAGTACTAGTTACTGTAGGTCTACTGACTGTGGGCTCAGTACTAGTTACTGTAGGTCTACTGACTGTGGGCTCAGTGCTAGTTACTGTAGGTATACTGACTGTGGGTTCAGTACTAGTTATTGTAGGTCTACTGACTGTGGGTTCAGTACTAGTTACTGTAGGTATACTGACTGTGGGTTCAGTACTAGTTACTGTAGGTCTACTGACTGTGGGTTCAGTACTAGTTACTGTAGGTCTACTGACTGTGGGTTCAGTACTAGTTACTGTAGGTCTACTGACTGTGGGTTCAGTACTAGTTACTGTAGGTCTACTGACTGTGGGTTCAGTACTAGTTACTGTAGGTCTACTGACTGTGGGTTCAGTACTAGTTATTGTAGGTATACTGACTGTGGGTTCAGTACTAGTTATTGTAGGTCTACTGACTGTGGGTTCAGTACTAGTTATTGTAGGTCTACTGACTGTGGGCTCAGTACTAGTTACTGCAGGTCTACTGACTGTGGGTTCAGTACTAGTTATTGTAGGTCTACTGACTGTGGGTTCAGTACTAGTTACTGTAGGTCTACTGACTGTGGGTTCAGTACTAGTTACTGTAGGTCTACTGACTGTGGGTTCAGTACTAGTTACTGTAGGTCTACTGACTGTGGGTTCAGTACTAGTTATTGTAGGTCTACTGACTGTGGGCTCAGTACTAGTTACTGCAGGTCTACTGACTGTGGGCTCAGTGCTAGTTACTGTAGGTCTACTGACTGTGGGCTCAGTACTAGTTACTGTAGGTATACTGACTAGGGGTTCAGTACTAGTTACTGTAGGTCTACTGACTGTGGGTTCAGTACTAGTTACTGTAGGTATACTGACTGTGGGTTCAGTACTAGTTACTGTAGGTCTACTGACTGTGGGTTCAGTACTAGTTACTGTAGGTATACTGACTGTGGGTTCAGTACTAGTTACTGTAGGTCTACTGACTGTGGGTTCAGTACTAGTTACTGTAGGTCTACTGACTGTGGGTTCAGTACTAGTTACTGTAGGTCTACTGACTGTGGGTTCAGTACTAGTTACTGTAGGTCTACTGACTGTGGGTTCAGTACTAGTTACTGTAGGTCTACTGACTGTGGGTTCAGTACCATTTATTGTAGGTATACTGACTGTGGGTTCAGTACTAGTTATTGTAGGTCTACTGACTGTGGGTTCAGTACTCGTTATTGTAGGGCTACTGACTGTGGGCTCAGTACTAGTTACTGCAGGTCTACTGACTGTGGGCTCAGTGCTAGTTACTGTAGGTCTACTGACTGTGGGCTCAGTACTAGTTACTGTAGGTATACTGACTATGGGTTCAGTACTAGTTACTGTAGGTCTACTGACTGTGGGTTCAGTACTAGTTACTGTAGGTATACTGACTGTGGGTTCAGTACTAGTTACTGTAGGTCTACTGACTGTGGGTTCAGTACTAGTTACTGTAGGTCTACTGACTGTGGGTTCAGTACTAGTTACTGTAGGTCTACTGACTGTGGGTTCAGTACTAGTTACTGTAGGTCTACTGACTGTGGGTTCAGTACTAGTTACTGTAGGTATACTGACTGTGGGTTCAGTACTAGTTATTGTAGGTCTACTGACTGTGGGTTCAGTACTAATTATTGTAGGTCTACTGACTGTGGGCTCAGTACTAGTTACTGCAGGTCTACTGACTGTGGGTTCAGTACTAGTTATTGTAGGTCTACTGACTGTGGGTTCAGTACTAGTTACTGTAGGTCTACTGACTGTGGGTTCAGTACTAGTTACTGTAGGTCTACTGACTGTGGGTTCAGTACTAGTTACTGTAGGTCTACTGACTGTGGGTTCAGTACTAGTTATTGTAGGTCTACTGACTGTGGGCTCAGTACTAGTTACTGCAGGTCTACTGACTGTGGGCTCAGTGCTAGTTACTGTAGGTCTACTGACTGTGGGCTCAGTACTAGTTACTGTAGGTCTACTGACTGTGGGTTCAGTACTAGTTACTGTAGGTATACTGACTGTGGGTTCAGTACTAGTTACTGTAGGTCTACTGACTGTGGGTTCAGTACTAGTTACTGTAGGTCTACTGACTGTGGGTTCAGTACTAGTTACTGTAGGTCTACTGACTGTGGGTTCAGTACTAGTTACTGTAGGTCTACTGACTGTGGGTTCAGTACTAGTTACTGTAGGTCTACTGACTGTGGGTTCAGTACCATTTATTGTAGGTATACTGACTGTGGGTTCAGTACTAGTTATTGTAGGTCTACTGACTGTGGGTTCAGTACTAGTTATTGTAGGTCTACTGACTGTGGGCTCAGTACTAGTTACTGCAGGTCTACTGACTGTGGGCTCAGTGCTAGTTACTGTAGGTCTACTGACTGTGGGCTCAGTACTAGTTACTGTAGGTATACTGACTATGGGTTCAGTACTAGTTACTGTAGGTCTACTGACTGTGGGTTCAGTACTAGTTACTGTAGGTATACTGACTGTGGGTTCAGTACTAGTTACTGTAGGTCTACTGACTGTGGGTTCAGTACTAGTTATTGTAGGTCTACTGACTGTGGGTTCAGTACTAGTTACTGTAGGTCTACTGACTGTGGGCTCAGTACTAGTTACTGTAGGTCTACTGACTGTGGGTTCAGTACTAGTTACTATAGGTCTCCTCAGTGAGATCTAAGCATGGACGCCTGACAAAAAGTTGGAGCGCTCTGTAGCTGGGGAAAACAACTCACTCCCCAATCACATCCATCTTCTGCATGCATACGGATCTTAATTTGATCACTGTTATTGCAGTTCATTTTCATGCACAGCAGGAAATGCAAATTATAGTGTATTCAAGGTTTAAAAAGGCTTCTAAGGATTGCTAATTTACATATTCAAATATGCAAAATCCACTCACAATACCTTCCTCCATTACCAATGAGAGAACACACCTGGCACTCTCACACACACCTGTCACTCTCACACACACCTGTCACTCTCACACACACCTGTCACTCTCACACACACCTGTCACTCTCACACACACCTGTCACTCTCACACACACCTGGCACTCTCACACACACCTGTCACTCTCACATACACCTGGCACTCTCACACACACCTGTCACTCTCACACACACCTGTCACTCTCACACACACCTGGCACTCTCACACACACCTGGCACTCTCACACACACCTGGCACTCTCACACACACCTGGCACTCTCACACATACCTGGCACTCTCACACATACCTGTCTGTCACTCACCTAGCGGAGCCAGTCTACGTATCGATGGCACAGCCACGAAGCCGCCCAAGTGGTAGACCCTACGGGCAAGCAGTGTTGTCACGGTTACCACAGCTGGACGGGGGTAGGGGTTTGACCACGCTACAGGACCACAGAACACGTCCATGTCTCTTTAGCTCAGAGAGCTAACATAGTCGCGGAGTCCACTGCCGTTATACACAAAGCTACAACCTGTGACTAACCACTTCTGAGAATCTGACCGTCTCTGGCGTCGTCCTGGCGATGTCCTGAGACTCTGTAGAGCCTTACCTACTCAACAACTAGCCATCCAACTCCATCACATTTCCTTCCAAGAGCTCCCTCTCGCTCTGAACTCTGAATCAGTCGTTGACACACCGTGACAGCAGTCCCCTGGCCCCAATCTGTCTATCCCCTGCCCTCCCTCCTCCCCTCTCTCTCTCTGTCTCTCTCTCCTCTCTCCTCTTCTCCTCTCCTCTCCCCTCTTCTCCCTATCCTCTCCTCTCTCTCTCTCTCCTCTCTCTCCTGTCCTCTCTCTCTGTCTCTGTCTCTCTCCTCTTCTCCCTCTCCTCTCCTCTCCTCTCTCTTTCTCTCTCTCCTCTCCCCTCTTCTCCCTATCCTCTCCCTCCTCTCTCTCTCTCTCTCCTCTCCTCTCCTCTCTCTTCTCCCTCTCTCTACTCCACTCCTGTCCTCTCATCTTCTCCCTCTCTAGCTCCTCTCTCCTCTCCTGCCTCTCTCTCTGAAGCCCTTTTGAACCTGTGTGTGTGTGTGTGTGTGTGTGTGTGTGTGTGGGTGTGGGTGTGGGTGTGTGTGTGTGTGTGTGTGTGTGTGTGTGTGTGTGTGTGTGTGTGTGGCTGCTCACATGCTGCCCAGCACAGGGGTTTACTGGAAAGAGACCACTAACGCATCATTGTTCTGTTGTCGAGATTGAATTCCTAATGGACACAGAGAGGAGAAGAGCAGGCCCGATGTGTATTCATCCTGGTGTGTGTGTGTGTATCAGATAGGGTCAATCTGGCCCACTTGGGGAGTTAAGTGGGGTTAAGATAAGAGTGATGACGTAACAGTCATAATAACACTACACTACAAACCCTATGGTCTAATGGATAGGGACTTAACAGAGGATCTGTGTGTGTATTCATGAGAGTGTAGCTAGGTGCACTGTGAATGTTCTGTCCATTAGCATTAGTGGGTTTGCGTATGAGTGCATGTATTCGGTTAAATACAGACAACAGTACACACCAGTGTCCTTAAGGGGTTTGATATCCCATTGAGATGCAGTTTACTGGCATCTGGATTGGATCCCAGCTTCGAGTTTAGTGAAAACACATTAGATAGGACAATGTGGCAATATGTTTTTTTCTTAGTGTTTGTGTGGTTTGATTAAAATGTGTGGTTAGAAAATACACCGCATTTCCATCCTCTTTAGCATGGCCAGACAGTGGTGACTAAGCCCTATCTATACCATCCTCTCTAGCATGGCCAGACAGTGGTGACTAAGCCCTATCTATACCATCCTCTCTAGCATGGCCAGACAGTGGTGACTAAGCCCTATCTATACCATCCTCTTTAGCATGGCCAGACAGTGACGACTAAGCCCTATCTATACCATCCTCTCTAGCATGGCCAGACAGTGACGACTAAGCCCTATCTATACCATCCTCTCTAGCATGGCCAGACAGTGGTGACTAAGCCCTATCTATACCATCCTCTCTAGCATGGCCAGACAGTGGTGACTAAGCCCTATCTATACCATCCTCTCTAGCATGGCCAGACAGTGGTGACTAAGCCCTATCTATACCATCCTCTCTAGCATGGCCAGACAGTGGTGACTAAGCCCTATCTATACCATCCTCTCTAGCATGGCCAGACAGTGGTGACTAAGCCCTATCTATACCATCCTCTCTAGCATGGCCAGACAGTGGTGACTAAGCCCTATCTATACCATCCTCTCTAGCATGGCCAGACAGTGGTGACTAAGCCCTATCTATACCATCCTCTCTAGCATGGCCAGACAGTGACGACTAAGCCCTATCTCTAACATGGCCAGACAGTGACGACTAAGCCCTATCTATACCATCCTCTCTAGCATGGCCAGACAGTGACGACTAAGCCCTATCTATACCATCCTCTTTAGCATGGCCAGACAGTAACGACTAAGCCCTATCTATACCATCCTCTCTAGCATGGCCAGACAGTGGTGACTAAGCCCTATCTATACCATCCTCTCTAGCATGGCCAGACAGTGGTGACTAAGCCCTATCTATACCATCCTCTTTAGCATGGCCAGACAGTGGTGACTAAGCCCTATCTATACCATCCTCTCTAGCATGGCCAGACAGTGACGACTAAGCCCTATCTCTACCATCCTCTCTAGCATGGCCAGACAGTGACGACTAAGCCCTATCTCTACCATCCTCTCTAGCATGGCCAGACAGTGGTGACTAAGCCCTATCTATACCATCCTCTCTAGCATGGCCAGACAGTGGTGACTAAGCCCTATCTATATCATCCTCTCTAGCATGGCCAGACAGTGGTGACTAAGCCCTATCTCTAACACGGCCAGACAGTGACGACTAAGCCCTATCTATACCATCCTCTCTAGCATGGCCAGACAGTGATGACTAAGCCCTATCTCTAGCATGGCCAGACAGTGACGACTAAGCCCTATCTATACCATTCTCTCTAGCATGGCCAGACAGTGACGACTAAGCCCTATCTATACCATCCTCTCTAGCATGGCCAGACAGTGACGACTAAGCCCTATCTATACCATCCTCTCTAGCATGGCCAGACAGTGACGACTAAGCCCTATCTATACCATCCTCTTTAGCATGGCCAGACAGTGGTGACTAAGCCCTATCTATACCATCCTCTCTAGCATGGCCAGACAGTGGTGACTAAGCCCTATCTATACCATCCTCTCTAGCATGGCCAGACAGTGGTGACTAAGCCCTATCTCTAACATGGCCAGACAGTGACGACTAAGCCCTATCTATACCATCCTCTCTAGCATGGCCAGACAGTGATGACTAAGCCCTATCTCTAGCATGGCCAGACAGTGACGACTAAGCCCTATCTATACCATCCTCTCTAATATGGCCAGACAGTGACGACTAAGCCCTATCTATACCATCCTCTCTAGCATGGCCAGACAGTGGTGACTAAGCCCTATCTCTAACATGGCCAGACAGTGGTGACTAAGCCCTATCTATACCATCCTCTCTAGCATGGCCAGACAGTGACGACTAAGCCCTATCTATACCATCCTCTCTAGCATGGCCAGACAGTGGTGACTAAGCCCTATCTATACCATCCTCTCTAGCATGGCCAGACAGTGGTGACTAAGCCCTATCTATACCATCCTCTCTAGCATGGCCAGACAGTGACGACTAAGCCCTATCTATACCATCCTCTCTAGCATGGCCAGACAGTGGTGACTAAGCCCTATCTATACCATCCTCTCTAGCATGGCCAGACAGTGACGACTAAGCCCTATCTATACCATCCTCTTTAGCATGGCCAGACAGTAACGACTAAGCCCTATCTATACCATCCTCTCTAGCATGGCCAGACAGTGGTGACTAAGCCCTATCTATACCATCCTCTCTAGCATGGCCAGACAGTGACGACTAAGCCCTATCTATACCATCCTCTCTAGCATGGCCAGACAGTGATGACTAAGCCCTATCTATACCATCCTCTCTAGCATGGCCAGACAGTGGTGACTAAGCCCTATCTATACCATCCTCTCTAGCATGGCCAGACAGTGGTGACTAAGCCCTATCTATACCATCCTCTCTAGCATGGCCAGACAGTGACGACTAAGCCCTATCTATATCGGGGTATTCTGAATACCAACGGAATGATTTTCAATACCATCCCATTTTTTTACTTCACAAAAATGTAATTGAGCCAGTTACATGGTACGCTTGTTTACAAACGGCATTTGGAGCAAACTGACCACTGTTGAACAACACTTGATATATCCACTGTCTAGCAGCACGTTAGGTGGCTAACTTGCAATATCAAGCTTCTTGGTTACAGCAGAGACAATAGCCTTTTGTATAACTCTATGAGCTGGGTTGACTGTCCTTGCATTTAGTTAATGTTCGCGTGCACTTGTTAGCATTTGCCTAGCGTCCACTATGGGAATTCGGCAGTACTTTATAAGCATATTTTATATCTATGTTTTTATGTTTGGGAAGAATCAGCGGCCATTGTACACTGGTACAGGTATGGTACAGGAAGAGAAGGGGGTAGCTGCAACCCAATATGGCGACCGGAGTATGTGTCAAAAGGAAAGGAGTGGGTGTGTCGAAAGGAATGGGTGGGTCAAAAGGAATGGAGTGGGTGTGTCGAAAGGAATGGGTGTGTCAAAAGGAAAGGAGTGGGTGTGTCGAAAGGAGTGGGTGTGTCAAAAGTAATGGAGTGGGTGTGTCGAAAGGAGTGGGTGTGTCAAAAGGAAAGGAGTGGGTGTGTCGAAAGGAATGGGTGTGTCAAAAGGAATGGAGTGGGTGTGTCAAAAGGAATGGAGTGGGTGTGTCGAAAGGAGTGGAGTGGGTGTGTCAAAAGCTCTCTTGTATAGATTAGACGGTTTTGATTGAGCTGTGTTTTTTATTCTTCCGTTTCTTACCACGCAACTACCGTACCGCGAGAGTTCGGTCTTCTGTATCGAAGCCAGAGGATGAGTCTGAGTCATATTTCACTATTAGTTTTACACAAATAATTGTGAAGTTTCAGTTATAAATCTGAATATTATTTATTTCGTATTAAAAATACTGATGATGGGTGTACTGTTGCTTGTATGCGTGTGCTCACTGTGACTGTCACCCTGATATTGGCTACTAGGTAGCTACTTCCGCCGTTGCTTTGCAAGCGGGAGCAAAGGACACCGTGTCCCGGTACAACCAATACAACACCGGTACAATGCTTGTGATTCAATAGGAGGGTTTGAGCTGAAGGATTTCACTATTTCTATAATATAATAAACAGCCCTAAAGTAATGACTTGAAGTGTAGCCTACCGAAACATAGGTGTAATTGGAGATATTTAAGATCACTGAAAGTTCATATTTATATTTAGTGTG
This sequence comes from Salmo salar, assembly GCF_965601325.2. Classification (NCBI taxonomy): domain Eukaryota; kingdom Metazoa; phylum Chordata; class Actinopteri; order Salmoniformes; family Salmonidae; genus Salmo; species Salmo salar. The sequence continues at coordinate 156,228,496 of NC_138299.1, read as the reverse complement.
AATAGCTGACTGTAAGCCACATGAATGTATGGTTCATTCCATGACTGAAGGATGCTGCTTCTGATGGTTACATGGTTGACTACTTTAATGTTTGTTATCCCATTCCTAAGTTGATGTGCAGGGACAAGGTGTCACTGTGATCAGACCGTGAGCTGAACGGTGTTGTACTGTCTGTATTTCTGTTGCTGTTTGTCCTGTTTTACATTGATAGTAATTGATGTGTAAAAAGCTAGATCGCACGCACACATTGTATTATATCTAAGAGTGTAGCACACTATTTATTTATTTATTTTATTAGGCAAGTCAGTTAAGAACACATTCTTATTTTCAATGACAGCCTAGGAACAGTGGGTTAACTGCCTTGTTCAGGAGCAGAACGACAGATTTTTACCTTGTCAGTTCGGGGATTCAATCTTGCAACCTTTCAGTTACAAGTCCAATGCTCTAACCACTAGGCTATCTGCTGCTCCCCTATAAGCTGTGGTCTGCCACAAAATAAGTTTATATCTAGAAACTGAAAGAGTTCTTTGGCTGTCCCCAGAGTAACCATCGGGGGACAGCCAAAGAACCCTTTGTAGACCCTTTTTGGTACTAGGGAAAACCTTTTTGGTTCCAGGTAGAACCCTTTGGGGTTCCTCGTAGAATCCTTTTGGTTCCAGGTAGAACCCTTTTGGGGTTAAATGTAGAATCCTTTCCACAGAGGGTTCTACATAGACCCAAAACGGTTTTACCTGGAACCAAACTGGGTTCTCCTATGGGGACACCTGAAAAACCCTTTTGGAACCCATTCTTCTAAGAGTGTGTGACTAATGTGACGCAACGTTTGTTCTTTCCTCTCCACATGATGAGGGTTGCAATTGGTGAAACAACAACCATATATAGAACATATTGTGGCTGACCCTTGGTTTACAACCTAGAAACATAGATTTGTGTTCTACCATCATCACAGTCAAAGATCAGACTGTAAATCTCCAAAATATCATATTACAGACCACCAAACTCTCTCTCTCTCTTTTGTACTAGGTAGAACCCATTTTTGTTCCAGGTAGAACCCCTGGGTAGCTTAAACAAAGATACATACATGGCCAGCGAAAAATGCATAAACACAAAATCTATATGCATACAGTGCATTCGGAAAGTATTCAGACCCCTTGACTTTTAACACATTTTGTTACGTTACAGCCTTACTCTAAAATAGATTCAATCGTTTTTTTCCCCTCATCAATCAACACAATACACTATAAGGACAAAGCTAAAACTGTTTTTTAGAAAATGTTGCTACTGTATTAAAAATATAAAACAGAAATGTCGAATTTACATAAGTATTCAGACCCTTTGCTATGAGACTCAAAATTGAGCTCAGGTGCATCCTGTTTCTATTGATCATCCTTGAGATGTTTCTGCAACTTCATTGGAGTCCACCTGTGGTAAATTCAATTGATTGGACATGATTTGGAAAGGCACACACCTGTCTATATAAGGTCCGATAGTTGACAGTGTATGTCAGAGCAAAAACCAAGTTAGGAGGTCGAAGGAATTGTCCGTAGAGCTCCGAGACAGGATTGTGTCGAGCCACAGATCTGGGGAAGGGTACCAAAACATTTCTGCAGTATTGAAGTTACCCAAGAAAATAGTGGGCTCCATCATGCTTAAATGGAAGAAGTTTGGAACCACCAAGACTCTTCATAGAGCTGGCTGCCTGGCCAAACTGAGCAATCGGGGGAGAAGAGCCTTGGTCAGGGAGGTGACCAAGAACCTCACTCTGAAAGAGCTCCAGAGTTCCTCTGTTGAGATGGGAGAACCTTCCAGAAGAACAACCATTTCTGCAGCACTTCACCAATCAGGTCTTTATGGTAGAGTGGCCAGACGGAAGCCACTCCTCAGTAAAAGGCACATGACGTCCCGCTTGGAGTTTGCTAAAAGGCACCTAAAAACTCTCAGATCATGAGAAACAAGATTCCCTGGTCTGATGAAACCAAAATTGAACTCTTTGGCCTGAATGCCAAGTGTCACGTCTGGAGGAAACCTGGCACCATCCCTACGGTGAAGCATGGTGGTGACAGCATCATGCTATGGTGATGTTTTTCAGTGTCAGGGACTGGGAGACTAGTCAGGATCAAGGGAAACATGAACGGAGCAAAGTACAGAGAGATCCTTAGTGAAAACCTCCAGAGCCCTCAGGACCTCAGACTGGGGCGAAGGTTCACCTTCCAACGGGACAACAGGCCTAAGCACACAGCCAAGACAATACAGGAGTGGCTTTAAAAAAGAGATACAGAGAAAAGAGGAGAATGACAGAGGGTATGGAGAAGATGTCAGCTCAGCTGGCGAAGGGTGAAAGGGAACAGAGATGAAAGAGAGAGACAGAGAGAGACAGAGAGATAAGAGACATAGACAGATTAAGAGAGATGGTGATAGAGAGATAGAGGGATAGAGAGAGACAGAGAATGATAGAGAGATATAGATATGTATTTTCCCTTGTGTAGTTTAACCATTTGTACATCGTTACAACACTGTATATATACATAATATGACATTTGTAATGTCTTTATTCTTTTGAAAATTCTGTGAGTGTAATTTTTACTGTACACTTTAATTGTTCCTTTCACTTTTGTATATTATCTACCTCACTTGCTTTGGCAATGTAAAAATAGGTTTCCCATGCCAACTGTCACGTCCTGACCAGTATAGGGGTTATTTGTGATTGTAGTTTGGTCAGGACGTGGCAAAGGGTATTTGTTTTGTGGTTCGGGGTGGTGGTTTGTTAAGAAGGGTGTTTGATTTATTATTTCCAGGTTTTGGGTTATGTTTTTGTATTTCTATGTTCTTTCTAGTTTAGTATTTTCTATGTTAGGTAATTGGGTGTTGGACTCTCAATTGGAGGCAGGTGTTTGTAGATGCCTTTGATTGAGAGTCCTATAATTAGGGATGTGTTTTGTTTGTTAATTGTGGGTAGTTGTTTTTGCATTGCGTTGGTGTAGCCTGCAAAACTGTTTCCTGTCGTCGTTTCTTTGTTTATTGTTTTTTAATAAATTATAATGTTGAGCATGTTGAGCATGTATAATGTATAATGTATAATGTTGAGCACGCAACCCGCTGCGCAAAATGGGACAAACACTTCACTGGTTGCCCTTTTCTTGTCGCAACAGGTCACAAATATTTCTGCTGTGATGGAACACTGTGGTATTTCACCAAATAGATATGGGAGTTTATCAAAATTGCGTTTGTTTTCGAATTCTTTGTGGGTCTGTGTAATCTGAGGGAAATATGTGTCTCTAATATGGTCATACATTGGTCAGGAGGTTAGGAAGTGCAGCTCGGTTTCCACCTCATTTTGTGGGCAGTGTGCACATAGCCTGTCTTCTCTTGAGAGCCAGGTCTGCCTACGACGGCCTTTCTCAATAGCAAGACTATTCTCACTGAGACTGTACATTTTGGGTCAGTCATATTGATCAGGTATTCTGCCACTGTGAACTCTCTGTGAACTCTCATGATTTATTTGGGTCTAATTGTGTTGCTGTCCTGGGGCTCTGTGGGGTCTGTTTGTGTTTGTGAACAGAGTCCCAGGACCAGCTTGCTTAGGGGACTCTTCTCCAGGTTCATCTCTCTATAGGTGATGTCTTTGTTATGGAAGGTTCTGGAATCGCTTCCTTTTAATTAGCGGCCTAATTGTGCTCTACATGCATTATTTGATGTTTTACGTTGTACACGGAGGATATTTTTGCAGGATCAACTAAGAGTGTTTCTTATTAGTCTTAAACAAATCTACTTTGAAACAAAAGTATAAACAAAAACAAAAGTATCCACACATGGTTATGGGCTTAAAAAAAGAAGACACATGTACCATGTCAGAGATAGAGTTGAAATGTATTACATTACATTAGTATTCCATGTTGAGTTTGCATCCCAACACTACATTTTATATACATCACAGAAGACTGAAATATAACAACACCGTTTGACATAGAAACACCGGATTTTCTTAGTTTAATTAATTGTTTTATGTTTATTAATTACGAAATTATGTAAAATATTTACAACATTCCACCCATGAGGCCAATAGAGGGTGATTTGGTCCTTTGACTGCAGGAAAGGGCTACCAATCTGGGGCATGGGCACCCACTCACCACATAACAGCAGCTATACCATAGACAGTCATGGTGCAGAACATCTCCCCTTTGTGTTTCTATCTGTAGCTCAGATCAACTGTAGATGGGTTGAAGATGGGAGGGCTAGTATAGTATATCACTACAGGTTAGAAAACATAGGGCTAGGCTAGCATCACACACTATAGCCTATAGGGCTAGGCTAGCATCACACACTATAGCATATAGGGCTAGGCTAGCATCACACACTATAGCATATAGGGCTAGGCTAGCATCACACACTATAGCATATAGGGCTAGGCTAGCATCACACACTATAGCATATAGGGCTAGGCTAGCATCACACACTATAGCATATAGGGCTAGGCTAGCATCACACACTATAGCATATAGGGCTAGGCTAGCATCACACACTATAGCATATAGGGCTAGGCTAGCATCACACACTATAGCATATAGGGCTAGGCTAGCATCACACACTATAGCCTATAGGGCTAGGCTAGCATCACACACTATAGCCTATAGACCAAGACTAGTATTAGACACTATAGCCTATAGGCCTAGGCTAGCATCAGGCACTATAGCCTATACGCTCTCCGCACACACTCTCCGCAGCCAATGTGAGTAGGACCTTTAGACAGGTCAACATTCACAAGGCCGACATTCACAAGGACGCAGGGCCAAATGGATTACCAGGACGTACTGCGAGCATGCGCTGACCAACTAGCAAGTGTCTTCACTGACATTTTCAACCTCTCCCTGTCCGAGTCTGTAATACCAACATGTTTTACTAAGCAGACCACCATAGTGCCTGTGCCCAAGAACACTAAGGTAACCTGCCTAAATTACTACCAATCTGTAGCACTCACGTCTGTAGCCATGAAGTGCATTGAAAGGCTGGTCATGGCTCACATCAACACCATCATCCCAGAAACCCTAGACCCACTCCAATTTGCATACATCCCCAACAGATCCACAAATGATGCAGTCTCTATTGCACTCCCCACTGCCCTTTCCCATCTGGATAAATGGAACACCTATGTGAGAATGCTATTCATTGACTACAGCTCAGCGTTCAACACCATAGTGCCCTCAAAGCTCATCAACAAGCTAAGGATCCTGGGACTAAACACCTCCCTCTGCAACTGGATCCTGGACTTCCTGACGGGCCGCCTCCAGGTGGTAAGGGTAGGTAACAACACATCTGCCACGCTGATCCTCAACACAGGGGCCCAACAGGGGTGTATGCTCAGCCCCCTCCTATGCTCGCTGTTCACTCATGACTGCACGGCCAGGCACGACTCCAACACCATCATTAAATTTGCCGATGACACAACAGTGGTAGGCCTGATCACTGACAACAACGAGTCAGCCTATAGGGAGGAGGTCAGAGACCTGGCCGGGTGATGTGAGGACAACAACCTCTCCCTCAACGTGATCAAGACAAAGGAGATGATTGTGGACTACAGGAAAAAGAGGACCGAGCACGCCCCCATTCTCATCGACGGGGCTGTAGTGGAGCAGGTTGAGAGCTTCAAGTTCCTTGGTGTCCACATCACCAACAAACTAACATGGTCCAAACACACCAAGATAGTCATGAAGAGGGCACGACAAAACCTATTCCCCCTCAGGAGACTGAAAATATTTGGCATGGGTCCTCAGATCCTCAAAAGGTTCTACAGCTGCACCATCGAGAGCATCCTGACTGGTTGCATTACTGTATGGCAACTACTCTGCCTCCGACCGCAAGGCACTACAGAGGGTTGTGCGAACGGCCCAGTACATCACTGGGGCCAAGCTTCCTGCCATCCAGGACCTCTATACCAGGCAGTGTCAGAGGAAGGCCCTAAAAATTGTCAAAGACTCCAGCCACCCTGGTCATAGACTGTTCTCTCTGATACCACACGGCAAGCGGTACCGGAGCGCCAAGTCTAGGCCTAAGAGGCTTCTAAACAGCTTCTACCCCCAAGCCATAAGACTCCTGAACATCTAGTCAAATGGCTACCCAGACTACTTGCATTGCCCCTCCTCCCCTCTCCACACCACTGCCACTCTCTGTTGTCATCTATGCATAGTCACTTTAATTAACTCTACCTACATGTACATACTACCTCAACTAACCGGTGCCCCCACACATTGACTCTGTACCGGCACCCCCCTGTATATATTGTCATTTTTTACTGCTGCTCTTTAATTACTTTTATCTCTTATTCTTATCCGTATTTTTTTAAACTGCAATGTCGGTTAGGGGCTTGTAAGTAAGCATTTCACTGTAAGGTCGACACCTGTTGTATTTGGGGCATGTGACTATAGCATCACACACTATAGCGTATAGGACTAGGCTAGAATCAGACACTATAGCATATAGGCCTAGGCTAGCATCAGACACTATAGCCTATAGGGCTAGGCTAGCATCAGACACTATAGCCTATAGGGCTAGGCTAGCATCACACACTATAGCCTATAGGCCTAGACTAGCATCAGACACTATAGCCTATAAGCCTAGGCTAGCATCAGACACTATAGCCTATAGGCCTATACTAGCATCAGACACTATAGCCAATAGGCCTATACTAGCATCAGACATTATAGCCTATAGGCCTAGGTTAGCATCACACACTATAGCCTATAGGCCTATACTAGCATCAGACACTATAGCCTATAGGCCTAGGCTAGCATCAGACACTATAGCCTATAGACCTAGACTAGCATCAGACACTATAGCCTATAGGCCTAGGCTAGCATCAGGCACTATAGCCTATAGCCCTAGGCTGGCATCAGGCACTATAGGCTATTGGACTAGACCAGCATCACACACTATAGCCTATAGGCCTAGGCTAGCATCAGACACTATAGCCTATAGGCCTAGGCTAGCATCACACACTATAGCCTATTGGACTAGACCAGCATCACACACTATAGCATATAGGCCTAGGCTAGCATCAGACACTATAGCCTATAGGACTAGGCTAGCATCACACACTATAGCCTATAGGGCTACGCTAGCATCTGACACTATAGCCTATAGGGCTAGGCTAGCATCACACACTATAGCCTATAGGGCTAGGCTAGCATCACACACTATAGCCTATAGGACTACGCTAGCATCAGACACTATAGCCTATAGGGCTACGCTAGCATCAGACACTATAGCCTATAGGACTACGTTAGCATCAGACACTATAGCCAATAGGGCTAGGCTAGCATCACACACTATAGCCTATAGGGCTAGGCTAGCATCACACACTATAGCCTATAGGGCTAGGCTAGCATCATACACTATAGCATATAGGCCTAGGCTAGCATCAGACACTATAGCCTATTGGACTAGGCTAGCATCACACACTATAGCCTATAGGCCTAGGCTAGCATCACACACTATAGCCTATAATAACCTCTGCTACTTTATCATCATTTTAGAGATCAATATAGTTGGGAATATATTAGAAAGCTGATCAACTGTGAAGTGTGAATGACCAACAGTTTGCTTTCACCCTTCAATACATGTCATGGAATGCTGGTGGCCTTCAATGTGCACAAGTCTCCTCTGACTAGAGAGGGTTACGTTATTCTGCAGATTAATCTCCTCTGGCTAGAGAGGGTTACATTATTCTGCAGATTAATCTCCTCTGACTAGAGAGGGTTACATTATTCTGCAGATTAATCTCCTCTGACTAGAGAGGGTTACATTATTCTGCAGATTAATCTCCTCTGGCTAGAGAGGGTTACGTTATTCTGCAGATTAATCTCCTCTGACTAGAGAGGGTTACATTATTCTGCAGATTAATCTCCTCTGACTAGAGAGGGTTACATTATTCTGCAGATTAATCTCCTCTGGCTAGAGAGGGTTACATTATTCTGCAGATTAATCTCCTCTGGCTAGAGAGGGTTACATTATTCTGCAGATTAATCTCCTCTGGCTAGAGAGGGTTACATTATTCTGCAGATTAATCTCCTCTGGCTAGAGAGGGTTACATTATTCTGCAGATTAATCTCCTCTGGCTAGAGAGGGTTACATTATTCAACAGATGAATCTCTTCTGGCTAGAGAGGGTTACATTATTCTGCAGATTAATCTCCTCTGGCTAGAGAGGGTTACATTATTCTGCAGATGAATCTCTTCTGGCTAGAGAGGGTTACATTATTCTGCAGATTAATCTCCTCTGGCTAGAGAGGGTTACATTATTCTGCAGATTAATCTCCTCTGACTAGAGAGGGTTACATTATTCTGCAGATTAATCTCCTCTGGCTAGAGAGGGTTACATTATTCTGCAGATTAATCTCCTCTGGCTAGAGAGGGATAAATTATTCTGACAGATTAATCTCCTCTGGCTAGAGAGGGTTACGTTATTCTGCAGATTAATCTCCTCTGGCTAGAGAGGGTTACATTATTCTGCAGATTAATCTCCTCTGGCTAGAGAGGGTTACATTATTCAACAGATGAATCTCTTCTGACTAGAGAGGGTTACATTATTCTGCAGATTAATCTCCTCTGGCTAGAGAGGGTTACATTATTCGGCAGATTAATGTTCTGAGCCTTTTTAAACTCATTTATGTTCATGGGTGGACTTGTCAATGTTTTGGCCAGTGGGCCAGTCTAATTTAGGTTTATGTGTGTGGGGGCCTTAAGGGAGGGGGGAAAGGGCCAGTCTAATTTAGGTTTATGTGTGTGGGGGGCCTTAAGGGAGGGGGGGAAAGGGCCAGTCTAATTTAGGTTTATGTGCGTGGGGGGCCTTAAGGGAGGGGGGGAAAGGGCCATTGTGTTAGAAATGCCAGGGATGATGTTTGTCCCAGACTGCACCTGAATATATTCTCCCAACAGACATAAGTGTTCCATTTTAAAATAAAATACTGAAGAAAATTTGATTAAAATGGCTGAATGGTTAGCCTACACAACTTATTTGGTTCACATTGACAAAATGAATGTGTATCTAACTGTATCAACAAAAGCACATGCAACTCTTGTCAGATAAACCCGGAAAAAAAGCGGATTTTCTGCCCCCTCGCGACAGACAGCCTGCAGGGAACAGAAGGTATTCAGCTGCAGCACCACTGACAGCTCCCTTCATGCGCTGCCTCTCACTCCCGAGGAGTGGGCGTGCGTTCTCGGGTTCCATTGCCTACTGTTCTACAAAGACATCTTTCCTGGCAAGACAAAAACACTCCCAACATGAATGTCTGAGTCAAATTGAAAACTTCCTAGGATCATACCAAAAAAAAAAACGTTTTTTTTTTTAAAACAAATTGGCAGCAAGAGTAAAGACATTAAAGCATGGGCTGTGATGTTGCACTCACAACAATGTAGTGATTTTCCCACACACCTATGCATAACAAATGCTTATTTATCACACTCACAATGATAGCCTCAAAAAACCAACAAAACACAGGCATATCAAAAGTCAAATTTAAGAATTTAGGAACGGAGTAATCCATTCAGAAGACAGTCCAGGTTTAAACATAGGCTACATTTTGATAATACACCCTCGCCCCTCATCACCTAGTACACCATTACACATACACTGAAATCGAGTAGAATTTAGTAGAACACTTACCCTTCTCAAAACTGAGATTTTTGGATACTTCGAGTTCAGCCATTTCAGACTAATTTAGTGTTTGCATAGCTCTGGATAAAGAATTCCTCTCCAGGATAAAAGGGGAGCGATACTGTTTTGAGGTAGTGCTCTCAATTAGTTTTTGTCCGTTCATCCACTTTGGACATCATTTCCATTAGATAGTCTCCAGTAAGGTACAATAGTTGCCAAGGCGTAAAATCCCATATATTGGTCTGAAATTACCCCCATGGTGTTCTTAGTCCAAATGGAACGCATTTTTTCATCCGTGTCACACAGTCGCCAAACGACCCAGAGATGAACTGAACTGACACAAACAGGACCCTCTCTCTGAACACTCCACAAAACCTGCTGCTTATCTCTCCTGCGCAACATACACACGCATGTCTCTGCTTTACTCTCTGCGCGGAGAGAGCGGAGATGGTGAAGGGTGTTACAAACCTCACACCAGTCGCGCCGAGCGAAAAAATAAGCCAATTTTCTTGACATATTTACGCGATAGCATGGCGAGGTGATGAGTGGGGCAGTCATATACGCGGAGCTAGTGAAAAGGGTACAAGTCTACGACCTCGCAAGGGACTCAAAATATCCTAACCAAATTTCAGATAGTCTATGAACAAAACATCTTTCACAGGATGTTGGCCAGGTAGGCTAATTGAAGACAGTTCTGTGTGATTTGACATCGAGTTGCATTTCAGTCTTAAGATTGTGTTCCGGGGAAATCAAGAATGGAAAACTTGAACTTGTGTTTTTGACAGACGTTTTACTACCTTCCATCTCACCGGCTCTGACGTGGGGAGCGCGGAATGCGATGGGGCGTTCTGGTGGGAAGGGAAACGGTTTATTTATTATTTGTACTCGCTCTCTCTCTCTGCTTTCTATTAAGCAGGATGATATTATTACCGCGTGTGCCCTGCCACTGCTGCATCTCCAAAGATGTAAACTATTTCACCAATCGGAAACATATCACCCATAAATTGGCCCTTCAGCCTATGTTTGTTTTTCTACCTAAGTGCAGGCTTCTGGGTGGAAAGGATATCGTCCAGGGGCTTCGTCAAACCATAACCGAGTCATTTCCCTCGCTTGACGAATAGATTTGCTCATTAGAAGGCTACCTGCTTGACGGGTTGAATTGAAGAATAAACTATCACTGTGAAAATTGTAATAATATGTAGCCGCACTAGCTACCCACTGGGCAAAAATTGGTCGAATCGATGTTGTTTCCACGTCATTTCAACAAAACAATTCAATGTGATAACATTAATCAACGGATTAGAAAAAAAGTAATCAAGGTAAGGGAATTTCGCTTTTTTTTATTCACCAAACGTTGAACCTAAATCCAATGGTATTTCACGTTGAATTCACGTTAGTTGACAACTCAACGAAATGTAAATAAACACTAGATGTTGAAATGACGTCTGTGCCCAGTGGGTAGTCTGTCTGCTGAAAAATACACGGTCATTTCCACACACTGTCGTCTCTCATCTACTCCAAATGTATAATTGTTGGAATTCAGCTTCAAGCCGAGGTTCAAAAATTATTCTGTTAGGGCAGTGGTTCCCGAACTTGTTATTGTCCAGTACCCCTTCAAACATTCAACCTCCAGCTGCGTACCCTCTCTAGCACCAGGGTCAGCGCACTCTCAAATGTTGTTTTTTTCCATTTCCATTTTAGTCATTTAGCAGACGCTCTTATCCAGAGCGACTTACAGTAGTGAATGCATACATTTCATTTCATTATTCTTTTGTACTGGCCCCTGTGGGAATCGAACCCACAACCCTGGTGTTGCACACACCATGCTGGAGTTGCAAACACCATGCTCTACCAACTGAGCCACAGGGAAGACGCCATCAATGTAAGCCTGCCACACACACACACACACACACACACACACACACACACACACACACACACACACACACACACACACACACACACACACACACACACACACACACACACACACACACACACACACACACACACACACACACACACACACACACACACACACACACACACACACACACACACACCCATACGAAACATTTATTAAACATAAGAATGAGTGTGAGTTTTTGTCACAACCCGGCTCGTGGGAAGTGACAAAGAGCTCTTATAGGACCAGGGCACAAATAATAATATAATAAGAATCACAAATTCTGCTCTTTATTTAATTATCTTACATATAAAACCTTATTTGTTCATCAAAAATGGTGAATAACTCACCAGGTTAATGAGAAGGGTGTGCTTGAAATGATGCACATAACTCTGTAATGTTGGGTTGTATTGGAGAGTATCTCAGTCTTAAATCATTTTCCACACACAGTCTGTTCCTGTATTTAGTTTCCATGCTAGTGAGGGAGGAGAATCCACTCTCACATAGGTTAGGTACATGGTTGCAAAGAGCATCAGTGTCTTAACAGCGCAATTTTCCAAGGCAAGAAACTCTGAGCGCAGCCCTATCCAGAAATCTGTCAGTGGCTTCAGATTAAATTACATTTTCACAGAACTGCTTGTTGCAATTTCGATGAGGCTCTCTTGTTCAGATATCGATAAGTGGACTGGAGGCAGGGCATGAAAGGGATAACAAATCCAGTTTGTGTCATCCGTTTCGGGAAAGTACCTGCGTAATTGCGCACCCAGCTCACTCAGGTGATTCGCTATATCACATTTGACATTGTCCGTAAGCTTGAGTTCATTTGCACACAAAAAAATCATACAATGATGGAAAGACCTGTGTGTTGTCCTTGTTAATGAAGACAGAGAAGAGCTCCAACTTCTTAATCATAGACTCAATTTTGTCCCCCACATTGAATATAGTTGCGGAGAGTCCCTGTAATCTTAGATTCAGATCATTCAGGCGAGAAAGAACATCACCCAGATAGGCCAGTCGTGTGAGAAACTCGTCATCATGCAAGCGGTCAAACAAGTGAAAATCATGGTCAGTAAAGAAAACTTTAAGCTCGTCTCTCAGTTAAAAAAAACGTGTCAATACTTTGCCCCTTGATAACCAGCGCACTTCTTTCTGTATGTTGTAAAAGCGTTACATGGTCGCTGCCCATATCATTGCATAATGCAGAAAATACACAAGAGTTCAGGGGCCTTGGTTTAAGAAAGTTAACAATTTTCACTGTAGTGTCCAAAACGTCTTTCAAGCTGTCAGGCATTCCCTTGGCATCAAGAGCCTCTTGGTGGATGCTGCAGTTTACCCAAGTGGCGTCGGGAGCAACTGCTTGCACGCGCGTTACCACTCCATTATGTCTCTCTGTCATGGCTTTTGCGCAGTCAGTACAGATACCAACACATCTTGACCACCAAAGTCCATTTGATGTCACGAAGCTGTCCAGTACTTTAAAAATATCCTCTCATGTTGTCCTGGTTTCCAGAAGAGGATGTCTTCCTTAATTGACACCCCATAAACGTAACGGACATATAGCAGGAGCTGTGCCAGGCCCGCCACGTCTGTTGACTCATCCAGCAGTAAAGCATATAATCCACTGGCTTGTATGCGAAGCAGTAATTGTTTCAAAACATCTCCTGCCATCTCACTGATGCGTCGTGAAACAGTGTTGTTTGATGAAGACATTTATAGTTTTTTGGGCCTTTTCCCCCAGCATTGTCCCAGACATATCCACGGCAGCAGGAAGAATGAAGTCCTCCACAATAGTATGGGGCTTGCCTGTCCTCGCCACTCTGTAGCTCACCATATAAGACACTTCTAGCCCCTTCTCATTAATGGTATCTGTTGCTTTTATACATGTCTTACTACTCGAAAGTCGTCTTTAATCTCGCTCAAAAAACTCTTGTGGCTTATTTTTCAAATTGTCATGTTTTGTATCTAAATGTCTGCGCAAGAGTGAAGGTTTCCCGCGAGAGAGTAACGGTTAATGTGATTGGATGTTAATTATTTGACTAGGCTACCTGTATTTGACATTGTGTTGTTATTTAGCTGAACACGAGATGGTTTAATTTTATTTTTGGCAGTGAACCGAGGCTACTCAGGTGAGGAAAAAAACTCACCCAAATGTATAGCCCTGTTGGAAAATATAAATGTACTGTTTGAAAATGTTAGGAAAAAATGTATATTATATAAACTCAGCAAAAAAAGAAACGTCCCTTTTTCAGGACCCTGTGTTTCAAAGATCATTTGTATAATTCCAAATAACTTCACAGATCTTCACTGTAAAGGGTTTAAACACTGTTTCCCATGCTAGTTCAATGAACCATAAACAATTAATGAACATGCACCTGTGGAACAGTCGTTAAGACACTAACAGCTTACAGACGGTAGGCAATTAAGGTCACAGTTATGAAAAATTAGGACACTAAAGAGGCCTTTCTAGTGACTCTGAAAAACACCAAAAGAAAGATAAACAAGGTCCCTGCTCATCTACGTAGACATGCCTTAGGCATGCTGCAAGGAGGCATGAGGACTGCAGATGTGGCCAGGGCAATAAATTGCAATGTCCGTACTGTGAGACGCCTAAGACAGCTCTACAGGGAGACAGGACGGACAGCTGATCGTCCTCGCAGTGGCAGACCACATGTAACAACTCCTGCACAGGATCGGTACATCCAAACATCACACCTGCGGGACAGGTACAGGATGGCAACAACAACTGCCTGAGTTACACCAGGAACGCACAATCCCTTCATCAGTGCTCAGACTGTCTGCACTAGGCTGAGAGTGGCTGGACTGAGGGCTTGTAGGCCTGTTGTAAGGCAGGTCCTCACCAGACATCACCGGCAACAACGTCCCCTATGGGCACAAACCGACCATCGCTGGACCAGACAGGACTGGCAAAAAGTGCTCTTTACTGATGAGTCACGGTTTTGTCTCACCAGGGGTGATGGTTGGATTTGCGTTTATCGTCGAAAGAATGAGCGTTACACCGATGCCTGTACTCTGGAGCGGGATCAATTTGGAGATGGAGGGTCCGTCATGGTCTGGGGCGGTGTGTCACAGCATCATCGGACTGAGCTTGTTGGTCATTGCAGGCAATCTCAACGCTGTGCGTTACAGGGAAGACATCCTCCTCCCTCATGTGGTACCCTTCCTGCAGGCTCATCCTGACATGACCCTCCAGCATGACAATGCCACCAGCCATACTGCTCGTTCTGTGCGTGATTTCCTGCAAGACAGGAATGTCAGTGTTCTGCCATGGCCAGCGAAGAGCCCGGATCTCAATCTTATTGAGCACATCTGGGACCTGTTGGATCGGAGGGTGAGGGCTTGGGCCATTCCCCCCAGAAATGTCCGGGAACTTGCAAGTGGAAGGGTGGAGTAGCATCGCACAGCAAGAACTGGCAAATCTGGTGCAGTCCATGAGGAGGAGATGCAATACAGTACCTAATGCAGCTGGTGGCCACACCAGATACTGACTGTTACTTTTGAGTTTGACCCCCCCTTTGTTCAGGGACACATTATTCCATTTCTGTTCATCACATGTCTGTGGAACTTATTCAGTTTATGTCTCAGTTGTTGAATCTTGTTATGTTCATACAAATATTTACACATGTTAAGTTTGCTGAAAATAAACGCAGTTGACAGTGAGAGGACATTTCTTTTTTTTATATTTGATATTTATATTTGATATTTTTAGATTTTATATAGTTTATATTAAAAGCAAAATTCTATTTAAAAAAAAATGTGCATCACATTTTTATTTGGCGTACCCCGACGGCATTGCGCATACCCCTGGAATACCTGTTCTGGAGGATTTATTGTTTGGGCTGAAGATCCGTGTTATAGCTCGGTTGAAATGTTTATGGTCATTTCAGATTGATCTGACATATGCAGCAGATCTTTTTGTCTGTTGAGAGCGTTCCTCTGCCCAGGTGTTGCTGACACATGCCAGATCTTACAATGCCCAGTGGCATGTACTCATGGATGCCAAAGGAAGCCAGGCTTCCCCCAAAAATAGACCAATACATATTTTTTTTTTAAACATATAAAATAATGTATCTTTCCTTTCTCTGTGTTTCATTCTTTCTCCTTCAATTTGCAAGAGGCTGCATGTATCTCACTGGAGAAAGCATCCTAGCAAGTAAAACAGCGCCCCTCTTTCTCAGAATGTGTAGCCTACCGATCTGATGCTGTCTGATCAGAAAGAGTAGGACATTGTTGCAACCCGTAGCGTTGAATGCAAGGGAAGCCAGTGAGTATTTGACCTCCCTTGATAAAAAATTATAATAATAGTCAATTAGTGTTGAGCTAAACTGAGTGAGCTCAACTGTGAATGGTCCTGGCACATCAAAAAAATGTGTCAAGGGAAGCCAGTTTGGATTTGGCTTCACACCAATCACATGACATCAAAAGCAGAACGTAATTGTTGCATCTCGTTGGGTCATTGTCGTCCCATGGCTAGCTAGCTAGCTAAAACCATCCCCTTCCTAAATTAGCCATGGATGGAGATAGGGATTTAGGCTTAATTCTCCGTACTAGCCAATGATTATAACGGCGATTTTGATCAAACCATACATTCATATATTGTGCCCCTGGCCTGAGAGGATGGAAGTTCAACATGTGGCTTGATGTAGTAGGCTAATGTTAACTAGCTGGCCTGGCGCATTGTTACCCATGAAAGTAAGTTAGGTTAACGAGCAGGTATTTTAGCCAGGTAGCCTAGGACAACAACAACGACAAAATTTCACTGGACAGAGGTTGCTATCTAGTTTTGTGATGAAACAAATGTGTGGTTGAATTCTTTCTGCCGCCTTATGCCTATATATAACGGTAACACATAGGTTGTAATATGTTTTTTTCTGGCTTCACTTCCCCAGTGATTTAACCCACGCACCGCTACTGACCACGCCTGGATAGGTACACTACATGACCAAAAGTATGTGGACACCTGCTCGTCGAACATCTCATTCCAAAATCATGGGTATTAATCCCCCCTTTGCTGCTATAACAGCCTCCACTCTTCTGGGAAGGCTTTCCACTAGATGTTGGAACATTGCTGCAGGGACTTGCTTCCATTCAGCCACAAGAGTATTAGTGAGGTCGGGCACTGATGTTGGGTGATTAGGCCTGGTTCGCAATCGGTGTTCCAATTCATCCCAAAGGTGTTCGATGGGGTTGAGGTCAGGGCTCTGTGCAGGCCAGTCAAGTTCTCCCACACTGATCTCGACAAACCATTTCAGTATGGCCCTCACTTTGTGCACGAGGGCATTGTCATGATGAAACAGGAAAGGGCCTCCCACAAACTGTTGCCACAAAGTTGGAAGCACAGAATCGTCTAGAATGCTCATTGTATGCTGTAGCATTAAGATTTCCCTTCACTGGAACTAAAGGGCCCGAACCATGAAAAACAGCCCACAACCATTATTCCTCATCCACCAAACTTTACAGTTGGCACCATGCATTCGGGCAGGTAGTGTTCTCCTGGCATCCGCCAAACCCAGATTCATCCGTCGGACTGCCAGATTGTGAAGCGTGATACATCACTTCAGAGAACACATTTCCACTACTCCAGAGACCAATGGCGGCGAGCTTTAAACCACTCCAGCAGACGCTTGGCATTGCGCATGGTGATCTTGTCTTGTGTGTGGCTGCTCGGCCATGGAAACCCATTTCATGAAGCTCCAGACAAACAGTTCTTGTGCTGACGTTGCTTCCAGTGGCAGTTTGGAACTCAGTAGTGAGTGTTGCAACCGAGGACAGACAATTTTTACACACTACGCACTTCAAGACTCGGCGGTAACGTTCTGTGAGCTTGTGTGGCCTACCACTTCGCGGCTGAGCCGTTGTTGCTCCTCGGTGTTTCCACTACACAATAACAGCACTTACAGTTGACCGGGGCAGCTCTAGCAGGGCAGACATTTGACGAACTGACTTGTTGGAAAGATGGCATCCTATGACGGTGCCACGTTGAAAGTCACTGAGCTCTTCAGTAAGGCCATTCTACTGCCAATGTTTTGTCTATGGAGATTGCATGGGTGTGTGCTCGATTTTATACACCTGTCAGCAACAGGTGTGGATGAAATAGCTGAACCCACTAATTTGAAGGGGTGTCCACATACTTTTGTATATATAGTGTATTTTCTGTATAAGCTAACCACATCATATGTTATAGCAGTCTGGTGTCTGATGACAGGTGTCAGTCCATGACCTTGGTTAATGCTTGAAATGTCTGAGCAGGGGAACGCAGACGTGATGTCCCAGTGTGCACCGTCCAACACCAACGTCCATGGATGTTGTAAAGATGTTGAAATTTGATCTGGCCCATGATGCACATAATAATACACATTTCCTGTTATTGTAAGATTATTTTCCTGCTGTGACAAACTGGTCAAATGAAGATATCTGTAGACATAGAGAAATAGAGAACTGTGTGCTTGCTTATGTGTGTGTGTGTGTGACACTCACCATGAAAGATGCTGTTGTCTGTGAGGAAGTGATGGCAGTACTGCGGCCCTCCTTTCCTGTTCACAACCCAGGAACTCATGGCGGTGGGAGGGATGGGAGACCTGTGAAGGAGGAGAAAAGCGTGAGACTGGACACAATACAGTTCACCATAGGCTTAAGATTTTTTTTTTCCTGGCTCCTCTCTAGGGTTCCTGCCTTCTAGGGAGCTTTTCATAGCCACTGTGCTTCTGCCTCTGCATTGCTTTCTCTTTGGGGCTTTAGGCTGGGTATCTGTAAAAAACTTTGTGACAATGTAAAAAAAATGGCTTTATAAAATGTGATGGACTGATTAAACTTGTGTAGCTCCTGAATCATTGACTTTGTGTGGAATAGGGGGCACCAGACGTGACAGCCCTACAATAAAATACCACTTTCACCTCAAAGAGCCTAAAGTGTGGACTATAACCCCTGAACTCTGGTCTCTACAGAGGAGCTGCTCCTGAACTCTGGTCTCTACGGAGGAGCTGCTCCTGAACTCTGGTCTCTACAGAGGAGCTGCTCCTGAACTCTGGTCTCTACGGAGGAGCTGCTCCTGAACTCTGGTCTCTACAGAGGAGCTGCTCCTGAACTATGGTCTCTACAGAGGAGCTGCTCCTGAACTCTGGTCTCTACAGAGGAGCTGCTCCTGAACTCTGGTCTCTACAGAGGAGCTGCTCCTGAACTCTGGTCTCTACAGAGGAGCTGCTCCTGAACTCTGGTCTCTACAGAGGAGCTGCTCCTGAACTCTGGTCTCTACACAGGAGCTGCTCCTGAACTCTGGTCTCTACAGAGGAGCTGCTCCTGAACTCTGGTCTCTACACAGGAGCTGCTCCTGAACTCTGGTCTCTACAGAGGAGCTGCTCCTGAACTCTGGTCTCTACGGAGGAGCTGCTCCTGAACTCTGGTCTCTACAGAGGAGCTGCTCCTGAACTCTGGTCTCTACAGAGGAGCTGCTCCTGAACTCTGGTCTCTACAGAGGAGCTGCTCCTGAACTATGGTCTCTACAGAGGAGCTGCTCCTGAACTCTGGTCTCTACGGAGGAGCTGCTCCTGAACTCTGGTCTCTACAGAGGAGCTGCTCCTGAACTCTGGTCTCTACGGAGGAGCTGCTCCTGAACTCTGGTCTCTACAGAGGAGCTGCTCCTGAACTCTGGTCTCTACAGAGGAGCTGCTCCTGAACTCTGGTCTCTACAGAGGAGCTGCTCCTGAACTCTGGTCTCTACAGAGGAGCTGCTCCTGAACTCTGGTCTCTACAGAGGAGCTGCTCCTGAACTCTGGTCTCTACACAGGAGCTGCTCCTGAACTCTGGTCTCTACAGAGGAGCTGCTCCTGAACTCTGGTCTATACAGAGGAGCTGCTCCTGAACTCTGGTCTCTACAGAGGAGCTGCTCCTGAATTCTGTAGACAGACTCCTCCCCTCAGGTCAGCTGACACCAGACACCCCAGCCTGTCAGGTGCTGCTCCTGAATTCTGTAGACAGAGGCTGTAAATCACAGGGTGACGGACCAGGAACATGTGGGAAAACAAAGAGGAGGAGAGGAGATGAATGATGAGAGAGAGAGGAAGAAAGAAAGAAAGAAAGAAAGAAAGAAAGAAAGAAAGAAAGAAAGAGAAGAAAGAAAGAAAGAAAGAAAGAAAGAAAGAAAGAAAGAAAGAAAGAGAGAGAGAGGGAGGGAGGGAGGGAGGAGAGGGAGGGAGGGAGGGAGGGAGGAAGGAAGGAAGGAAGGAAGGAAGGAAGGAAGGAAGGAAGGAAGGAAGGAAGGAAGGAAGGAAGGAAGGAAGGAAGGAAGGAAGGAAGGAAGGAAGGAAGGAAGGAAGGAAGGAAGGAAGGAAGGAAGAGACTGATGGTTAAGGGGAGCAAACAGAGTGGTAGAGTAGAGGTGGATAGAACGGGAGCTGGTCTGGACTGGGGTTGGAGGTGGGAGGAGACTGACAGAACGGGAGCTGGTCTGGACTGGGGTTGGAGGTGAGAGGAGACTGACAGAACGGGAGCTGGTCTGGACTGGGGTTGGAGGTGGGAGGAGACTGACAGAACGGGAGCTGGTCTGGACTGGGGTTGGAGGTGAGAGGAGACTGACAGAACGGGAGCTGGTCTGGACTGGGCTTGGAGGTGAGAGGAGACTGATAGAACGGGAGCTGGTCTGGACTGGGGTTGGAGGTGGGAGGAGACTAACAGAACGGGAGCTGGTCTGGACTGGGGTTGGAGGTGAGAGGAGACTGACAGAACGGGAGCTGGTCTGGACTGGGGTTGGAGGTGAGAGGAGACTGACAGAACGGGAGCTGGTCTGGACTGGGGTTGGAGGTGAGAGGGGACTGATAGAACAGGAGCTGGTCTGGACTGGGGTTGGAGGTGAGAGGGGACTGATAGAACGGGAGCTGGTCCGGACTGGGGTTGGAGGTGAGAGGAGACTGACAGAACGGGAGCTGGTCCGGACTGGGGTTGGAGGTGAGAGGAGACTGACAGAACGGGGGCTGGTCTGGACTGGGGTTGGAGGTGAGAGGAGACTGACAGAACGGGAGCTGGTCCGGACTGGGGTTGGAGGTGAGAGGAGACTGACAGAACGGGAGCTGGTCCGGACTGGGGTTGGAGGTGAGAGGAGACTGACAGAACGGGAGCTGGTCCGGACTGGGGTTGGAGGTGAGAGGAGACTGACAGAACGGGAGCTGGTCCGGACTGGGGTTGGAGGTGAGAGGAGACTGACAGAACGGGAGCTGGTCTGGACTGGGGTTAGAGGTGGGAGGAGACTGACAGAACGGGAGCTGGTCCGGACTGGGGTTGGAGGTGAGAGGAGAATGACAGAACGGGAGCTGGTCCGGACTGGGGTTGGAGGTGAGAGGAGACTGACAGAACGGGAGCTGGTCTGGACTGGGGTTGGAGGTGAGAGGAGACTGACAGAACGGGAGCTGGTCTGGATTGGGGTTGGAGGTGAGAGGGGACTGATAAGTAGCAGGAGATGAGGCCTGAGCTGGGGTTGGAGGTGAGAGGTCACTGCCCTGAGTAACCAGTCCACTGTGACAGGCTGCCAGTAGACAGAGACATGACAGGATGGAGACTGGAAGTTACAAATTACTCAGAGGTTTACCTCTGCACCTTTATTCTGATATGGTAGTTTTATGGTGGAAGACATTTTTTTCTTTTTTTTGCTATTCGTCTATTCACACTACCGTCCATAGCTTTACAATAAAGCTAGGCTTGGCTAATGTCAGAATAAAAAAAAACACACATGTGGTCTTTCGCTGCAAGGGTTAATTTACATGGATCTAATATAGCTCCTACAAACCCATAATATCTATCCTTGTAGACCGTAGAACTATGACATCCAAACACTGATCAAATGTGAAAAATACATTACATTTATACAAGCACATAGATGAAATAGTGAAATGCTGCCTGGCTCTCTCTCCTCTCTTCCATAAAGACAAATAGCATTGTCAGATCTCATATAGGAAGTTCTTGACTTAGTATTCCGTCTGCCACATAGACTTAGCATTCCGCCTGTAACTAGACAGAGAATGTCGTCGCTGAGATCCACGGTGGTTTGGCCCAGGGGGAATGGTATTAATGGGCAGGAGTGTGTTGTCATGCTGTGGTGATGTGAGCATGCCGCTCCTCTCTGTAACCCAAGCCACCCACTAGCCCAGGGGAACACAATCTGCTCATTCCTGTCCAATGGAGTCGTGTGAAAATATGCCCTCATTAATAAATGTAAGTCTTTCTACTGTTGATTTTTTTTCTTTACTTATCTATTGTTCACCTAATACCTATTTTTTACTTAAAAATTGCCATGTTGGTTAGGGCCTGTAAGTAAGCATTTCACTGTAAGGTCTACACCTGTTGTATTCGGTGCACGTGACAAATAAACTTGATTTAGTTGTCCTCTCTGAAGGCTCTGTCATGCAGAGTAGATATTCCCTCATTCTGAAGGCTGTGTCATGCAGAGTAGATATTCCCTCATTCTGAAGGCTGTGTCATGCAGAGTAGATATTCCCTCTCATTCTGAAGGCTGTGTCATGCAGAGTAGATATTCCCTCATTCTGAAGGCTGTGTCATGCAGAGTAGAATATTCCCTCATTCTGAAGGCTGTGTCATGCAGAGTAGATATTCCCTCATTGTGAAGGCTGTGTCATGCAGAGTAGATATTCCCTCATTCTGAAGGCTGTGTCATGCAGAGTAGATATTCCCTCATTGTGAAGGCTGTGTCACAGTGGATGAAGTTATCCTCAAGCTGATCCAACCCAAGAGACCTCACCTGCACACTCATGGGTAATAAGGAAGTGTTCTATAAGGGCTCAACTGCAAAGCCTCATGGGTAATGAGATAAGTGAAGTGTGTGTGTGTGTGTGTGTGTGTGTGTGTGTGTGTGTGTGTGTGTGTGTGTGTGTGTGTGTGTGTGTGTGTGTGTGTGTGGTGCGTGTGCGCGTGTGTGTGTGTGTGTGTGTGCGTGTGCGCGTGTGTGTGTGTGTGTGTGTGTGTGTGTGTGTGTGTGTGTGTGTGTGTGTGTGTGTGTGTGTGTATTGTCAGTTCCTCCGTTAATGACAAACACCAAATGACTAATAGCAGGAGGCACTGAGGCAGACTGACTCATACACCAGGGACCACAGGACAACAGGGCCTGGAGACAGGGTGGGGGAAGAGAGGGGTGGGAGGTTGGAGGGATGGGGGAGGGAGGGGTGGGAGGAGGAGAGATGGGGAGAGAGGGGTGGGAGGAGGAGGTATGGGGAGAGAGAAGGGTGGGAGGAGGAGATGTAGGGATGGGAGGATGGTGGAGATTTAGGAATGGGATGTTGGAGGAGGGGGAGGTTTAGGGATGGGCGGTTGGAGGAGGGTGGAGGTGTAGGGATGGGAGGTTGGTGGAGGGTGGAGGTGTAGGGATGGGAGGTTGGTGGAGGGTGGATGCTTAGGGATCAGAGGTTTGTTAAGGTTTAGGCATGGGTGGTTGGAGAAGGGTGGAGGTTAAGGGATGGGAAGATGGAGGAGGGTGGAGATTTTGGGATGGGAGGTTGGAGGAGGTTAGAGGAGGGTGGAAAATTAGGGATGGGAGGTTGAAGGAGGGTGGAGGTGTAGGGATGGGAGGTTATTGGAGGTTTAGGGATGAGAGGTTGGAGATGTAGGAATAAGAGGTTGGAGGAGGGTGGAGATTTAGGGATGGGAGGTTGGAGGAGGGTGGAGGTGTAGGGATGGGAGGTAGGTAGGTGGAGGTTTAGGTATGGGAGATTGGAGGAGGGTGGAGGTGTAGGGATGGGAGGCTGGAGGAGGTTTAGGGATGGGAGGTTGGAGGAGGGTGGAGGTGTAGGGATGGGAGGTAGGTAGGTGGAGGTGTAGGGATGGGAGAATGGTAGGTGGAGGTTTAGGTATGGGAGATTGGAGGAGGGTGGAGGTGTAGGGATGGGAGGCAGGAGGAGGTTTAGGGATGGGAGGTTGGAGGAGGGTGGAGGTGTAGGGATGGGAGGTAGGTAGGTGGAGGTTTAGGTATGGGAGGTTGGAGGAAGGTGGAGATTTAGGGATGGGAGGTTGGAGGAGGGTGGAGGTGTAGGGATGGGAGGTTGGAGGAGGGTGGAGGTGTAGGGATGGGAGGTTGGTGGAGGGTGGAGGTGTAGGGATGGGAGGTTGGTGGAGGGTGGAGGTGTAGGGATGGGAGATTGGTGGATGGTGGAGGTGTAGGGATGGAGATTGGTGGATGGTGGAGGTGTAGGGATGGGAGATTGGTGGATGGTGGAGGAGTAGGGATGGGAGGTTGGTGGGGGTGTAGGGATGGGAGGTTGGTGGAAGGTGGAGGTGTAGGGATGGGAGGTTGGTGGAGGGTGGATGCTTAGGGATCAGAGGTTTGTTAAGGTTTAGGCATGGGTGGTTGGTTGGAGAAGGGTGGAGGTTAAAGGATGGGAAGTTGGAGGAGGGTGGAGATTTTGGGATGGGAGGTTGGAGGAGGCTGGAGGTGTAGGGATGGGAGGTTATTGGAGGTTTAGGGATGAGAGGTTGGAGATTTAGGAATAAGAGGTTGGAGGAGGGTGGAGATTTAGGGATGGGAGGTTGGAGGGGGTGGAGATTTAGGGATGGGAGGTTGGAGGAGGGTGGAGGTGTAGGGATGGGAGGTAGGTAGGTGGAGGTTTAGGTATGGGAGATTGGAGGAGGGTGGAGGTGTAGGGATGGGAGGCTGGAGGAGGGTTTAGGGATGGGAGGTTGGAGGAGGGTGGAGGTTTAAGGATGGGAGGTAGGTAGGTGGAGGTGTAGGGATGGGAGGTTGGTGGAGGGTGGAGGTGTAAGGATGGGAGATTGGTGGATGGTGGAGATGTAGGGATGGGAGATTGGTGGAGGTTGGAGGTGTAGGGATGGGAGGATGGTGGAGGTTTAGGTATGGGAGGTTGGTGGAGGTTTAGGGATGGGAGATCGGAGGAGGGTGGAGGTTAAAGGATGGGAAGTTGGAGGAAGGTGAGATGTAGTGATGGGCGGTTGGAGGAGGGTGGAGGTGTAGGGATGGACTGTTGGAAGAGGGTGAAGATTTAGGGGTGGGATGTTGGAGGAGATTTAGGGATGGGAAGTTGGAGGAGGGTGGAGGTTTAGGGGTGGGAGGTTGGAGGAGGGTGGAGGTGTAGGGATGGGAGGAAGATTGAGGTTTAGGTATGGGAGGCTGGTGGAGGTTTAGGCATGGGAGGTTGGAGGTTGGAGGAGGTTGGAGGTTTAGGGATGGGAGATAGGTGGAGGTTTAGGAATGGGAGGCTTAGGAGGAGGGGTGGAGCTGTAGGGATGGGAGGTTGGAGGAGGGTGGAGGTGTAGGGATGGGAGGTTGGTGGAGGTTTAGGGATGGGAGATCGGAGGAGGGTGGAGGTTAAAGGATGGGAAGTTGGAGGAGGGTGGTGATTTAGGGATGGGAGGTTGGAGGAAGGTGAGGTGTAGGGATGGGCGGTTGGAGGAGGGTGGAGGTGTAGGGATGGACTGTTGGAGGAGGGTGGAGATTTAGGGGTGGGAGGTTGGAGGGGAGTGAAGGTTTAGGGATGGGAGGTTGGTGGAGGTTTAGGGATGAGAGGTTAGATGAGGGTGGAGGTTTAGGGATGGGAGGTTGGTGGAGGTTTAGGGATGAGAGGTTAGATGAGGGTGGAGGTTTAGGGATGGGAGGTTGGTGGAGGTTTAGGGATGAGAGGTTAGATGAGGGTGGAGGTTTAGGGATGGGAGGTTGGTGGAGGTTTAGGGATGAGAGGTTAGATGAGGGTGGAGGTTTAGGGATGGGAGGTTGGTGGAGGTTTAGGGATGAGAGGTTGGATGAGGGTGGAGGTTTAGGGATGGGAGGTTGGTGGAGGTTTAGGGATGAGAGGTTAGATGAGGGTGGAGGTTTAGGGACGGGAGGTTGGTGGAGGTTTAGGGATGAGAGGTTAGATGAGGGTGGAGGTTTAGGGATGGGAGGTTGGTGGAGGTTTAGGGATGAGAGGTTAGATGAGGGTGGAGGTTTAGGGATGGGAGGTTGGTGGAGGTTTAAGGATGGGAGGTTGGTGGAGGTTTAGCAATGGGAGGTTGGTGGAGGGTGACAGTTTGGGGATGGGAGATTGGAGACTGGAGGGGGGTGGATATTAAGGGATGGGAGGTTGGTGGAGGTTTAGGGATGGGAGGTTGGTGGAGGTTTAGGGATGGGAGGTTGGTGGAGGTTTAGCAATGGGAGGTTGGTGGAGGGTGACAGTTTGGGGATGGGAGATTGGAGACTGGAGGGGGGTGGATATTAAGGGATGGGAGGTTGGTGGAGGTTTAGGGATGGGAGGTTGGTAGAGGGTGACAGTTTAGGGATGGGAGATTGGAGACTGGAGGGGGGTGGAGGTTTAGGGATTGGAGGTTGGTGGAGGGTGAAGGTTTAGGTATGGGAGTTTGGAGATTGGAGGGGGGTGGAGGTTAAGGGATGGGTGGTTGGTGGAGGGTGGGGTTTAAGGGATGGTCATTAGCTTTACACACCACAGTTCTACAATGAGATTACATCTGTTTCTCTCACCTATTGTTTTTTCTAGACTAGAGGTTTTTCTACTCTGTTTTCATTTCATCCTCTATCACTCTCTCCCCTCTCTCACTCTCTCCCCTCTCTCCCCTCTCTCACTCTCTCCCCTCTCTTGCTCTCGCCCTCTCTCCCCTCTCTCACTCTCTTCCACTCTCAACCTCTTCCTCTCTTCCCTCTCTCACTCTCTTCCTCTGACACCCTGTCCCCTCTCTCCCTCTTCCCTCTCTCACTCTCTTCCTCTGACACTCTCTCCCCTCCCCTCTCTCACTCTCTTCCTCTTTCCCCTCTATCACTCTCTTCCTCTCCCCTCTCTCTCTCTTCCTCTCTCACTCTCTTCCTCTCTCCCCTCTCTTCCTCTTTCCCCTCTATCACTCTCTTCCTCTCCCCTCTCTCCCTCTCTTCCTCTGACACTCTCTCCCCTCTCTCCCTCTCTTCCCTCTCTCTCTCTCCCCTCTCTTCCTCTCTTCCTCTTTCCCCTCTATCACTCTCTTCCTCTCCCCACTCTCCCTCTCTCACTCTTCCTCTCTCACTCTCTTCCTCTCTCCCCTCTATCACTCTCTTCCACTCTCAATCTCTTCCTCTCTCACTCTCTTCCACTCAATCTCTCCCTCTCTCACTCTCTTCCCTCTCTCACTCTTTTCCCTCTCTCCCTCTCCTCCTCTCTCACTCTCTTCCTCTCTTCGCTCTCTCACTCTCTCACTCTCTTCCTCTGACACTCTCTCCCCTCCCTCCCCTCTCTCACTCTCTTCCACTCTCCCCTCTCTCTTACTCTCTCCCCTCTCATACTCTTTCCCCTCTCTCACTCTCTTCCTCTCTCCCCTCTTTCACTCTCTTCCCCTCTCACTCTCTTCCCTTTCTCACTCTCTTCATCTCTCACTCTCTTCCTCTGACACTCTCTCCCCTCTCTCACTCTCTTCCCTCTCTCGTCCCCTCTTCCTCTCTCCCCTCTCTCCCTCTCTTTCTCTCTCACTCCCTTCCTCTCTCCCTCTCTTCCCTCTCTCACACTCTCTCCCCTCTCTACCTCTCTTCCCTCTCTTCCTCTCTCACACTCTTCCCTCTCTCAATTTCTTCCTCTCACACTATCTCCCCTTTTTTCCACACACACACACACACACACACACACACACACACACACACACACACACACACACACACACACACACACACACACACACACACACACACACACACACACACACACACACACACACAGTGCTTCTGCTTTCATCCCAAACTGAAACACCAGCTGTGGTTTTTGAGATAAGTCAATGAGTCAAAAGGTGATCGATCGGCTTTGCCAGCCTTCAATTCAGCCTCCTTATATATGTGTGTGTGTCTAAATTAGATTGGCCATCATATCAAAATTACACACAAAGAGAGCATCTGTCTCACACACCCCATTCCTACTACACACACACTCACACAACCCATTCCTACTACACACACACTCACACACCCCATTCCTACTACACACACACTCACACACCCCATTCCTACTACACACACACTCACACACCCCATTCCTACTACACACACACTCACACACCCCATTCCTACTACACACACACTCACACACCCCATTCCTACTACACACACACTCACACACCCCTTTCCTACTACACACACACTCACACACCCCATTCCTACTACACACACACTCACACACCCCATTCCTACTACACACACCCCACACACCCCATTCCTACTACACACACCTCACACACCCCAGTCCTACTACACACACCTCACACACCCCATTCCTACTACACACACACTCACACACCCCATTCCTACTACACACACACTCACACACCCCATTCCTACTACACACACACTCACACACCCCATTCCTACTACACACACACTCACACACCCCATTCCTACTACACACACACTCACACACCCCATTCCTACTACACACACACTCACACAACCCATTCCTACTACACACACACTCACACACCCCATTCCTACTACACACACACTCACACACCCCTTTCCTACTACACACACACTCACACACCCCATTCCTACTACACACACACACTCACACACCCCATTCCTACTACACACACACTCACACACCCCATTCCTACTACACACACACTCACACACCCCATTCCTGCTACACACACACTCACACACCCCATTCCTACTACACACACACACTCACACACCCCATTCCTACTACACACACACTCACACACCCCATTCCTACTACACACACACACTCACACACCCCATTCCTACTACACACACTCACACACCCCACATTCCTATTACACACACACTCACACACCCCATTCCTACTACACACACACTCACACACCCCACATTCCTATTACACACATACTCACACACCCCATTCCTACTACACACACACTCACACACCCCATTCCTACTACACACACACCCCATTCCTACTACACACACACCCCATTCCTACTACACACACACTCACACACCCCATTCCTACTACACACACCTCACACACCCCATTCCTACTACACACACACTCACACACCCCATTCCTACTACACACACCTCACACACCCCATTCCTACTACACACACACCCCATTCCTACTACACACACACTCACACACCCCATTCCTACTACACACATACCCCATTCCTACTACACACACACTCACACACCCAATTCCTACTACACACACCTCACACACCCCATTCCTACTACACACACCCCCCATTCCTACTACACACACACTCACACACCCCATTCCTACTACACACACACACTCACACACCCCATTCCTACCACACACACACACACACTCACACACCCCATTCCTACTACACACACACTCACACACACCATTCCTACTACACACACACTCACACACCCCATTCCTACTACACACACACTCACACACCCCATTCCTACTACACCCACACTCACACACCCCATTCCTACTACACACACACTCACACACCCCATTCCTACTACACACACCCCACACACCCCATTCCTACTACACACACCTCACACACCCCAGTCCTACTACACACACCTCACACACCCCATTCCTACTACACACACACTCACACACCCCATTCCTACTACACACACACTCACACACCCCATTCCTACTACACACACACTCACACACCCCATTATTTATTAGACTACTACACTACTATAACAGGCAAGGAGACACTATTTATTAGGTTACTACACTACAATAACAGGCAAGGAGACACTATTTATTAGGTTACTACACTACTATAACAGGCAAGGATACACTATTTATCACACACAAACACACAAGATATCCCTCTAGTGGTGTGGGGGCTGTGCTTTGGCAAAGTGGGTGGGGTTATATCCTGCCTGTTTGGCCCTGTCCGGGGGTATCGTCGGACGGGGCCACAGGGTCTCCCGACCCCTCCTGTCTCAGCCTCCAGTATTCATACTGCAGTAGTTTATGTGTCGGGGGGCTAGGGTCAGTCTGTTATATCTGGAGTATTTCTCTTGTCTTATCCGGTGTCCTGTGTGAATTTAAGTATGTTCTCTCTAATTCTTTCTCTCTCTCGGAGGACCTGAGCCCTAGGACCCTGCCTCAGGACTACCAGGCCTGATGACTCCTTGCTGTCCCCAGTCCACCTGGCCGTGCTGCTGCTCCAGTTTCAACTGTTCTGCCTGCGGCTATGGAACGCTGACCTGTTCACCGGACGTGCATCCTGTCCCAGACCTGCTGTTTTCAACTCTCTAGAGACAGCAGGAGCGGTAGAGATACTCTGGATGATTGGCTATGAAAAGCCAACGGACATTTACTCCTGAGGTGCTGACCTGTTGCACCCTCGACATCCACTGTGATTATTATTATCTGACCCTGCTGGTCATCTATGAACATTTGAACATCTTGGCCATGTTCTGTTATAATCTCCACCCGGCACAGCCAGAAGACGACTGGCCACCCCCTCATACCCTGGTTCCTCTCTAGGTTTCTTCCTAGATTCTGGCCTTTCTAGGGAGTTTTTCCTAGCCACCGTGCTTCTACACCTGCATTGCTTGCTGTTTGGGGTTTTAGGCTGGGTTTCTGTACAGCACTTTGAGATATCAGCTGATGTAAGAAGGGCTTTATAAATAAATTTGCACGCACACACCCTCACTTATCCTCAATCGAGCATAGGGCAATTCTCAGGCTAAGAGTTGAAGTAATTCAGACACATGTATCATTTGGAGTTTGAAGATGGAGGTCAAGTCACCTATTATTTACAGCCAGCCCAGAGAGAAGTCAGTCTTCTCTAAAGACCTGCAGGGCCGCTGCAAACAGGACAGAGCAGAACAGAGTTTCATCATGGCTGGCCCGGCCAGTATCCTCACCCTGCCTCTTCTCTGCAACACTCCCCAGACCCTCCTCTAGCCCTCCTGACCTAATGCTCTCCATGTTCCTCCTATCAGCTGAAGTACCACTGAGTAAGCCTGGCTTAGTCTGAACCTCTGGGTTTGCTATCCATTCCTGTTATCAGTTACCAGGTGGTTTAGGACTGGGAACCTCTCCAGCAGTGGAGGCTGGTGGGAGGAGCTATAGGAGAGCAGGCTCATTGTAATGGCTGGAATGAGTGTGTCCTGGGTGGCGCAGCAGTCAAAAGCAAAGCACTGCAGTGTTGACGTGCCCCTACAGCCGGTGTGATAAGAAGTAGTCGGCCGGGTGGGTCATGTTTCCGAGGACGGCCAGGAGGGTCATATTTTGGGGGGACGCATGATTCGACCTTCGCCCTCTCCCGAGCCCATTGAGGAGTTGCAGAGGTGAGCCAAGGGACCTAATTCGGGGAGAAAACGGGGTCAAAAAAATAAGCTTGTGGCGAGTACTGGGACAGGAGACCGCTTGGGAATACCAACTGTCGAGAGCTCATCGTTTTAAAAAAATAAAAAAATAATGTGTGTTTGAAACCACATTAATTCCATTCCAGGCATTACAATGAGCCCGTCCACCTATAGCTCCCCCCACCAGCCTCCACTGCTCTCCTGTTATCAGATACCAGGTGGTTTAGTTGGGGGGGGGGGGGGGGACTCCCGAGTGGCGCAGTGGTCTATTGCAATACCTGGTTTGAATCCAGGCTGCATCACATTTGGCCATGATTGGAAGTCCCATAGGGCGGCGCACAATTGGCCCAGTGTCGTCTGGGTTTTGCCGGGGTAGGCCGTCATTGTAAATAAGAATTTGTTCTTAACTGACTTGCCTAGTTAAATAAAGGTTAAAAAAAATGAAATGACTTGTTAAGGGGAAGTGCCTTGAACTTTATCCTTTAACCACACCTGTTACACTTCTCAAGCACTGATCCTTCTCCCTCCAACTGAGACATCTTCCCTGACTGTTTCTACCAGGAAGTGATGCAGAGCATTGAGGTAGTCAACAGTGAGAGGGTGGAGACAGGGAAGACAGTAGAGAGAGAGAGAGAGAGAGAGAGAGAGAGAGAGAGAGAGAGAGAGTAAATGCGTCAGCATGCTTTTGCCAAACTCAGCTAGGCGAACCAAACAAGTGTGCTCGGCATACTCCCTTAAAAGACCTTTGCTTGAAAAACAAGAAAAAAGTGGCAATAGTACTGTTTGTCCATTTTGAGACGCTGTAGCCAGTATCTTCCTCAAAATAGTCTGAATTCATCTAAAATAACTAAGAAATCTGTTATACATTTTGCTGTTTTTGCAGAGGAGATCTTAGTCACGCAATTTTTCATCTAACTAAGATGTTTGGTGCAGTATTTCTCAATGAAAATGAGTCATCTCTCGTTGAATGACAACAAAGACGTTATTGAAGAATCCCTACTGTTGACCAATCAAAGATGAAGGACCACAGACTTTGGCTTGATTAGTTTCATCCTTATTCCATCTGAAAGTTGTCTCTGTAGTCCAGCAACACACACAACT
The DNA here is from genome assembly GCF_965601325.2 of Salmo salar. Taxonomy (NCBI): domain Eukaryota; kingdom Metazoa; phylum Chordata; class Actinopteri; order Salmoniformes; family Salmonidae; genus Salmo; species Salmo salar. The sequence goes on along the minus strand of NC_138299.1, from coordinate 156,196,565 downwards.
TTTAAACAAAATACAACCAGAGCAAAAACAGTCATAGACTGTCTGAATTCAGCTGTCTCAACAGTTCCATCATTGAACATTGATCTTTATCTCTGTGCTAGTATTTTTTTTAAACATCCCAAATAAGGTCAGAGAGATGAAAAGAGTGCCTTGTATGAGATGACTTGGCAGTCTTTAGAAAGAGAGAGTGGGCACTAGGCAGAGACACAGAGAACACACACACAAAAAATTAGGGGTTCAACAAGGGTTCTTCTAAGATCCTGAAAGTACTCTGAAGAACCTTAGGGTTCTTGGCACTGAAAATGGCCCCCAAAAGGTCATTCCAAGAACCCCATAGGAGTTGGGGTTCATCGAGGAACCTCCTTAGTTGGTGGGGGTTCTTGCAGGAACCGAACTGCCCAACTGAAACATTTGGATTTGGATTTGAAAGGACAGCAGGTGCAGCCACTTAACTGAAAAAAAATGTAAAAGATCTCCTCAGTTTGAGGTTTTTCCCTTGTTATGATATATATTGACATTGTTTTATAATGATACCCTCTATCTTTTAATATTTGTTGGATTCACAGACTTCACCCTACCTTCACCTCTGATGAATAAAACAGGAAACCTGTTCTATCACCATGTACTGCTAAATCATTCTGGTTATGGATACGGAGCACATCAACACATTAACATTAACACACCAGAGGATACGGAGCACATCAACACATTAACATCAACACACCAGAGGATACGGAGCACATCAACACATTAACATTAACACACCAGAGGATACGGAGCACATCAACACATTAACATTAACGGGACAGAGGATACGGAGCACATCAACACATTAACATTAACACACCAGAAGATACGGAGCACATCAACACATTAACATAAACAGGACAGAGGATACGGAGCACATCAACACATTAACATTAACAGGACAGAGGATACGGAGCACATCAATACATTAACATTAACACACCAGAGGATACGGAGCACATCAACACATTAACATTAACAGGACAGAGGATACGGAGCACATCAACACATTAACATTAACAGGACAGAGGATACGGAGCACATCAACACATTAACATCAACACACCAGAGGATACGGAGCACATCAACACATTAACATTAACAGGACAGAGGATACGGAGCACATCAACACATTAACAGGACAGAGGATACGGAGCACATCAACACATTAACATTAACAGGACAGAGGATACGGAGCACATCAACACATTAACATTAACAGGACAGAGGATACGGAGCACATCAACACATTAACATTAACACACCAGAGGATACGGAGCACATCAACACATTAACATTAACAGGACAGAGGATACGGAGCACATCAACACATTAACATTAACACACCAGAGGATACGGAGCACATCAACACATTAACATCAACAGGACAGAGGATACGGAGCACATCAACACATTAACATTAACACACCAGAGGATACGGAGCACATCAACACATTAACATTAACACACCAGAGGATACGGAGCACATCAACACATTAACATTAACAGGACAGAGGATACGGAGCACATCAACACATTAACATTAACAGGACAGAGGATACGGAGCACATCAACACATTAACATCAACACACCAGAGGATACGGAGCACATCAACACATTAACATTAACAGGACAGAGGATACGGAGCACATCAACACATTAACAGGACAGAGGATACGGAGCACATCAACACATTAACATTAACAGGACAGAGGATACGGAGCACATCAACACATTAACATCAACACACCAGAGGATACGGAGCACATCAACACATTAACATTAACACACCAGAGGATACGGAGCACATCAACACATTAACATTAACACACCAGAGGATACGGAGCACATCAACACATTAACATTAACACACCAGAGGATACGGAGCACATCAACACATTAACATTAACACACCAGAGGTTACGGAGCACATCAACACATTAACATCAACACACCAGAGGATACGAAGCACATCAACACATTAACAGGACAGAGGATACGGAGCACATCAACACATTAACATTAACACACCAGAGGATACGGAGCACATCAACACATTAACATTAACACACCAGAGGATACAGAGCACATCAACACATTAACAGGACAGAGGATACGGAGCACATCAACACATTAACATTAACAGGACAGAGGATACGAAGCACATCAACACATTAACATCAACACACCAGAGGATACGGAGCACATCAACACATTAACATTAACAGGACAGAGGATACGGAGCACATCAACACATTAACATTAACAGGACAGAGGATACGGAGCACATCAACACATTAACATTAACACACCAGAGGATACGAAGCACATCAACACATTAACATTAACAGGACAGAGGATACGGAGCACATCAACACATTAACATCAACACACCAGAGGATACGGAGCACATCAACACATTAACATTAACACACCAGAGGATACGGAGCACATCAACACATTAACATTAACAGGACAGAGGATACGGAGCACATCAACACATTAACATTAACACACCAGAGGATACGGAGCACATCAACACATTAACATTAACACACCAGAGGTTACGGAGCACATCAACACATTAACATCAACACACCAGAGGATACGAAGCACATCAACACATTAACAGGACAGAGGATACGGAGCACATCAACACATTAACATTAACACACCAGAGGATACGGAGCACATCAACACATTAACATTAACACACCAGAGGATACGGAGCACATCAACACATTAACAGGACAGAGGATACGGAGCACATCAACACATTAACATTAACAGGACAGAGGATACGAAGCACATCAACACATTAACATCAACACACCAGAGGATACGGAGCACATCAACACATTAACATTAACAGGACAGAGGATACGGAGCACATCAACACATTAACATTAACAGGACAGAGGATACGGAGCACATCAACACATTAACATTAACACACCAGAGGATACGAAGCACATCAACACATTAACATTAACAGGACAGAGGATACGGAGCACATCAACACATTAACATTAACACACCAGAGGATACGGAGCACATCAACACATTAACATTAACAGGACAGAGGATACGGAGCACATCAACACATTAACATTAACAGGACAGAGGATACGGAGCACATCAACACATTAACATTAACACACCAGAGGATACGGAGCACATCAACACATTAACATTAACACACCAGAGGATACGAAGCACATCAACACATTAACATTAACAGGACAGAGGATACGGAGCACATCAACACATTAACATTAACACACCAGAGGATACGGAGCACATCAACACATTAACAGGACAGAGGATACGGAGCACATCAACACATTAACATTAACAGGACAGAGGATACGGAGCACATCAACACATTAACATTAACAGGACAGAGGATACGGAGCACATCAACACATTAACATCAACACACCAGGGGATATATCCACTGGACTTGGGGTTCTGCTGGGAGTTTACCTCATATTGAGATTTTTTTAATCTTCTTTGCCACTAAAATCATAATAAACACTGAGAACTAAAATAGTGTGTTAGTGTGTTATTGTTGTTATGCGTATTAATATTATTATTATTATTAATAATAATAATAACAGGGTAGTTAAAAAATGAACCCCAAAAGGTTGTTTGAGGATCCATCCTTTTAAATGGTTCTTTAAAGAACTTATAGGGGTTCCCCCACAGTTTCAATTTGAAGAACCCTTAAAGGATACTACAGGAACCTTCTTTTTAGAGTGTATACCCACCTCATACTCCTGTCCTCTCTCACACGTTCTGTCTCTCTTTCTAAATCTCCATTTCTCACACATACAACCATTATTATGTGTCTTGACTGACACACACTACAGAAGTGGACCCACAAAGAGATCGGTTCACTTCAACCCAATATCTGCCTCCTCCAATCCTCTACTCCTCTAGTCCTCTGAGAGAAATAGTTAAATTATTCATTAGGACTCACTGTGCTAACAAAGAGGATAGTTTCCACTCCAACTGAACCACCCAGACACACTGTCCATCATCCTGTCACAACAAGTGTCCAATAGATGTTAGGGAAAATCTTTTTTATTTTTACCTTTATTTAAACTAGGCAAGTCAGTTAAGAACAAATTGTTATTTACAATGACGGAACAGTGGGTTAACTACCTTGTTCAGGGGCAGAATGACAGATGTTATACCTTGCCAGCTCGGGGATTCGGTCTTGCAACCTTTCGGTTACTAGTCCAACTCTCTAACCACTAGGCTACCTGCCACCCCATTCAACAACGTCTACCTCAATGTCCTAGGAAAACAACACACCCATCACAAAGACCTCCTATAACAAACACAGGTGTTGTCAACATAGTATAGGGCATTATCATCACTGTGTCAGAGGAGGAACCATGCATGAACAGGACAAGTTGACTGAACCATACCCGGACTGGCACCCATGTCTTGGACACCTGATCCCTGTAGTGGAGCTGCCGTGCCTGGTAGAGGAGGGATACGGGTGGGGAGGCTGGGGTACTGAGCGATCTGATCCCTGGATGTGGTGCCTGGTAGAGGAGGGATACGCGTGGGGAGGCTGGGGTACTGAGCGATCTGATCCCTGGATGTGGTGCCTGGTAGAGGAGGGATACGGGTGGGGAGGCTGGGGTACTGAGCGATCTGATCCCTGGATGTGGTGCCTGGTAGAGGAGGGATACGCGTGGGGAGGCTGGGGTACTGAGTGATCTGATCCCTGGATGTGGTGCCTGGTAGAGGAGGGATACGGGTAGGGAGGCTGGGGTACTGAGCGATCTGATCCCTGGATGTGGTGCCTGGTAGAGGAGGGATACGGGTGGGGAGGCTGGGGTACTGAGCGATCTGATCCCTGGATGTGGTGCCTGGTAGAGGAGGGATACGGGTGGGGAGGCTGGGGTACTGAGCGATCTGATCCCTGGATGTGGTGCCTGGTAGAGGAGGGATACGGGTGGGAGGCTGGGGTACTGAGCGATCTGATCCCTGGATGTGGTGCCTGGTAGAGGAGGCATACGGGTGGGAGGCTGGGGTACTGAGCGATCTGATCCCTGGATGTGGTGCCTGGTAGAGGAGGGATACGGGTGGGAGGCTGGGGTACTGAGCGATCTGATCCCTGGATGTGGTGCCTGGTAGAGGAGGGATACGGGTGGGAGGCTGGGGTACTGAGCGATCTGATCCCTGGATGTGGTGCCTGGTAGAGGAGGCATACGGGTGGGAGGCTGGGGTACTGAGCGATCTGATCCCTGGATGTGGTGCCTGGTAGAGGAGGGATACGGGTGGGAGGCTGGGGTACTGAGCGATCTGATCCTGTTATTTTAAATGGGCATATTTATTTATCTTTATGACTCCTCGTGCGACTCAGGGGACCAACCGCGTCATTTTATGTGATTAATAACTACAAAGGCTCCAACTTTATGGCTCTTTTTTTTAAACTCAGAAACAAATAAGTAACTGACTCTAGAACCACCAGAGGCGGGCGAACACGCCTGTATCGGTTTACATCCGAGCTATACCTACCGGTAGGCCCGAACAAAGACGTGCCTTGTGGTGATTGCGGTTAACCCGCACAATGCGGTTGAGGGGGTTGAGTGAGAGGGTGAGAGGGTGCACCTTTAGGGCTTTGTCCGTGGGATGTCATTTATCAAATGCCCCTCTGTACCTCACCCACACTCTCTCTCCGAAAATCCCCAAGGATTCAGAGAAGGGTTACCCTGTGTCTTTCTTTAGGGGAGCCTTTGTTATCCACCATCAATGCGATTCTGGAGCAAATCGGTGTCGCAAAAGGAAAATTAAGCGGAAATCCCAAATTATTGTCAAATGCATAAAACACTCACAACTTTGGTTTGAATCAATCTTGCGAATGAATTCATGATTTTCATGTCACGTGAAACACACTTTCAATGCTCACTTAATAAACAACCTAATATGTGTATTTATAAATAAATATATAATAACATTTGCCTAATCAAAAACTTAAAGCTTTAGTTTGAATAAATAGCCTTATGCAATGTCTCTTATAAGCGACAAAACTATAAAACCTCTGTAGGCATGTAAGAAAAACGTTGACAAAACATTGGGCAGTTAGCCCATTCAAAACATAGACTGACATCGTTTTATGCGGTAGCCACCGTAGCTTAACTCAGAGATAAGGGCAGGTGCATTGGTCAGCAAGTTCCTTGGCTCCTCCGGCTGCAGCCTTCTTGCCCGAGCTCATCTCGTGAAAACAATACTGCAACTGTATCATTGTCAACGGCAACATGCTCACTTTACTCAGAAACCGACGCTGTGCCAAGCGAGAAAAAAATGAACTATGTTGACCATCGAAGAGCACACAAGAACACTTGTAACATATACCTCATCGATTTTTCCATCAAATGCTAGTCCAACAAAGAAAATAAATACTTACGTTAGTCCGTTCTTTCCAGGGTCAACTTCTAATAAAATGTCAACATCTATTCACCTGAATAATATTCCTTCGGGTTATTCCTTCAGGTTTTCCATGTCATGAAGTATACTAACAAATCAATACTATCCTTTTCCCGTTTAGAAGTGAAGGGAGAATGCCTAACTGTCCGGACCGAGACTCTACCGTGTTCCCGTTGAAGTGACCGGGCAACGTGTTAAAACCCGGAACAGGATTCTTGGAACGGGTTCCTGAAAAGTCTCTCTCTTGCCCTTAGGTTGCAGATGGGGGTGATTGAATAGTATAATTCGCACTAAATCCCAGTCCTACCTCCCTAGTTATCTGTCACTCACTAACAAGTAAAACATTTATATCAATTAATTCACTTCCAAAAAAAAAGTTATATCATTTTTATCTTGAGTTTCAATTTCACAGTTCCATTACATAGTTATTATCTAGTGCAGTGTGTTATTATCTCGTGAAGTGTGTTATTATCTAGTGCAGTGTGTTATTATCTAGTGCAGTGTGTTATTATCTAGTGAAGCGTGTTATTATCTAGTGAAGTGTGTTATTATCTAGTGCAGTGTGTTATTATCTAGTGCAGTGTGTTATTATCTAGTGCAGTGTGTTATTATCTAGTGAAGTGTGTTATTATCTAGTGCAGTGTGTTATTATCTAGTGCAGTGTGTTATTATCTAGTGCAGTGTGTTATTATCTAGTGCAGTGTGTTATTATCTAGTGCAGTGTGTTATTATCTAGTGAAGTGTGTTATTATCTAGTGCAGTGTGTTATTATCTAGTGAAGCGTGTTATTATCTAGTGCAGTGTGTTATTATCTAGTGCAGTGTGTTATTATCTAGTGCAGTGTGTTATTATCTAGTGAAGTGTGTTATTATCTAGTGCAGTGTGTTATTATCTAGTGAAGTGTGTTATTATCTAGTGCAGTGTGTTATTATCTAGTGAAGTGTGTTATTATCTAGTGCAGTGTGTTATTATCTAGTGAAGTGTGTTATTATCTAGTGCAGTGTGTTATTATCTAGGGCAGTGTGTTATTATCTAGTGCAGTGTGTTATTATCTAGTGCAGTGTGTTATTATCTAGTGCAGTGTGTTATTATCTAGGGCAGTGTGTTATTATCTAGTGCAGTGTGTTATTATCTAGTGCAGTGTGTTATTATCTAGTGCAGTGTGTTATTATCTAGGTGCAGTGTGTTATTATCTAGTGCAGTGTGTTATTATCTAGTGCAGTGTGTTATTATCTAGGCGTGGACAGTGCGTGGTTATTATCTAGTGCAGTGTGTTATTATCTAGTGCAGTGTGTTATTATCTAGTGCAGTGTGTTATTATCTAGTGCAGTGTGTTATTATCTAGTGCAGTGTGTTATTATCTAGTGCAGTGTGTTATTATCTAGTGCAGTGTGTTATTATCTAGTGAAGTGTGATTATCTAGTGCAGTGTGTTATTATCTAGTGCAGTGTGTTATTATCTAGTGAAGTGTGATTATCTAGTGAAGTGTGTTATTATCTAGTGCAGTGTGTTATTATCTAGTGAAGTGTGTTATTATCTAGTGCAGTGTGTTATTATCTAGGGCAGTGTGTTATTATCTAGTGCAGTGTGTTATTATCTAGTGCAGTGTGTTATTATCTAGTGAAGTGTGTTATTATCTAGTGAAGTGTGTTATTATCTAGTGCAGTGTGTTATTATCTAGTGAAGTGTGTTATTATCTAGTGAAGTGTGTTATTATCTAGTGCAGTGTGTTATTATCTAGTGAAGTGTGTTATTATCTAGTGCAGTGTGTTATTATCTAGTGCAGTGTGTTATTATCTAGTGCAGTGGGAATCAGACAGGCTTGTAGTGATGGTTCTCTACAGTTAACATACACTAATGATTCTGGAATATTCTCTCCGTGGTTTCCTTCCCACAATCCCCCAGTGGCAGTTCAAAGTCTGCCAGCACAATTCATCAGTGCTCCATGCAACTTACAATTCAAACCAGCCAACCAGAGTCCACAAACAACCGCTAGTGACATTTACACAACAAAGGACACACAGGCCCCCCCCCCCCCCCCTCACCCCTTCCTCCTCCTCCCCCCTGGTTACAAAATCCCCTTCTGCCCCTCTCCCCCTCTCTGCGACTCCCCCTCTACTCTCTAATTCCCTGGTGCCCTGTAAAATTGACAAACCCCTGCCTTTCACTGCCGAGCCCCCTACACACACGCACACACGCACGCACACACACACACACACACACTCTTCACTGGAAAGGCATTTCACTGTACTTGTACTTGTGCACGTGGACATCACATCAAGCTTGCTGGGAAAACACATGGTTAACACTGTCACTGCAAGCCCATGAAGAGGGAAGGGTGGTACTTTCATATAGTGTCTTTCCCCATCAAAGATACTATCAAAAACATGGACACAGTAAATCAGAGTCAAGTGCATTTTAGCATAGTGAAGAAACTAGAATGCCTATTTGAAAAGCAGCCATACGTGTAAGACTCTCTCCTCTGTATCAGCCTGCTCCAGTGTCTGTCTCCAGCCTGTCTCCTCTCTGTGTATTAGCCTGCTCCATTGTCTGTCTCCAGACCCTCTCCTCTCTGTGTATTATACTGCTCCAGTGTCTGTCTCCAGACCCTCTCCTCTCCTCTGTATTATACTGCTCCAGTGTCTGTCTCCAGCCTCTCTCCTCTGTATTATACTGCTCCATTGTCTGTCTCCAGACCCTCTCCTCTCTGTGTATTATACTGCTCCAGTGTCTGTCTCCAGACCCTCTCCTCTCCTCTGTATTATACTGCTCCAGTGTCTGTCTCCAGCCTGTCTCCTCTCTGTGTATTAGACTGCTCCAGTGCCGGCCTCTCATTAGGTGATAGAGCCTGGTCTATGGCCCTCTAGTCTCTACATTAAGTGAGTGAGTACTCTGTCTGAGTCATGTTAGCTCTAGAGACCCCTTTTATGAGCTATTCAACCCCCCTGCTCTCTCACACACACACACACACACACACACACACACCCTCCTGTGGTTTGCAGGGGCCCAACTAAGGTTTCACCTCTCAGATTTGGTGTTACCATGGCAATGGTGATCTCAGAAGGGGGGGGGGGGGGACCAGTAGACCCTCACAACTCTATTGCTGGGACAATCCAAAGCCCCCCCCCCCATTTCCCCCTCTCTAACACACAAACACTTCTCTGGGGAAAGGGGAACAGAGGGATTTGGGGTTTAAAAGAGAAGTGAAAGCCAAGGGATTAGCATAAGGGCTTCAGACTAGCTGCGATAACGGTTAAACGTCCCCTATCCCAGGGAGACCTAGCTTACCATGGCTAAACTATAGGCCAACCGAATGAATGGAAACCAGTGGTCTGTAACTGTCAAGGAGCTGTTAATAAAATAAAGAGTCAAACAAGGAATGGGAGACAGACAACATATTAAAAGGTAATAGTTATTTTTTTATTTGTTTTTCAACTCTTTAAAATTACATGTGGAAACCTTTCAGTTATAAACACTTAGCAAATCTGTCTGTACCGCTTTTCTTCTTCTTCTTCTTCTGTCAAATAAAATATATTAGTATTTTGACCCTAAAAAAGAATGCCCATTTAACTATTATGTTCTTGAGATTAAATAAAAACAAGTTGTTTTATTTCTTTATCTAGATAAGACAGTGTGAGTTAAAGAAGCCTGTTTTTTCTCCTGCTAAAAACATCTGGACTTCTGAAACATCAAAACATGCCTCTTCAGACAGGTGAAAACAACCGACATTATTTAGACAGGAGAAAACAACACACTATTTAGACAGGAGAAAACAACCGACATTATTTAGACAGGTGAAAACAACCGACATTATTTAGACAGGAGAAAACAACACACTATTTAGACAGGAGAAAACAACCGACATTATTTAGACAGGTGAAAACAACCGACATTATTTAGACAGGAGAAAACAACACACTATTTAGACAGGAGAAAACAACCGACATTATTTAGACAGGTGAAAACAACCGACATTATTTAGACAGGAGAAAACAACACACTATTTAGACAGGAGAAAACAACCGACATTATTTAGACAGGTGAAAACAACCGACATTATTTAGACAGGTGAAAACAACCGACATTATTTAGACAGGTGAAAACAACCGACATTATTTAGACAGGTGAAAACAACCGATATTATTTAGACAGGTGAAAACAACATTAGACAGGAGAAAACAACATTATTTAGACAGGAGAAAACAAAATCAAATCAATTTATATAGCCCTTCGTACATCAGCTGATATCTCAAAGTGCTGTACAGAAACCCAGCCTAAAACCCCAAACAGCAAGCAATGCAGGTGTAGAAACAACACACTATTTAGACAGGAGAAAACAACACACTATTTAGACAGGAGAAAACAACACACTATTTAGACAGGAGAAAACAACATTATTTCCTTATCCATTATCTCTAGTCCTCCATCTCTCTTTCCACCATGGCCCAGCTTAAGCCTTCTGAATATTCTGGTTTCTAGCTACAGCCCAGTTTAGTACAGGAAGACCTGGCTGCCAGTTCTAGCCCGTTACTCTAGCCCACGCGTTACTCTAGTCCCCGCGTTACTCTAGCCCACGCGTTACTCTAGCCTCCGCGTTACTCTAGTCCCCGCGTTACTCTAGCCCACGCGTTACTCTAGCCCCCGCGTTACTCTAGCCCGCGTTACTCTAGCCCACGCGTTACTCTAGCCCCCGCGTTACTCTAGCCTCCGCGTTACTCTAGCCCCCGCGTTACTCTAGTCCCCGCGTTACTCTAGCCCACGCGTTACTCTAGCCCCCGCGTTACTCTAGCCCCCGCGTTACTCTAGCCCCCGCGTTACTCTAGTCCCCACGTTACTCTAGCCCACGCGTTACTCTAGCCCCCGCGTTACTCTAGCCCCCGCGTTACTCTAGCCCCCGCGCTACTCTAGCCCCCGCGCTACTCTAGCCCCCGCGCTACTCTAGCCCCCGCGTTACTCTAGTCCCCGCGTTACTCTAGCCCACGCGTTACTCTAGCCCCCGCGTTACTCTAGCCCCCGCGTTACTCTAGCCCTCGCGCTACTCTAGCCCCCGCGCTACTCTAGCCCCCGCGCTACTCTAGCCCCCGCGTTACTCTAGCCCCCGCGTTACTCTAGTCCCCGCGTTACTCTAGTCCCCACGTTACTCTAGTCCCCACGTTACTCTAGTCCCCACGTTACTCTAGTCCCCACGTTACTCTAGCCCACACGTTACTCTAGCCCACGTTACTCTAGCCCACGTCACTCTAGCCCACGTCACTCTAGCCCACGTCACTCTAGTCCACGTCACTCTAGTCCACGTCACTCTAGCCCACGTTACTCTAGCCCACGTTACTCTAGTCCACGTCACTCTAGCCCACGTTACTCTAGTCCACGTTACTCTAGCCCACGTTACTCTAGTCCCCACGTTACTCTAGTCCACGCTACTCTAGCCCATGTTACTCTAGCCCACATTACTCTAGCCCACATTAGAAGTTGTCTACCTCTTTAGCTGAACATGAACTGGGTATGAGAACCATTAAATAGTCTTCAATATTTACATCAATCATCCAGTCCAGATGAAATGTAACAGCTGCATAAGGGAGTACCATAATCTACTCTTAATTTTTTTTAAAAAATTAATAATAATCCATCAAATACTGACTGTACTATAACACATAAACAAATGTTTAATTAGAGACGAGAATCAATAGAATTCAGATATTTTGGTGGGACTTCAGGTATTCAATTTGAATGTCAAATATTTAAAAATATATATTCTTTGAAATGATACGTCAATGTTGTTAAACCACTGACAGTCCTTATGTTTGGTTATTATATTGATTGAATAACTTAGAAAATAACAACTAATTTCTATATACATATGGGCATAATTTAAATACATTAGCATGAAATTACCCTCTATCCAACCAGCGCTTTCTGAGGTACCTCCCCAAAGAGAATTTGTAAATCGCCCCCATCACAATCTCCCATCAAATTTCACAATGGCTTTTATATGCAGCATTACTCATTCATGATTGATCATCTAGAATATTAAAACACAATGCAGAAATGAATTAACCAATGCATATTTATTTCACAAATCGGGAAAATATATATATATATTTTTTTATGCGTTTGATATGTGGATTTCTGACAGCCAAGTTTCTTTACATTATCTAATCAAACATCAACATTTTCTGACCCACGAAGGGGAACACTAACTGTAAGTAGACTGGTTTCTATTCTGTCTTGTCATTGCCGTGTCAGTGCGTTTAATCTCCAATATATATATATTGGAGATTACACACACACACACACACACACACACACACACACACACACACACACACACACACACATATAAACTTTGATAAGCACGTAGGTCAAAACATTTTTGTCCCATGTCTACGATTTAGTCCATACCCCCATTCTTAAAGACATCGTTTCACACTTTTCCCCGATAGTAAAGTACAGGAGAAAAGATTGTTAAATAGATGATCCACTTCTCAAACACAGACACATAATGACCCAGCTGTATTCTGAGACGGGCCTGAGCCTTGCAACATTCATAAACTTACTTTCAAGCCCACTTGAAATCAGTCAGTCAACCAATCAATCAATCAACCAGTCAATCAACCAACCAATCACGTCCACTTGAAGATCGTCCTGATGAGCTTCGCCAGTGAGTTGTCCCAAACAGCCTGTGAGGTCCTCTCCCATAGGCTATCCTCTTTCCACATGCCTCGCCCCTTCCGCTCGGCCTTGACCTCTGCCTTGAGCAGCCGTTGGTGGAGTCGCAGGTAAAGGTGGGACTGAGGGTGGAGTCCAGAGACTGGGACAGTGCGTGCCAGCCCCAACCTCAACACCTCCTCATTCAGACACAGACTCCTCAATGACCCCTGGGGGAGAGAGAACAGAGGGAGGTTTCATTGTCTTCAACATGCAGTTAATTAAGACAGTCATAAAGAGAGTAACATTGTCCTGAAGACAGACAGCAACTGACCCTGCTACCAGAGACCAGACAGCAACTGACCCTGCTACCAGGGACCAGACAGCAACTGACCCTGCTACCAGGGACCAGACAGCAACTGACCCTGCTACCAGGGACCAGACAGCAACTGACCCTGCTACCAGAGACCAGACAGCAACTGACCCTGCTACCAGAGACCAGACAGCAACTGACCCTGCTACCAGACCAGACAGCAACTGACCCTGCTAACAGAGACCAGACAGCAACTGACCCTGCTACCAGAGACCAGACAGCAACTGACCCTGCTACCAGACCAGACAGCAACTGACCCTGCTACCAGACCAGACAGCAACTGACCCTGCTAACAGAGACCAGACAGCAACTGACCCTGCTAACAGAGACCAGACAGCAACTGACCCTGCTACCAGAGACCAGACAGCAACTGACCCTGCTACCAGAGACCAGACAGCAACTGACCCTGCTACCAGGGACCAGACAGCAACTGACCCTGCTACCAGGGACCAGACAGCAACTGACCCTGCTACCAGGACCGCGCACGCCCGCACCGGGACCAGCAGCACTGACCCTGCTACCAGGGACCGCGCACGCCCGCACCGGGACCAGCAGCACTGACCCTGCTACCAGAGACCAGACAGCAACTGACCCTGCTACCAGAGACCAGACAGCAACTGACCCTGCTACCAGGGACCAGACAGCAACTGACCCTGCGTTTTCCAGAAATCCTGGTTGGAGAATGACGGATTTCCTGGTAATTCTGGGAAATCTCCAACCGGAACTTTGGGAAAACCAGGGAATTTATTGTAAGTTCCCAGAATTTTGTAACCCTGCTGACAGACACACAGACAGTAACTGACCCGGCTGACAGACACACAGACAGTAACTGACCCGGCTGACAGACACACAGACAGTAACTGACCCGGCTGACAGACACACAGACAGTAACTGACCCGGCTGACAGACACACAGACAGTAACTGACCCGGCTGACAGACACACAGACAGTAACTGACCCGGCTGACACACACACAGACAGTAACTGACCCGGCTGACAGACACAGACAGTAACTGACCCGGCTGACAGACACAGACAGTAACTGACCCGGCTGACAGACTCACAGACAGTAACTGACCCGGCTGACAGACACACAGACAGTAACTGACCCGGCTGACAGACACACAGACAGTAACTGACCCGGCTGACACACACACAGACAGTAACTGACCCGGCTGACAGGCACAGACAGTAACTGACCCGGCTGACAGACACAGACAGTAACTGACCCGGCTGACAGACACAGACAGTAACTGACCAGGCTGACAGACACAGACAGTAACTGACCCAGCTGACAGACACAGACAGTAACTGACCCGGCTGACAGACACAGACAGTAACTGACCTGGCTAACAGACACAGACAGTAACTGACCCGGCTAACAGACACCAGACAGTGCAGTGTCTCCTCCTCTCTGCTGACCAGTTTGAGCCACACCGTCTGGGCCGGGCTCAGGTGCTGCTTCAGCCACACCCTCCCCTCTGGGGTCAGATCCACCCCCGCCAGGCGCACAGCCAGTGGATACACACCACCACCACCTGAGGAGAGAAGACCTGCCCAGGTGAGACACACCACCACCACCTGAGGAGAGAAGACCTGCCCAGGTGAGACACACCACCACCACCTGAGGAGAGAAGACCTGCCCAGGTGAGACACACCACCACCACCTGAGGAGAGAAGACCTGTCCAGGTGAGACACACCACCACCACCACCTGAGGAGAGAAGACCTGCCCAGGTGAGACACACCACCACCACCTGAGGAGAGAAGACCTGCCCAGGTGAGACACACCACCACCACCTGAGGAGAGAAGACCTGTCCAGGTGAGACACACCACCACCACCTGAGGAGAGAAGACCTGCCCAGGTGAGACACACATACGGTACACCTGAGGAGAGCAGACCTGCCCAGGTGAGACACACCACCACCACCTGAGGAGAGAAGACCTGTCCAGGTGAGACACACATACGGTACACCTGAGGAGAGAAGACCTGTCCAGGTGAGACACACATACGGTACACCTGAGGAGAGCAGACCTGCCCAGGTGAGACACACCACCACCACCTGAGGAGAGAAGACCTGCCCAGGTGAGACACACCACCACCACCTGAGGAGAGGAGACCTGTCCAGGTGAGACACACCACCACCACTAGAGAAGAGAAGACCTGCCCAGGTGAGACACACATACGGTACACCTGAGGAGAGCAGACCTGCCCAGGTGAGACACACCACCACCACCTGAGGAGAGAAGACCTGTCCAGGTGAGACACACCACCACCACTAGAGAAGAGAAGACCTGCCCAGGTGAGACACACATACGGTACACCTGAGCTAAGGAGTTCCTAGCTATGGCTGTGGTCTATTGCATAGACCTGAAGGTGGAACAGTCAGGAGCCTGACAAACTGAAAGACAGACTGTTGTAAGATATAGTATCTGACATACACTATGCAAAGATGTACAACTACAGCAGTAGAGATACTGTATTACTACAGGCAAGGAAATACATGCCAAAAAAATCAAAATAAGTGTGGCCAGAGGTCAAGCCTGTGTCGTAAAACAACAGGAGGTCAAAGAGATAAAGCTATAGAGAGGGACTACTAATCTCTTTAACTAAAGGAGAGCTTCGTCAGAAATTCTCCCTGGCCTCAGACAGAGCTGTAAGAGCACTATCTAATACCCTCTAACTCAGTTTGACTGCAGGGCAGAAGCATAACGTAATACTGCAGCTAGACCTCTTCTCTAACAGGCTTATTACTATGCTAACTCAGTCCGATGAAGGGAGCTGAACTAAGTCTTGTAAATGTGTTTGGTCCAGTGCCTCTGAATGCGGGCAGAAGGCATGACACTCACGTTTAGAAAAAAAACATTGGTCTGAATTAGATCAAGATGAAAAAGATGTTGACGTTTCAGTCACAATGACCTTTATCAGACATCAAGCCATGATCCAATACCTATCAAATCAAATTCATTGGATTAAAAGTGTTTACTTTGGTTTTAGGAAAATATATAAAAAACTGTCTCTACAGGAGAGACCAACTATTAGGTTGACTTCTATACTTCATCAAAGCCAACCTTCTCTTCCACTAAATCAAACAGCACAGTTAAAGAGACCAGCAGACGGTCTATGGCTGACACAGTTATGTTAAAGACCAGCAGACGGTCTATGGCTGACACAGTTATGTTAAAGACCAGCAGACGGTCTATGGCTGACACAGTTATGTTAAAGACCAGCAGACAGTCTATGGCTGACACAGTTATGTTAAAGACCAGCAGACGGTCTCTGGCTGACACAGTTATGTTAAAGAGACCAGCAGACGGTCTATGGCTGACACAGTTATGTTAAAGAGACCAGCAGACGGTCTATGGCTGACACAGTTATGTTAAAGAGACCAGCAGACGGTCTATGGCTGACACAGTTATGTTAAAGACCAGCAGACGGTCTATGGCTGACACAGTTATGTTAAAGACCAGCAGACGGTCTATGGCTGACACAGTTATGTTAAAGACCAGCAGACGGTCTATGGCTGACACAGTTATGTTAAAGACCAGCAGACGGTCTATGGCTGACACAGTTATGTTAAAGACCAGCAGACGGTCTATGGCTGACACAGTTATGTTAAAGACCAGCAGACGGTCTATGGCTGACACAGTTATGTTAAAGACCAGCAGACGGTCTATGGCTGACACAGTTATGTTAAAGACCAGCAGACGGTCTATGGCTGACACAGTTATGTTAAAGACCAGCAGACGGTCTATGGCTGACACAGTTATGTTAAAGACCAGCAGACGGTCTATGGCTGACACAGTTATGTTAAAGACCAGCAGACGGTCTATGGCTGACACAGTTATGTTAAAGACCAGCAGACGGTCTATGGCTGACACAGTTATGTTAAAGACCAGCAGACGGTCTATGGCTGACACAGTTATGTTAAAGACCAGCAGACGGTCTATGGCTGACACAGTTATGTTAAAGACCAGCAGACGGTCTATGGCTGACACAGTTATGTTAAAGACCAGCAGACGGTCTATGGCTGACACAGTTATGTTAAAGACCAGCAGACGGTCTATGGCTGACACAGTTATGTTAAAGACCAGCAGACGGTCTATGGCTGACACAGTTATGTTAAAGAGACCAGCAGACGGTCTATGGCTGACACAGTTATGTTAAAGACCAGCAGACGGTCTATGGCTGACACAGTCGGGCTCCTGAGTGGCGCAGCGGTCTATCGCACTGCATCTCAGTGCAAGAGGCGTCACTACAGTCGAATAAAGGCTGTATTACATCCGGCAGTGATTGGGAGTCCCATAGGACGGCGCACAATTGGCCCAGCGTCGGCCGTCATTGTAAATAAGAATTTGTTCTTAACTGACTTGCCTAGTTAAATCAAAATAAATAAATGTAAATGACGTTAGAGACGGTTACATAAAAGAGGGCAGCAGACGGTCTATGGGTAACAGTTATGAAGCTCTAATAGGGATTAGTATAGATTTAAATGACAATTGGGGACAGCTGCGTGAATGATGTGACTAGACTTTTCAAAAGCTGGGAGGTGAATCCTAATCCTCATTATCATACTGTAATTGGCCTTTACCCTGTGGGCTCGGAGTGTGTTGCTAAAGTTGAAGGGCATGTGAACCCACCCATCCATTCTTACCATACCCTTTAGCCAGCAGGGGGTCTATCATACCTTTAGCCAGCAGGGGGTCTACCATACCTTTAGCCAGCAGGGGGTCTACCATACCTTTAGCCAGCAGGGGGCCTTCCATACCTTTAGCCAGCAGGGGGTCTACCATACCTTTAGCCAGCAGGGGGTCTACCATACCTTTAGCCAGCAGGGGGTCTACCATACCTTTAGCCAGCAGGGGGTCTATCATACCTTTAGCCAGCAGGGGGTCTACCATACCTTTAGCCAGCAGGGGGTCTACCATACCTTTAGCCAGCAGGGGGTCTATCATACCTTTAGCCAGCAGGGGGCCTACCATACCTTTAGCCAGCAGGGGGTCTACCATACCTTTAGCCAGCAGGGGGTCTACCATACCTTTAGCCAGCAGGGGGCCTACCATACCTTTAGCCAGCAGGGGGTCTACCATACCTTTAGCCTGCAGGGGGCCTACCATACCTTTAGCCAGCAGGGGGTCTACCATACCTTTAGCCAGCAGGGGGTCTACCATACCTTTAGCCAGCAGGGGGTCTACCATACCTTTAGCCAGCAGGGGGTCTACCATACCTTTAGCCAGCAGGGGGTCTACCATACCTTTAGCCAGCAGGGGGCCTACCATACCTTTAGCCAGCAGGGGGTCTACCATACCTTTAGCCAGCAGGGGGCCTACCATACCTTTAGCCAGCAGGGTTTTTTCTACCATACCTTTAGCCAGCAGGGGGCCTACCATACCTTTAGCCAGCAGGGGGCCTACCATACCTTTAGCCAGCAGGGGGCCTACCATACCTTTAGCCAGCAGGGGGTCTACCATACCTTTAGCCAGCAGGGGGCCTACCATACCTTTAGCCAGCAGGGGGCCTACCATACCTTTAGCCAGCAGGGGGCCTACCATACCTTTAGCCAGCAGGGGGGAGAGGACAGGGATGTAGATGGGGATGTGCTCCACCTCCAGGCCGATCTCTGTGATGGTCTGGACTCTCCCTCTGAGGCTCACATTCTTCTCTATGAACCTTGCTGGGATCTCAGAGGCGACTCCAAACCTAGTGATCTGACGAGGGTGGTGAGGCACACAAGACCTTGTTAGAAAAGCATTCACAACCGTTGGAAGTACAATGTGTTGTAATCAGTTACACTGTACCTTCCTATGAAGACACCATGATATATTGTTTCAGCAACACAAACCTGGAACCACTACTAGTATTCTATTAACTAAACACAACGACATATCATTCTATTAACTAAACAAAACGACATATCATTCTATTAACTAAAGAAAACGACATATCATTCTATTAACTAAACAAAACGACATATTTAACTAAACAAAACGACATATTCTATTAACTAAACACAACAACAGATAAGGAAGACCTTTCTAAAGTCAAGGGATGGCGATTGATGATCTGGTTAAGAAGAAAAGTATATTAGGCTAACTAAACAACATCAACTAGGATAAACACATTAGGCAAACAGCTCAACTGCCACCCTCCATCCTAAATTGACCCTGACCGTATAACCTATGCAGAGCAGCCATATGGCATTTAAATTGAACAATGGTGGAATGACTCATCTCATCTCCTGTCTGGTTAAAACGCCACAATCTGTCGACGTCTTCGAGAGAATTCCCTTGACATAGGGCAGACAGAGAATAGGGCAGACAGAGAATTCCCTTGACATAGGGCAGAGAATTTCGCCCCAGTCGTCAACCGGAGTTTGTGGGAAACTCGACTCGCTATCTCCTCCTGGTGGAACATGCCTGCATCACAGCTCGATTTTTATGAATAGGCTAAACTACTTACCAATTTAATACTCCTTGATATTACTATTACCCCGGCAATTGCTAGTCCAGTACTGATGTTCTAGAAGAGAAAACAGCTAGATGTTAGCCAAAGATGTGTTAGCTAACGCTGGGCCTTTATTCCATTTTAACAACATCTGATCTGCGGTCTCATTTGAATGAACCGTCTAATCCCCTTCAATGCTTGCATTTGGTTCTTACCCGGATAATGGTTAAATTATCGTCAGCGAACTGAGAAATTACTGAAATTATGTTTTTAGAGGGCTTTTCTCCTTTCTCGTCTGTTCTGGACTCCGGCATGTTGTTGATATCTCTAAAAGACTACAAACGTCGCCCCGCCCACTAAGTAGTGTAGGTAGCGGGGACCAAAAAACCTACAGTACCGTCTGGTGTGGCGTTTTCATTAATGTTTCATTATCTAGTCCCATTGCTGCTAAATTGAACGTTATATGTCGTGTATAGAAAATATTATGCAATAGCATCAATTAGGTGTGAGATGTGTACAAAAATTCTTACGAAGTCACAAAGTACAGTATGTTATTGGAGTAATCCGACACAAAACCATTTGAAACCACTGTGTGCATATATAAGACATGTATTAAATATTTCCCATATTATATATCTTGGGAATGTTGGTACAAAAGTTCCTCAGAACATTTTACAGCATATGTACAAGTCCCATAGGGTACAGTCCAGAGTTGGGGTCCATTCCGTAGAAAATTCTGCCGATTTAGAAAGTAAAGCAAATTTCAATTCCAAATGTTCCTCATTGACCTATTGAAGAGAATGGATTGGAATTTTAGTGTACTTCCCAAACTGACTGGGAATTCAATGGAATTGACCCCAAACTCTGGTACAGTCACTCAGTAATGTCTGAGCTTTTCAACTTAAAAGGAGCCACGTGAACACTGGCCTCAGAGAGGGTAAAGGACAACTCCAACACCAAAGCAGGTTCTTTAAAACCAGCTTTTCTTCTGTGTTGGGTATCAAATATTTCTTTGCAGCAGCCTATCACAAATGATTTGCATTCCATGGGAAAGTCAGTAGCTGAACAATCTTTAAAAACCCTCTCCTGCAGTAATCTTGGAAAATAATGTACAA
The DNA here is from genome assembly GCF_965601325.2 of Salmo salar. Lineage (NCBI taxonomy): Eukaryota > Metazoa > Chordata > Actinopteri > Salmoniformes > Salmonidae > Salmo > Salmo salar. Next base: position 156,175,512 of record NC_138299.1, on the reverse strand, counting down.
ACAGACATAAAAAAAAAGTCATAAAAAATAACCACAAAATTAACATTCATTTAATTTAATTATTTGGTAAATGAAACAAATCATAGCTGCAGTCAAAGTCCATAAATATTTGAACATTAACCAAGTTATTATTATTTTAGCTGTCTACCACAGCATATTGGGGATTAAATTAAATAATGACTATGAGCTAAAAATGCAGACTTTCAGCTGTAATTTCTGGGTATTTACATCCAAATCAGGTGAACAGTGTAGGAATTACAGCACTTTTTATATTTATGGACCTGACTGTATACATACATATCTCTATGTAAGTGAATGCTGGTAGAGTTGTATAGGTCATATTAAAATAACTGTAAAAGTACTGTTGTAAAATAAACAGAAAGTTAAAAAACGATATGTTCAAGGATAACAAAAGTCTCACAGTATGAAGGCTTTGCATCGGTGTGGAAACTCACTTACAGTATGAAGGCTTTGCATCGGTGAGGAAACTCACAGTATGAAGGCTTTACATCGGTGAGGAAACTCACAGTATGAAGGCTTTACATCGGTGAGGAAACTCACAGTATGAAGGCTTTACATCGGTGAGGAAACTCACAGTATGAAGGCTTTACATCGGTGAGGAAACTCACAGTATGAAGGCTTTACATCGGTGAGGAAACTCACAGTATGAAGGCTTTACATCGGTGAGGAAACTCACAGTATGAAGGCTTTGCATCGGTGAGGAAACTCACAGTATGAAGGCTTTACATCGGTGAGGAAACTCAGTGTGCACCTTTTTTTTGTCCCCCACAAAGGAGAAACACCTGATTTAGGATCATCTCATTATACCCCAACCCTGACTTTCACATTTAGAAACTGAGCCGCATCTGAATTTGGACCTGTGGTTGGGACAGAAATGAAGGGAGAAACAGAGAATCTGAATGATCAGGTTTCCACACATGGGATCAATGTAAATGTTTTTTTTTGTGTAGCCTGATGTGGAATACAGCAGAGACCCAAAACAAATTTTAAAAAAAACTCTTGATCATTTCAACAAATACACAGAAAAAAATATCATTTGTATCACACAATCCAAACAGAACCATTATAAATGATCCCAGACCTGACTGTTTACTGCCTTCTCCCTTTCACACAACCTCTGACCTCTCAGTGCTGGTTTAGAGAAAATAGTGTTGTAATTCCAAAAATTACAGACATATATTAAAACAGTACTGTTATAGTTTAGGCATTTCTGTCAAAGGGGCTATGGATTACCATCAACAATACAGATGGGATTTCTGACTCCATGTTACAGACACATTTGACCTGTTTATCAAGCAGGCCTTGCCCTACATCTCAACATTTCATGTGGTTTGCTTTTTTATGACCATTGATGAAAGTCTTTTCAAATATCAGCCAACTTTATGACGACAGTCTGAAGAACCGAGCAAAGGCACAAATAATACAAGTGACAAGTCCAATGAAATAGTTGAAGATACCGAGTATGTGGAACGAGAAGAAGGATCAGTAGTAAATGTAAATGTCTACTATAAATGTTCCGTAGCAAGAAGAACAGTTCCTTCTTTTTTTGTTTCCAATGGGACATAAAGTAGTTGAAGCGACAGAAGTCCTGGTGAAGATGTGATGTTGCAAGGAGGAATTGACTGTTGTTATTGACTGTTATGGTCCATAGTCACGTGGTAGCCAGACCACAGCTACAGTTATTATGCTGAAGGACAATTTACACACACCGAGCAGAGAAAGAGAAGGCTGGGAAGAACAGAGACTCAGAGAAGGTTGAGAGAGGGACAGTGAGGGACAGTGAGGGACAGTGAGGGACATGGAGGGACAGAGAAATACCAAAATAGACCAACTGAAAGTGAGCGAGAAGAAAAGATAAGAGAGCAAGCTTTTATATCAGACTGTAGCTATCTGGCGATTGGCCTTGCTGGGGTCAGGAAAGGGGTTGTGCAGGTCAGGAGCTGGGTGAATGCTGTCATTGGCCGATCCTGCACCTCCACGCTGCAGGGCTCTGGTCCTGTAGCCTTCTCATCCTCTTCCCTAGCCACACCCACCACGTTAGACCTATCAACACACACACCACCGACTCCACATAGTAACCATCCAACGACGTCACACACACACCGCCCTCCTTTACACACAGCTGTAGCGGAGAGGGAGACAGAAAGAGACACGTTTAACACAAGTGTTTAAAAATTCACATCTTAGCTATTCAATGAACTACGACATTATAATGAGATAATTGTCAGGTAATTCTCTCTCCCACTTACCCCTGCCTCCTCTGAAGAGCCACAGCTCTGTCCGGCGGCTCCCTGGCACTCCTTCGAGGTGAGTGGGTCGACCATCCACAGTGCCAGGGTGGAGGGCCAGTTTCCCCCCAGGTTGGTGACCGTGTTCAGCAGGGTCATGTAGGTCCCACCGATCACTGGGTCACTCACTTTAGCATGGAAAGCCATACAGGCCACATACATGCTGTACAGAGCCACCTGTGAGTAAGGAGGAGAAAGGCAGGAGTGGGTGGTGTCCCAAGCTGCATCAAGCGCTTATATAGTGGCCTTATTTCACATCGAAGAGCAGGAGAGAAAAGGAGGGCTAGAGAGAGCAGAGAAATAGAGGGGTAGGGAGGGAGGGAGAGCAGAGAAAAGGAGGGGTAGGGAGGGAGGGAGAGCAGAGAAAAGGAGGGAGAGAGAGCAGAGAAAAGGAGAGAGAGAGCAGAGAAAAGGAGGGGCAGGGAGGGAGGGAGAGCAGAGAAAAGGAGAGAGAGAGAGCAGAGAAAGGGAGGGGGAGGGGGAGGGAGAGAGAGAGCAGAGAAAGGGGGAGAGAGAGCAGAGAAAGGGAGGGGTAGGGAGGGGTAGGGAGGGAGGGAGAGCAGAGAAAAGGAGAGAGAGAGAGCAGAGAAAGGGAGGGGGAGGGAGAGAGAGAGCAGAGAAAGGGAGGGGGAGAGAGACAACAGAGATGGGATAGATAGTGTGAACAGTATTACCTGATGCAGTACTATAGTGTAGTAGTAGAGAGACAACAGAGATGGGATAGATAGTGAACAGTATTACCTGGTGCAGTACTATAGTGTAGTAGTAGAGAGACAACAGAGATGGGATAGATAGTGAACAGTATTACCTGGTGCAGTACTATAGTGTAGTAGTAGTAGAGACAACAGAGATGGGATAGATAGTGAACAGTATTACCTGATGCAGTACTATAGTGTAGTAGTAGAGACAACAGATATGGGATAGATAGTGTGAACAGTATTACCTGATGCAGTACTATAGTGTAGTAGAGACAACAGAGATGGGATAGATAGTGTGAACAGTATTACCTGATGCAGTACTATAGTGTAGTAGTAGAGAGACAACAGAGATGGGATAGATAGTGAACAGTATTACCTGATGCAGTACTATAGTGTAGTAGTAGAGACAACAGAGATGGGATAGACAGTGTGAACAGTGTTACCTGATGCAGTACTATAGTGTAGTAGTAGAGAGACAACAGAGATGGGATAGATAGTGAACAGTATTACCTGATGCAGTACTATAGTGTAGTAGTAGAGAGACAACAGAGATGGGATAGATAGTGAACAGTATTACCTGGTGCAGTACTATAGTGTAGTAGAGACAACAGAGATGGGATAGACAGTGAACAGTATTACCTAGTGCAGTACTATAGTGTAGTAGTATTACCTGGTGCAGTGCGTAGCTGAACAGTACTATAGCGTAGTAGTAGAGGGGGAATTCCCCATCCTGCTTTAAACTGGGAGTCCACCACACCAACAGGGCATACTCCAGACCTATCAACAACCTGCACAGGAAAACACAAATGTATGACAAAAGTGTGTGAGTGTATATATATATATACTGCTCAAAAAAATATAGGGAACACTTAAACAAAACAATGTAACTCCAAGTCAATCACACTTCTGTGAAATCAAACTGTCCACTTAGGAAGCAACACTGATTGACAATAAATTTCACATGCTGTTGTGCAAATGGAATAGACAACAGGTGGAAATTATAGGCAATAAGCAAGACACCCCCAATAAAGGAGTGGTTCTGCAGGTGGTGACCACAGACCACTTCTCAGTTCCTATGCTTCCTGGCTGATGTTTTGGTCACTTTTGAATGCTGGCGGTGCTTTCACTCTAGTGGTAGCATGAGACGGAGACTACAACCCTCACAAGTGGCTCAGGTAATGCAGATCATCCAGGATGGCACATCAATGCGAGCTGTGGCAAGAAGGTTTGCTGTGTCTGTCAGCGTAGTGTCCAGAGCATGGAGGCGCTACCAGGAGACAGGCCAGTATATCAGGAGACGTGGAGGAGGCCGTAGGAGGGCAACAACCCAGCAGCAGGACCGCTACCTCTGCCTTTGTGCAAGGAGGAGCAGGAGAAGCACTGCCAGAGCCCTGCAAAATGACCTCCAGCAGGCCACAAATGTGCATGTGTCTGCTCAAACGGTCAGAAACAGACTCCATGAGGGTGGTATGAGGGCCCGACGTCCACAGGTGGGGGTTGTGCTTACAGCCCAACACCGTGCAGGACGTTTGGCATTTGCCAGAGAACACCAAGATTGGCAAATTCGCCACTGGCGCCCTGTGCTCTTCACAGATGAAAGCAGGTTCACACTGAGCACATGTGACAGACGTGACAGAATGGAGATGCCGTGGAGAACGTTCTGCTGCCTGCAACATCCTCCAGCATGACCGGTTTGGCGGTGGGTCAGTCATGGTGTGGGGTGGCATTTCTTTGGGGGGCCGCACAGCCCTCCATGTGCTCGCCAGAGGTAGCATGACTGCCATTAGGTACCGAGATCCTCAGACCCCTTGTGAGACCATATGCTGGTGGGGTTGGCCCTGGGTTCCTCCTAATGCAAGACCATGCTAGACCTCATGTGGCTGGAGTGTGTCAGCAGTTCCTGCAAGAGGAAGGCATTGATGCTATGGACTGGCCCGCCCGTTCCCCAGACCTGAATCCAATTGAGCACATCTGGGACATCATGTCTCGCTCCATCCACCAACGCCACGTTGCACCACAGACTGTCCAGGAGTTGGCGGATGCTTTAGTCCAGGTCTGGGAGGAGATCCCTCAGGAGACCATCCGCCACCTCATCAGGAGCATGCCCAGGCATTGTAGGGAGGTCATACAGGCACGTGGAGGCCACACACACTACTGAGCCTAATTTTGACTTGTTTTAAGGACATTACATCAAAGTTGGATCAGCCTGTAGTGTGGTTTTCCACTTTAATTTTGAGTGTGACTCCAAATCCAGACCTCCATGGGTTGATAAATTGGATTTCCATTGATTATTTTTGTGTGATTTTGTTGTTAGCACATTCAACTATGTAAAGAAAAAAGTATTTAATAAGATTATTTCTTTCATTCAGATCTAGGATGTGTTATTTTAGTGTTCCCTTTATTTTTTTGAGCAGTGTATATACCTGAAGACGTCTACTGGTCGTGGTCCTGCAGTGTATTTACTGATGTGTGTGTGTGTGTGTGTGTGTGTGTGTGTGTGTGTGTGTGTGTGTGTGTGTGTGTGTGTGTGTGTGTGTGTATATATATATATATACCTGAAGGGAAAGGCCCTGTAGAAGACGTCTAGTGGTCGTGGTCCTGCAGTGTATTTACTGATGATGAGTGGTAGTAGTATCTGCAGTGGGACCATGGGGACAGCCAGTAACGCCAGCTGCTCTTTAGGAACACCTGCCTCTACCAGCTTCAGACCGGTCACTGTGTCTGCTGCAGAGAAACCTATCTGGAGACAGACACAGACAGACACAGACAGAGACAGACAGAGACAGACAGACACAGACAGACACAGACAGACACAGACAGACAGACACAGACAGACACAGACAGACAGACACAGACAGACACAGACAGACACAGACAGACACAGACAGACAGAGACAGACAGAGACAGACAGAGACAGACAGACAGAGACAGACAGAGAGAGAGAGAGAGAGAGAGAGAGAGAGAGAGAGAGAGACAGAGAGAGAGAGAGAGAGAGAGAGAGACAGACAGACACAGACAGACAGACACAGACAGACAGAATGAGAGAGACAGACACAGAGAGAGAGAGAGAGAGAGAGAGACAGAGAGAGAGAGAGACAGACAGACACAGACAGACAGACACAGACAGAGAGACAGAGACAGACACAGACAGAATGAGAGAGACAGACACAGAGAGAGAGAGAGAGAGAGAGACAGACACAGACAGACAGACAGACAGACAGACAGACAGACAGACAGACAGACAGACAGACAGAGAGAGAGAGAGAGAGAGAGAGAGAGAGAGAGAGAGAGAGACAGAGAGAGAGACAGACAGACAGACAGACAGACAGACAGACAGACAGACAGACAGACAGACAGACAGACAGACAGACAGACAGACAGACAGACAGACAGACAGACAGACAGACAGAGCAGAGAGCTAAGTCAGGTACATGTACCTTTACAGCGAGTGGGTTAGACACAGTAGGAGAGCTAAGCTAGTTGTCCAGGCAGGTTGGTTAAGATGCAGGCACCTTCGAGGTTAGTGACAGGCTACACAGGGTGACCAGTCGGTGGACCTGTTTAACCTGACTGGGTTACATACAGCACTAGCATGCAGGGAAGTTGTAGATATACCTCAGCAGTGATCAGCAGAGGGTGAACAGGGTGGGACAGTCTGGCTTGCTTAAAGGGATACTTCGGGATTTTGGCAATGAAGCCCTTTATCTACTTCCCCAGAGTCTGACGAACGACTGGATGCCATTTTTACGTCTCTGTGTCCCGTATGAAGGAAGTTAGGAGGTAGTTTCACAAGCCAATGCTAACTATCGTTAGTGCAATGACTGGAAGTCTATGGTATCTGCTAGCATGCTACATACAAATGTTATCCAGGAGTTCATCAGACTATGGGGAACTAGATAAACGGCTTCATTGGCAAAATCCTGAAGTATCCCTTTAACCTGACTGGGTGACATGTACAGATATGTCAGGTAAGTTACAGGTGCAGTAATCTGTACTGGGTGACATGTATAGATATGTCAGGTAAATTACAGGTGCAGTAATCTGTACTGGGTGACATGTATAGATATGTCAGGTAAGTTACAGGTGCAGTAATCTGTACTGGGTGACATGTATAGATATGTCAGGTAAGTTACAGGTGCAGTAATCTGTACTGGGTGACATGTATAGATATGTCAGGTAAGTTACAGGTGCAGTAATCTGTACTGGGTGACATGTATAGATATGTCAGGTAAATTACAGGTGCAGTAATCTGTACTGGGTGACATGTATAGATATGTCAGGTAAGTTACAGGTGCAGTAATCTGTACTGGGTGACATGTATAGATATGTCAGGTAAGTTACAGGTGCAGTAATCTGTACTGGGTGATATGTATAGATATGTCAGGTAAATTACAGGTGTAGTAATCTGTACTGGGTGATATGTATAGATATGTCAGGTAAATTACAGGTGCAGTAATCTGTACTGGGTGATATGTATAGATATGTCAGGTAAGTTACAGTTGCAGCTGTATCGTAGGTACCTTAGCAGTGAGCAGCAGGCTACAGAAGGTGAACACGGCAGGCATCATGTAAAGATAAGTCAGGTGCAGTAAGCTGTAGGTACCTTAGCAGTGAGCAGCAGGCTACAGAAGGTGAACACGGCAGGCATCATGTAAAGATAAGTCAGGTGCAGTAAGCTGTAGGTACCTTAGCAGTGAGCAGCAGGCTACAGAAGGTGAACACGGCAGGCATCATGTAAAGATAAGTCAGGTGCAGTAAGCTGTAGGTACCTTAGCAGTGAGCAGCAGGCTACAGAAGGTGAACACGGCAGGCATCATGTAAAGATAAGTCAGGTGCAGTAAGCTGTAGGTACCTTAGCAGTGAGCAGCAGGCTACAGAAGGTGAACACGGCAGGCATCTTGATGATGGAGACCAGCAGTTTATATGTTTCCACGACGCTCTGCGTCTCCTCCCGGACCTTCCTCTTCCCGTGCTGTCCCCTGGCGTTCTCCTTCTTCATAACGGCCACCAGCGTGGTCGACACCAGGAACACCACGCCCCAGAAAAACAGGAATTCTGTGCCACGGGAGCCAATCACAGACAACGACAATGTTACAGAGAGATTATGACAGCAAAGCAATGGGATATGAAACAGTGCAATGATTATCATGGTTTATTCCCCCATCTTCACAGCTGTACTGAAAATCATCAGACAAATGTTCACTCCAAAAATAACAGTTTATTTTCTCTCACTTCAGCTCAAAAACCACTAAGTTAATCACATAACCAATATCTGCACTCTGATTGGAGGATTCCCCCAAAGTTGCCCACCAGATGGCACTGCCCCTCAGGTTTTTCCAGATAATAAGAAGTTGTTTGGCCTGAAAAAAGAAGGAAATGCACACCTGGTACGCCCTAGCACGCTTCAGACTGACAGGACAAAGCCAACTTTCACTATAGAATTATATGTAAATATGGTAATCAAGGGAACACAAATCACTCATTTTCCTACAATTCTGATACCATCGTCTTTAGTACACATTGTTATTCAGGGCAAGATGAAGGAATGCAAAACCTGGCCAACGGACTTTGCCTCTTCAGCAGGGAATTGTTCATCGAGCTTTGCATGTCTGTAATTGTGCTTAATACCAGCTGACCATAGCAATGTTCAACTAGACATCTGGATTACCACTCTTCTTCCTGCTTCACAGACTACCGTCTTCCTGCTTCACAGACTACCTTCTTCCTGCTTCACAGACTACCTTCTTCCTGCTTCACAGACAACCTTCTTCCTGCTTCACAGACAACCTTCTTCCTGCTTCACAGACTACCGTCTTCCTGCTTCACAGACTACCGTCTTCCTGCTTCACAGACTACCGTCTTCCTGCTTCACAGACTACCTTCTTCCTGCTTCACAGACTACCTTCTTCCTGCTTCACAGACTACCTTCTTCCTGCGTTCATAGACTACCTTCTTCCTGCGTTCATAGACTACCTTCTTCCTGCATTCATAGACTACCTTCTTCCTGCGTTCATAGACTACCTTCTTCCTGCGTTCATAGACTACCTTCTTCCTGCTTCATAGACTACCTTCTTCCTGCTTCATAGACTACCTTCTTCCTGCTTCATAGACTACCTTCTTCCTGCTTCATAGACTACCTTCTTCCTGCTTCATAGACTACCTTCTTCCTGCGTTCAGACTACCTTCTTCCTGCGTTCAGACTACCTTCTTCCTGCGTTCATAGACTACCTTCTTCCTGCGTTCATAGACTACCTTCTTCCTGCGTTCATAGACTACCTTCTTCCTGCGTTCATAGACTAACTTCTTCCTGCGTCAGACTACCTTCTTCCTGCGTCAGACTACCTTCTTCCTGCGTCAGACTACCTTCTTCCTGCGTTCATAGACTACCTTCTTCCTGCGTTCATAGACTACCTTCTTCCTGCGTTCATAGACTACCTTCTTCCTGCTTCATAGACTACCTTCTTCCTGCTTCATAGACTACCTTCTTCCTGCTTCATAGACTACCTTCTTCCTGCGTCAGACTACCTTCTTCCTGCGTTCATAGACTACCTTCTTCCTGCGTCAGACTACCTTCTTCCTGCGTTCATAGACTACCTTCTTCCTGCGTTCATAGACTAACTTCTTCCTGCGTTCATAGACTAACTTCTTCCTGCATTCATAGACTACCTTCTTCCTGCGTTCATAGACTACCTTCTTCCTGCTTCATAGACTACCTTCTTCCTGCTTCATAGACTACCTTCTTCCTGCTTCATAGACTACCTTCTTCCTGCTTCATAGACTACCTTCTTCCTGCTTCATAGACTACCTTCTTCCTGCGTTCAGACTACCTTCTTCCTGCGTCAGACTACCTTCTTCCTGCGTTCATAGACTACCTTCTTCCTGCTTCATAGACTACCTTCTTCCTGCTTCATAGACTACCTTCTTCCTGCTTCATAGACTACCTTCTTCCTGCTTCATAGACTACCTTCTTCCTGCTTCATAGACTACCTTCTTCCTGCGTTCAGACTACCTTCTTCCTGCGTCAGACTACCTTCTTGCTGCGTTCATAGACTACCTTCTTCCTGCGTCAGACTACCTTCTTCCTGCGTTCATAGACTACCTTCTTCCTGCGTTCATAGACTAACTTCTTCCTGCGTCAGACTACCTTCTTCCTGCGTCAGACTACCTTCTTCCTGCGTTCATAGACTACCTTCTTCCTGCGTTCATAGACTACCTTCTTCCTGCGTCAGACTACCTTCTTCCTGCGGTCATAGACTACCTTCTTCCTGCGGTCATAGACTACCTTCTTCCTGCTTCATAGACTAATAGCGCTAATAGCGTTTCAATCGGTGACGGCACTCGCTCTGAGACCTTGAAGTAGTTGTTCCCCTTGCTCTGCAAGCGCCGCGGCATTTGTGGAACGATGGGTAACGATGCTTCGAGGGTAGCTGTTGTCGATGATTTCCTGGTTCGAGCCCAGGTAGGGGCGAGGAGAGGGACGGAAGCTATACTGTTACACTGGCAATGCTAAAGTGCCTATAAGAACATCCAATAGTCAAAGGTATATGAAATACAAAATGGTATAGAGGGAAATAGTCCTATAATTCCTATAATAACTACAACCTAAAACTTCTTACCTGGGAATATTGAAGACTCGTGTTAAAAGGAACCACCAGCTTTCATATGTTCTCATGTTCTGAGCAAGGAACTAAAACATGAGCTTTTTTACATGGGACATATTGCACTTTTACTTTCTTCTAAAACACTTTGTTTTTGCATTATTTAAACCACATTGAACATGTTTGATTATTTATTTGAGGCTAAATTGATTTTATTGATGTATTATATTAAGTTAAACTGAAAGTGTTCATACAATATTGTTGTAATTACAAATAAATAAAAACATCTCCCTGACAGTGTAACAATCAATGCCAGTCTCTCTCTCTCTCCCTCCCTGACAGTGTAACAATGCCAGTCTCTCTCTCCCTCCCTGACAGTGTAACAATGCCAGTCTCTCTCTCCCTCCCTGACAGTGTAACAATGCCAGTCTCTCTCTCCCTCCCTCCCTGACAGTGTAACAATCAATGCCAGTCTCTCTCTCTCTCCCTCCCTGACAGTGTAACAATCAATGCCAGTCTCTCTCTCCCTCCCTGACAGTGTAACAATCAATGCCAGTCTCTCTCTCCCTCCCTGACAGTGTAACAATGCCAGTCTCTCTCTCCCTCCCTGACAGTGTAACAATCAATGCCAGTCTCTCTCTCCCTCCCTGACAGTGTAACAATGCCAGTCTCTCTCTCCCTCCCTGACAGTGTAACAATGCCAGTCTCTCTCTCTCTCCCTGACAGTGTAACAATGCCAGTCTCTCTCTCCCTCCCTGACAGTGTAACGATGCCAGTCTCTCCCTCCCTCCCTGACAGTGTAACAATGCCAGTCTCTCTCTCTCTCCCTGACAGTGTAACAATGCCAGTCTCTCTCTCCCTCCCTGACAGTGTAACAATGCCAGTCTCTCTCTCTCTCCCTCCCTGACAGTGTAACAATGCCAGTCTCTCTCTCTCTCCCTCCCTGACAGTGTAACAATGCCAGTCTCTCCCTCCCTCCCTGACAGTGTAACGATGCCAGTCTCTCCCTCCCTCCCAGACAGTGTAACAATGCCAGTCTCTCTCTCCCTCCCTCCCTGACAGTGTAACAATGCCAGTCTCTCTCTCCCTCCCTGACAGTGTAACAATGCCAGTCTCTCTCTCTCTCCCTCCCTGACAGTGTAACAATGCCAGTCTCTCTCTCCCTCCCTGACAGTGTAACAATGCCAGTCTCTCTCTCTCTCCCTCCCTGACAGTGTAACGATGCCAGTCTCTCTCTCCCTCCCTGACAGTGTAACAATCAATGCCAGTCTCTCTCTCCCTCCCTGACAGTGTAACAATGCCAGTCTCTCTCTCTCCCCTCCCTGACAGTGTAACAATGCCAGTCTCTCTCTCTCTCCCTCCCTGACAGTGTAACAATGCCAGTCTCTCTCTCCCTCCCTGACAGTGTAACAATGCCAGTCTCTCTCTCTCTCCCTCCCTGACAGTGTAACAATGCCAGTCTCTCTCTCCCTCCCTGACAGTGTAACAATGCCAGTCTCTCTCTCTCTCCCTCCCTGACAGTGTAACAATGCCAGTCTCTCTCTCTCTCCCTCCCTGACAGTGTAACAATGCCAGTCTCTCTCTCTCTCCCTCCCTGACAGTGTAACAATGCCAGTCTCTCTCTCTCTCCCTCCCTGACAGTGTAACAATGCCAGTCTCTCTCTCTCTCCCTCCCTGACAGTGTAACAATGCCAGTCTCTCTCTCCCTCCCTGACAGTGTAACGATGCCAGTCTCTCTCTCTCTCTCCCTCCCTGACAGTGTAACAATGCCAGTCTCTCTCTCCCTCCCTGACAGTGTAACGATGCCAGTCTCTCTCTCCCTCCCTGACAGTGTAACAATGCCAGTCTCTCCTCTCCCTCCCTGACAGTGTAACAATGCCAGTCTCTCTCTCCTCCCTCCCTGACAGTGTAACAATGCCAGTCTCTCTCTCCCTCCCTGACAGTGTAACAATGCCAGTCTCTCTCTCCCTCCCTGACAGTGTAACAATGCCAGTCTCTCTCTCCCTCCCTGACAGTGTAACAATGCCAGTCTCTCTCTCTCCCTCCCTGACAGTGTAACAATGCCAGTCTCTCTCTCCCTCCCTGACAGTGTAACAATGCCAGTCTCTCTCTCCCTCCCTGACAGTGTAACAATGCCAGTCTCTCTCTCTCCCTCCCTGACAGTGTAACAATGCCAGTCTCTCTCTCCCTCCCTGACAGTGTAACAATGCCAGTCTCTCTCTCTCCCTCCCTGACAGTGTAACAATGCCAGTCTCTCTCTCCCTCCCTGACAGTGTAACAATGCCAGTCTCTCTCTCCCTCCCTGACAGTGTAACAATGCCAGTCTCTCTCTCCCTCCCTGACAGTGTAACGATGCCAGTCTCTCCCTCCCTCCCTGACAGTGTAACAATGCCAGTCTCTCTCTCCCTCCCTGACAGTGTAACGATGCCAGTCTCTCTCTCCCTCCCTGACAGTGTAACAATGCCAGTCTCTCTCTCCCTCCCTGACAGTGTAACAATGCCAGTCTCTCTCTCTCCCTCCCTGACAGTGTAACAATGCCAGTCTCTCTCTCCCTCCCTGACAGTGTAACAATGCCAGTCTCTCTCTCTCTCCCTCCCTGACAGTGTAACAATGCCAGTCTCTCTCTCTCTCCTCCCTGACAGTGTAACAATGCCAGTCTCTCTCTCTCTCCCTCCCTGACAGTGTAACAATGCCAGTCTCTCTCTCTCTCCCTCCCTGACAGTGTAACAATGCCAGTCTCTCTCTCTCTCCCTCCCTGACAGTGTAACAATGCCAGTCTCTCTCTCTCTCCCTCCCTGACAGTGTAACAATGCCAGTCTCTCTCTCTCTCCCTCCCTGACAGTGTAACAATGCCAGTCTCTCTCTCTCTCCCTCCCTGACAGTGTAACAATGCCAGTCTCTCTCTCTCTCCCTCCCTGACAGTGTAACAATGCCAGTCTCTCTCTCTCTCCCTCCCTGACAGTGTAACAATGCCAGTCTCTCTCTCTCTCCCTCCCTGACAGTGTAACAATGCCAGTCTCTCTCTCTCTCCCTCCCTGACAGTGTAACAATGCCAGTCTCTCTCTCTCTCCCTCCCTGACAGTGTAACAATGCCAGTCTCTCTCTCCCTCCCTGACAGTGTAACAATGCCAGTCTCTCCCTCCCTCCCTGACAGTGTAACAATGCCAGTCTCTCTCTCTCTCCCTCCCTGACAGTGTAACAATGCCAGTCTCTCTCTCTCTCCCTCCCTGACAGTGTAACAATGCCAGTCTCTCTTTCTCTCCCTCCCTGACAGTGTAACAATCAATGCCAGTCTCTCTCTCCCTCCCTGACAGTGTAACAATCAATGCCAGTCTCTCTCTCCCTCCCTGACAGTGTAACAATGCCAGTCTCTCTCTCCCTCCCTGACAGTGTAACAATGCCAGTCTCTCTCTCCCTCCCTGACAGTGTAACAATGCCAGTCTCTCTCTCCCTCCCTGACAGTGTAACAATGCCAGTCCTCTCTCTCCCTCCCTGACAGTGTAACGATGCCAGTCTCTCTCTCCCTCCCTGACAGTGTAACAATGCCAGTCTCTCTCTCCCTCCCTGACAGTGTAACAATGCCAGTCTCTCTCTCCCTCCCTGACAGTGTAACGATGCCAGTCTCTCTCTCCCTCCCTGACAGTGTAACAATGCCAGTCTCTCTCTCCCTCCCTGACAGTGTAACAATGCCAGTCTCTCTCTCTCCCTCCCTGACAGTGTAACAATGCCAGTCTCTCTCTCCCTCCCTGACAGTGTAACAATGCCAGTCTCTCTCTCCCTCCCTGACAGTGTAACAATGCCAGTCTCTCTCTCCCTCTCCTGACAGTGTAACGATGCCAGTCTCTCTCTCTCTCCCTCCCTGACAGTGTAACAATGCCAGTCTCTCTCTCTCTCCCTCCCTGACAGTGTAACAATGCCAGTCTCTCTCTCCCTCCCTGACAGTGTAACAATGCCAGTCTCTCTCTCCCTCCCTGACAGTGTAACAATGCCAGTCTCTCTCTCCCTCCATGACAGTGTAACAATGCCAGTCTCTCTCTCTCTCCCTCCCTGACAGTGTAACGATGCCAGTCTCTCTCTCCCTCCCTCCCTGACAGTGTAACAATGCCAGTCTCTCTCTCCCTCCCTGACAGTGTAACAATGCCAGTCTCTCTCTCCCTCCCTGACAGTGTAACAATGCCAGTCTCTCTCTCTCCCTCCCTGACAGTGTAACAATGCCAGTCTCTCTCTCTCCCTCCCTGACAGTGTAACAATGCCAGTCTCTCTCTCCCTCCCTGACAGTGTAACAATGCCAGTCTCTCTCTCCCTCCCTGACAGTGTAACAATGCCAGTCTCTCTCTCTCCCTCCCTGACAGTGTAACAATGCCAGTCTCTCTCTCCCCTCCCTGACAGTGTAACAATGCCAGTCTCTCTCTCTCTCCCTCCCTGACAGTGTAACAATGCCAGTCTCTCTCTCCCTCCCTGACAGTGTAACAATGCCAGTCTCTCTCTCCCTCCCTGACAGTGTAACGATGCCAGTCTCTCTCTCCCTCCCTGACAGTGTAACGATGCCAGTCTCTCTCTCCCTCCCTGACAGTGTAACGATGCCAGTCTCTCTCTCCCTCCCTGACAGTGTAACAATGCCAGTCCTCTCTCTCCCTCCCTGACAGTGTAACAATGCCAGTCTCTCTCTCCCTCCCTGACAGTGTAACAATGCCAGTCTCTCTCTCTCCCTCCCTGACAGTGTAACAATGCCAGTCTCTCTCTCTCTCCCTCCCTGACAGTGTAACAATGCCAGTCTCTCTCTCTCCCCTCCCTGACAGTGTAACAATGCCAGTCTCTCTCTCTCTCCCTCCCTGACAGTGTAACAATGCCAGTCTCTCTCTCTCTCCCTCCCTGACAGTGTAACAATGCCAGTCTCTCTCTCTCCCTCCCTGACAGTGTAACAATGCCAGTCTCTCTCTCTCTCCCTCCCTGACAGTGTAACAATGCCAGTCTCTCTCTCTCTCCCTCCCTGACAGTGTAACAATGCCAGTCTCTCTCTCTCTCCCTCCCTGACAGTGTAACAATGCCAGTCTCTCTCTCTCTCCCTCCCTGACAGTGTAACAATGCCAGTCTCTCTCTCTCTCCCTCCCTGACAGTGTAACAATGCCAGTCTCTCTCTCTCTCCTCCCTGACAGTGTAACAATGCCAGTCTCTCTCTCCCTCCCTGACAGTGTAACAATGCCAGTCTCTCTCTCTCTCCCTCCCTGACAGTGTAACAATGCCAGTCTCTCTCTCTCCTCCCTGACAGTGTAACAATGCCAGTCTCTCTCTCCCTCCCTGACAGTGTAACAATGCCAGTCTCTCTCTCTCTCCCTCCCTGACAGTGTAACAATGCCAGTCTCTCTCTCTCTCCCTCCCTGACAGTGTAACAATGCCAGTCTCTCTCTCCCTCCCTGACAGTGTAACAATGCCAGTCTCTCTCTCCCTCCCTGACAGTGTAACAATGCCAGTCTCTCTCTCCCTCCCTGACAGTGTAACAATGCCAGTCTCTCTCTCCCTCCCTGACAGTGTAACAATGCCAGTCTCTCTCTCCCTCCCTGACAGTGTAACAATGCCAGTCTCTCTCTCCCTCCCTGACAGTGTAACAATGCCAGTCTCTCTCTCCCTCCCTGACAGTGTAACAATGCCAGTCTCTCTCTCCCTCCCTGACAGTGTAACAATGCCAGTCTCTCTCTCCCTCCCTGACAGTGTAACAATGCCAGTCTCTCTCTCCCTCCCTGACAGTGTAACAATGCCAGTCTCTCTCTCCCTCCCTGACAGTGTAACAATGCCAGTCTCTCTCTCCCTCCCTGACAGTGTAACAATGCCAGTCTCTCTCTCTCTCCCTCCCTGACAGTGTAACAATGCCAGTCTCTCTCTCCCTCCCTGACAGTGTAACAATGCCAGTCTCTCTCTCCCTCCCTGACAGTGTAACAATGCCAGTCTCTCTCTCCCTCCCTGACAGTGTAACAATGCCAGTCTCTCTCCCTCCCTGACAGTGTAACAATGCCAGTCTCTCTCTCTCCCTCCCTGACAGTGTAACAATGCCAGTCTCTCTCTCCCTCCCTGACAGTGTAACAATGCCAGTCTCTCTCTCCCTCCCTGACAGTGTAACAATGCCAGTCTCTCTCTCTCCCTCCCTGACAGTGTAACAATGCCAGTCTCTCTCTCTCCCTCCCTGACAGTGTAACAATGCCAGTCTCTCCTCTCCCTCCCTGACAGTGTAACAATGCCAGTCTCTCTCTCCCTCCCTGACAGTGTAACAATGCCAGTCTCTCTCTCCCTCCCTGACAGTGTAACAATGCCAGTCTCTCTCTCTCTCCCTCCCTGACAGTGTAACAATGCCAGTCTCTCTCTCCCTCCCTGACAGTGTAACAATGCCAGTCTCTCTCTCCCTCCCTGACAGTGTAACAATGCCAGTCTCTCTCTCCCTCCCTGACAGTGTAACAATGCCAGTCTCTCTCCTCCCTCCCTGACAGTGTAACGATGCCAGTCTCTCTCTCTCCCTCCCTGACAGTGTAACAATGCCAGTCTCTCTCTCCCTCCCTGACAGTGTAACAATGCCAGTCTCTCTCTCCCTCCCTGACAGTGTAACAATGCCAGTCTCTCTCTCCCTCCCTGACAGTGTAACAATGCCAGTCTCTCTCTCTCCCTCCCTGACAGTGTAACAATGCCAGTCTCTCTCTCCCTCCCTGACAGTGTAACAATGCCAGTCTCTCTCTCTCCCTCCCTGACAGTGTAACAATGCCAGTCTCTCTCTCTCCCTCCCTGACAGTGTAACAATGCCAGTCTCTCTCTCTCCCTCCCTGACAGTGTAACAATGCCAGTCTCTCTCTCTCCCTCCCTGACAGTGTAACAATGCCAGTCTCTCTCTCTCTCCCTCCCTGACAGTGTAACAATGCCAGTCTCTCTCTCTCCCTCCCTGACAGTGTAACAATGCCAGTCTCTCTCTCCCTCCCTGACAGTGTAACGATGCCAGTCTCTCTCTCCCTCCCTGACAGTGTAACAATGCCAGTCTCTCTCTCCCTCCCTGACAGTGTAACAATGCCAGTCTCTCTCTCCCTCCCTGACAGTGTAACAATGCCAGTCTCTCTCTCCCTCCCTGACAGTGTAACAATGCCAGTCTCTCTCTCCCTCCCTGACAGTGTAACAATGCCAGTCTCTCTCTCCCTCCCTGACAGTGTAACAATGCCAGTCTCTCTCTCTCTCCCTCCCTGACAGTGTAACAATGCCAGTCTCTCTCTCTCTCCCTCCCTGACAGTGTAACAATGCCAGTCTCTCTCTCCCTCCCTGACAGTGTAACAATGCCAGTCTCTCTCTCCCTCCCTGACAGTGTAACAATGCCAGTCTCTCTCTCTCTCCCTCCCTGACAGTGTAACAATGCCAGTCTCTCTCTCTCTCCCTCCCTGACAGTGTAACAATGCCAGTCTCTCTCTCAGTGTAACAATGCCAGTCTCTCTCTCCCTCCCTGACAGTGTAACAATGCCAGTCTCTCTCTCCCTCCCTGACAGTGTAACAATGCCAGTCTCTCTCTCCCCCTCCCTGACAGTGTAACAATGCCAGTCTCTCTCTCTCTCCCTCCCTGACAGTGTAACAATGCCAGTCTCTCTCTCCCCTCCCTGACAGTGTAACAATGCCAGTCTCTCTCTCCCTCCCTGACAGTGTAACAATGCCAGTCTCTCTCTCCCTCCCTGACAGTGTAACAATGCCAGTCTCTCTCTCCCTCCCTGACAGTGTAACAATGCCAGTCTCTCTCTCTCTCCCTCCCTGACAGTGTAACAATGCCAGTCTCTCTCTCTCCCTCCCTGACAGTGTAACAATGCCAGTCTCTCTCTCTCCCTCCCTGACAGTGTAACAATGCCAGTCTCTCTCTCCCTCCCTGACAGTGTAACAATGCCAGTCTCTCTCTCCCTCCCTGACAGTGTAACAATGCCAGTCTCTCTCTCCCTCCCTGACAGTGTAACAATGCCAGTCTCTCTCTCCTCCCTCCCTGACAGTGTAACAATGCCAGTCTCTCTCTCCCTCCCTGACAGTGTAACAATGCCAGTCTCTCTCTCCCTCCCTGACAGTGTAACAATGCCAGTCTCTCTCTCTCCTCCCTGACAGTGTAACAATGCCAGTCTCTCTCTCTCCCTCCCTGACAGTGTAACAATGCCAGTCTCTCTCTCTCCCTCCCTGACAGTGTAACAATGCCAGTCTCTCTCTCCCTCCCTGACAGTGTAACAATGCCAGTCTCTCTCTCTCCCTCCCTGACAGTGTAACAATGCCAGTCTCTCTCTCCCTCCCTGACAGTGTAACAATGCCAGTCTCTCTCTCCCTCCCTGACAGTGTAACAATGCCAGTCTCTCTCTCCCTCCCTGACAGTGTAACAATGCCAGTCTCTCTCTCCCTCCCTGACAGTGTAACAATGCCAGTCTCTCCTCTCTCCCTCCCTGACAGTGTAACAATGCCAGTCTCTCTCTCCCTCCCTGACAGTGTAACGATGCCAGTCTCTCTCTCCCTCCCTGACAGTGTAACAATGCCAGTCTCTCTCTCCCTCCCTGACAGTGTAACAATGCCAGTCTCTCTCTCCCTCCCTGACAGTGTAACAATGCCAGTCTCTCTCTCTCTCCCTCCCTGACAGTGTAACAATGCCAGTCTCTCTCTCTCTCCCTCCCTGACAGTGTAACAATGCCAGTCTCTCTCTCCCTCCCTGACAGTGTAACAATGCCAGTCTCTCTCTCTCTCCCTCCCTGACAGTGTAACAATGCCAGTCTCTCTCTCTCTCCCTCCCTGACAGTGTAACAATGCCAGTCTCTCTCTCTCTCCCTCCCTGACAGTGTAACAATGCCAGTCTCTCTCTCTCCCTCCCTGACAGTGTAACAATGCCAGTCTCTCTCTCCCTCCCTGACAGTGTAACAATGCCAGTCTCTCTCTCTCTCCCTCCCTGACAGTGTAACAATGCCAGTCTCTCTCTCTCTCCCTCCCTGACAGTGTAACAATGCCAGTCTCCTCTCTCCCCTCCCTGACAGTGTAACAATGCCAGTCTCTCTCTCCCTCCCTGACAGTGTAACAATGCCAGTCCTCTCTCTCCCTCCCTGACAGTGTAACAATGCCAGTCTCTCTCTCTCCCTCCCTGACAGTGTAACAATGCCAGTCTCTCTCTCCCTCCCTGACAGTGTAACAATGCCAGTCTCTCTCTCCCTCCCTGACAGTGTAACAATGCCAGTCTCTCTCTCTCTCCCTCCCTGACAGTGTAACAATGCCAGTCTCTCTCTCCCTCCCTGACAGTGTAACAATGCCAGTCTCTCTCTCTCCCTCCCTGACAGTGTAACAATGCCAGTCCTCCTCTCTCCCTCCCTGACAGTGTAACAATGCCAGTCTCTCTCTCCCCTCCCTGACAGTGTAACAATGCCAGTCTCTCTCTCCCTCCCTGACAGTGTAACAATGCCAGTCTCTCTCTCCCTCCCTGACAGTGTAACGATGCCAGTCTCTCTCCCTCCCTGACAGTGTAACATGCCAGTCTCTCTCCCTCCCTGACAGTGTAACAATGCCAGTCTCTCTCTCCCTCCCTGACAGTGTAACGATGCCAGTCTCTCTCTCTCCCTGACAGTGTAACAATGCCAGTCTCTCTCTCCCTCCCTGACAGTGTAACAATGCCAGTCTCTCTCTCCCTCCCTGACAGTGTAACAATGCCAGTCTCTCTCTCTCCCTCCCTGACAGTGTAACAATGCCAGTCTCTCTCTCCCTCCCTGACAGTGTAACAATGCCAGTCTCTCTCTCCCCTCCCTGACAGTGTAACAATGCCAGTCTCTCTCTCTCTCCCTCCCTGACAGTGTAACAATGCCAGTCTCTCTCTCTCCCTCCCTGACAGTGTAACAATGCCAGTCTCTCTCTCCCTCCCTGACAGTGTAACAATGCCAGTCTCTCTCTCCCTCCCTGACAGTGTAACAATGCCAGTCTCTCTCTCCCTCCCTGACAGTGTAACAATGCCAGTCTCTCTCTCTCTCCCTCCCTGACAGTGTAACGATGCCAGTCTCTCTCTCCCTCCCTGACAGTGTAACAATGCCAGTCTCTCTCTCCCTCCCTGACAGTGTAACAATGCCAGTCTCTCTCTCCCTCCCTGACAGTGTAACAATGCCAGTCTCTCTCTCCCTCCCTGACAGTGTAACGATGCCAGTCTCTCTCTCCCTCCCTGACAGTGTAACAATGCCAGTCTCTCTCTCCCTCCCTGACAGTGTAACAATGCCAGTCTCTCTCTCCCTCCCTGACAGTGTAACGATGCCAGTCTCTCTCTCCCTCCCTGACAGTGTAACAATGCCAGTCTCTCTCTCCCTCCCTGACAGTGTAACAATGCCAGTCTCTCTCTCCCTCCCTGACAGTGTAACAATGCCAGTCTCTCTCTCTCCCTCCCTGACAGTGTAACAATGCCAGTCTCTCTCTCTCCTCCCTGACAGTGTAACAATGCCAGTCTCTCTCTCCCTCCCTGACAGTGTAACAATGCCAGTCTCTCTCTCCCTCCCTGACAGTGTAACAATGCCAGTCTCTCTCTCCCTCCCTGACAGTGTAACAATGCCAGTCTCTCTCTCCCTCCCTGACAGTGTAACAATGCCAGTCTCTCTCTCCCTCCCTGACAGTGTAACAATGCCAGTCTCTCTCTCCCTCCCTGACAGTGTAACAATGCCAGTCTCTCTCTCCCTCCCTGACAGTGTAACAATGCCAGTCTCTCTCTCCCTCCCTGACAGTGTAACGATGCCAGTCTCTCTCTCCCTCCCTGACAGTGTAACAATGCCAGTCTCTCTCTCCCTCCCTGACAGTGTAACAATGCCAGTCTCTCTCTCCCTCCCTGACAGTGTAACAATGCCAGTCTCTCTCTCCCTCCCTGACAGTGTAACAATGCCAGTCTCTCTCTCTCTCCCTCCCTGACAGTGTAACAATGCCAGTCTCTCTCTCTCTCCCTCCCTGACAGTGTAACAATGCCAGTCTCTCTCTCTCTCCCTCCCTGACAGTGTAACAATGCCAGTCTCTCCTCTCCCTCCCTGACAGTGTAACAATGCCAGTCTCTCTCTCCCTCCCTGACAGTGTAACAATGCCAGTCTCTCTCTCCCTCCCTGACAGTGTAACAATGCCAGTCTCTCTCTCCCTCCCTGACAGTGTAACAATGCCAGTCTCTCTCTCTCCCTCCCTGACAGTGTAACAATGCCAGTCTCTCTCTCCCTCCCTGACAGTGTAACAATGCCAGTCTCTCTCTCTCCCTCCCTGACAGTGTAACAATGCCAGTCTCTCTCTCCCTCCCTGACAGTGTAACAATGCCAGTCTCTCTCTCTCCCTCCCTGACAGTGTAACAATGCCAGTCTCTCTCTCCCTCCCTGACAGTGTAACAATGCCAGTCTCTCTCTCCCTCCCTGACAGTGTAACGATGCCAGTCTCTCTCTCCCTCCCTGACAGTGTAACGATGCCAGTCTCTCTCTCCCTCCCTGACAGTGTAACGATGCCAGTCTCTCTCTCCCTCCCTGACAGTGTAACAATGCCAGTCTCTCTCTCTCTCCCTCCCTGACAGTGTAACAATGCCAGTCTCTCTCTCTCTCCCTCCCTGACAGTGTAACAATGCCAGTCTCTCTCTCCCTCCCTGACAGTGTAACAATGCCAGTCTCTCTCTCCCTCCCTGACAGTGTAACAATGCCAGTCTCTCTCTCTCTCCCTCCCTGACAGTGTAACAATGCCAGTCTCTCTCTCCCTCCCTGACAGTGTAACAATGCCAGTCTCTCCCTCCCTCCCTGACAGTGTAACAATGCCAGTCTCTCTCTCTCTCCCTCCCTGACAGTGTAACAATGCCAGTCTCTCTCTCTCTCCCTCCCTGACAGTGTAACAATGCCAGTCTCTCTCTCCCCTCCCTGACAGTGTAACAATGCCAGTCTCTCTCTCTCCCTCCCTGACAGTGTAACAATGCCAGTCTCTCTCTCTCTCCCTCCCTGACAGTGTAACAATGCCAGTCTCTCTCTCTCTCCCTCCCTCCCTGACAGTGTAACAATGCCAGTCTCTCTCTCCCTCCCTGACAGTGTAACAATGCCAGTCTCTCCCTCCCTCCCTGACAGTGTAACAATGCCAGTCTCTCTCTCTCTCCCTCCCTGACAGTGTAACAATGCCAGTCTCTCTCTCTCTCCCTCCCTGACAGTGTAACAATGCCAGTCTCTCTTTCTCTCCCTCCCTGACAGTGTAACAATCAATGCCAGTCTCTCTCTCCCTCCCTGACAGTGTAACAATCAATGCCAGTCTCTCTCTCCCTCCCTGACAGTGTAACAATGCCAGTCTCTCTCTCCCTCCCTGACAGTGTAACAATGCCAGTCTCTCTCTCCCTCCCTGACAGTGTAACAATGCCAGTCTCTCTCTCCCTCTCTGACAGTGTAACAATGCCAGTCTCTCTCCCTCCCTGACAGTGTAACAATGCCAGTCTCTCTCTCCCTCCCTGACAGTGTAACAATGCCAGTCTCTCTCTCCCTCCCTGACAGTGTAACAATGCCAGTCTCTCTCTCCCTCCCTGACAGTGTAACAATGCCAGTCTCTCTCTCCCTCCCTGACAGTGTAACAATGCCAGTCTCTCTCTCCCTCCCTGACAGTGTAACGATGCCAGTCTCTCTCTCCCTCCCTGACAGTGTAACAATGCCAGTCTCTCTCTCTCTCCTCCCTGACAGTGTAACAATGCCAGTCTCTCTCTCCCTCCCTGACAGTGTAACAATGCCAGTCTCTCTCTCCCTCCCTGACAGTGTAACGATGCCAGTCTCTCTCTCCCTCCCTGACAGTGTAACGATGCCAGTCTCTCTCTCCCTCCCTGACAGTGTAACGATGCCAGTCTCTCTCTCCCTCCCTGACAGTGTAACAATGCCAGTCTCTCCCTCCCTGACAGTGTAACGATGCCAGTCTCTCTCTCCCTCCCTGACAGTGTAACGATGCCAGTCTCTCCTTCCCTACCTACCTGACAGTGTAACGATGCCAGTCTCTCTCTCCCTACCTGACAGTGTAACGATGCCAGTCTCTCCTTCCCTACCTACCTGACAGTGTAACGATGCCAGTCTCTCCTTCCCTACCTACCTGACAGTGTAACGATGCCAGTCTCTCCTTCCCTACCTACCTGACAGTGTAACGATGCCAGTCTCTTTAGGCTCTGCTCTCAGGTATTTGTTGCAGAAGTCAGCTGACTCCAGGGCCAGGAAGAGCACGTTGCCTAGGAAGTAGCCAGCAGTCTGTCCCACAGAGTTACAGGTGGAGGCGTAGCCCACGTTCTCCCTAGACAGCATGGTCAGAGCCCAGCCATCCACTGCTATGTCCTGGGATCAGGGATGGGAATATAACAGAGTCATGTATCACAATAACTTGGGAGTGAGTGAGTGAGTGAGTGAGTGAGTGAGTGAGTGAGTGAGTGAGTGAGTGAGTGAGTGAGTGAGGTGAGTGAGTGAGTGAGTGAGTGAGTGAGTGAGGTGAGTGAGGTAGTGAGTGAGGTGAGTGAGTGAGTGAGTGAGTGAGTGAGTGAGTGAGTGAGTGAGTGAGTGAGTGAGTGAGTGAGTGAGTGAGTGAGTGAGTGAGTGAGTGAGTGAGTGAGTGAGTGAGTGAGGTGAGTGGGTGGGTGGGTGGGTGGGTGAGTGAGTGAGTGAGTGAGTGAGTGAGTGAGTGAGTGAGTGAGTGAGTGAGTGAGTGAGTGAGTGAGTGAGTGAGTGAGTGAGTGAGTGAGTGAGTGAGGTGAGTGAGGTGAGTGAGTGAGTGAGTGAGTGAGTGAGTGAGTGAGTGAGTGAGTGAGTGAGTGAGTGAGTGAGTGAGGTGAGTGAGGTGAGTGAGTGAGTGAGTGAGTGAGTGAGTGAGTGAGTGAGTGAGTGAGTGAGTGAGTGAGTGAGTGAGTGAGTGAGGTGAGTGAGTGAGTGAGTGAGTGAGTGAGTGAGTGAGTGAGTGAGTGTACCTGGGTGGCTGCCAGAAAGGCCAGCATGAAGAACACCGCCGTCAGGGTCACCACGTCAGGGCCCCGCCCCTCGTCACGTTTCAGCAGCGTATCCACGGTAACCGACAGGTACAGCATGAAGAGGCCCAGCAGGTACTGGGTAGGCACCAGCCACGACTTCCTGGGAGGGAGAGAGGAGATCATGAGCCATTTTAGACACGTAATACAATACATCAAGTAAAACATACATTGACCGTACAAAACATTAAGAACACCTGCTCTTTCCATGACAGACTGACCAGGTGAAAGCTATGAACATGTGTTACTGTGTTTGTTATAACCAATTTATTGATGTCAGGTCCTATTGGTCACCCGCATGCGATGCTTCCATGCATGTTTCACGTAAAGCGAGCGAGGGTTGAGGGAATTGGGAATGTTTTTCAGAACTTTTCAGTCAGAAACAAGTAAGAAACTAAACAGTTGAAATGATGTTGTAGCACGGACAGCGCAATAAACACTTTCTGAGGTGTGGTTCCTTTTCTCTGCAGTAGGGAGGAGAGACACAACGTGCGTCAGTCACACAGTCTGACCATCAGGCTCTTTCTTTAGTCATTTGTTCATCTGAATTACTTCATCAAACAGTGTGCTTAAAACATCAGACAAGCTCAGTGCAAATATATATATATATATATATGTAGCTGATTGTATTCAAACACATATATGGAAAAATAAGTTTAACCATTTCAACCAATCAATTGGTCCAAAGAACAGGATGACTCTCTGGGACTTATAAGTGTATATCAGTCGTATAAATCATTGTCTTACCTGCGTCCAAACCGGGTCAGGTAGAGCGCGTCCACCAGAGGGGCCCACAGCAGCTTGAGACTGAAGGGCCAGAAGACAAAGCTGAAGAAGGCCTGGTCCTTGTAGCTGACGTTCTTACTCTGCAGGATGAGAGGGATGCTCCCGGCCAGGCCCAGAGGGATGCCCTGGAGGACATAAAGGAAGAGCAGCAGAGATATGTTCCCCAGCTCCCCTCTGATCCCAGGCTGCACCCTGGGATGTCCGTTGTCCTCCGCGTCGTTTACTTGGTCCACCTCCACCTCCATGTCCATGTCAGGGGTAGTGTTGAGAACCCTGTCCCTCATGTCCCCCTGGGGGACAGCGGGCTTCCTCTGTGTGACTGAGTCAGAGAGCTCCATCGTGGCTCTGCGGGCATCAAACCAGCTGTACCCTCTGAAACCTGGAGAGGAAGGAAGCAGGTGTTAGTCATTGTCTAGTAGGAAAATATCTGCTGTGTTCTACCCCTCACACATTTGTGTTTTCAGATGGGTTACTCTAGGCAGCAAGACCGTCCTTTAAGAATGTTCATTGTTGACACATTTCTGAGATGTTCTCTTTTTGTCCTGGTTGAGGTCCTAACAACACCAGCTAGTGTCTATCATTACATTTTACATTTTAGTCATTCAGCAGACGCTCTTATCCAGAGTGACTTACAGTAGTGAATACATACATTTCATTTCATGCATTTTTTTTTTTTTTTGGTACTGGCCCCCCGTGGGAATCGAACCCACAACCCTGGCGTTGCAAACACCATGCTCTACCAACTGAGCCACAGGGAACCTATCATCAAAACAGCTCAGCTTCTGCATAAACAAGGTTGCTGGCTAGAAGTCTTTATCCAGACCAATGGTAGAGAGAACGTATAAAATGTTGAATAATCATCGTGACAACGCATGTTCAGCTGTACTGTTAACCAGTTACCCTTTGACTCAGCCCAGGCAGACACCAGCAACCTCATGACGTGGGTGGGAATCAAAACAACGCAGTGCCATGACACAGACAAAAAAAAGAATAAACTAAACTAAGGAAATCTTATCTAATAAACATAACAGATGATTATTCGGATTGCTAGAATACACGATAAAGCCTCACTGGCATGAGAGTAAAGCAAACAAATGAATGTGTTAGTTAGCTAACAGTAACGTTACCATCTGGATCGGAATAGCAAAGTCACAAGATAGGAAGTCACAAAACATCGGCCAACAAAAAAGGCAATGTAAATTCAATAAATATTGGTTAAAATGGTAGTTGGAGCTCAAATGATGATGAATGAGACAAGATAAGCATGTTAGCTGGCTATCATAACGTTACATTGTGACATACGACGCCACATACCAAGATATAATAATGATTGTCTATCACCATTCAAGCAATTGGATTGTAGTTAATTAGACAGCAAACATTGCCTTGTACTATGTATGAATTACATTTAATAAGGTAACAGAAATAGCTACCTATTTAGCCTTCAACCGCTAACATCGGCAGATTGTTCTGCTGAGAGAGGACGTGAATTTGTGTAACGTCGAAATGTGTCAGAGTGCTTCGGCTGACGTGTCAAACTTCAGTTCATTTCTGTTCCACTAGGATCTGCATACACATTATAATGTCGTTATTGTGGTTCTATATGCACTCTTGCCACTCAGTACAGTTGCAAACGTTAATAATAATAAAACATTAATACATTTTTTTTTAATCTATGTTTAATGTAATAGCTAATCTCTTTTAACTATTTGTTACACATTACATAGCTAATACGAGTAATAGATTGTGATTCATAATTAGACGGCTATGGCTTTATAAGGCACTGTGCAAGTGACCACACTCATTCCTTTCACTTCTTGAGCTGCCATGTACAACAAATCTCTCAAATGATGTGCGCGCACACACACGGATCACAATGACACACAATTCTTTATTTATTAAAAAATATATATATATATTGGGGGGGTAACATAGCTTTAATATTGAAGATAGATTGTGGCTTCTATAATGTAATTGTCTGCATCATTTCCAATCCGCCATATATATAATGATGATGGAGGCGATGGCTGCCGTTTTATGGGCTCCTAACCAACTGTGCTATTTTGCGTGTTTTTTGTTGTTGTTGCGTTGTTTGTAATTTATGACAGAAAAGAGCTTTCTGGACATCAGAACAGCGATTACTCACCTCGAACTGGATGAAGATTTTTTCTTTATTGAGCCCGACGCAAAATATATACAGTTTCTCAGAGACCAGGCCCAAATCCACATTATTCGATTGAAGAAAAGATGGAGGCACAGGGGGCAGAGGTCAGGGTGCCTTGTGAGAATTAGTCGGTGAGTGGATAACTCTAGACAACCTTTACTCCACACACAGAGACGCATACAAAGCTCGCCCTCCATTTGGCAAATCTGACCATAACTCTATCCTAAAGATTCCAGCTTACAAGCAAAAACTAAAGCAGGAAGTACCAGTGACTCGCTCAATACAGAAGTGGTCAGATGACGCGGAGGCTATGCTACGGGACTGTTTTACTAGCACAGACTGGAATATGTTCAGGGATTCATCCAATGGCATTGAGGTGTACACCACCTCAGTCACCGGCTTCATCAATAACACTGACTGTACGTACATATCCCAACCAGAAGCCATGGATTACAGGCAATATCAGCACCGAGCTAAAAGCTAGAGTTGCCGCTTTCAAGGAGCGGGACACTAATCCGGACACTTATAAGAAACCCCTCTATGCCCTCAGACGAACCATCAAACAGGCAAAGCGTCAATACAGGACTAAGATTAAACTGATGCTCATCGGATGTGGCAGGGCAAATTATTATGGACTACAAAGGGAAACCCAGCCGCAAGCTGCCCAGTAAAGCGAGCCTACCAGAAGGGATAAATGCCTTTTATACTCGCTTCGAGGCAAGCAACACAGAAGCATGCATGAGAGCACCAGCTGTTCCGGGCAACTGTGTGATCCTGCTCTCTGTAGCCGATGTGAGCAAGACCTTTAAACAGGTCAACATTCACAAGGCCGCGGGGCCAGACGGATTACCAAGACGTGTACTAAGAGCAGGTGCAGACCAACTGGCAAGTGTCTTCACTGACATTTTTAAACTCTCCCTGACTGAGTCTGTAATACCTACATGTTTCAAGCAGACCACCATAGTCCCTGTGCCCAAGGACACTAATGTAACCTGCCTAAATGATTACCACCCCATAGCACTAACATTGGTAGCCATGAAGTACTTTGAAAGGCTCACATCAACACCATCATCCCAGAAAACTTAGACCCACTCCAATTCGCATACTGCCCCAACAGATCCACAGATGACACAATCTCAATCACAATCCACACTGCCCTTTCCCACCTGGACAAAAGGTACACCTATGTGAGAATGCTATTCATTGACTACAGCTAAGCATTCCACACCATAGTGCCCACAAAGCTCATCACTAAGCTAAGGACCCTGGGACTAAACACCTCCCTCTGCAACTGGATCCTGGACCTCCTGACAGGCCGCCCCGAAGTGGTAAGGGAAGGCAACATCACATCTGCCACGCTGATCCTCAACACAGGGGCCCCTTAGGGATGTGTGCTTAGTCCCCTCCTGTACTCCCTGTTCACCACGACTGCGTGGCCAAGCACATCTCCAACACCATCATTAAGTTTTCTGATGACACAACGGTGGTAGGCCTGATCACCGACAACGATGAAACAGCCTATAGGGGGGAGGTAAAATACCTGGCAGTGTGGTGCCAGGACAACATCCTCTCACTCAACATGAGCAAGACACAGGAGATGATCGTGGACTACAGGAAAAGGAGTGCCGAACACGCCCCCATTCTCATCGACGGGGCTGTAGTGGAGCAGATCGAGAGTTTCAAGTTCCTTGGTGTCCACATCACCAACAAACTATCATGGTCCAAACACAGCAAATTCGTGAAGAGGGCACGTCAACGCCTTTTACCCCTCAGGAGACTGAAAAGATTTGGCATGGGTCCCCAGATTCTCAAAAAGTTATACCGCTGCGTCATCAAGAGCATCCTGGCCGGTTGCATCACCGCCTGGTATGGCAACTGCTTGGTATCCAACCATAAGGCACTACAGAGGGTAGTGTGTACAGCCTAGTACATCACTGTGGCCAAGCTTCCTGCCATCCAGGACCTCTATACTAGGCGGTGTCAGAGGAAGGCCCAAAAAATTGTCAAAGACTCCAGTCACCCAAGTCATAGACTATTCTCCCTGCTGCCATTCGGCAAGTGAAACCGGAGCGCCAAGTCTAGGTCCAAAAGGCTTCTTAACAGCTTCTAGCCCCAAGCTTCTAGCCCCCTGAACTTTTAATCAAATGGTCACCTGGACTATTTACATTGACCCCCCCCCCCCCCCATTTCACAGTAGGGTCTATCAATCAATCAAATGTATTTATAACGTCCTTTTTTACATCAGCCGATGTCACAAAGTGCTTATACAGAAAATCCAGGCTAATACCCCAAACAGCAAGCAATGCAGATGTAGAAGCACGGTGGCTCGGAAAAACTCCCTAGTAAGGCCAGAACCTAGGAAGACACCTAGAGAAGAACCAGGCTATGAGGGGTGGCCAGTCCTCTTCTGGTTGTGCCGGGTGGAGATTATAACAGATAAGTAAGGTCTACACCTGTTGTATTCGGCGCATGTGACAGATGTGATTTGATTTTGATTTAAGCAATAAGGCCAGAGGGGATTTGTGGTATATGGCCAATATACCACGGTTAAGGGCTGCTCTTATGCACGACGCAAAGCAGAGTGCCTGGATACAGCCCGTAGCCCTGGTATATTGGCAATATACTACAAACCCCCAAGGCACCTTATTGCTACTATAAAATTGTTACCAACATAATTAGAGCAGTAAAACAAAATGTTTGTCATATCCGTGTTATACAGCCAATCAGCATTCAGGACTCGAACCACCGATTTTATAATAGTGAAGACATCAACACTATGTTCTTCAAAGTAGCCACCCTTCGCCTTGATGACAGCTTTGTACACTCTTGGCATTCTCTCAACCAGCTTCACATGGAATGCTTTTCCAACAGTCTTGAAGGAGTTCCCACATATGCTGAGCACTTGTTGGCTGCTTTTCCTTCACTCTGCGGTCCAACTCATCCCAACCCATCTCAATTGGGTTGAGGTCGGGTGATTGTGGCCAGTTCATCTGATGCAGCACTCCATCACTCTCCTTCTTGGTCAAATAGCTCTTACACAGCCTGGAGGTGTGTTTTGGGTCATTGTCCTGTTGAAAAACAAATGATAGTCCCAGTAAGCGGAAACCAGATGGGATGGCGTATCGCTGAAGAATGCTGTGATAGCCATGCTGGTTAAGTGTGCCTTGAATTCTTTAATAAATAACAGACAGTGTCAACAGCAACCTACTCCACGTCTCAGAAAGACACGGCGGTTGGAACCAAAAATCTCAGATTTGGACTCAATCAGACCAAAGGACAGATTTCCATTGGTCTAATGTCCATTGCTTGTGTTTCTTGGCCAAAGCAAGTCTCTTCTTCTTATTGGTGTCCATAAGTAGAGGTTTCTTAGCAGCAATTCTACCATGAAGGCCTGATTCACGCAGTCTCCTCTGAACAGGTGATGTTGAGATGGGTCTGTTTCTTGAACTCTGTGAAGCATTTATTTAGGCTACAATTTTTGAGGCTGGTAACTCGAATGAACTTATCCTCTGCAGCACAGGTAACTCTGGGTCTTCCTTCCATGTGGCGGTTGTCATGAGAGCCAGTTTCATCATAGTGCTTGATGGTTTTTGCAACTGCACTTGCAGAAACGTTCAAAGTTCCTGAAGTAATGATGGACTGTCGTTTCTCTTTGCTTATTTGAGCTGTTCTTGCCATAATATGGACTTGGTCATTTACCAAATAGGGCTTTCTTCGGGCTTTCTTCGGTATGCCAACCCTACCTTGTCACTACACAACTGATTGACTCAAACACATTAAGAAGGAAGGAAATTCCATAAATTAATTTTAAACAAGGCAGAACTGTTAATTGAAATGTATTCCAGGTGACTACCTCATGAAGCGGGTTGAGAGAATGCCAAGAGTGTGCAAAGCTGTCATCAAGGCAAAGGGTGGCTACTTTGAAGAACTTCAAATATAAAATATATTTTGATTTAACACTTTTTTGCTTACTACATGATTGTGTTATTTCAAAGTGTTGATGTCTTCACGATTATTCCACAATGTAGAAAATAGTAAAAATAAAGACAAACCCTTGAATGAGTAAGTGTGTCCAAACTTTTGACTGGTACTGTACCTACAGTGCATGCGGAAAGTATTCAGACCCCTTCCTTTATTCCACATGTTGTTACGTTACAGCCTTATTCTAAAATTGATAAAATATTTTTTTTTACCACATCAATCTACACACAATACCCCATAATGACAAAGGGAAAACAGGTTTTCCCAAATTTTTGCAAATGTATCACAATTAAAAAAAAAGAAATACCTTATTTACATACTGTAAGTATTCAGACTCTTTGCTATGAGACTCGAAATTGAGCTCAGATGATGCACTCATGTTTCCATTGATCATCCTTGGGATGTTTCTACAACTTGATTGGCGTCCACCTGTGGTAAATTCAATTGATTGGACATGATTTGGAAAGGCACACAACTGTATATATAAGGTCCCAGAGTTGACAGTGCATGTCAGAGCAAAAACCAAGCCATGAGGCCCAAGCAATTGTCCGTAGAACTCCGAGACAAGATTGTGTCCTGGCAAAGCTCTACCAAAACATTTCTGCAGCATTGAAGGTCCCCAAGAACACAGTGGCCTCCATCATTCCATTAAATGGAAGGAGTTTGGAACCACCAAGACTCTTCCTAGAGCTGGCCGGCCGGGCAAACTGAGTAATCGAGGGTGAAGGGCCTTGATCAGGAAGGTGACCAAGAACCCGATAGTCACTCTGACAGAACTTCAGAGTTCCTCTGTGGAGATCGGACTGGGAGAACCTTCCTGAAGGACAAGCATCTCTGCAGCACTCCACCAATCAGGCCTTCATTGGAGAGTTGCCAGGCAGAAGCCACTCCTCAGTAAAAGGCACATGACAGCCAAAAGGCACATGGAGTTTGCCAAAAGGCACCTAAAGGACTCTCAGACCATCAGAAACAAGATTCCCAGGTCTGATGAAACCAAGATTGAAATATTTGGCCTGAATGCCAAGGGTGACATCTGGAAGAAACCTGGCACCATCCCTACGGTGAAGCATGGTGGTGGCAGCATCATGCTGTGGGGATGTTTTTCAGCAGCAGGGACTGGGAGACTAGTCAGGATCGTGGGAAAGATGAACGGTGCAAAGTTCAGAGAGATCCTTGAGGGAAACCTGCTCCAGAGCTCTCAGGACCTCAGACTGGGGCGAAGGTTCACCTTCCAACAGGACAACGACCCTAAGCACACAGCCAAGACGACACAGGAGTGGCTTCGGGACAAGTCCTTGAATGTCCTTGAGTAGCCCAGCCAGAGCCCGGACTTGAACCTGATCGAACATCTCTGGAAAGACCTGAAAATAGCAGTGCAGCGACGCTCCCCATCCAACCTGACAACTTGAGAGGATCTGCAGAGAAGAATGGGAGAAACTCCCCAAATACAGGTGTGCCAAGCTTGTAGCATCATACCCAAGAAGACTTGAGGCTGTAATCGCTGCCAAAGGTGCTTCAACAAAGTACTGTGATAGACATTAGACCTTCTAGTGATCGACATTAGGCCTACCAGTGATCGACATTAGTCCTACTAGTGATAGACATTAGTCCTACCAGTGATAGACATTAGTCCTACTAGTGATAGACATTAGTCCTACTAGTGATAGACATTAGTCCTACTAGTGATAGACATTAGGCCTACCAGTGATCGATATTAGTCCTACTAGTGATTGACATTAGGCCTACTGGTGATAGACATTAGGCCTACTAGTGATAGACATTAGGCCTACCAGTGATTGACATTAGTCCTACCAGTGATCGACATTAGTCCTACAAGTGATTGCCATTAGTCCTACCAGTGATAGACATTAGTCCTACTAGTGATAGACATTAGTCCTACCAGTGATTGACATTAGGCCTACTGGTGATAGACATTAGGCCTACCAGTGATTGACATTAGTCCTACTAGTGATTGACATTAGTCCAACCAGTGATAGACATTAGTCCTACCAGTGATCGACATTAGGTCTACCAGTGATCGACATTAGTCCTACCAGTGATAGACATTAGTCCTACTAGTGATTGACATTAGTCCTACTAGTGATAGACATTAGTCCTACCAGTGATCGACATTAGGTCTACCAGTGATCGACATTAGGCCTACCAGTGATTGACATTAGTCCTACTGGTGATCGACATTAGTCCTACTAGTGATAGACATTAGTCCTACTAGTGATAGACATTAGCTCTACCAGTGATTGACATTAGTCCTACCAGTGATAGACATTAGTCCTACCAGTGATAGACATTAGTCCTACTAGTGATTGACATTAGTCCTACTGGTGATTGACATTAGGAGCAGCACTTAAGTAGACCAAGCCAAGTTGCCTAATAAGTCAAGTGATCTGTGCATTCTTAGATCATCTCATCAACAACATATCAACGATGTGCTGACTAAAAGAAAAACATACCTGTGTTTATGCCTTTTACTTTGTGTAGTATGAGTCTCATAATCAACCTGGAATTATTTATAGCAGCATAAGTTAAATGTGGGCCCTAGAGCCCATGTCCTCTGAGACACACGATAATATCTCGCTAAGGATTTCATCACTTCTCCATGTTCCATTGATCTCACAAGAGAAGTAACCAGTAGACACACAAATCATTTGACTGGATAAAAATGATGTACTTCCACGTACATTAGTAGATTATTATTTTTTTAAATACATTTGAAAAAGTACTTGTTTGTCTCAGCTGGTTTGCGGCTAATACTTACAGGCCCACTCCTTGACGTTTCCACTAATATGGATCTTGTCACCGTTTCCCCTAATTTGCTTAGAAATGTGACATATTCAGGAGAGTCTTGTTCTAAAGGAACTGTTTGTGTTTAATGTTTTTTACAATCGTTAGGACCCATTTCTCAATACTTAAGTCACTTTTTCAAAACTCTTCACACGGTTCTCCTGACTTTCAGCTTGGCACAGCAGTTACTTTCACATCCAAAATGCACTAAAGCTACCAAAACGCTTCATACATGTCTCAAATCAACTCAATCTTCCATAACGCTAGCAAAGGTTGTCACACAGCAAGCACACTTTCTCACTCAAAAAACACCAACACAATGTTTTCTTTTGTAAAATGTCTTTACAAAACAAGAACGACACCTCTCTACTGTTTAGAATTCACTGCAGTATGTGTTACAGGAATGAATCAGACAAGATGCAATATGTTTCAAGTCCTTTTTTGGCATCGAGTGACTCCAAAATACAAGAATTTGTATATACACCATCTACCGATACAGGTCCATCCCTGGCAATCTTCTGCAGATATGTCCAGGCATCCAGCATTCATTGCATCCAGGAGGGACATTTGATCATGTGGATGGTGGTCATAAACCTTCCACCTCCATGAGGAAAATAATTCCTCTATGGGGTTGAGGAATGGAGAGAAAGATGGGAGGAAAAGTGACACCATCCTGGGATGGGCTGTAAACCCTTCTGTGACCGCACGGGAGTGCTGAAATGCCACATTGTCCCATACAATTACAAACGTTGGCCGAATTTCGCCTCACTACAACCCTTTCCTCACCTGGCACAACCGTTCCATAGAGGTCATCCAGGAATGAAATGAGATGCTCGGTGTTGTATGGCCCAATTAGCAGTTTGTGTAACAGTAATCCATCAGAGGATACTGCTGCACACATTGTGATGTTGGCACCCCTCTGGCCCGGGACATCCACTGTGGCTCTTTGTCCCAATCACATTCCTTCCTCACCACCGTGTTTTGGCCAAGTTGAAACCAGCCTCATCCACAAAGATGAATATGTGGGGTGTTTGACTGTGTCATTGACGTGTTTGTAGGTGGCAAGGAAGTCAGGCGCAGGAGAAACCAACAATGTATAACTGGAGTTATTTAATAAAGAATAAACAAACAAACTCCAAAACCAAAGTCCATAAAAAGAACATGTGTAAAAAAAAAAAAAATACCCGTAGCACACCAAATACAGAAATCACAAAGCCAATAACAAAACAATCTCAGACAAGGACATGAGGGAAAAGAGAGGGTTAAATACACATGTAATGAATATAATTGAAATCAGGTGTGTAGACTAATCAGACAAAACCAATGGAAAATGAAAAATGGATCAGTGATGGCTAGAAGACGTTGACCGCCGAGCACCACCCGAACAAGGAGGGGCATCGACTTCGGCAGAAGTCGTGACAGACTGGCTTCAATCTCCATGACTAAAATAAATCCAGAAGGCAACATAAGAGTTAGGCTATTACGCTAGTTTACATTATACCTTAAAACATGCCATTGTGTGCCTCTGCCCTGTTTAGTTTTGTTCAAAACCAGTTGTGTATTTAATAGTCATCTTACCTGGACATATTGGTTCCGGAGTTGCTTGACTCGTTCAGAGTTCCTCTCTAAGAGGACAGTGTACAACTGCTTCATCCTGACTTGATGTTGTTTCAGGACTCTAGAAATAGTTGTCATGCTTACATTGTGAATAATTCCAAATGTAATGTCTGCCAACACTGTCCCGAATCTGTGGGAGTTTTATGCCATTGTTTCTGATGATCATATCAACAATTGCGGTTTCCGGCACAGTAGTGAAAATCCTACCTCTCCCACCTGTGGGAGGTAAACGTTGGGTCCTAAGCAGAAATACAAAAACAATTACACACAAATGGGTTTGGAGGCTTTGCTCAATTTACTTCTGTAATGTGCAGTTCAGTCAGATGCCCTTGCAGAATGCACATCTTACCTGTTGTTTTGCCGGAATTTTCTCACAATAGATGCTACTGTTGACAGTTGCAGATTTGGCTGCACTCTCAGACCAGCCTCTCTCATTGATAGATCATGATTTAATACATGATCAGTTATAGTAGCCCTAATCTCATCTGAGACTACAGCTCTTGATCTTCCTCTCAGTCTTCTTCCACCACGCATACGTACTCCTCTTCCTCTCCCTCTCCCAGCCACTCTTCTTCCTCTGTCAGCCACTTCTCTATCTCTGGCTGGTTCCATGTTTACATTACAGTACAGCATTATTCCTAAAATGTCCCCTTTTGTATAGATGGTAATGTAATTGAAAGACTAACACCTGTGCAGGTGTTCAGCTACAATGGCAATCAGCTGTGGTTGGTCTAATTGTTTTGATAGTATTTCATTTTTTTAGATTTGGAATATATTTCAAAACGGTGTTACTGTAGAAATGTAGCAAATTGCTGTCATATTCAATTGTGTGTTATGTTAGGTTTTGAACTTAAGTTTAACAGTTTTGAAAAGAGTATGTAAACATGTGCAAATTGGCCTGTAGGTACATAGAGTTTTGGTGGTGGTCGTGTCTGAGTGAGAAAATAATTCATTAAATTTGAAAGATGTAGTCATTGAATGCATTTTGTGCCAAAGCAATGAAAAATGATCCACAGTTTAGCCCACATAGACTGCTGTTGTGTTCACTGTGTGAAGAAGTTTGGAAAAAGTGACCTAAGTATTGAGAAATGGGTCCTAGCGATTGTAAAAAAAACTGAAATACCACTGTTCTAGAGGTAACAGAGCCTTTCGAAATTGAACGTCTTGCTTCCTCTTGCGGTAATTTGGTGTAACTACACTTTCCCAAGATAAACTGGACAGCCACTGAAGTTGTAGGAGCATCTTACCCCAAGATACTGTATGTTCTTCCCCCCTGTCTCTTTCATACTGTGACAATTAACCAAGTGAAATATTATCCACAGCAGAACTTTTGGCCCTTTCCCCAGTATGCATCACTTTCCCATAGACAGGGCAGGGTTGGTACAGGAATAGAACGAGACTGTGTCTGTGTGTATTTTGTGACTGTTCTTATGTCAGAAGATTTTGGAGTGAGTTCGAAGATTTTATCTTAAAATAAACGACTATTAAGTTAATCTGAGAGACTCTGATGTTATGTTTTATATTGATAGAAATGATATGGACCCTGATTTTAACTTCCATTGTTAATTTGTTTATTTTTCATGGAAGATTCTTTATCCATATGTAACAGTATTGTTTCCGCCCCTAACTGGGCTTGAACCAGGGACACTCTGCACACATCAACAACTGACACCCACGAAGCATCGTTACCCATCGTTCCACAAAAGCCTCGGCCCTTGCAGAGCAAGGGGAACAACTACTTCACGGTCGCAGAGCGAGTGACGCTATTAGCGCGCACCACCGCTAACTAGCTCGCCATTTCACATCGGTTACACATAAAATGAAGTGAGCAGAGAACAAAACCTCTATTCACATTATTTAAGATAGAATTTAAATATTATTTTGAAATTATCAGTAAATGTAAAAAACAAAAAAGCAATTACGCACCATGAAACTTTTTGACAAATTGAACATTTATCTCGATATGTAATACCCGCCTGTTACATTTATGTACTCTTGTTTATATATTTCTGTTTTTCTATTTGTTGTGTTCGTTATAAAAATAAAATCTATATATTTTTAAAGATTGAAAAAATAACAGTGTCTGGCTGTTGAAAAGCCTTTCCTTTACATTTTTACATTTTAGTCATTTAGCAGACGCTCTTATCCAGAGCGACTTACAGTAGTGAATGCATACATTTCATACATTTTTTGTTGTTGTTGTGTGTACTGGCCCCCCGTGGGAATCGAACGCACAACCCTGGCGTTGCACACACCATGCTGGCGTTGCAAACACCATGCTCTACCAACTGAGCCACAGGGAAGGCTATCCTTTAACCTGGTGCTGATTTCTCTCACAATATGGAGCCTATATTCTATGGTACATTAATCCATTATTCCTCAGAACAAAGCTCTGTACTCCACTGGTTGTAGGAAACAGTTTTATTGCGTACATGGACCAGTTCAATTCATGCAGGACATTTTCTAAATTTGATATAATTTGTCAGTTTGTGAATGGATCTTTTACTTATCTTTTTAAGAGTGACAGTGTCAAGGAGAGGTGTTCAGTTGGGTGGAAAACCCTCTTTTTCTTAAACAGACTTTAGAGGGGTAACTGATAGTCCTTTGGCCCACATCACCCTGCTCCTACCGACTCACCCAGACTAAACAAGAGGTATATTGTGAGCAGCCCCCTCTCATAGTAACATAAGTAAATGCCATGTGATGCATCTGTGGTGTCAACCAGGGTGAATCTCCATTCTGTGTCTAAGGTAACGAATGACTTCTCTGCCACAGCTATGAGGGGCCATGTGAAACTGGTTAATGTCA
This sequence comes from Salmo salar, assembly GCF_965601325.2. Lineage (NCBI taxonomy): Eukaryota > Metazoa > Chordata > Actinopteri > Salmoniformes > Salmonidae > Salmo > Salmo salar. The sequence continues at coordinate 156,136,764 of NC_138299.1, read as the reverse complement.
TGTGACCAGACCAGGCCAACTAGGTAAACCATGTGACACTGTGTCAGCTAACACCACACAAGAAGTCACTGTTTGAAATGTAAATGGGGGGGGGGGGGGGATTGCTAGACCTAGAACTTTATTTTACAGTCCACTATATGGGTCTTTACATGACATTACATATTATAACTACATAATAATTCGTTTTTTAATGATCTTCTCCAGCAGATGGCAATCTCATATGAGTGATTTCCCCATCTTGCCCTGATCTATATCAAATTATGTATCCAGCAGCTTTCTTTATTATTTTACAAATAGGATTTACTTTTAAAATAGAGATAAGAATCCTAGGTGAACAAACCAGTATGTTCCGCATGAAACTGAAAGGGTGAAACACGATCCTGCAGCACAACAGTTGAATCATTTATTTATTTATTTATTATTATTTTATTTAACTTGGCAAGTCAGTTAAGAACAAATTCTTATTTACAATGACGGCCTACCAAAAGGCAAAAGGGCTTCTGCGGGGATGGGGGATGGGATTAAAAAATTCAATATAGGACAAAACACACATCACGACAAGAGAGACACCACAACACTACATAAAGAGAGACCTAAGACAACAACATAGCAACACAACATGACAACAACATGGTAGCAACACAACATGACAGCAGCACAAAAAACATGGTACAAATGTTATTGGGCACAGACAACAGTACAAAGGGCAAGAAGGTAGAGACAACAATACATCACACGAAGCAGCCACAACACTATCAGTAAGAGTGTCAATGATTGAGTCTTTGAATGAAGAGATGGTTGCATTGTCTTTTTGCTGTGAGATTCTTCTCCACTGCCCTCCTCAGCTTTTTCATAATTTAACTGAAGGTACACAAAACAGAGCCTGAACATAGGTTCACACATTCATCCTACATCCACTCCAACAGCCGGGAACATTATTTAATATTCATATTTGTCCCTTACATGCAGTTTACATGCAGTGTACCATGTTTAAATGCAGTGTACCATGTTTAAATGCAGTGTACCATGTTTACATGCAGTGTACCATGTTTACATGCAGTGTACCATGTTTAAATGCAGTGTACCATGTTTACATGCAGTGGACCATGTTTACATGCAGTGTACCATGTTTAAATGCAGTGTACCATGTTTAAATGCAGTGTACCATGTTTAAATGCAGTGTACCATATTTAAATGCAGTGTACCATGTTTAAATACAGTGTACCATGTTTAAATGCAGTGTACCATGTTTAAATGCAGTGTACCATGTTTACATGCAGTGTACCATGTTTACATGCAGTGTACCATGTTTAAATGCAGTGTACCATGTTTAAATGCAGTGTACCATGTTTACATGCAGTGTACCATGTTTACATGCAGTGCACCATGTTTACATGTAGTGGACCATGTTTAAATGCAGTGTACCATGTTTACATGCAGTGGACCATGTTTACATGCAGTGTACCATGTTTAAATGCAGTGTACCATGTTTACATGCAGTGGACCATGTTTACATGCAGTGTACCATGTTTAAATGCAGTGTACCATGTTTACATGCAGTGTACCATGTTTACATGCAGTGAGTGTGCAAACACTCTGTTTCCTCGAGTTGAAGTTGAATCTATGATCACGACTTACTGGTGTCTGGATTTCCCTTCATGGCTCCTGTTACACTTCACCCAGAGGGATCCAAAATTATCCCCTCCACTGATAGGAGAGAAAGAGAGGGGGACAGCTAGCACACAGCGCTCACCTGAAACCAAAGAGGCCTCATGGAGGCTGGATCTGATTCTCCCTGTCTACTACTTTACACCACAGACAAAAGGAGAGTAGTAGCCTAGCCTGCAAAATCCACCCAGACAACTAAAACCAACACACACAAAGAGAATGGATACATCCCTTGCTATTTCTTTGTCATTTATTTCTCTGGAGAGTGGATGTTCTTCAAAATGGTTTTAAACCACATTTGAGTGTTGTTGTTTTTTTTTGTTGGTCCTTTGTGTCTTTGATAAATTGACACAATTGTGTGCCCCCTTGTCTCCCAATGACTGTATGTTCTGTATTCAATGGTTACAGGTAGATGCTATGGCTGCTATATGAAGGTGCTGAGGTGTTGGGGCCCCGGAGGACACAGAGGTGCTATTTCTGTTAAAGTTCATGGCAGGTCAACATGGTAAGAGGCGTTATGGGGCGCCCCGATTATGATTTAGGCCTAGTGCCCTAGGATAACATAAATCCTTCAATTACATTGCGGACTAAACTCCACTCTATGGTGAAGGAGTTCATCAGTAAGTTATTTCACCATGGAGTGGAGTTTAATCCGCTATGTAATTACATAGCCGATCTATATTATTCATGTGATATAGACAATTGGACATAGGGCAAATTCTTCCGCTTGTAAACCGCTTAATCTTTTCCATAATAAACTTTTTCATTGAATTATCCAGGAGTAATTCGTCCGTAGAAGCCCAAATTCCCACGCAGACAGCCATTAGTACTCACTCCTCTCCGAGAAGGGAGGGAACAGCCACATGCATTGAGCGAAGTAAGTCGAACAGCCAGCCAGTGAGTATTGTAGTAGTGAAGTACTCGTTAGCGCACCAACTCGGCGAGCATCCCCACTAGTCTCTGTTGCCTACGAGATCTGGAAGACCGAGGAGGAGAGTTCATTCCGCTACAGTCATCCATGGCTCTGTGCAACGGAGAAACCAAGGTCAGTCAAACAACGGCCTATGTGCCGCTATGGGAGCAACACAGCCCGTTTCTTGTTCAAATGTTTTGGCTGCGGTTCATGGGCGCTGGGAGAGTCCCCGGTTAGCTACGGCCTGTGTCGTGTTTTCAGCAAACTTGGGATGCCTGTCGCCTCGTCTTTTAAACGTATGTTTTTGGAGTGTTTTAAAAAATAAATAAACATCCAGCATACAGTGAATGTAACTTTTATGCCACTGTTGCATCTTTCATTGTGTACATATTGCTAGCTAGTCGGCTAGCAGAAGCCGCGTGGAATGTAGCCTAGCTAGCTAGCTGCCGTCGCACAGCTGGATATGTAGCTAACTGCAACGTTGGCTACAGCCCGTATGTTGTTAACCCACACTAGCATAACAGCTAGCAGTTTCAGATGGTCGTGGACTTTATTTCATGTTTAACCCTTACAGCAACAGTTGGAGATTTCGTATTACGAGCATGTACATTTGTTGGGTAATTGAACATAAATCATCGGGTTGACAGCTAACGCTACATGGCTAACTATGACTTGTTAGCCAGCTAGCGCCCGGTCTCTAGTCTGTCCACCCACCACAGTTGTACCAACTGCAACATAGGCCAACCATCGTATTATTTTCATATCCACAAGTACTCCATTTTACTTTCCAAGGAAAACAGGCCCAGTGTGACAACTCGGCATCGAAGTGGTTTTATATTCAATGTTTTAGTGCTTTTATGGTGTCACTTGCCGTGCTTGATACACGAGCGAATGCCTGTTGTTTTTCATTGACGGAAGCACGCAGTGTCAGAAACCACGTGGGGACCCGCTGCTCTCTATTTCACAGTTTACTTGACTGGTGCATTTCATGTTTTGCCCATATCTAATGCCCCATTGTAATGCATGAGAAATGTACAGTTTTGATAGGAATATTAAGCTTGTAAACCATAATGATGTTAAGACAATCTCCCTTGGTAACATTGACTGATCACAGCAATTTATCAATGGCTGCCTACATCAATCATGCATAAGGGGCATATATATATATATATATATATATATCACTGCGAAACAACTTGTGTAGATCTATCTGTTCTAAAGTAACATCCATTGGCTTGTGAATCCTGGCTAGAAACATCTATAGAGTCACTACTGGCCCCTGGTAAGGCCTCTAACGTCTGTGTGACGCATGTGATCCTCATGAGGGACTGAATGAGTGTGTAACGTCTCGTCACGTGTGTCCTCTTGTCAGTGCTGAGACTCACATGTCTCAAATTGCGTTATGGCATTAACGAATCCCGTTCCTGTGAGGTTGGTGAAGTGGCGGACATTCACCATCGCAAATGTTTTGCCTGTCTTTGAACGAGTACAACGTTTTGCAATGCTTTTTTGGAACACCCCTTGATTCAACCACTGTTGGGAATTTAGGCTGTTGTATCTTCATTCAAAACATCCCATGCTACCCTTGATGAGTCTATATGGCTGAAGGCTATTCCACACGTAGTCCTGTGTTGTTATCCTGATTGAGTGTTGGTACGTGGTCAGGACAGTGTGTGTGTTCTTTCTCCCCCAGCTGGACATCAGCAGCGTTGAGCCTCAGAATGGTTCATGTGAGGGGGCAGTGGTCATCCTGGACGCCGGTGCTCAGTACGGCAAGGTGATTGACAGGCGGATCAGAGAGCTGTTTGTCCGCTCAGAGATCCTCCCACTAGAGACGCCAGCCTTCGCCATCAGAGAACAAGGCTTCAGGTGAGACTGACTGACAGGACACTTGCACCTGGGTGGCATTTACAAGTCAACAAACCTGGACCGAACGTTTTGAAATGAAGAAGAAAAATGCATATGGTGTGAAAGAGAGAACCTGTCAGAACAATAACACTAGTGTGATCATTTCCAAGATCTCCTCTTTCTGTCCCTCGTCTTTGAAGTCTGTGGAGGAACACAGTGGTCAGGACAGCCTGGGAGAGAGTCTGCAGTTCTATATAAAAGACACACAGTGGTCAGGACAGCCTGAGAGAGAGCCTGCAGTTCTATATAAAAGGAACACAGTGGTCAGGACAGCCTGGGAGAGAGTCTGCAGTTCTATATAAAAGAAACACAGTGATCAGGACAGCCTGAGAGAGAGCCTGCAGTTCTATATAAAAGTAAACAAGTTCTATATAAAAGGAACACAGTGGTCAGGACAGCCTGAGAGAGAGTCTGCAGTTCTATATAAAAGGAACACAGTGGTCAGGACAGCCTGAGAGAGAGCCTGCAGTTCTATATAAAAGAAACACAGTGGTCAGGACAGCCTGAGAGAGAGCCTGCAGTTCTATATAAAAGTAAACAAGTTCTATATAAAAGGAACACAGTGGTCAGGACAGCCTGGGAGAGAGTCTGCAGTTCTATATAAAAGTAAACAAGTTCTATATAAAAGGAACACAGTGGTCAGGACAGCCTGGGAGAGAGTCTGCAGTTCTATATAAAAGAAACACAGTGGTCAGGACAGCCTGGGAGAGAGTCTGCAGTTCTATATAAAAGGAACACAGTGGTCAGGACAGCCTGGGAGAGAGTCTGCAGTTCTATATAAAAGAAACACAGTGGTCAGGACAGCCTGAGAGAGTCTGCAGTTCTATATAAAAGAAACACAGTGGTCAGGACAGCCTGAGAGAGTCTGCAGTTCTATATAAAAGGAACACAGTGGTCAGGACAGCCTGAGAGAGTCTGCAGTTCTATATAAAAGGAACACAGTGGTCAGGACAGCCTGGGAGAGAGTCTGCAGTTCTATATAAAAGACACACAGTGGTCAGGACAGCCTGAGAGAGTCTGCAGTTCTATATAAAAGGAACACAGTGGTCAGGACAGCCTGAGAGAGAGTCTGCAGTTCTATATAAAAGAAACACAGTGGTCAGGACAGCCTGAGAGAGTCTGCAGTTCTATATAAAAGGAACACAGTGGTCAGGACAGCCTGAGAGAGTCTGCAGTTCTATATAAAAGGAACACAGTGGTCAGGACAGCCTGAGAGAGTCTGCAGTTCTATATAAAAGGAACACAGTGGTCAGGACAGCCTGAGAGAGAGTCTGCAGTTCTATATAAAAGGAACACAGTGGTCAGGACAGCCTGAGAGAGAGTCTGCAGTTCTATATAAAAGGAACACAGTGGTCAGGACAGCCTGAGAGAGAGTCTGCAGTTCTATATAAAAGACACACAGTGGTCAGGACAGCCTGGGAGAGAGTCTGCAGTTCTATATAAAAGGAACACAGTGGTCAGGACAGCCTGAGAGAGAGTCTGCAGTTCTATATAAAAGGAACACAGTGGTCAGGACAGCCTGAGAGAGAGTCTGCAGTTCTATATAAAAGGAACACAGTGGTCAGGACAGCCTGAGAGAGAGTCTGCAGTTCTATATAAAAGGAACACAGTGGTCAGGACAGCCTGAGAGAGAGTCTGCAGTTCTATATAAAAGGAACACAGTGGTCAGGACAGCCTGAGAGAGAGTCTGCAGTTCTATATAAAAGGAACACAGTGGTCAGGACAGCCTGAGAGAGAGTCTGCAGTTCTATATAAAAGAAACACAGTGGTCAGGACAGCCTGAGAGAGAGTCTGCAGTTCTATATAAAAGGAACACAGTGGTCAGGACAGCCTGGGAGAGAGTCTGCAGTTCTATATAAAAGGAACACAGTGGTCAGGACAGCCTGAGAGAGTCTGCACAGACCAGTGACTAGACTACGCAGGTCTTTGTAAGTATGTTACATGTTTCTATATATTTTGTCTGACATTGAAGGAAGGGAGGGAGTGTTCACACAGCATTCTCCTGCTTAGGACTGGTCCCCATCTCTCTGCAGAGGAGTGAGACAGAGAGCTTTTTAGGAGACACAATTTTTTTCCATTACAGTTTGTGAGAAATCATCACTCCACCCCTACAGAATAGATGTACCCACACCATTCTAGAATGCTTCAGTTTAAAACAGACAAATGTCTGATCTATGGGCACACTCTTTAACAGTCTCATGTTTGTGTGTATGTCACTAGTCCTGAAAATGACTACTCTTGAGTATGGATACCTTTTAAATCCCAATTAGTAGAGGCTTTTATCCAAAGTGACGTAGTCATGAGTGCATACGGGTGGTCCCGGGAATCCAACCCACAACCCTGCCGTTGCAAGCACCATGCTCTACCGACTGAGCCATACAGAAATAGATTGTTTGTATTTGAATATTTCACCTCCCTCGTTCTTCACTCTTTACTCCTCCCCCTTTCTCTCTCCAGAGCCATCATCATCTCTGGTGGTCCTAACTCTGTGTATGCTGAGGATGCCCCCTGGTTTGACCCTGCCATATTCACCATTGGAAAGCCTGTCCTGGGTATCTGCTATGGAATGCAGGTAGGAGGGCCCTGAGAAATACACATACAGCGCCTTCGGAAAGTATTGAGACCCCTTGACTTTTTCCACATTGTTGGGTTACAGGCTTATTCTAAATAGTTTTTTCCCTTTAATCTATTCAAAATACCTCAATGACAGCAAAAACAGTTTTTTAGAAATGTTTGCTAATTTATTTAAAATAAAAAAAACTGAAATATTGAATGTACATAAGTATTCAGACCCTTTACTCAGTACTTTGTTGAAAAACCTTTAGCAGCGATTACAGCCTCGAGTCTTCTTGGGTATGACACTACAAGCTTGGTACACCTGTATTTGCGGAGTTTCTCCCATTCTTCTCTGCAGATCCTCTCAAGCTCTGTCAGGTTGGATGGGGAGTGTCGCTGCACTGCTATTTTCAGGTCTCTCCAGAGATGTTTGATCAGGTTCAAGTCCAGGCTCTGGCTGGGCCACTCAAGGGCATTCAGAGACTTGTCCCGAAGCCACTCCTGCGTTGTCTTGGCTGTGTGCTTAGGATCCTTGTCCTGTTGGAAGGTGAACCTTTGCCCCAGTCTGAGGTCCTGAGTGCTCTTGGGCAGCTTTTCATCAAGGATCTCGCTGTACTTTGCTCTGTTCATCTTTCCCTCGATCCTGACTAGTCTCCCAGTCCCTGCCGCTGAAAAACATCCCCACAGCATGATGCTGCCACCACCATGCTTTACCGTAGGGATGGTGCCAGGTTTCCTCCAGATGTGAAGCTTGGCATTCAGGCCAAAAAGTTCAATCTTGGTTTCATCAGACCAGAGAGTCTTGTTTCTCATCGTCTGAGAGTTTTTAGGAGCCTTTTAGCAAACTCCAAGCGGGACGTCATGTTCCTTTCACTGAGGAGTGGCTTCCGTCTGGCCACTCTACCATAAAGGCCTGATTGGTGGAGTGCTAAAGAGATGGTTGTCTTTCTGGAAGGTTCTCCCATCTCCACAGAGGAACTTTAGAGCTCTGTCAGAGTGACCATCGGGTTCTTGGTCACCTCCCTGACCAAGGCCCTTCTTCCCCAATTGCTCAGTTTGGCTGGGTGGCCAGCTCTAGGAAGAGTCTTGGTGGTTCCAAACGTCTTCCATTTCATGGAATGATGGAGGCCACTGTGTTCTTTGGGATCTTCAATGCTGCAGAAATGTTTTGGTACCCTTCCCCACATCTGTGCCTCTATACAATCCTTTTTCGGAGCTCTACGGACAATTCCTTCGACCTCATGGCTTGGTTTTTGCTCTGACATTCACTGTCAACTGTGGGACCTTATATAGACAGCTGTGTGCCTTTCCAAATCATGTCCAATCAATTGAATTTACCACAGGTGGACTCCAATCAAGTTGTAGAAACAATCTCAAGGATGATCAATGGAAACATGATGCACCTGTGCTAAATGTCAAGTCGCATAGCAAAGGATCTGAGTACTTATGTAAATAAGGCATTTCCGTTTTCTAATTGTTAATAAATCAGCAACATATCTATAACCTGTTTTTGCTTCGTCATTTTACATTTTACATTTTAGTCATTTAGCAGACGCTCTTATCCAGAGCGACTTACAAATTGGTGCATTCACCTATAATATCCAGTGGAACAACCACTTTACAATAGTGCATCTAAATCTTTTAAGGGGGGGGTTAGAAGGATTACTTTATCCTATCCTAGGTATTCCTTAAAGAGGTGGGGTTTCAGGTGTCTCCGTCATAATGGGATATTGTGTGTAGATTGCTGATTACTTCCTTTTTATTCAATCCAATAAGGCTGTAACGTAACAAAATGTGGGAAAAGTAATGGGGTCTGAATACTTTCCCGAAGGCACTGTACATGAAACCTCTGCCCAGAATCCCTTAGCATAAAACTCAGGGTTCATGACTTCACCACCTATAGTCAATTACAAAAAATAAAATAAAAAACACTAAGAATCACTTTCTTATGATCACATACAAATTTAAATGACATCTTTCAATCAATAATAATAAAATAAAAAAAATCAGATTTTAAGAGGCTACTGATCAATTGTCCTCTCCCCAGATGATGAATAAAGTTTTTGGAGGAACAGTACACAGGAAGAGTGTGAGAGAGGATGGAGTGTTCAACATCGGATTGGACAACACCTGCTCTCTCTTCAGGTGGGTTAAGAACAACTAAAGATTCTTCAGAGTAGACAGCTAGAAAAGAGTTTCACCAGAACCACTCAGAGGCTATTTCAAGAACAAGTGTTTTTTTTTTTAACCGTTGGTTTGTCCCAGAGCCATGTGTTTGACGCCGACTGGACCAAAAAAATTCCAACAGTCACATCGTTTCCCTGGCTGTCACACAAAAACTCCAAAATAAGAAAACCACAGTCCTCCCTCTCAGACATTACACACAGTTGGACACAAAGCACATTGTGTTCCAAAAGGCTTCTGAACAGCTTCTACTCCCAAGCTATAAGACTCCTGAACAGCTAATCAAATGACCACCTGAACCCCCCCCCCCCCACTAGTCTCTTATCTATGCATAGTCACTTTACCTCTACCTACATGTACATGTTAGTTCGACCAACATTGACTCTGTACCGGTACCCCCTGTATATAGCCTCCACATTGATTCTGTACCGGTACCCCCTGTATATAGCCTCCACATTGACTCTGTACCATAACACCCTGTATATAGCCTCCACATTGACTCTGTACCGGTACACCCTGTATATAGCCTCCACATAACACCCTGTATATAGCCTCCACATTGACTCTGTACCATAACACCCTGTATACAGCCTCCACATTGACTCTGTACCATAACACCCTGTATATAGCCTCCACATTGACTCTGTACCGGTACCCCCTGTATATAGCCTCCACATTGACTCTGTACCATAACACCCTGTATATAGCCTCCACATTGACTCTGTACCGGTACACCCTGTATATAGCCTCCACTTGACTCTGTACCATAACACCCTGTATATAGCCTCCACATTGACTCTGTACCATAACACCCTGTATATAGCCTCCACATTGACTCTGTACCGGTACCCCCTGTATATAGCCTCCACATTGACTCTGTACCATAACACCCTGTATATAGCCTCCACATTGACTCTGTACCGTAACACCCTGTATATAGCCTCCTCATTGACTCTGTACCATAACACCCTGTATATAGCCTCCACATTGACTCTGTACCATAACACCCTGTATATAGCCTCCACATTGACTCTGTACCGTAACACCCTGTATATAGCCTCCTCATTGACTCTGTACCATAACACCCTGTATATAGCCTCCACATTGACTCTGTACTGTAACACCCTGTATATAGCCTCTTCATTGACTCTGTACCATAACACCCTGTATATAGCCTCCACATTGACTCTGTACCATAACACCCTGTATATAGCCTCTACTGTTGTTTTATTGTTGCTCTTTAATTTTTAATTGAAATGTTTTACTTCAGTTTGTTTTATACAGTTTAGTTTACTTTTAAACCAACAATGCAGTTAAGAAAAGTTAAGAGCTTTTAAGTAAGCATTTCACTCTAAGGTCTACACCTGCTGTATTCGGTGCATGTGACTAATACAATTTGATTTGATGCTTGCTGCCACTTTTTCCCTCTGGTTCCAGATATGGGTGGAATTGTTTCATTGTGATTGTGTGTGAGTGTACTTCCTTTCTGACCTTTGACTCTGTCTGTCACCTGATTGTTGTCAGGGGCCTGCAGAAAGAGGAGCTGGTGCTGTTGACTCATGGGGACAGTGTGGACAAGGTGGCCGATGGCTTCAAGGTGGTGGCCCAGTCAGGGAGCATCATTGCAGGTAAGCATTCTGGGAAAGGATCCTGGGCCTAGGATCCTAGTCTACCACCATACTTCCCTAATTTCAGTCAATTCCACAATATGATCATGAAGACCTTTGGCCCTCAATGCTCTTCCTCCCTCCCCTCACCACCTCTTCTCCCCCCTTGTCTTTGACCATTCCACACCTCACCACTGTTTGTTCTCTGACAGGTATTGCCAACGAGCAGAAGAAACTGTATGGGACCCAGTTTCACCCGGAAGTGGACCTGACAGAGCGGGGCACAGAGATATTACGTAACTTCCTGTTTGAAATCGCCGGCTGCACCTCCAACTTCACCGTCCAGAATCGCCAGCAGTCCTGCATCACAGAGATCCAGGAGAAAGTTGGCAAGTCCAAAGTACTGGTGAGGAATCTACACTATGGTTAGATGCAGTATGTGGGTACAGTATATGCCCCATAGTATAGAACATAGAGACCCTGGGAGGGTGTAGTACGTTAATCTGAGCTATTAAACACTAAAGTAGACAGTGATATTGAACTGTGTTCTCTGCTGAAACAATGCTCCCAGAAAGTGGGTTGTCCCTCCAGAGAGAAGAAAATGGGAGGGGGAGAGAAACAGAGATTCTGTGTGTTGAAGTCATTCTAGTTCTGTTGATTGACATGTCTGGTCCAAATGTTGTTCCCAGGTTCTGTTGAGTGGCGGGGTGGACTCCACGGTGTGTACGGCCCTGCTGAACAAAGCTCTGAACCAGGAGCAGGTCATCGCGGTGCACATCGACAACGGCTTCATGAGGAAAAGAGAGAGCCAGAGCGTTGAGGAGGCCCTCACCAAACTGGGCATCAACCTCAAAGGTGAGAGGTCAATCCAAACTGGGCATTAACCTCAAAGGTGAGAGGTCAATCCAAACTGGGCATTAACCTCAAAGGTGAGAGGTCAATCCAAACTGGGCATTAACCTCAAAGGTGAGGGGTCAAGTTAAGCGTCAACCTCAAAGGTGAGGGGTCAAGCCAAGCTGCTGTCCCTATTTATAATGTTGTTTGTGTTCCACTGGTTTCCCTTTTCTCATGGCAACGGGCCACACATCTTACTGCTGTGATGGCACACTGGTATTTCACCTAACAGATATGGGAGTTTAACAATGTTTGATTTGTTTTCAAATTCTTTGTGGGTCTGTGTGATCTCTTCTTCTCCAGTGGTGAACGCAGCACACACTTTCTATAACGGCACGACGACCCTGCCCATCTCCGACGAAGACCGGACGCCACGGAAACGCATCAGCAAGACCCTCAACATGACCACCAACCCCGAGGAGAAGAGGAAGATCATCGGAGACACCTTTGTCAAGGTACTGCCTGTCTGTCTTCAGCTGAAGATGACAACGGCTAGAGGATTCTAATATGCCACCACAATGGACCAGCTATGGTCGTTATAGCAACGGTGCTGGTCCCATGAATCTGTTTATTTTCAAATAACTTCCACATGGAATCATAACTTGTCCTAACATTTATCTTCAACCTAGTCTGTTATCTGCCTCTGTCTGTTATCTGCCTCTGTCTGTTATCTGCTTCTGTCTGTTATCTGCCTCTGTCTGTTATCTGCTTCTGTCTGTTATCTGCTTCTGTCTGTTATCTGCTTCTGTCTGTTATCTGCTTCTGTCTGTTATCTGCCTCTGTCTGTTCTCTGCCTCTGTCTGTTATCTGCCTCTGTCTGTTATCTGCCTCTGTCTGTTATCTGCTTCTGTCTGTTATCTGCTTCTGTCTGTTATCTGCTTCTGTCTGTTATCTGCCTCTGTCTGTTATCTGCCTCTGTCTGTTATCTGCTCTGTCTATCTGTCTGTATCTGTCTGTTATCTGCCTCTGTCTGTTATCTGTCTGTATCTGTCTGTTATCTGCCTCTGTCTGTTATCTGCCTCTGTCTGTTTGTCCCTCTTTAAAAAAAAAAAAATCTAATACTATTGAATGGACTTCCTTTGTGTGTGATTGGCGTCTGGAGGTGGCCAATGAGGTGATAGGGGAGATGAACCTGAAGCCGGAGGAGGTGTTCCTAGCCCAGGGCACCCTGAGGCCAGATCTCATAGAGAGTGCTTCTCACCTCGCCAGCGGCAAGGCAGAGGTCATCAAAACACACCACAACGACACAGAGCTCATCCGCAAGCTCAGAGACGAGGTACACACACACACACACCACACACACACACACTGAAATAAACTTCCAACACAACCTTGTTGGACCACCTCTGGCTCTTCTGTTTGAGCCATTGGTGTCTCAAGTCGTGTCCCAAATAGAACTGGTTTAGTCAAGTTCAAGTCCTGCATTCTATAAGCAAGTCAAGTCTCAAGTAAAAAAAATCCCCATCTAAACAGGCAATGACTACAAATCTTTGTCTATTTATTGAGGCTACCAGACAGCCATTTTCATTATTTTGTCTACAACAAACACATGATTATGTAATAATACATTTTAACAACAAATTCCAAATGCTTCACAAGCAATGTTGACATACCAAAAGACCAGTAGACCTATGCTAGTAATTGTTTCTTGATGTCTCATTGCTGGTGAACTTGCAAAGTAAATAGTTCATATTCGTGATTACCAAGTTTTTATTTTTTTGGAGCTGCGTGTTTATTTATTATGGCAATCCTCTCTCCCTAAAAATGTGACTTTCGTGCTGCACACAATCCTATATCTGTACAGCAATCTGTACACTTGCTCAGTGGTTTTCACACTTTAGTCCCACAACCCCTAAAAAGGAGTGGTTCAGAGCTAGCGAGCTCCGCGAATGCAGCCTGTCATTATTATAGCCATAAACAGTGATGAGATCCAGAAATAAACCCCGCTTTGATCTGAAAGTCTTTCATCTTAGCAGTCAATGTCAACTAGGGATATCATGTCACATTGTCCCTTCTCTGAAGTCCAGAGCAAGCAGGATCATACGCCTGTACGCAGCGGCGGTTACAGGACCACGCAGCGGAGGTACGCAGCAGAGGTTACCAGATCAGATGAAATGCATGATCTGTCTGTAGGCTTTTTCTTCCTCACAAATATGGTAATGAATTGGCAAGAATGTTACATCTTCAGCCTATAAGTATTGAAGGTAGTGTGATGTCACAGCTATCTTGAGACACCACTGAGGTCCAGAATTATAACCCACCCAAACTAGGCCCAACTGAAACATGAAAATAATCAATGAGATCACCTGCTAGCCTGTTGTTGTGGCAAAGATGTGTTTGTAGCAGATTGCTAAACATTACTTTATATGGATAAAATATATATATGACTACCGTAATTTCCGGACTATAAGCCGCAACTTTTTTCCCACGCTTTGAACCTCGTGGCTTAAACAATGACGCGGCTAATATATGGATTTTTCAAGCTTTCAAATGTTTTTTCTCCAAAAAAAACACATTGTGACGTGCTCAGTTTTTTGGCGGCATGACACTTTCATTAGACCAATGAAATTGCCGAACGGGTTATGGTCAAGCAACTTTTTGGTGTACTGTTTAGATTAAATCGAGCGCTCTCAAACTTCCCATCATTCTGATTACGGTAGTCATTTTGTCACCCTCATCGTGGCAAAGACACGGAGAAATGCATATGATGCAGCTTTCAAGTTGAAGGCGAACTGTTCTGCCTGCGGCTATGGAACCCTGACCTGTTCACCGGACGTGCTTGTTGCACCCTCGACAACTACTATGATTATTATTATTTGACCATGCTGGTCATTTATGAACATTTTAACATTTTAACATTTTGACCATGTTCTGTTATAATATCCACCCTGCACAGCCAGAAGAGGACTGGCCACCCCTCATAGCCTGGTTCCTCTCTAGGTTTCTTCCTAGGTTTTTGGCCTTTCTAGGGAGTTTTTCCTAGGGAGTTTTTCCTAGCCACCGTGCTTCTTTCACATGCTTTGCTTGCTGTTTGGGGTTTTAGGCTGGGTTTCTGTACAGCACTTTGAGAATATCAGCTGATGTACGAAGGGCTATATAAAAATAAATTTGATTTGAAATTTGATTGATCTGGCTGTTGGAAAAGGAAATAGAGCTGCTGCACGGGAGCTTGGTCTTAATGAGTCGATGATAAGACGTTGGAAACAGCAGCGTGAGGAATTGACTCAGTGCAAAAAGACAACTAAAGCTTACTGCTAATTTTTATTTTTTTGTTACAAGCCGTGTTTCGTTAAAGCCTATTTATTTTTGTTACAAGCCGTGTTTCGTTAAAGCCTGTGTAAAGTTCATTTGTTTCAATGTACCGGTAGGCACCTGTGGCTTATAGACATGTGCGGCTTATTTATGTTCCAAATAATAATTTAAAAAAAATTCAGTGGGTGCGGCTTATATTCAGGTGCGCTCAATAGTCCGGAAATTACGGTATATAACATATATATGACTATATAATATATGCTATTTTGTTTTTGCCAGGTAAAACTGGAGAAAATATATTAAATAACCCGCCTTTTTGAGACAAATGCTGATGACTGGTCATTGGTCAAGATGTGCAACTTTTTGGTTCTGCAGCACAGATGAGATGTTTTTGAAACAAGAATTTGGTGCTTATGTTAGTCACCAGATCGAATAAGCAAAGGTATGAATACAAATGTTCTAAATAGCCTATTAAAATATTCAGTTTCACACTTCCCCCAAAACCTGACTGTGCCAGCTCACCTGACCTGTGTTGATTGACAGTTTGCTTGTGCGTTTCACTAGGCAATCTGTTTTTTTACATGTGCAATTCTGTCTCTGGCTGCGTGGAGAGTATTCCACGAATGCTCGGTGACTCACAATGAGTGACATTACGTTCCAAAACCTGGCCAGATAATTAAGTCATGAGTCTCAAGTCAAAGTCCAGTCTGGCGTTATTTTATTTCTCATTT
The DNA here is from genome assembly GCF_965601325.2 of Salmo salar. NCBI lineage: Eukaryota > Metazoa > Chordata > Actinopteri > Salmoniformes > Salmonidae > Salmo > Salmo salar. The sequence goes on along the minus strand of NC_138299.1, from coordinate 156,121,051 downwards.
TAAGTCTAGTCTCAAGTCATGAAATTTGTGACTCGAGTGCACACCTCAGGTCTGAGCTGTCTCCTCTCTCACTCCCTCCAGGGAAAAGTCATTGAGCCGCTGAAGGACTTCCATAAGGATGAGGTTCGGGCACTGGGCAGAGAACTGGGACTGCCAGAGGACATCGTCTGTCGACACCCTTTCCCTGGTCAGTACCCCGCCGTACACAGAGCACCCCGCCGTACACAGAGCACCCCGCCGTACACAGAGCACCCCGCCGTACACAGTGCACCCCGCCGTACACAGTGCACCCCGCCGTACACAGTGCACCCCGCCGTACACAGTGTGAATAGCAGAAGTATGGCTGTGATGTTAACCTCATCCTCTCCTGTAGGTCCTGGCCTGGCCATCAGAGTGATCTGTATTGTTAACCTCATCCTCTCCTGTAGGTCCTGGCCATCAGAGTGATCTGTGATATTAACCTCATCCTCTCCTGTAGGTCCTGGCCATCAGAGTGATCTGTATTGTTAACCTCATCCTCTCCTGTAGGTCCTGGCCTGGCCATCAGAGTGATCTGTGATGTTAACCTCATCCTCTCCTGTAGGTCCTGGCCTGGCCATCAGAGTGATCTGTGATGTTAACCTCATCCTCTCCTGTAGGTCCTGGCCATCAGAGTGATCTGTGATATTAACCTCATCCTCTCCTGTAGGTCCTGGCCTGGCCATCAGAGTGATCTGTGCAGACGAGCCCTACATCTGTAAGGACTTTGCTGAGACCAACAACATCCTCAAGATCATCACAGACTTCTCCGCCATGGTCAAAAAGGTCAGAGAGCATCACTTGTCTATGACAGGAACACTGTGCTAATAACAGTGTTTGTCTCAATTCCATTTCAATTTGAACCAACTTAATTGGACATAAAATTCTAGAATGGACAGTAGATAGAATTGACCCCAACTGTCCTTCTTTATGAACCAACATGCTGATAAGTAACTGTCTATATGTCAGACTAGCTAATAATATTCATCACTTACTCTGTCCCTCCAGCCCCACACGTTGCTGCAGAGAGTGAAGTCGTGTATATCAGACGAGGAGGAGGAAAAACTCCTGCAGATCACCAGTCTTCATTCACTCAATGCCTTCCTGCTGCCAATCAAGACTGTGGGAGTCCAGGTAACACTTTATACAGTATACTCACACTCAGCACTGCTCGGCCACGAGGCGCTCTGTCGCTGTCTGTCTGTCTGTCGCTGTCTGTCTGTCTGTCTGTCTGTCTGTCTGTCTGTCTGTCTGTCTGTCTGTCTGTCTGTCTGCTGTCTGTCGCGCGCGCGCGCGCGCGCGCGCGCGCGCGCCGCGGACCTCTGACCTCTGACTTTTAGAAATGTACGGGTGGCCCCGGAAAATAAATCCCACTATCCTGGCGTTGCAAAAGCCATGCTCTATGAAGTGAGTGACAGAGGACCACTGATCTCCAGTTATCTACTGGTCACCTGATTGAGGCCTCTCTTAATGGTCTGACTGCTCGTCTATAGAAGAGCAGGAGTAGATGACTTTATCTGATTCTTAGTGCTGAGTGATTTGAGGTTGGTTCAGATTTGTAAAAAAAATATTTAAAAAAATCCAGTTTTCAATTTCGGTTTAGATTTTTTTTAACAAAAGGTTAAAGGCATTGTGGGTGGAATGTTGTAAAAACACCTAATAAAACAATTGATGGTAGTGCCCTTTACTGCCACTAACCATCATTTATTCACATGACTTGACTTAAATAAAATATTTTTGGTTCTGTATATTACATATTTGATATTAGTATGATGATGACTTTATTATTTCATAAATCCCCAGTGATGGTTGGCTAGTGACTGCCTTTTGTAGTTTATCACTATAAAGCTGTCCTGAGTGGCGCAGCGGTCTAAGGCACTACATCTCAGTGCAAGAGACGTCACTACAGTACCTGGTTAGAATCCAGGCTGTATCACATCCGGCCGTGATTGGGAGTCCCAAAGGGGCGGCGCACAATTGGCCCAGCGTCGTCCGGGTTTGGCCGGAGTAGGCCGTCACTGTAAATAAGAATTTGTTCTTAACTGTCTTGCCTAGTTAAATAAAAAAATAATTCACATTACTTTAATTTCAGTTGTGTATGTAATTGTTGCTTCTGTCCGTCTTCTCGCCCCAACCTGGACTTGAACCAGGGACCCTCTGAACACATCAACAACTGCCTCCCACGAAGCATTGTTACCTATCGCTCCACAAAAGCAGCTGCGCTTGCAGAGCAAGGGAAACTGCTTCAAGGTCTCAGAGCGAGTGACGTCACCGATTGAAACGCTGCTAGCAGGCACCGCTAACTAGCTAGCCATTTCACACTGGTTACATTTATTTCAGTTGACTGATTTCCTTCTATCAACTGAAACTCAGTAACGTTTTTGAAATTGTTGCGTTTTTATATTTTTGTTCAGTATAAATATATTTACGTTACAAGCTTTGGATTTTCCATTTACGTTTTGAGGTTGGACTTTAGCACATAAAGCTTGTTAGCATGTAGGGCGCACTGATTGGTGTCACCTCATTAGTCAGTATGTGTTACACCTGTGCTGGTTTCCATCTCGTTAGTGGGAAGGTGTCGTACCTGTGCTGGTTTCCATCTCGTTAGTGGGAAGGTGTTGTACCTGTGCTGGTTTCCATCTCGTTAGCGGGAAGGTGTCGTACCTGTGCTGGTTTCCATCTCGTTAGCGGGAAGGTGTCGTACCTGTGCTGGTTTCCATCTCGTTAGCGGGAAGGTGTCGTACCTGTGCTGGTTTCCATCTCGTTAGCGGGAAGGTGTCGTACCTGTGCTGGTTTCCATCTCGTTAGCGGGAAGGTGTCGTACCTGTGCTGGTTTCCATCTCGTTAGTGGGAAGGTGTCGTACCTGTGCTGGTTTCCATCTCGTTAGTGGGAAGGTGTCGTACCTGTGCTGGTTTCCATCTCGTTAGCGGGAAGGTGTCGTACCTGTGCTGGTTTCCATCTCGTTAGCGGGAAGGTGTCGTACCTGTGCTGGTTTCCATCTCGTTAGTGGGAAGGTGTCGTACCTGTGCTGGTTTCCATCTCGTTAGCGGGAAGGTGTCGTACCTGTGCTGGTTTCCATCTCGTTAGTGGGAAGGTGTCGCACCTGTGCTGGTTTCCATCTCATTTGCTTTCTATCCTTAAGTTTGGTTTGGGTTTTTCTTTTATTTGCCTCATGGTGTGTGTCTTTTAAGTTCTATTTGTTGTTGATAGTCAACTTTCAGTGGAACCCCTCATGAGTGTCTTTCAGAACCCTCTTAAAACCCCACCTGTTTCGTTTTGGTGGTTGGTCAGTGACTTTGTTAGTTCCCTCTTCTGTTTGAGCAACATTTTGTGTTTTCTCGCTGGGGAACATAACATGTCACCAAATAATTGATTAAAACACACTGTTTTGCAATGGAGGTCTACAGTAGCCTCAACAGCACTCTGTAGGGCAGCACAATGGTGTAGCCAGAGGACAGCTAGATTCCGTCCTTCTCTGGGTACATTGACTTCAATACAAAACCTAGGAGGCTCATGCTTCTCGCCCCCTTACATAGACTTCCATAGTAATTATGACAACTTCTGGAGGACGTCCTCCAACCCATCAGAGCTCTTTTAGCATGAACTGACAAGTTGTCCACCCAATCACAGGATCAGATAATTGTTCTAGTACTTAAGCATAAGCTACTGCTAGTTAGCACTGCAGTGCATAAGATGTGGTGACTAGTTGACTCAGAGAGAGAAAATAGTTGAACAGTTTTGAACAAATTAATTTCTTAAAAAATGAAAGAAGCGAGAGCTAGCTAGCTATATTTTGTTGTATTTTTTTCCCCTCCTTTTTCACTTAGCTAGTTTAGCCTACTCCAAACCCCTGGCTCAAACAGAGAGGGTTGGTATGTTAGCTAGCTGGCTATGGCTGTTTAACACTGGAACTGTTCCAAGTCAAGGTAAGCTTTTGGTTTTATTAATTTATTGCCACCGAGGCCCGCGGGTGTAACTGCTAAACTGCTTGCTGACTGTACACTGTACTGCATGTTTATAGCGGGTTTACTAACGCATTAGTTCTAGTAGCTATGTTGACTAGATATGACATTAGCTAATATGGTGACAACAATGTAGGCTGTGTGTAGCAGTTAGCGGTTATGATATGAAGGCTTGGCAAGGTTTTTTTTCTCCTGGTCACAGACAGCTGATGTGGTGTTCACTGAAGTCCACAAGCAAAGGGAAAAGGTGAGAGGAGAAGAGCACGTAGATGTGGGAAGGAATTCTACAACAAGCAAAATGATCATGCTGTTTGTATGTGGCTGCTATGAAAGTGAACTGTGTCTGCGTGTGATCAGGGTTGTCTTCATTCTGCTGATTCTGTTGGGGGGAAAACCATTTTAAATGGAAGCAAACAGAACAAAACGGGGATAAACATACTTGAATTTGTCCAATAGAAACTCTCTCGTTTGCATCTGTTGGACTACACTACAATGATTACACCCTAGATCAGCTAGATGCAGGCAAGGTGGGATTTAATGTCACTGTCTGTCACCTTGATTACTCACATTTTTCTCTCTACCTGTGCGCACGTACGTTGTAATCTTTCATTCATAGGGTAGGTAGTAACAACCTCATGATGGGTATAGGGAAAATTAGAGTATCATGTAGTAGCCTAAACATATCGACGTTACATTGAACTGGGTGAATGGAATATGAATGACAGTCATCCATTGTGCTGTAATACCGCCAGTGTAGGGAACATAGAGCTGCGGAAGTTTGTCGTCGCACCAGTGGTCAACAGCACCCTCTTTGACCCAATTGGCTGTAAGTGTCTGTCTGCCCATTTACTTCACCTCGGCTCTGTGTTCAACAGCACCCGTTATGTGGGCTATATGTTGCTGTTTGCCTCGTTACATTACCTCGGCTCTGTGGTCAACAGCACCCGTTATGACACAGTAGACTATATGTCTCTGTTCTTGAATCTGTTTTTCTTTCGTGAATTCAGACAAGCTGTTTGTATTAAAGGAGAAATCCATAGTGCCTACATTGTAGAACAGAACATTTTACATTTACATTTTAGTCATTTTAGCAGACGCTCTTATCCAGAGCGACTTAGAGTAGTGAATTCATACATTTCATGCATTAAAAAAAAAAAAAATGTTTTGTACAAACCTCAGTCTCATTCTTCTTTGTGTCCCTCTCTGACAGTGTGGTGTAGCTAGGCCTAATGTTAGCCTGTGGTTTGGGTTCTGATGCCAGGACTGTTATTCCTTCACTGAGCAGCCATGTCAAGACTAGTTCGACTCTCCCTGTTATTCCACTTAGCAGCCATTTCAAGACTATTTCGACACTCCCTGTTATTCCTTCACTGAGCAGCCATGTCAAGACTATTTTGACGCTCCCTGTTATTCCACTTAGCAGCCATTTCAAGACTATTTCGACACTCCCTGTTATTCCTTCACTGAGCAGCCATGTCAAGACTATTTCGACGCTCCCTGTTATTCCACTTAGCAGCCATTTCAAGACTATTTCGACACTCCCTGTTATTCCTTCACTGAGCAGCCATGTCAAGACTATTTCGACACTCCCTGCTATTCCACTTAGCAGCCATTTCAAGACTATTTCGACACTCCCTGTTATTCCTTCACTGAGCAGCCATGTCAAGACTATTTCGACACTCCCTGTTATTCCTTCACTGAGCAGCCATCTCCCTCTCACTACAACATGAGGACACTGCTACTGTCAGGGCTGAGTAGGTGAAACTCTCCCCTAATCACTGATACCGTGTCAGATATGTGTTTTTGTATCCTGCTAAGGGTTAGGATTGGGGCAGGTTAATCTGATCCTAGATCTGTGGTTAGGGGCAATGTCTGTTTGGCCTCTCAGCGGTGTCAAATGGTATTTTGGACATTTTACTTGATTTCCCTTCAGCCTCAGGTTGTGGGATCCACGCGGGGTTGTCGTGGCTACACCATGTTTTGTTTGTTTGACAAGTGCATGGATAATGGAATGATGACACAGCTGGCTCCGCCCATTCAGTAGTGGGTGTGTCTCCCCCCCACTTCCTGCCACAGAGGACTAAATTTACCCCAGAAAGAGAGTGTGTGTGTGTGTGACTGTGTGTGTTGGTAACAGTGGGCAGGAGACACAGCAGTATAACAGAAGAGCGTATTATTCTCTGGAGTTACGGTGAGAGAACAGGGAAATAACAAAGGCCTCAAATCCCCCAGAGTCTGTTTTAATGAAGTCTGAATGTGAAGGATGGACCCCAATAGATCACTTCCGATGAATCATCCCAGTAATGAAGTGTTGGTCAATAGAGAACCTCTGTAGCATACAGGACTGGTCCTAGCTGGAGCTCTAGTGTGTGTTCTCTCTGTGTGGGGGGTGACTGTCGTTACTATAGCTGTGTGTGGGGGGGGGTGACTGTCGGTACTATAGCTCTGTGTGGGGGGTGACTGTCGGTACTATAGCTGTGTGGGGGGTGACTGTTGGTACTATAGCCGTGTGTGTAGGGTGACTGTCGGTACTATAGCTGTGTGTGTGTGTGTGTGTGTGTGTGTGGGGGGGGGGGGGTGACTGTCGGTACTATAGCCGTGTGTGTGGGGGGTGACTGTCGGTACTATAGCCGTGTGTGTGTGTGGGGGGGTGACTGTCGGTACTATAGCTGTGTGGGGGGTGACTGTCGGTACTATAGCCGTGTGTGTGTGGGGGGGGTGACTGTCGGTACTATAGCCGTGTGTGTGTGGGTGTGGGGGGGACTGTCGGTACTTTAGCCGTGTGTAGGGTGACTGTCGGTCCAATAGCCGTGTGTAGGGTAGAGGTCGACCGATTAATCGGAATGGCCGATTTAATTAGGGCCGATTTTCAAGTTTTCATAACAATCAGTAATCGGTATTTTTGGCCACCGATTTTTTTTGTAAAAATGTTTTTACACATTTATTTAACTAGGCAAGTCAGATTTAGAACACATTCTTATTTTCAATGACGGCCTAGGAACGGGGGTTAACTGCCTTGTTCAGGGGGGATTCAGGGATTCGTTTTTACAACCTTCCGGTTACTAGTCCAACGCTCTAACCACCTGCCTTACATTGCACTCCAGGAGGAGCCTGAATGGCAGGCTGACTACCTGTTACGCGAGGGCAGCAAGAAGCGAAGGTAAGTTGCTAGCTAGCATTAAATGTATCTTATAAAAAAACAATCTTAACATAATCACTAGTTAACTACACATGGTTGATGATATTACTAGTTTATCTAACGTGTCCTGCATTGCATATAATCGATGCGGTGTCTGTTAATTTCTCATCGAATCACAGCCTACTTCGCCAAACGGGTGATGATTTAACAAGCGCATTCGCGAAAAAAGCACTGTCGTTGCACCAAGGTGTACCTAACCATAAACATCAATGCCTTTCTTTAAAATCAATACACAAGTATATATTTTTAAACCTGCATATTTAGTTAATATTGCCTGCTAACATGAATTTGTATCACTTCTCTTGTGTTCCGTGCAAGCAGTCAGGGTATATGCAGCAGTTTGGCCCGCCTGGCTCATTGCGGACTGTGTGAAGTCCATTAATTCCTAACAAAGGTCGTAATTAATTTGCCAGAATTGTACATAATTATGAAATAACATTGAAGGTTGTACAATGTAACAGCAATATTTAGACTTGGGGATGCCACCCGTTAGATAAAATACGGAACAGTTCCGTATTTCACTGAAGTAATAAATGTTTTGTTTTCGAAATGATAGTTTCCGGATTCGACCATATTAATGGCCAAAGGCTCGTATTTCTGTGTGTTATTATGTTATAATTAAGTCTATGATTTGATATTTGATAGAGCAGTCTGACTGAGCGATGGTAGGTAGCAGCAGGCTCGTAAGCATTCATTCAAACAGCACCTTCGTGCGTTTGCCAGCAGCTCTTCGCAATTCTTCAAGCATTGCGCTGTTTATGACTTCAAGCCTATCAACCCCCGAGATTAGGCTGGTGTAACCCATGTGAAATGGCTAACTAGTTAGCAGGGTGCATGCTAATAGCATTTCAAACATCACTCGCTCTGAGACTTGGAGTAGTTGTTCCCCTTGCTCTGCATGGGTAACGCTGCTTCGAGGGTGGCTGTTGTCGATGTGTTCCTGTTTCGAGCCCAGGTAGGAGCGAGGAGAGGGACGGAAGCTATACTGTTACACTGGCAATACTAAAGTGCCTATATGTAATGGCTGTCGTAGAGAGGGGACCAAAGCGCAGCGTGTTGATTGCTCATGATGAATATTTATTTTAACTCAGACCACTAAAGAAAAAATAACAAAGAGAAAGCGCACAGTTCTGTCAGGTAGAGAAAACTAAACAGAAGACAACTACCCACAAACACAGGTGGGAAAAGCCTGCCTAAGTATGATTCCCAATCAGAGACAACGATAGACAGCTGCCTCTGATTAGGAACCATACTCAGCCCAACACAAAGAAATACAAAACATAGAATGCCCACCCCACACCCTGACCTAACAAAATAGAGAAATAAACCGTCTCTCTCAGGTCAAAGCTATATGAAATACAATGGTATAGAGAGAAATAGTCCTATAATTCCTAGAATAATTGCAACCTAAAACTTCTTACCTGGGAATATTGAAGACTCATTTTAAAAGGAACCACCAGCTTTCATATGTTCTCATGTTCTGAGCAAGGAACTTAAACGTTAGCTTTTTTACATGGGACATATTGCACTTTTACTTTCTTCTCCAACACTTTGTTTTTGCATTATTTAAACCACATTGAACATGTTTCATTATTTATTTGAGGCTAAATTGATAGTATGTATGTGTTATAATAAGTGTTCATTCAGTATTGTTGTAATTGTCATTATTAAAAATAAATACATTTTAAAAAAAATGGCCGATTTAATCAGTATCATCTTTTTTTGGTCCTCCAATAATCGGTATCGGCGTTGAAAAATCATAATCGGCCGACCTCTAGTGTAGGGTGACTGTCGGTACTGTAGCCGTGTGTGTGGGGGGTGACTGTTGGTACTGTAGCCGTGTGTGTGGGGGGTGACTGTCGGTACTGTAGCCGTGTGTGTGGGGGGTGACTGTCGGTACTGTAGCCGTGTGTGTGTAGGGTGACTGTCGGTACTATAGCCGTGTGTGTGTAGGGTGACTGTCGGTACTATAGCCGTGTGTGTGGGGGGTGACTGTCGGTACTATAGCCGTGTGTGTGGGGTGACTGTCGGTACTATAGCTGTGTGTAGGGTGACTGTCGGTACTATAGCTGTGTGTGTGGGGGGTGACTGTCGGTACTATAGCCGTGTGTAGGGGGTGACTGTCGGTACTATAGCCGTGTGTAGGGGGTGACTGTCGGTACTATAGCCGTGTGTAGGGTGACTGTCGGTACTATAGCCGTGTGTGTAGGGTGACTGTCGGTATTATAGCCGTGTGTGTGGGGGTGACTGTCGGTACTATAGCCGTGTGTGTGGGGGTGACTGTCGGTACTATAGCCGTGTGTAGGGTGACTGTCGGTACTATAGCCGTGTGTAGGGTGACTGTCGGTACTATAGCTGTGTGTGGGGGGTGACTGTCAGTACTATAGCTGTGTGGGGGGTGACTGTGGGTACTGTAGCCGTGTGTGTGGGGGGTGACTGTGGGTACTGTAGCCGTGTGTGTAGTGTGACTGTCGGTACTATAGCCGTGTTTGTGGGGGTGACTGTCGGTACTATAGCTGTGTGTGTGTGTGGGGGTGACTGTCGGTACTATAGCCGTGTGTAGGGTGACTGTCGGTACTATAGCCGTGTGTAGGGTGACTGTCGGTACTATAGCCGTGTGTAGGGTGACTGTCGGTACTATAGCCGTGTGTGGGGGGTGACTGTCGGTACTATAGCCGTGTGTAGGGTGACTGTCGGTGCTACAGCCGTGTGTGTAGTGTGACTGGCGGTCCTATAGCTATGTGTGTGGGGTCACCAGTAAAGAGGCTCCTAACCTTTCTCTCTCTCTGTGTGTGTGTGTAGGGTGACTGTCGGTCCTATAGCTATGTGTGTGGGGTCACCAGTAAAGAGGCTCCACACTGGGAATCCCTCATGTTCCTGGCCAGACTCATCCCTCGCATGTGCCACACCATCAACAGGTAACCCAGTACACAGTAGATGAAGTAGAACCAGTTACTGCTAGCAGGATGCCATATGGACTCTCCTCTCTCCTGCCTCCCTCCCTCCAGAGTTGTGTATGTATTTGGGTCCCACGTGAAGGAGCCCCCCACAGACATCACCCCTACCTTCCTGACCACGGGCGTTCTCAGCACACTCAGACAGGCAGACTTCGTGGCCCACTCCATCCTCAGAGAGACTGGTAAGTAGTTTCCTGCTTCAGGAGGGGGAGGGGTCAGAATGCCGGGTAGAAATTCCTTGGATTCAGTGTAGAGCGGGGAATATAGTATAGAAATAATAGAATGTATATATCTCTAGGTGTGTGTACGGTTATTACAATATCCAAGCGGACGTTAGTATTCAAATGCTTTTTGTGAGATGCAAAAAAAAATTATAGGACTATTTTTAACACAAAGGCTTTTTCTAAATGTAAAATATCCATGTGACATTGTTACATATATACCATATACCATGACATTAATAATGTAATAAAACAACAAACTTTTCAGTGTCGTTTTTATGTGACGTGCCGTGGTAGTCGACAGGTGACCTTCAACGTGTAGCTTGTCGATTATGTTGGCCAATCAAAAGAGGCTCACTGTGTAGCAAGTAGAGTGAGAGTTCACTAATGCAATGCAAGATGGGGAGGGGAAAAAATGACACAATTTTAAAGTTAATGAGGAGTAAGCTACAATGAGTAACCAACGGGTAGGCTGTGGTTTTACTGAATGGGCTTGGGGAGAAAGCACAGTCTGTGGCGTCAATTAGACTACCTATCATCTCTAGTCTACTCCAGTCAAGACAGACACTGTTATATGGGGGTGATAAATAACATTGTGGCTGCTACAAGTTAGCGAGTGTTCCGTTGGCGTCTCTCTCCCTCCGTCTGCGTGATCCCATCGCTCCACCACCTCCACAGTTGCAACAATAGATGGCCAGAGTCTCTCCCTCGCACAGCAGTGCTAAGGTTTAAATAAAAGACATGTATATCAGATATCCAACACACATTCATGATACTATTCGAACAGTGAAATGATTTCAAACCCCCATCCTTATAGAACACACTTGTTTTATGACCTGTTCGTTGGTAACCCTGTCTGCTGTGGTAACTCGGTGCCCTCCGTCTCCCAGGTTACTCTGGGAAGATCAGTCAGATGCCAGTCATCCTGACCCCGCTGCACTTTGACCGCGATTCCTCACAGAGGCAGCCGTCCTGTCGGCGCTCTGTGGTCGTCAGAACTTTCATCACCAGCGACTTCATGACCGGGATACCTGCCACGCCCGGAAACCACATCCCGGAAGAGGTACTACGGCTCGCCACCAGATGGGGATTAGACAGACAGACATTGTTCTGTTGCTCTCAGTGCAGATGTATAAACCAGTCTCCAGTTTCAACCCTTTTCTCTTGTATTATCTGTCTCCCCAGGTGGTGCTGAAGATGGTGAATGAGATCAAGAAGATCCCTGGCATCTCCCGGGTGATGTTTGACCTGACCTCCAAACCTCCCGGCACCACAGAGTGGGAGTAGAGCTCATGGAGAGAGAGAGAGAGAGAGAGAGGGAGAGAAGGGAGGTGTGGTGAGCTCCTCTCCTAACACCTCCACACTCCCCTGGCCTGCCCTCCCCTCCCAATCTCACCCCTCCTCTCCTCCTTTCTTTCCCTCTCCTAACACCCCCCCCATCCAACTTCACCCCTCCTTTCCGATCACCCGCCCCCGTAGAACATTCCCATGGAAAGCAGGCAGTACTGTGACCAGCGCACACTTGAAGCTGCCGCTCTGCCCCCTCCCCCTTCATTTTTTTGGGAGGGGTGGTTGAATAGATATGACTATTCTTCCTTCTTTTTGGATCCGTTTCTTCGTGCGTGACAATACTTCTTTTTTTTCCCCCTTTGGTGTAAGTGTTTGGAAACAGTTAGTTGAGGTCAAGAGTTAAGGAGTTCAGGAAGTGGATTGTGTACACGGTATGCCTCAGATTACAGCGAGACCAACTGAAGAAAGCGAAACGACATACTTGTATGACATAACGGAAGAGCAGCAACTAGCCAGTGGTTTAAAAAGTCATCCATCGTTTTTTTTTTTGTTTTTTTTTTTGCATTTTTTTGTTACACTTCTGACAGTTCGTTTTGTCCCAAGATGATTTTTACTCATCATTTACATTTCAACTGTATACTGTACAAAGAGACAGGGGTTGCCTGCCCAAAGTCATTCAGCAGACAAACTCTGACCAATTAGTATATATTTTTTTTTTTTTACTTTTCATTTTGCCAAATGTAGATGAGCTGTGGTGAAATTAGATCTGGGTTATTATCTCTTGTTAACGATCCACTTAAATCAAAATGGTGATGGTTAAGCTACCGACCGCGGTCAACAGAAAATATTAGTTTATTATCACAGATGTGTAACTGTGTGGGAAGCCCCCAAAATGACGGGTTGTTCTTTTGTTTTGTGTGCCTGTTTCTTTGCTCCTCCTTTGTTTTTGTTTCATTATTTTTTTCTTCATGTTTTTCAGAGAAACAAGAGGACTGACAATGAATTCAGATGTTACTATAGTCTAACTGATGTGTGAATGTCATCTTTGTTGTTATCACCTCCTACAGGTGTGTAGGAGCAACGTTTGCACATTTCTCTTTTTACCCATAAAGCCATGGTGCTTTCCTGACGCGAAGGGAATGTACTTCCAGTTGACGGATTTTAAAACCCAATCACGAAGCGTCCCCCTTTTTTATAGTGTCAAAGGTCAAATTGAAGACCGGCAGTGGCCGTCTTGAACGCTTGAACTACCAGAGGAGTCCCCAAATAGGCATTCCCAGTAACCTGGTTCTGCGAATGCTTTAGTCCTCAGCTAGTCCAGGACTCGGCGTTTTACTGGGCCTGAAACAAGTCGTCTTAAGGACCCCTGTCTGCCCCATGTCCAGCCTGTAGGTCATGTTTTACTGTGCGATAATACTGATTTACATGCCTCTGTGTTTGACTTTGTAACCCTCACCTTAGATATTATTTAGTTATAACAGCAAAATACCCAATGCAAAATGAATCTGTTCCTTAACTGTCTTAATTGCAACTTGTTCTTAATGTCTCTCCTTTTGTGTTGCCTTTTACTTGTGTATTTTATGATACACATGTTTACTTGGAAAACAAAAACGGCTTTAAAATTTATGGGTTTAATTTTATAGTTGGATTTTACTGCAATATTGAAATGATTAAGTTATGCAATTCTGTGTCAAGATCATTTTGTTTAAAATGATCAATGCTCATTTTTCCTTAGTAACGTGCCTCACAACAAGCCACCGCATGCAGTTTCACGATGACATTTGTATAATGAAAAACCAAGCTTTAATAAATAAGTCCATGTTGAATCTGTATTCTCACACTCTTGGCTAACTATTGAAAGATGTCTAGATTTATTTTCACAACCAACAGATGTTTTAATGTTTTGTATTTCGCAATACTTTTCTAGTATTCTGTTTGTAGCAGAATACTATATAGAGGTCCTCGAGAACTGGCGTCTTATTAGGTTTGAGACCGGAGCGTGACTAATTGATGTCTGGCATTGAAATTCCCGTCACGAGGGACTGTGGAACCTTTGCACGTGCCTCTGGGTCGGAAAGGTCATGAGAGCTCAATTTCTACTGGCTCTTCTGTCTACATCCTTAGATTTATGAGGTAGTTAGGGAATTAGATGTGTGCAAAGTTGTCATCAAGGCAAAGGGTGGCTACTTAGAAGAATCTCAAATATAAAATATATTTTTTGATTTAACACTTTTTGTTGGTTAATACATGATTGTGTTATTTCATAGTTTTGATGTCTTCACTGTTATTCTCCATTGCAGAAAATAGTAAAAAAATAAAGAAAGAAAAACCCTTGAATGAGTAGGTGTGTCAACTTTTGACTGGTGCTGTACATACACACAGTGTACAGTGCATTCGGAAGGTATTCAGACCCCTTCACTTGAAGGTCCCCAAGAACACAGTGGCCTCCATCATTCTTAAATGGAAGAAGTTTTGGAACCACCAAGAGTCTTCCTAGAGCTGGCCGCCCGGCCAAACTGAGCAATCGGGGGAGAAGGGCCTTGGTCAGGGGGGTGACCAAGAACCTGATGGTCACTTGTGACAGTGCTCCAGAGTTGGGTCTGAGTACTCTCCGAATTCACTGTATAATTTCAAAACGTGTCACTAGGTGTAGGCAAGACCATCAGCAAATAGGTAAACTGGGATATGACTATAGTTAATCAGTGTCATTTTTCCACAAATAGACAAATATTTTCCTTTCTATGGTAGTAAGATCTTATCTATTTGTTGCTAACTTTCTATGAAAATGTATTGTAGTGAGAATGTCTTTCTTTCGGGATATGTATGCTGAGTATATCCACATCCCCGTCAGACCATTTTATTGGTAAACTACTCAGTAATGTAAAAGTTGTATTTTTTTTAGTGATCCAATACGTAATATAGTAAGTGCACATCATAATTTGGTTGTAATCCAGAGGTTAGAACAGGTATCTAGATCCTCTGAGGCTGTGGAGGGATTATAATTGGGGATTTAAAAGAAAACATAAATCATCAGCTTACAATGACACCTTTTGTTTTTAAGCCCTGGATTTCTAACCCCTTAATATTATTGTTGGATCTGATTTTAACAGCTAACATTTCGATGGCAATAATAAATAGATATGCCAATAGTGGACAACCTTGTTTTACTCCTCTTGACAGTTTTAATACTTTCTGAGAAGTAGCCATTATTTACTATTTTACACCTGGGGTTACTATACATAACTTTAACCCATTTTATAAGAGATTCTCCAAAATATAAATACTCCAGACATTTTATATATAAATTCCAGTCGTAGGTCATCAAAAGCCTTTTCAAACTCAGCTATGAATAGCAGGCCTGGTTTCCCTGATTTTTCATAGTGTTCTGTTGTTTCCAGTACTTGTCTTATATTATCTCCAATGTATCGTCCATGTAAAAAAAAAAACCTGTCTGATTAGAATGAATAATATCCGACAATACCTTTTTTTAATTCAATGCGCTATGCATTTTGCTAGAATTTTCTCATCACAACACTGAAGTGTAAGGGGCCTTTTTTTCATTTTTTTTAAATGGACTGGATCTTTATATATACACCACTTGGATCCTGTTTCAGTAATAATGAAATCAGACCTGGTTGAGTATCTGATAATCTACCATTTTTATAGGAGTGGTTAAAACGTGCTAATAACGAGGTTGGTTATACCTCAACTGGTATGCCATCCAGCCCTGGAGTTTTCCCAGACCTAAAGGCTTTAGTTGCATCAAGAAGTTCCTCTGTAATTTTGGCCTTCACATGAGTCTTTTGGTTGTTAATTTTACATTATTAATAGAAAAAATCCATACAATTTGCTTTGTGTAGAGGAGACAAACAAAAACACATGCTTAAAGTACTTTACTTAATCTGTCAAAATATCGTTTGGGAAATCATGGGTGACTTTGTCATTTGTGACAAGTTTCAGTAAATTTATTTTTGGTAGCATTTCTATGTTGAAGATTAAAACATAATTTTGTGTATTTTCCCCCGTATTCCATCCATTTTGCTTTATTTTTATAATATATTACACTTTATCTTTCTTGAATAAGTTCATCCATTTCTTTTGTTTTTTCCTCTAACTTATTATGTTCCTCTGGTATCGTTAATATGGACTTTTTTGACCTAAATTGCTTTTGTTTTATAGATGAGTACTGAATTGCATGGCCTCTAAAGGCACATTTTAAAAGTGTCCCATACAATAAGGGGATCTGCTGTACCTATGTTATGTCGGAAAAAGTCAGTTATAAATTATTCTGCCCTAGTTAAAAACAAGTTATCCAATAGGCTTTGATTAAATGTACAATATCCTCGCCCACGTGGAACTTCTGTAAGAGTAATATATATGCCAATTATGTGATGGTCCGACTGCATTCTGTCCCCTATCAACACTTTATAAACTTTTGGTGCCAGTGAGAATGACATAAGAAAGTACGTAGTCAAGACGACTAGCTTGATTGAGCCTCCTCTATGCATATCTCACTAGGTCAGGATATTAAACCTCCATGTATATCTCACTAGGTCGGGATATTAAACCTCCATGTATATCTCACTAGGTCGGGATATTAAACCATGTATATCTCACTAGGTCGGGATATTAAACCTCCATGTATATCTCACTAGGTCAGGATATTAAACCTCCTCCATGTATATCTCACTAGGTCAGGGTATTTAAGCCTCCTACATGTATATCTCACTAGGTCAGGGTATTTAAGTCTCCTCCATGTATATCTCACTAGGTCAGGGGTATTTAAGCCTCCTCCATGTATATCTCACTAGGTCAGGGGTATTTAAGCCTCCTCCATGTATATCTCACTAGGTCGGGATATATAAGCCCCCATAAATGCACTAGTTCCAATATATCCATGATATTTGTGATTTTCCTTAAGTGCATAAGGATGATAGTTTGTAGTGTGATTTCCTTTACGGTCCATAGAGGTATTTAAGACCGTATTATAATCTCCCACCATAATAATAGAGTCTTGTATTGCTTGTAGGTTTGATCATTTATTATATATATATATACAGTGAGGGAAAAAAGTATTTGATCCCCTGCTGATTTTGTACGTTTGCCCACTGACAAAGAAATGATCAGTCTATAATTTTAATGGTAGGTTTATTTGAACAGTGAGAGACAGAATAACAACAACAAAAATCCAGAAAAACGCATGTCAAAAATGTTATAAAATGATTTGCATTTTAATGAGGGAAATAAGTATTTGACCCCCTCTGCAAAACATGACTTAGTACTTGGTGGCAAAACCCTTGTTGGCAATCACAGAGGTCAGATGTTTCTTGTAGTTGGCCACCAGGTTTGCACACATCTCAGGAGGGATTTTGTCCCACTCCTCTTTGCAGATCTTCTCCAAGTCATTAAGGTTTCGAGGCTGACGTTTGGCAACTCGAACCTTCAGCTCCCTCCACAGATTTTCTATGGGATTAAGGTCTGGAGACTGGCTAGGCCACTTAATGTGCTTCTTCTTGAGCCACTCCTTTGTTGCCTTGGCCGTGTGTTTTGGGTCATTGTCATGCTGGAATATCCATCCACGACCCATTTTCAATGCCCTGGCTGAGGGAAGGAGGTTCTCACCCAAGATTTGACGGTACATGGCCCCGTCCATTGTCCCTTTGATGCGGTGAAGTTGTCCTGTCCCCTTAGCAGAAAAACACCCCCAAAGCATAATGTTTCGACCTCCATGTTTGACGGTGGGGATGGTGTTCTTGGGGTCATAGGCAGCATTCCTCCTCCTCCAAACACGGCGAGTTGAGTTGATGCCAAAGAGCTCCATTTTGGTCTCATCTGACCACAACACTTTCACCCAGTTGTCCTCTGAATCATTCAGATATTCATTGGCAAACTTCAGACGGGCATGTATATGTGCTTTCTTGAGCAGGGGGACCTTGCGGGCGCTGCAGGATTTCAGTCCTTCACTGCGTAGTGTGTTACCAATTGTTTTCTTGGTGACTATGGTCCCAGCTGCCTTGAGATCATTGACAAGATCCTCCCGTGTAGTTCTGGGCTGATTCCTCACCGTTCTCATGATCATTGCAACTCCACGAGGTGAGATCTTGCATGGAGCCCCAGGCCGAGGGAGATTGACAGTTCTTTTGTGTTTCTTCCATTTGCGAATAATCGCACCAACTGTTCTCACCTTCTCAACAAGCTGCTTGGCGATGGTCTTGTAGCCCATTCCAGCCTTGTGTAGGTCTACAATCTTGTCCCTGACATCCTTTGAGAGCTCTTTGGTCTTGGCCATGGTGGAGAGTTTGGAATCTGATTGATTGATTGCTTCTGTGGACAGGTGTCTTTTATACAGGTAACAAGCTGAGATTAGGAGCACTCCCTTTAAGAGTGTGCTCCTAATCTCAGCTCGTTACCTGTATAAAAGATACCTGGGAGCCAGAAATCTTTCTGATTGAGAGGGGGTCAAATACTTATTTCCGTCATTAAAATGCAAATCAATTTATAACATTTTTGTCATGCGTTTTTCTGGATTTTTTTGTTGTTATTCTGTCTCTCACTGTTCAAATAAACCTACCATTAAAATGATAGACTGTTCATTTCTTTGTCAGTGGGCAAACGTACAAAATCAGCAGGGGATCAAATACTTTTTTCCCTCACTGTATGTTCAAAGCAGCGTGGATCATCATTATTTGGATCGTATTGATTTAATGAGCCATATTTTTTTGTTGTGTTTTTGTATTTATTATGGATCCTCATTAGCTGTTGCCAAGGCAGCAGCTACTCTTCCTGGGGTCCAAACACATTAAGGCACTTACATTACATATAAAACAATAAAACAGTACATCAAATAACATTATTACACCACTACATATCTACAATACAAAATGTGTAATACCACCATACAACAATATTACAACGTGTGCGTGTGTCTGTGTCTCTTCACAGTCCCTGTTGTTCCATAAGGTATATTTTTACCTGTTTTAAAGAAAATCTGATTCTACTGTTTGCATCAATTATCTGATGTGGAATAGAGTTCCATGTAATCATGGCTCTATGTAGTACTATGCGCCTCCCATAGTCTGTTCTGGACTTGCGGACTTGTGAAGAGACCTCTGGTGGCATGTCTTGTGGGGTATGGATGGGTGTCTGAGCTGTGTGCTAGTAGTTTAAACAGACCTCTGGTGGCATGTCTTGTGGGGTATACATGGGTGTCTGAGCTGTGTGCTAGTAGTTTAAACAGACCTCTGGTGGCATGTCTTGTGGGGTATGCATGGGTGTCTGAGCTGTGTGCTAGTCGTTTAAACAGACAGCTCGGTACATTCAGCTTGTCAACACTTCTTACAAAAAACAAGTAGTGATGAAGTCAATCTCTCTCCCACTTTGAGCCATGACAGATTAGCATGCATATCATTGTTATTTCCCTGTGTACCTGTGTAACAAGGGCCAGCCGTGCTGCCTTGTTCTGAGCCAATTGTAATTTTCCTAAGTCCCTCTTTATGGCACCTGATCACACGACTGAACAGTATTCAGGTGCGCTAAAACTAGGGCCTGTAGGACCTGCTTTGTTGATAGTGTTAAGAAGGCAGAGCAACGCTTTATTATGGACATATTTCTCCCCATTTTAGCTATCAATATGTTATGACCATGACAGTTTACAATCCAGGGTTACACCAAGCAGTATAGTCACCTCAACTTGTTTATGGTCCAATAACATATTTAAAATCATCCATCTACCTTGTGGATCTGTTTGGACAATTTTCACATTCAGATCAAAATTATGAATTGATATCATCACCCCTTTTGAGTTTCTTAGTCCATGGGAGAAGTATATTTTGTTCCCCCCAGTCCATTTCCCACCAAACTTCATATTAAATTGTTTAATGAGTTTCCTGTAAACGATAGATATTATATTCCTTCTCTTTGAGCCAGGTAAATACTGATCGTCTTTTCTTATTATCTGCTAGGCCATTACAATTATAACTGGCTATACCTATTTCACCATTTACCATAAAGAGATAAACATTTTAACTCTGTTTATCATAATATATGTTTGTAAACTTACCAATAAAAAGGTACTGTAGTGTTTGAGTGTCCATATAGCTGTACCATGATATTTGCATTGCTACTAAATAAACCTCCAACAATTGTTCTCTACTATTCCACCCGTTAAGTTGGGTTGTCATCCCAGTGACCGGCAGACCACCCCTCTCCCGCCCGGAACCCAGGGCCCCTGAGAGACCGGGACCCATCCTTGGAAAAGAGCACACAGTGAAACCCACAGAACAGAAGCAGATCAACCGTCAAAAGCATTTCTATCACCCTCACCTTGATTTGAATTATATCGTTATTGAAAAATATTGTGTATCTTAATTTGTACAATTAACAAATAATATTTGTAATAATGTAGGCAGGTCATGAGAAGGATTGTTAGCTATAACCAGGATTGCCATTTACAAAAATTACAGTTTTGGCAAGCAATTATTTTAGCAAACAATGATTGTGATTCATCCTGTATTGTCTCTAACATCATTACCCCATAGCAACAGATGTGGGACACACACACACACACACACACACACACACACACACACACACACACACACACACACACACACACACACACACACACACACACCACACACACACAATTACACACTCGACTCCTCTCCCACCACAAACAACCACAAGCTCAGACGTTCAACAGTTGTTCCATCCCTGAGCCCAACTCAAGACTTCATGTGTGAATGCATATACAGTTGTAGCTGTGTGAGAAGGCATGCAACACTGACCAAGAATGGAAGATTTGATTAACCAATGTCAAGTTCTAGCTGATGGTTCTCAGATACACCCCCCTACCCTGAAACACTCACATGCTGTTGTGACCATTTTCCCAAGAATCTCTGTGCAGCCACCAGGGCCACAATAATTTGTCCCCTCTCGGCTAGGTACAAGGTCATCAAGGTTTTCATTAGCAGCTTGGAGAAATTCCTTGTGTATTATGCTCTCCCATCTGGGGGCTTTGGCTTGAGGCAGGCTCAGAATCTTGAGTCCGGCTCAGAATCTTGAGGGAGGCTCAGAATCTTGAGAGAGGCTCAGAATCTTGAGTCCGGCTCAGAATCTTGAGGCAGGCTCAGAATCTTGAGGGAGGCTCAGAATCTTGAGGGAGGCTCAGAATCTTGAGTCCGGCTCAGAATCTTGAGGGAGGCTCAGAATCTTGATGCAGGCTCAGAATCTTGAGGCAGGCTCAGAATCTTGAGTCAGGCTCAGAATCTTGAGGCAGGCTCAGAATCTTGAGTCCGGCTCAGAATCTTGAGTCCGGCTCAGAATCTTGAGGCAGGCTCAGAATCTTGATGCAGGCTCAGAATCTTGAGGCAGGCTCAGAATCTTGAGGCAGACTCAGAATCTTGAGGGAGGCTCAGAATCTTGAGTCAGGCTCAGAATCTTGAGGCGGGCTCAGAATCTTGAGGGAGGCGCAGAATCTTGAGTCGGGCTCAGAATCTTGAGGCGGGCTCAGAATCTTGAGTCGGGCTCAGAATCTTGAGGGAGGCTCAGAATCTTGAGTCAGGCTCAGAATCTTGAGGCAGGCTCAGAATCTTGAGTCAGGCTCAGAGAGGCTCAGAATCTTGAGTCAGGCTCAGAATCTTGAGTCAGGCTCAGAATCTTGAGGGAGGCTCAGAATCTTGAGTCAGGCTCAGAATCTTGAGGGAGGCTCAGAATCTTGAGGCAGGCTCAGAATCTTGAGTCAGGCTCAGAATCTTGAGGGAGCGCTGCTGCTCTAGTAGATCTCTGACTGCGTTTATCTTTCTGTTTTGTCTGCCTATCAGCTACTTAGAGTAGGCCCATGAAAACAGATAAGGACTTCTTCTTACTGAATGCGTCTCATGTGGCTAGGGTATAGGGTTGGGGACCGTTCCATCACGATAGGGCAATAAATAAACTATATTTGTAATGTATTTTAAAATGTAGAACCCATATCTGCATATCCAACTGCTTCTGTTCTGGCTCTGTCCCTGCTCTTCAGAACCCAACTGCTTCTGTTCTGGCTCTGTCCCTGCTCTTCAGAACCCAACTGCTTCTGTTCTGGCTCTGTCCCTGCTCTTCAGAACCCAACTGCTTCTGTTCTGGCTCTGTCCCTGCTCTTCAGAACCCAACTGCTTCTGTTCTGGCACTGTCCCTGCTCTTCAGAACCCAACTGCTTCTGTTCTGAGACTGTTGGTTTGAATGTTGTTTATTTATTTATTTATTTATTATTACATTTTCAGGACAGAGAAACATGCCCTGCCTATGTAAGCCTACTTCATTAAATATGTATTATAATGGTGTGCGTTTTATTTCAATAAATTATACATTTGTGTTTCAGTAGGTTTAAAGTGTCAAATCGAGAAGCCACCTGTTTGTGCAAACTGAACACCGCCAGCGATACTGTCTCTCCACTGCGGGGGTTCAGGTGTTCCTCTCCCCGATGATCGAAGGACAAGTGTCGACAAGCTCAGACTCACTACAGCGAGAGACCCAGAGGACGCTTCGGCATAAACGATACAGTATGCCGAGGTAATTACTGAGCATTAAGGCCAATGTCCCGTGAGCGCTCATCCGCATCTCCAGTGCAGATCGCCACATGCTACTGCCAATTAAATCAGAGCCCGTGGCGCTTTGTGTTATGTCGTTAACATGAATACAGACAGACAATCACATGCCAGATAATTAATTGGTACTTTATTTTGAATTCGCTAACTGTTAATTACGCATCGCACTTTACACAAGGTTATTTAGCCTACACTTCTACTGTCGTGTGTCCTTAATTTATAACTTTATCATTTTGATTAGAAGGTCAAGAATGCAAAACCCTATAGGCTATTATAAAGTAATGCAAGCGACACAATATATATTAAAACACTAAGGCGCATATATCCCCTAGGCCTATAATCTGCTCAATTCTTAGTTATTATTTTTATTACACAAATTAAATGTAATTATTTTCATGGATTTATTACAGTCAATAATGTTCATAATCTATGAACCTCAACAGCCCTTTTACTTATCGCATGTCTCCATGAGGAGGCTGTTTTGTCAAATTGTGTTGTTGCAACACTGCCGATAATCATCCCCTGAGATTAGTCAGAAGCACCTGTCTGTACTGATACTGTTTCTTCAGAGCCCGACACTGTGAACAAGCTACTTTATACCACACGTTCACATCATGGATAATACTGGATTCAATTGGAAATACCGGTTACTGTGTGGATTATGTGCTTTTCTCCACTTTTACGCGTCCATCTCGGCGGAGCCCAGCTGTAAACTGAAGGCCAAGTTTAACCTGAACGGCTACAGGAACGTGGAGAAGAAAAAGGTTGTCATGGGAGGGATGTTTCCCGTTCACCGCCGCATCGCCTCAGCCAATTCCAGCAGCTCCTCGGTGCCGCTGTCCCTGGGATGCGAGGGGTGAGTACCGGTCAATATTTAGTGTCATGGGATACAATTACATTATATTACTCAGGAGTTTAAGGCAGTTAAACTGGATTGAGAGGTGGAGAGAGTGACGGTGTGAATGTGGGAACATTTTCGAAATTAGAATAAATTAGCCCTGTTGTATTTCAAATATTATGTGAATGGAATTTAGAACCAGAATATTCTGGGAGTTGCTTCTCTACTGAGTCACCCCCTCCTCCTCCCTTCAAGGTCCTGCTCCCTCATCCAATCGGTGACTCAACAATCACCATCATCCCTAAACTCTCTCTCCAGCCCCCTAGATCTGAGCTGCTCCTATATTAGCCAATAAACTATATTATGATGATCTGGGCTTGTTGTCATTCCACCAATATTGTGATCTTATGTCGCCCTCTAGTGGCGATGTAATGCAACTTCACTACATTTTATAATATATTGCAGATACAACACTAATCAAGATGGGTTAACAGTAATGTCAGGATTCTACTACTGTTACTATTTCTAGCTATTTCCCATCATCATCGTCACCGTCATCATCATCACTTCTCATCCAGGTTTAACTTCCGGACGTTCCGTTGGACTCAGACAATGCTCTTCGCCATTGATGAGATCAACAAGCGGTCAGACCTCCTCCCTGATACAGACCTGGGCTATGTCATCTACGACTCCTGTTTCACCATCTCCAAGGCTGTGGAGGGCACCCTCACCTACCTGACGGGGCAGGAAGAGGCCGTGCCCAACTACCGCTGTGGCACAGGGGCGCCCCTGGCCGCTCTAGTGGGGGCTGGGGGGTCAGACCTGTCCATTGCCACTGCACGCATACTGGGACTCTACTATTTCCCCCAGGTATCTCTGTCTATCTACATATCAGTACATGGACTCTCCTCTTCACTGCAGCTCCTATATCTATCTAGGTGCGGTGTGGCCTAATCCAGTGGACATTTTCCTCCCTCGCTCCTCCCTCTCTCACCCTCTCTTCTCCCTCTCTCCTCCCTCTCTCACCCTCTCTTCTCCCTCTCTCCTCTCTCTCCTCCCTCTCTCCTCCCTCTCTCTCCTCCCTCCCTCCTCTCCCTCTCTCCTTCCTCCCTCTTTCCCACTCTCCTCCCTCTCTCTCCCTCTGTCCTCTCCCTTTCTCCCTCTCTCCTATCCCTCTCTCCCTCTCTCCTCCCTCCCCCCTCTCTCCTTCCTCTCCTCTCCCTCTCTCTCCCTGTCCCTCCCTCCTCCCTCTCTCCTCCCTCTCTCTCCTCCCTCTCTCCTCTCTCCTCTCCCTCTCTCCTCCCTCCCTCCCTCCCTCCCTCCCTCCCTCCCTCCCTCCCTCCCTCCCTCCCTCCCTCCCTCCCTCCCTCCCTCCCTCCCTCCCTCCCTCCCTCCCTCCCTCCCTCCCTCCCTCCCTCCTTCTCTCCTTCCTCTTCCTCTCCTCTCCCTCTCTCCTCCCTCTCTCATCCTTCTCTCCTCGTCTCTAGGTGAGTTACTCGTCGTCCTGCTCTGTGTTGGACAGTAAGTTCCAGTTTCCCACCTTTCTGAGGACCATCCCTAACGATGTCTACCAGTCTGAGGCAATGGCCCGCCTGGTGCTGCACTTCGGCTGGTCCTGGGTGGGAACCATCGCCGCGGACGATGACTATGGGAAGTATGGCATCAAGGCCTTCAAGGAACAGGTGGAGGAGGCTGGGGTCTGCATCTCTTTCTCTGAGACCCTGCCCAAGGTGACCGGTTACTGTTTCCATTACATCACAGCCCTCAGTGTCTCTCTCTGTTTCTGCCTCTCTTCTTCTCTCTCTTCTTCTCTCTCTTCTTCCATCTATTTCCCTCAATTTCTCTACATCAATTTGCTTGTACCATAAACAAGTTAATAAAGTTTTGGAACCCTGTCCTCCATACTGTTTCCTGTCCTGTGCAGGTGAGATCTCCAGAGGACATCCAGCGTATTGTGGCGACGGTGGTGGAGTCGACAGCTAAAATCATTGTGGTGTTCTCCTCTGATGTGGACCTGAGCCCTCTGATCCAGGAGCTGATCCAACACAACGTCACCAACCGCACCTGGATCGCCAGCGAGGCCTGGGTCACCTCTGCACTCATCAACCAGCCTGGGGTGAGGGGTCAACTAGGGGTCACAGGGACCATAGAATTAGAGTCAGCAGAGTGACCATTGTTATTCGAAAGCGGTGTTCCCTGATATGTTGGGTGTTTTCTGTGTCCAGGTGAGTTCATTGCTGGGTGGTACCCTGGGATTCGGTCTGAAACGTGCTGAGATCCCCGGTCTCCAGCGTTACCTCCTAAACATAGACCCCTACTCCAACCCGCTCACTGAGGAATTCTGGGAAACGGCGTTCAACTGCACGCTGAACTACGGCCGGGCTCTGAGGATGGCGAAAGAAATGACGAAAGCAGCAGCGGAGCAGGGGGGCAACACAAGCCTGTCCAGGGCAGTCAGAGGGGTGCCTGAGGGGCTGTGTTCGGGAAAGGAGTCCCTGGAGAAACTGAGTAATACCTACTCTGACGTGACCCAGCTACGCATCACATACAGGTAGATATGTTAATAATACCTACTCTGACGTGACCCAGCTACGCATCACATACAGGTAGATATGTTAATAATACCTACTCTGACCCAGCTACTCATCACATACAGGTAGATATGTTAATAATACCTACTCTGACCCAGCTACGCATCACATACAGGTAGATATGTTAATAATACCTACTCTGACCCAGCTACGCATCACATACAGGTAGATATGTTAATAATACCTACTCTGACCCAGCTACGCATCACATACAGGTAGATATGTTAATAATACCTACTCTGACCCAGCTACGCATCACATACAGGTAGATATGTTAATAATACCTACTCTGACGTGACCCAGCTACGCATCACATACAGGTAGATATGTTAATAATACCTACTCTGACCCAGCTACGCATCACATACAGGTATATATGTTAATAATACCTACTCTGACCCAGCTACTCATCACATACAGGTAGATATGTTAATAATACCTACTCTGACCCAGCTACGCATCACATACAGGTAGATATGTTAATAATACCTACTCTGACCCAGCTACTCATCACATACAGGTAGATATGTTAATAATACCTACTCTGACGTGACCCAGCTACACATCACATACAGGTAGATATGTTAATAATACCTACTCTGACCCAGCTACTCATCACATACAGGTAGATATGTTAATAATACCTACTCTGACGTGACCCAGCTACGCATCACATACAGGTAGATATGTTAATAATACCTACTCTGACCCAGCTACTCATCACATACAGGTAGATATGTTAATAATACCTACTCTGACGTGACCCAGCTACTCATCACATACAGGTAGATATGTTAATAATACCTACTCTGACGTGACCCAGCTACGCATCACATACAGGTAGATATGTTAATAATACCTACTCTGACGTGACCCAGCTACGCATCACATACAGGTAGATATGTTAATAATACCTACTCTGACGTGACCCAGCTACTCATCACATACAGGTAGATATGTTAATAATACCTACTCTGACGTGACCCAGCTACGCATCACATACAGGTAGATATGTTAATAATACCTACTCTGACCCAGCTACTCATCACATACAGGTAGATATGTTAATAATACCTACTCTGACGTGACCCAGCTACTCATCACATACAGGTAGATATGTTAATAATACCTACTCTGACCCAGCTACTCATCACATACAGGTAGATATGTTAATAATACCTACTCTGACCCAGCTACGCATCACATACAGGTAGATATGTTAATAATACCTACTCTGACCCAGCTACTCATCACATACAGGTAGATATGTTAATAATACCTACTCTGACGTGACCCAGCTACTCATCACATACAGGTAGATATGTTAATAATACCTACTCTGACCCAGCTACTCATCACATACAGGTAGATATGTTAATAATACCTACTCTGACGTGACCCAGCTACTCATCACATACAGGTAGATATGTTAATAATACCTACTCTGACCTGACCCAGCTACTCATCACATACAGGTAGATATGTTAATAATACCTACTCTGACGTGACCCAGCTACTCATCACATACAGGTAGATATGTTAATAATACCTACTCTGACGTGACCCAGCTACTCATCACATACAGGTAGATATGTTAATAATACCTACTCTGACCCAGCTACGCATCACATACAGGTAGATATGTTAATAATACCTACTCTGACCCAGCTACTCATCACATACAGGTAGATATGTTAATAATACCTACTCTGACGTGACCCAGCTACTCATCACATACAGGTAGATATGTTAATAATACCTACTCTGACCTGACCCAGCTACTCATCACATACAGGTAGATATGTTAATAATACCTACTCTGACGTGACCCAGCTACGCATCACATACAGGTAGATATGTTAATAATACCTACTCTGACGTGACCCAGCTACTCATCACATACAGGTAGATATGTTAATAATACCTACTCTGACGTGACCCAGCTACGCATCACATACAGGTAGATATGTTAATAATACCTACTCTGACGTGACCCAGCTACTCATCACATACAGGTAGATATGTTAATAATACCTACTCTGACGTGACCCAGCTACGCATCACATACAGGTAGATATGTTAATAATACCTACTCTGACCCAGCTACTCATCACATACAGGTATATATGTTAATAATACCTACTCTGACCCAGCTACTCATCACATACAGGTAGATATGTTAATAATACCTACTCTGACCCAGCTACTCATCACATACAGGTAGATATGTTAATAATACCTACTCTGACGTGACCCAGCTACTCATCACATACAGGTAGATATGTTAATAATACCTACTCTGACCCAGCTACTCATCACATACAGGTAGATATGTTAATAATACCTACTCTGACCCAGCTACTCATCACATACAGGTAGATATGTTAATAATACCTACTCTGACCCAGCTACGCATCACATACAGGTAGATATGTTAATAATACCTACTCTGACCCAGCTACTCATCACATACAGGTAGATATGTTAATAATACCTACTCTGACCTGACCCAGCTACAATTCACATACAGGTAGATATGTTAATAATACCTACTCTGACCCAGCTACTCATCACATACAGGTAGATATGTTAATAATACCTACTCTGACCTGACCCAGCTACTCATCACATACAGGTAGATATGTTAATAATACCTACTCTGACCTGACCCAGCTACACATCACATACAGGTAGAGTGTGTTAATAATACCTACTCTGACCCAGCTACTCATCACATACAGGTAGATATGTTAATAATACCTACTCTGACCCAGCTACTCATCACATACAGGTATATATGTTAATAATACCTACTCTGACCCAGCTACTCATCACATACAGGTAGATATGTTAATAATACCTACTCTGACCTGACCCAGCTACTCATCACATATAGGTAGATATGTTAATAATACCTACTCTGACCCAGCTACGCATCACATACAGGTAGATATGTTAATAATATCTACTCTGACGTGACCCAGCTACTCATCACATACAGGTAGATATGTTAATAATACCTACTCTGACCCAGCTACGCATCACATACAGGTAGATATGTTAATAATACCTACTCTGACGTGACCCAGCTACTCATCACATACAGGTAGATATGTTAATAATACCTACTCTGACGTGACCCAGCTACTCATCACATACAGGTAGATATGTTAATAATACCTACTCTGACCCAGCTACGCATCACATACAGGTAGATATGTTAATAATACCTACTCTGACGTGACCCAGCTACTCATCACATACAGGTAGATATGTTAATAATACCTACTCTGACCCAGCTACGCATCACATACAGGTAGATATGTTAATAATACCTACTCTGACCCAGCTACGCATCACATACAGGTAGATATGTTAATAATACCTACTCTGACCCAGCTACGCATCACATACAGGTAGATATGTTAATAATACCTACTCTGACCCAGCTACGCATCACATACAGGTAGATATGTTAATAATACCTACTCTGACGTGACCCAGCTACGCATCACATACAGGTAGATATGTTAATAATACCTACTCTGACCCAGCTACGCATCACATACAGGTATATATGTTAATAATACCTACTCTGACCCAGCTACTCATCACATACAGGTAGATATGTTAATAATACCTACTCTGACCCAGCTACGCATCACATACAGGTAGATATGTTAATAATACCTACTCTGACCCAGCTACTCATCACATACAGGTAGATATGTTAATAATACCTACTCTGACGTGACCCAGCTACACATCACATACAGGTAGATATGTTAATAATACCTACTCTGACCCAGCTACTCATCACATACAGGTAGATATGTTAATAATACCTACTCTGACGTGACCCAGCTACGCATCACATACAGGTAGATATGTTAATAATACCTACTCTGACCCAGCTACTCATCACATACAGGTAGATATGTTAATAATACCTACTCTGACGTGACCCAGCTACTCATCACATACAGGTAGATATGTTAATAATACCTACTCTGACCCAGCTACGCATCACATACAGGTAGATATGTTAATAATACCTACTCTGACCTGACCCAGCTACGCATCACATACAGGTAGAAATGTTAATAATACCTACTCTGACCCAGCTACTCATCACATACAGGTAGATATGTTAATAATACCTACTCTGACCCAGCTACTCATCACATACAGGTAGATATGTTAATAATACCTACTCTGACCCAGCTACTCATCACATACAGGTAGATATGTTAATAATACCTACTCTGACCCAGCTACTCATCACATACAGGTAGATATGTTAATAATACCTACTCTGACCCAGCTAC
>NC_138299.1:156021063-156086063 GCF_965601325.2 Salmo salar | reverse complement strand
CCTCCCTCCCTCCCTCCCTCCCTCCCTCCCTCCCTCCCTCCCTATCTGACTGTCTCCCTCCCTGTCTATCTGTCCGTCTCCCTCCCTGTCTATCTGACTGTCTACCTCCCTGTCTATCTGACTGTCTCCCTCCCTGTCTATCTGTCTCCCTCCCTCCCTCCCTCCCTATCTGACTGTCTCCCTCCCTGTCTATCTGACTGTCTCCCTCCCTGTCTATCTGACTGTCTCCCTCCATGTCTCCCATCAGACTCCGAGATCAGTGTGCAGTGAGAGCTGCCAGCCTGGTACCAGGAAGGGGATCAGGCAGGGTGAGCCCGTCTGCTGTTTCGACTGCATCCCCTGTGCCGACGGAGAGATCAGCAACGCCACAGGTGATGTATCATTGTGTACACTTTATCAATCCCTAACAGAGCTTTGTCCTTTATACAACTGCACTTATTTGTGCTGTGCAGCAGAGTTGGTTTGAATTGAGTCCACAGTTGTTTTGGGGTTTTAAATGATATGTAGCTTGAAGGAATTCTACCAGCTTTGTAGATTGTTTCTGTTTCTGTGCGTTAGACTGACCTGATATCTTCTCCGCCTCCTCTGTCAGATGCCAGGGAGTGTATCCAGTGCACTGAGGATAACTGGTCTAATGCGGCCCGAGACACCTGCGTCCCCAAGACCATCGAGTTCCTGGACTTCAGTGAACCTCTGGGCATCACACTCATAGTGATATCAGCCGTCGGAGCGCTGATCACACTGGCTGTGGGGGTGTGTAGCCAAAGGCAGCAAAAACTAGTGGAATATTGGGGAATAGGGTGTTATTGGAGATTTGTCTGTTGGAATTACGAGGAGACATAATTACAGTAAATCAGGTAGTATTTACTGCCATTTATGATAGACAACCTGAAGTGTATAAGGGTTTGGGTCAATTCGTATTGAAGTCACTTTTTTTTATACATTTTCTCCTTTTCAGTTTATTGAGAAATCATTGAATATGGAATTTGTAAAACATTTTGGAATTGGAATTTCAGTTTACTACCTGAATTGGGTGACTTCAATTCGAACTGACCCCAACCCTGGTGTGTATAATGTCCTACTCCAGATAGTCTTCCTGGTGAACCTGGGTACTCCACTGGTGAAGGCCAATGACCCCATACTCAGTTTCTCCCTGCTGTTCTC
Source organism: Salmo salar (assembly GCF_965601325.2). Taxonomy (NCBI): domain Eukaryota; kingdom Metazoa; phylum Chordata; class Actinopteri; order Salmoniformes; family Salmonidae; genus Salmo; species Salmo salar. Next base: position 156,084,899 of record NC_138299.1, on the reverse strand, counting down.
CCTGGTGGTGACGTTCCTCTCCTCCATTGTCTTCCTGGGAGAGCCCCAGCCCTGGAGCTGCATGACCAGCCAGGTGGGCCTGGCCCTGGGGTTTTCCCTCTGCCTCTCCTCCATCATGGGTGGGTTGAAGTCTCCCTCTCTTTCTTTCTTTCTTTCTTTCTTTCTTTCTTTCTTTCTTTCTTTCTTTCTTTCTTTCTTTCTTTCTTTCTTTCTTTCTTTCTTTCTTTCTTTCTTTCTTTCTTTCTTTCTTTCTTTCCCCAAATCCAGACTAATCCTTTAGTGGCCAGTCTAGCCCTTAAGGAATCATTGGCTGTAAGTGACATGATGGGTACTCAGGGGCTACAGTAGAGTACAGCTCTTACCACATCGCTCACACAAACCTACCCTTTAACCTTAATGATGTGTTGTTCTAGGTAAGGCTGCAGTCCTTATGCTCAGGGCCAGGGTTCTGAAGGCTGCCAGGTCCAAGGCCAAAGCCACTGCTAAGGCTGCAGCTCAGGCCGCCGCCGCTGACACCAGCCCTGATGTCATTGCCACCAATGGCAACATCAACAACAACAACAATGCTGTAACCACTGGCAACCCCGATGTGGACTCTCTCCGTCCCGCCCACCAGAGGGTCCTGGCTGCCATATTAACACTGATCCAGGCTGTGGCGTGCACGGTGTGGCTCATCATCCTGCCACCGCACCCGGTCAAAAACACGGCGGCGCAGAACATCAAGATCATCCTGGAGTGTGACGAGGGTTCTGTGATCTTCATCTGCTGTGTCTTCGGTTACGACATCCTGCTGGCCCTGTTGGCCTTCATCTTCTCCTTCATGGCACGCAAACTGGAGGACAACTTCAGGTAGCTAGTCACCTTCATGGCACACAAACTGGAGGACTCCTTCAGGTAGCTAGTCACCTTCATGGCACGCAAACTGGAGGACAACTTCAGGTAGCTAGTCACCTTCATGGCACACAAACTGGATGATTCCTACAGGTAGCTAGTCACCTTCATGGCACACAAACTGGATGATTCCTACAGGTAGCTAGTCACCTTCATGGCACACAAACTGGATGATTCCTACAGGTAGCTAGTCACCTTCATGGCACACAAACTGGATGATTCCTACAGGTAGCTAGTCACCTTCATGGCACGCAAACTGGATGATTCCTACAGGTAGCTAGTCACCTTCATGGCACACAAACTGGATGATTCCTACAGGTAGCTAGTCACCTTCATGGCACACAAACTGGATGATTCCTACAGGTAGCTAGTCACCTTCATGGCACACAAACTGGATGATTCCTACAGGTAGCTAGTCACCTTCATGGCACACAAACTGGATGATTCCTACAGGTAGCTAGTCACCTTCATGGCACGCAAACTGGATGATTCCTACAGGTAGCTAGTCACCTTCATGGCACACAAACTGGAGGACTCCTTCAGGTAGCTAGTCACCTTCATGGCACACAAACTGGAGGACTCCTTCAGGTAGCTAGTGGACCTGGAAGTTACTTAGCTTAGCATTTTAAAGACTTGGCTAGCTGTAGGCTAAGAGCTAACATAGCAGTTAAGCTAACATAACTTTTCAACTTAACTTATTATAACTGTTAGGTTATAATTTTCAGAGTAAATAACTCACGGACACTAGAGAAGCTTACCCAAGTTTAATTCTTCCCAAAGGGTCGATACAGATGGATTCTGACAAACAACATTTCACACAAGCACTGATATTTAACCCTTTCTCCTCTGCTGAGTCTCCTCCTCCACAACTGAACAGCCAATGCTTCCCTGTTGCTAGACAGAACCTTAGTGATATCTGTTCTTCCTCACTTCATCTAACCTGACCTCTACCCCAAAGTGCTCACTCCTCCCCAACTCAAGGCCGTCATGGTGATTGATACCAGACTATGTATCTTCTCCTCCCAGAGGATCCCTGATGTCTTAACAGTAACATATCCTGACATAATGTAAACGTTATACATTCCCCTCTCTCCCTCAGTGACATTGTTATGTTCTAAGCTCTCCACCCGTCTCCCCTACACATTCCAAAGCCATCTAACTCCTACAGATAACCATTAACTTGTGATGTTAAAACCTGTCTCGGTTCACAGTTGGACACTCTCCTTATGAGTATAAAAATGTTCCAAGTTTCACCCAGAATCTAACATAACATATCTTACCATTACGTAACTTATGATAGACTATCTAAGGGTGTTTTCACATGTAGTCCTCTTTAATAGAACGGATCTCAGTCCTCTTTAAAGTGAACTCTGTGGTAAAGAAAAACATGTCTTTGTGTTCACACTGCCCTTGCCTTTGAATGAGGATTCAACTCTTCTGACAGTTCACTTCAACTATTTTCTCTTTACATTCACATAGCTATGTTTAGGAAGGAACCATTATCTTTTTCCAACATTCACTATGGGTTTTTACAAAGTGCAGGACAAGCCATTCAATCAGAATACGTTGTGGAACAGCTAGATATACCTACGTACATTTTGGAAGCTTATAGATTGCATTTAGTTAAAAATATGAGACATAATAATTGTAATCAGAAGATATTATTAACATGTACATTGTATTGCTAACAGAATAAATAGCAATAGAAACACTGCAGAATAAATAATGCTGTAACTGGTATACCCAATGGTATACTGTCCCTTTAAGAGCTAGATTAGATGTTCTACCCTATGTTGTGATTCAGCACACATTTTTGTGAGGGTTTATGACAGGGGAAATGATGTTGCAGTAGCCTAGTGTGTGGTGCTGGAATAATGACAAGTCATCCTGGGGAGCTTTGCGTTCACATTGTCCTAAAAAAAGGGAACCGGAACCACGGAATTCAAGCGAACCGAACTCAGAACACCTCCCGATATGGTCTCAGTTCGATTCACTTTTGGGGCTCTTTTGAGGGGTCTGAGTTCCTTTGGAGTGTTCACACTGCACAAAAAATTAAGCCAACCGCAAAATTCTAAAAAAAAATTGTCTGAAAAGGACCAAGTGTGAGAACACCCTGAGAGTTGTTGCGCTCATTTGAATTTCGTTTTGTTTCTTGCTTTAGACCACTTTTAAACTTATTGGGGTTTCTTGATTTCAGTGAGGGAAAGTCCTTGACCTTCGGCATGCTGGTGTTCTTCATCGTGTGGAGTTCCTTCATCCCGGCCTATCTCAGTACACGCGGTAAGTTCATGGTGGCCGTGCAGATCTTTGCCATCCTGGCGTCCAGCTTCGGCCTGCTAGCCTGCATCTTCTTACCCAAGTGCTACGTCCTGCTGGTCAAGCCCGAGTTCAACACAGAGGATAGGATGCGGCCGCGTTCCAAGCCACGTGACGGGACTGGGACAGGGACCTCGGCCTCGCTTGCTACGGTGGCCACTGAAGTTCAAGCTACGACAGGCAATGTTGATTATTAGGGTTAGGGAGGGACGCACACACTATGGGCAGACACAAAACACTCATCTGGAAGCACACTAGGGCCAGTGATACAGGACACATTGCACTAACTAGGGACTACTCAGCATTTCATTGTGGAGTCTGTTACTAGTTTCCTGTGATGTCATTATACTCTATGTAGTTTTTTGACTAATGTATACCAATGGAGTTCTCAGGGAGTAGGACTACAACCAAACACAGAGCTGCAACAGAGAGATATCTACGCTGACATCGATATATATATATATGGTAGATGGATAGGTCCCGTCCTCATGATAACTATATATTTGACTTTATTAATGCTGTCCTGATGTTGTATTTTTTTTTATTAATTAGTTTGAGCCGTAGTTTTTTTTTGTAAACAGTCAATGGCTTCCTATGGTGGTAGAAATATACTGTATTTGTGAGATCATTTGAGATGTATCAGAAAGGTGTGCATTAAAAATGTATTTGTTGTCAAAATGTCACCTTTGTACTGTGAATTTAGAGGGATTTTCATTTAATTAGCCTTTATATCATATTTGTATAGGCGCATCAATGTTCTAATGTTTCTGTATAGGAATCTGCATAAGTAGCCTAGTGATCATTGGATCATCCCCACTGATTGGATCATCATCCCCACTGACTGGATGGATCATCAACACTGATTGGATGGATCATCAACACTGATTGTAAATGTTTTCGTAGGGAAGTAAAGGTGTATTGTTAACATTGCCTGCCTGTCCTTTATTTGACTTGAAGTTACTTGCTTTACGTTACTGAAAGTGGATTGTAAAGTAGGGATCTTGTTACAGTGGTGGGCAATGAGCCAACGAGAGGCAGGTAGGCTACAGGTGGCAATCAATGATTTACATATACACTAGATTATTAATGTCTACATTTATTTTTGCCACTTTTATTCTATTATAGACACCTTAATGCATATTTATAAATTATATTATGTGAGCTAAACATAAAAATGAAAGTATAATTTGTTTGGATTACTAATGTTACTGTACTAATGTTTGTTCTTGAAACATTACATTGAAATACTGTAGAATTCCATTCATTCCTACTGGGGAGTGCCAATATGGCCGACCGGTGGCTTCAAATCCTCTCAATGGCCAATACATAGCATCAGCAATCCAGGTTTTATACACTGACTGTACCAAACATTAGGAACACCTGCTGTTTCCATAGCATAGACTGACCAGGTGAAAACTATGATTCCTTTTTGATGTCATCACCCGTCATCACTTCAATCAGTGTAGATGAAGGGGGGGACAGTTAAAGAAGGATTTTTAAGCTCTGAGACAATTTTGACATGGATTGTGTATGTGTGCCATTGAGAGGATGAATGGGCAAGAGAAAATATTTAAGTGTCAAAATATTTAAGTGTATCAAGAATGGTCCAACACCCGAAGGACATCCAGCCAACTTGACACAACTGTGGGAAGCATTGGAGTCAACATGTGCCCCGCATCCTGTGGAACACTTTTGACACCATGCAGAGTCCATGCCCCAACGAATTGAGGCTATTTTGAGGGCAAAAGGGGTGCAACTCAATATTAGGACGATGTTCCTAATGTTTTGTACACTCGGTGTATACATAATTGGTGCTTGAAAAAGCTGTGGTGCCAGAAGCACATTGTACTTGTCACGTCGGTTGAAAGGAGAGGACCAAGGTGCAGCGTGGTGAGCGTACATATTATTTTTATTAGAAAAGATGCTGAACAAAACAATAAACACTACCCAACAAACCGTGAAGCTAAAGGCTAAGTGCCATAAAGAAAGTCAACTTCCCACAACACAAGGAGGGAAAAGGGCTACCTAAGTATGGTTCCCAATCAGAGACAACGATAGACAGCTGTCCCTGATTGAGAACCATACCCGGCCAAAACATAGAAAATAAAGAACATAGAAAAGGAACATAGAATGCCCACCCTAGTCACACCCTGGCCTACCCAAAATAGAGAATAAAAAAACCTCTATGGCCAGGGCTTGACAGTACTAGTAGTTTGTTGGGGCTGCTGTAGGTTTAATTTATTTTTGCTCAAATATTTTCTATTGAACACACACAAGAATTGTGTTTAGGTACTTTGTAGAAAAGACAAGTATGCAATTATTATCTAAACATAAAAGAGCAGACAGAAACAAAAAGACCCAGAGTTATAGGTACAAAATAAATAATACAAAATAAGATATACGGAACGAGGACAGGTAAACAAATAGAGGGCAGATGTCACCCCCCCATCCCTACATCATCCCCCCCAAGAGTGTGCAAAGCTGTCATCAAGGCAAAGGGTGGCTACTTTGAAGAATCTCAAATCTCAAATATATTTTGATTTGTTTAACACTTTTTTGGTTACTACATGATTCCATATGTGTTATTTCATAGTTTTGATGTCTTCACTATTATTCTACAATGTAGAAAATAGGAAAATAAGGAAAAACCCTTGAATGAGTAGTTGTGTCCAAACTTTTGACTGGTATTGTATGTGAGAAACCCCTCAAATCAGTGACATGCAAATGTCCTTGTCCAGAGTTAGGAGTCTCTCTTCAGTCTGATGTCAAACTCATCTCACGATGATGGATTGTGAAAAAATATAAATTGATCAAATTTGAAATGAGTTTGCCGATGTCATTGTTTTTTCCCCAACGGTTTTTAAACAGAGCCTTGTTTACAGAGAGCTGCTGACATCTCCCCAATGAACAAAGGAGGGAAATTGATAAACATTTAATCGGTAGTGACAGACACTCTGAAGTGATGCAGAGTGGTGCCTCTGTAATCTTTAAAATGGGATTGATTGCTCCGTCCTTGTGATTAATCATTGTAGCAGGTGTGTGTATGTATGTCTGTGTGTGTGTGTGTGTGTGCAAGTGTTTGATTGCGTGTCTGTGATTTCCTATCTATTTTTGTCTCCTTCACAAGGACTTACGTAAGGAATTAAACTCTAATGAGCTAGCCCTCCGGTTCTGTTAGTGTCTGTCTGTCTGTCTGTCTGTCTGTCTGTCTGTCTGTCTGTCTGTCTGTCTGTCTGTCTGTCTGTCTGTCTGTCTGTCTGTCTGTCTGTCTGTCTGTCTGTCTGTCTGTCTGTCTGTCTGTCTGTGTGTGTGTGTGTGTGTGTGTGTGTGTGTGTGTGTAGGCTTGTGTTAGGTTCTGTCAAATTGTCAGGAGATGCACCCTTTGTCCAGTCTATGCTTCTCACCAACAGAGGGCGTTACCCACTGATACTACTGCTTTCTAAATATAGCATTGCCTTGTCAACCATGAAATTCAATTTACTGGACATACACAGGGTTTTCTCCATTCAGTAAAATCCCAATGCCCAAAACTGTATTGGTGCCCCATTGTTGACCTGACAGAACTCAGCAAGCGTAAGACACAATTCTGATTGTGCTTTTACTGCTTAACAAAGAACTTTAACAATTTTACAAGTTTCTTTCAAATCTATTATACATTGATGGACAGTTATGTAACAGGAAGTGGGTCAGAGAGGCAGCAGGATTATGGGAATGAGTCAGTAACACAGAGGAGCATCTTGTCCTTGTTCTTCTTGTCTTTTATTGCTGTCTGTTGGGAGACCAGCTGAGACTAGTGGGCTGGTTGTCTCCTGTCCCAACAGAACCCTTATTCGTACTTCTGTTACCAGTTTCAGTAGAAACGTATAACGCTCCCCTCACTCATTCCCCTCACCACCTCACACCTCCTCCCCTCACCACCCCCACACCTCCACACACCCTCCCCTCACACACCCTCCCCTCACCACACCCACACCTCCACACACCTCCCCTCACCACCTCCACACCTCCCCTCACCACACCTCCTCCCCTCACTACCTCCTCCCCTCACCACCTCCACACCTCCTCCCCTCACCACCTCCCCTCACCACCTCCACACCTCCTCCCATCACCACCTCCTCCCCTCACCACCTCCACACCTCCTCCCCTCACCACCTCCTCCCCTCACCACCACCACACCTCCTCCCCCCACTACACCTCCTCCCCTCACCACCTCCACACCTCCTCCCCTCACCACACCTCCTCCCCTCACCACCTCCACACCTCCTCCCCTCACCACACCTCCTCCCCTCACCACCTCCACACCTCCTCCCCTCACCACACCTCCTCCCCTCACCACCTCCACACCTCCTCCCTCACCATCTCTACACCTCCTCCCCTCACCACCTCCACACCTCCTCCCCTCACCACCTCTACACCTCCTCCCCTCACACCACCTCCCCTCACCACCTCCACACCTCCTCCCTCACCATCTCCACACCTCCTCCCCTCACCATCTCTACACCTCCTCCCCTCACCACCTCACCACCTCCTTCCCTCACCACCTCCACACCTCCTCCCCTCACCACCTCTACACCTCCTCCTCTCACACCACCTCCCCTCACCACCTCCACACCTCCTCCCCTCACCACCTCCACACCTCCTCCCCTCACCATCTCTACACCTCCTCCCCTCACCACCTCCACACCTCCTCCCCTCACCACCTCCACACCTCCTCCCCTCACCACCTCCACACCTCCTCCCCTCACCACCTCCACACCTCCTCCCCTCACCACCTCTACACCTCCTCCCCTCACCACCTCCACACCTCCTCCCCTCACCACCTCTACACCTCCTCCCCTCACCACCTCCACACCTCCTCTCCTCACCACCTCTACACCTCCTCCCCTCACCACCTATACACCTCCTCCCCTCACCACCTATACACCTCCTCCCCTCACCACCTCCACACCTCCTCCCCTCACCACCTCCACACCTCCTCCCCTCACCACCTATACACCTCCTCACCTCACCACCTCCACACCTCCTCCCCTCACCACCTCCACACCTCCTCCTCTCACCACCTCCACACCTCCTCCCCTCACCACCTCCACACCTCCTCCCCTCACCACCTCCACACCTCCTCCCCTCCCCACCTCCTCCTATCACCACCTCTACACCTCCTCCCCTCACCACCTCTACACCTCCTCCCCTCACCACCTCCACACCTCCTCCCCTCACCACCTCTACACTTCCTTCCCTCACCCCCTCTGTCTGTGTGTGACACCTGCGGCTGGATTCCCCCTTTCCCTCTCTCCTTTATCAACCTTTTGCCACCTCTCCTCCTCACCTCATCCCTCTCTCTCCACCAGGGTTCTATATGTAATCCTCTTCCTCTCTCCTCCTTTATTCATCCTCAGCTCTGGTATAACTTAGCTAACAATGTTAGATAACGTTATTGCTGGTTATGGAGGTAAGTTACTTAGCTACCTTTTGATAAAGTGAGGCAGGCTAGCTAACATTAGCTAACGAGGCAGGCTAGATAACATTTTAGCTAACGTTAGTGTAGCTAGCTAGATAACTAGCTAGCCTGCTTACCTAATTACAGCTTAGTTAGGTCGTAGAGCATACACATGTATTGTGTATTGTCTAGATACTGCTAGTTATGTAACATTATCATTTGATAATGCTAGCAATGCCGGCTAGCTAGCTACAGGCTGTCTAATGTTAGCAAGCTACAGGCTAGCTAATTTTAGCTAGCTAGCTAACATTAGGCTGCAAGTCGGTTACTAGTGCATTCTGTATTGTCTAGGGCAAAACAAAATAATGGATGCAGTTATGGTGGGAGCTACAGTGCCTTTATAAAGTATTCACACCCTGTCACGACTTCCACTGAAGGTGGTTCCTCTCCCTGTTCGGGCGGCGCTCGGCGGTCAGCGTCACCGATCCTTTTTTCCTTTTCCGTTTGTTTTATCTGTGGTTCTTTCACACTTGGTTTCATTTGCCTTAACAAAGGTATTGGTTGTACACCTTATGAAAAGTTAACAAGACGACCAATGCACACTACAGGGATGAGACCTATGACTGACCGAAAGATAGACATAACCTAGGCATTGTGTGACCATCTTGAGTACTTGAAGGAACTAACTTCTGTTGTAAGTTTTCTCCACTCTCACACTAGGAAAGCAGCAGAACCAATCCCAGGTGAGGATCCAGATGCTCTGACCATCTGCGTAGGAGACTGGGTGAAACTACGAGTCCATAAAAGAAAATGGAACCAGCCACGATGGATGGGTCTGTTCCAGGTAACCATGGTAACACCAACAGCCCTGCGGGTAATGGAGAGGTCCGGCTGGCATCATCTCTCCCACTGCAAGCATCTCCCGGAGTGGAAGCCATGGATGAGTGACTGGAGGGAGGGATAGCAGGGCCCCGAGAACATCTGAAGGAGGAAGAAGGTCCGAGCCAAAGGACAGAAGCAGAGGGCCCAGACCAAACGGCCGGAAAGAAAGATGAAAAAGAAGGCTCTAGCCAAAGAGCAGAAAAAAGAGACATCATTTCACACTCACACTCACGTTCTATAATTAGGAAACAGAGACTACACCGGGTCTGGTGGTTTGTTTTCCCCATCATCCTCTCCATGGGTCTCCTTGTTGGCGCAGCCACAGGACCCGCTGTGGGATCTCAGGAAAACAACAAATGGATACACATGGTGAGAAAAATTGGAAATCAGACTAAGAGGCCAGGAACCCAGATTTTTGTATTTAGAATGCCTACACCAACCACTGTGCTGTTTGGGAGTCAGGTTGAGCCTATGAGAAGGACGGAGTTTGAATGTGGGTTTTTATACTTTATGCAGAGAGGTAATGAGAAACAACCTACCAGGCGAAGGGAGACCACAGAACTGTTCTTTGGAAAAAGAACTGAGAGGTTAGCCGGGGATCATGGGGCACATGTATGCTGGGGTGATCTCAAGAATGGATCGAACTTACCTAATGTGGTAGAAGGTAGCAGGCAGATCCCTCTATGGCCTAGAACTCACCTCAAGAGAGGTGAGTCAGTCTTCACGGTAAGAACTACCCACTCTGTGCGGTGTAATTAACCTAGCAGGCACCCGTGGATAGAATTGTTAGGAAATGGAAGCTTGAGCATCATTCCCATACTGACCTCCCTAAGCCTGAAGTTAACCTCTGCCCTGTGTCTTTGTAATAATGGAAAGGAAGTAATGGGAGATACTAGAACTTGTCATGTATATATGGGTCAACTGAGAGAAGAGTATAGTGATAGGAGAAACTATGCTGAAGGGGATTTTAGTGTGTTAGACTTACAGCAACAGGTGGCAGGTGTAAACCTCTCCAGGATAGAGGAAGGCATGGGAGCACCTTTTGGATGAATGTGGGTATGCAGTGACAAGGGGTACCTCACTTTACCTCCTGGATGGGGGGGATGTTGTTATTTGGGGAGAACAGAAATGTACATGTTAAGAATTCCGGTCACCAATCTTTTCAATGAGACAGGTAAAACCAACTCTGGGGAACTGCTGCATGCCAAACGACTCATCCCAGACAACCAGGAAGCCTATGGTCATGTCCAACACCCAGGTGAGATTTTTGTTATGTCAATCATACCCCCCTGGGGTGTGGCTGTCCTAGGAAAGTGGGTAAACAATGTAACCTACCCTTTACAGGCCCATATGAATTTAACGATCCGAGGATTTAGCCCACTCTCATTAGATGTCCAAAATCTGAAAGCAGTCGTCAGCTGCCATGAGTTGGCTTTAGATGATCTTTTGGTGAAGGAAGGAGGATACTGTAACGTACTAGGTATTATTGATCCTGAAAAATGTGTTTACGCTCCTCCCTGACTCTGCTGAGAATATGACTGCAATAATTGATAAGATTGCTGATCTTAGTAAAACTCTCTCAAAATCTGAAAAATCTGTTTTTGATAAAATTGGTAACTAGTTTAATGCTAAAATTTGGAAATGTGATGGGAAAAGTTATGTTGACTTTATTTTCATTGTTTACTCCTATACTTGTAGGAGGTTTGGTGATTATGGTTACTGTTTATATTTGTAAGAAAATGACTGTAACTGCTCTTGAACATGCTGGAGTGATGGTGTTGGTGGAAGCTGATAGGAAAGGGTCCAAGTTGTTTTATTATGCCTATTGTCATATATCTTTGTGATGTCACCGCCTACGTCATTACCTTCTACTCATGAGACCAAGCCCATGCCTACGTAGCTATATAAACAAGGGTTTCAGTGTTATCTAAAAGCTCAGCAGTAAATGTCCACTCCCCAAGTTGATTTATAGTGGAATGTCTGACTAGTCTCTTATCTCTTACACTCACCTGCAGAGTTCTGTCTCACAGTCACACATTTCTCAGACAGTTTCTTTAGAAGAGGCAGAGACTAGAAAAAACTGTGGAACAATATTAAACCTTTATAATGAATATATATATTGTTAATATGTTGTCTAGGACCCTACACACGTAAGGAGGGAGGGGTCTTATAACCCCTCCCCTTCTATTAATACAACATAAGCATAATCAATTATTATAATACATCAAACATTTGGTACAGCCCCTATCATGACCCCAAGGTGAACCCGACAGTAGAGGCAAATGTTTGTAGTTTTTAATATGCTTACTACAAGTTTAATTAGCTGGCCGCTAGACTAATTTACCAATATAAAACAATGTAGCTGACATGGGCTAATTGCACCTTGTGTATTATATTATTCTAACTCTCAACAGAAAGTTGAGACCCCAACTGAGTCCCTTCATCAACAACATATCATCCTGTCACAGGCCCTCCCAGTCAACACCACCTCATAAGATGAGGAAGTATATCGTACATGAGGATTTCCTAGTGCAGTTGTCAGGGAGATGTCCGGTTTGCAGCCGAACATTCAACATAGAGAAGACCAGCAAAGGGACCCTTAGCATCACGCAGACATGCCCTCGCTGTGAGCATTTCTATAAATGGAACAAGGAGGACACTTGAATCAGGTTGTTGACATTTGCCCTGGTCAAAGGTTAAAACAGTTTTGAGTTTTGGCCCAATTCACCTTCTGTCACGACTTCCTCCGAAGTCGGTCCCTCTCCTTGTTCGTTCGGCAGTCGAAGTCACCGGCCTTCTAGACATCGCCAATCCACTTTTCATTTTCCATTTGTTTTGTCTTTGTCTTACACACCTGGTTTCGATTTCCCAATTACTTGTCCATTATTTAACCCTCTGTTCCCTCATGTTTGTTTGTGAGTGATTGTTTTTATGTAATACGGTCCGTTTATGTGGGCTCGCATATTTTGTATTGTCTGACATTTTTAAGTAAAATACGTTTATTTACTCATATCTGCTGTCCTGCGCCTGACTCCTCTACACTATCTACACACAGACCACATTACACCTTCATAACCTAGCTTGGTGGAACCAGCCTGATCGCTGCGTTTACCATTCTTTTTCACTTCACATATAATGATACTGTATCTGAAGTGAAATGGAAAAGTGAATACAGCGATCATTTTGGGTCCACCATGACTGTCATAACCACCACTGACAATGTAATCAGTGCTCTGCGTGTGTGTTTGTGTGTGACCGACCAGTATCTTTGAGGGGTCAGGAGCAGCCCGATCGGAACTGACCTTCCAGCCTGTTCTCATAGACTAGACGTAACATAATAAATGTACATCCGGGACACTCAAATCAGACCCAGCACCAGAACAAATCATTTGGACGGCTATTTTATCTCCATAGGCGGGACCGTAATACTAAAGACCATAGGCAGTTTGGGGAAAATGTACAATTTATCCTACAATTTCCACTGATCTGGATACCAGTTATGAATATTTAAACATGCACATTTTCATGGAACAGTTTCATTGAAACAATAACGTTTTTATTTCTCAAAATCATTGTCACGTGGTTAATCCTAAAAATCTGAAGTAACGCTATAAAAATCTAAAAATGTAAATTAAACTATGGCGGGAACACCAGCCTCTGCTATATGGTCACAGTGATCCACTGTGATCCACTGGTGGCTAAAGACATGAGAGCATAGAACTCAGAGATAGTCTATAGGCCAATGCAGCAGTAAACCTATAACTTCCATAGAACTCAGAGATAGTCTATAGGCCAATGCAGCATTAGGCCTATAACTTCCATAGAACTCAGAGATAGCCTATAGGTCAATGCAGTAGTAGACCTATAACTTTCATAGAACTCAGAGATAGCATATAGGCCAATGCAGCAATAGACCTATAACTTCCATAGAACTCAGAGATAGCCTATAGGCCAATGCCGCAGTAGGCCTATAACTTCCATGGAACTCAGAGAAATCATATAGGCCAATGCAGCAGTAGGCATATAACTTCTATAAAACTCAGAGATAGCATATAGGCCAATGCAGCAGTAGGCCTTTAACTTCCATCATCAACTAAGTAAAATACATAGGCCTAAAGCAAACAAATAAAAACAGTAGAAAATACTTTTGAAAATTCGGGTTCTTTCAATAAAATTCCTCTCTCTCCTGCCCCTTGTCTGCCTCCCTTTCTATCTGTCTTGACTTGAGCTAATGCTAGTGAAGTGCAACATCGTATCAAATCATCATAGGGTCTGGCCCAAACCTCTCCCTAACGAACTTTCAACATTGTATCAACTAGCCTATACCGGGCCCTCAACGTTTCCTGCACCAGTGAGCTCGGGACAGAAAGCATTCTTTATGACGTTTTCACTGGATATATGGGTTAATCAGATCATGATATTTTGCTCTTTCACACCAAGGCTTGGTGATTATCGAGGCCGGGAGTGTTGGAAATATTTTTCAATTACTGAGGAACTATCATTCGCAATAGATCTAATAAAAAATAAAAACAGACTTTGTTGACTTGTGTGAAGTGAAGACAAAATGAATGGTGTACGTGGTGAGTTAGGACAATCAGTTAATAAGACATTGACAAAATTGAGCACTTTCCTACATATCCATGCATTCTGGAGATGCACCATGTCCTCGCCACACCTCCCTTCCTCTTCTTCTTGTCTCAACGTTTTAAATTCTACTCAAGACACATTATATTGATAGATTTTAGACGCTTTTCACTGACAGCCTCAACTCAACCAACCAGACCTATTGCCACGCGCACTTTGCGGGCTTCCCAAACATTTGCATGATTCCCAAACACACTTGTGATTTGAACAATCCACAGCTATTTCTTTTAAAATAAGTTAATCATCCTCTGTGGCTAAGTCATGCTCCCACGTGAAGTATTCTGAATTATTTTATTTAGACAGGAGCAATTATATCATTTTGGATGAAACATAAATGTACTTTAGGGCAATCCGGCATCCTAACAGCGCACAGTGCACCCACCAACTTTTCTTTCCAATTCGCAAGAGGCTGAAACCAGAGATCTGTATATTAAGATGAAATACTCATGTCTCTGACCTAACAATGGGAGTTTTTGTCCCAACGGTGGGAGGGCAGGCGATAAGCTTAGGTCTGCAAAGGCAGATTTTGGCAAGAGTGAGCCCTCTCTCTTCTCCTCTTCCTCTCTGCCTAAAATATATGACCGGAGAAAGCATCCTAGCGAGCGAAACAGCTCCCCTCTATATGTAGCCCATGTATCTGGTGTTGTCTGGTTGTCCGGAGGCAAGTGTTCATGTTCTGAATAACAGTGAGCAACAGCTAAATGTGTATGTTAAAGTGAGGCATGGGGAGGGACTCTACGCAGGGTTTGCCAGCACAGATAGTCTACAGTGTTTTGGGTGTGGGGATTAGGGGCATAAAAACTTTGCGTGCCCACATAAAGACCATAGACAAGGTGAGGGTACAAGCGTCAGTGGGGGAAATCGAGGTCAACGTGCAGGGGGCAATGAGACGCAGGCAGCAGAGGCTGGGCCTAGTCATGCCAGGGATGGTGGTGTAGATGAGGCTGAGCCTAGTCATGCTATGGATGGTGGTGTAGATGAGGCTGTGCCTAGTCAGGTTATGGCTGGTGGTGTAGATGAGGCCGGGTCTAGTCATACTATAGATGGTAGTGTAGATGAGGCTGGGTCTAGTCAGGTTATGGATGGTGGTGTAGATGAGGCTGGGTCTAGTCATGCTATAGATGGTGGTGTAGATGAGGCTGGGTCTAGTCAGGTTATGGATGGTGGTGTAGATGGTGTAGATGAGGCTGGGTCTAGTCATGTCATTGATGGTGGTGTAGATGAGGCTGGGTCTAGTCAGGTTATGGATGGTGGTGTAGATGGTGTAGATGAGGCTGGGTCTAGTCATGTCATGGATGGTGGTGTAGATGAGGCTGGGTCTAGTCAGATTATGCTAGTGGATGAGGAGAATATAGAGGGAAGTGTAAGAGACTAGGGGGAGGAGGAGGGTTTCATTTTTTTCAGGCTCCTCTTCAATGGGTACAGAGCTGACAGCCAGTCAAGCAGACGGATCAAAGTATACACTGAGGGAACCGACAAGGTTCCTGAATGAGACCAAGGGGAAAAAAGTTAATCTTGAGGCTTTTTTTTCTGATCCGAGAAAGTTTGTAAGATCAGCACAACATGCTATGAAAAATGAGGGGCATGGTGTCCTCTCACCCAGGAAACGGTTTAGGTTGAGGAAGTGGGTCACTACAGTGCGTAAAGGTTTACCTTCAGACACTGTTTAGATGTATATTTTCTTTCTGACACTGCGGCTTTTTGAGCTTTGCTATTGGTCTCTTTCTTTCCTGGCTTTTCTCCCACTTCTTATGGAGACTCTTCGGGTAGGCTCGCTCAATATAAATGGCACCAGAGATGCGGGAAAGAAGAGTGTGTTGGGTGAATATGTAAAACAAAAAAAGTACAGGTGTAATTTCTGCAGGAGACGGATAGTAATGTGTGAATAAAGTCGATTGGGGGCTCTGGTGGAAAGGGGCAAGTGTTTTGAGCCATGGGACAAATTTTAGTGCATGGGTGGCAGTCCTTTTTGTACCGGGTCTGTCTGTAAAGATTTGCTCCTCAAAGGAGATGTGTAGGGGTAGGCTGCTTGTTGTAAAAGCAGAAATTAACAACATGGGTTTTGTCTTTATAAATGTGTATGTGCCTAATACAGGGAGAGAGAGAGAGGTTCTCTTTGGGAGTCTTAGACAGGAACTCTCACAGGTAGCGCCTGAGGAGATGCTGGTGGTCAGCAGGGACTGGAATTGTACAATGGATTTTACGAAAGACAGAAATGGGGAAGAGCCTCATTCAGGGTCAGTGGGAGTGTTAAGGGACATCATGAATGAGTTCGACCTAGTGGATGTTTGGAGAACTAAACATCCTGACACAAGACAGTATACATGGGTGAAGGTTTTTGGGGCTAGGGTGAGTGCAGCCCAGCTTGATCGTTTTTACATGTCCAGGAATCGGAGCAATAGGCTGTTGGGTGCTACCATTCTCCTGGTGGGGTTTTCAGATCACCACATAACCATGGCTCGGCTGTCTATTTCACCAGGGCCTCAGCACGCTTTCTATTGGAAGTTTAATGTAAAGCTCTTACAAGATGCCACTTTTTGCTCAGGTCTCCAGACTTTTTGGGGAAAGGTGGAGGCAGCAAAGAGAGGAGTATGAGTCTCTGAGTCAATGGTGGGATGTGGGGAAAGTCCAAATTCGGCTTATCTGTCAACAGTGTACAGCTCTCTCATCCTCAGAGGCTAGGAGAGTATTGGGGGAACTAGAGCGTAGCATTAGTGAGATGGAGGTAGAGATGGTGGGCCAAGGCAATGTAGGCCTCCAGGCTAATTTAGCTGAATTAGGTAGGGACCTGGTCAGTTTTTTCCAGGTTAAAGCAAAGGGAGCACTTGTAAGAGCTAGGTTCAGATGAGGATGTGCAAGTAGAAATACTGGTGTGCAAAAGAGCAGAAAAAACTAAAAACAAATATGGGGATGAGGTAGATAGTTGGTTGGATGGGCTATTTACAGATGGGCTGTGTACAGCTGCAGCGAATGGTAAGCTGCTCTGACAGCCGATGCTTGAAGTTAGTGTGGGAGATATAAGTCTCCAACATCAGTGATTTTTGCAATTCGTTCCAGTCATTGGCAGCAGAGAACTGGAAGGAAAAGCGGCCAAAGGAGGTGTTGGCTTTGGGGATGACCCGTGAAATATACCTGCTGGAGCGCGTGCTACGGGTGGGTGTTACTATGGTGACCAGTGAGCTGAGAAAAGGCAGAGCTTTACCTATCATAGACTTATAGATGACCTGGAGCTAGTGGGTTTGGATACGAATATGTAGTGAGGACCAGCCAACGAGAGCATACAGGTCGCAATGGTGGGTAGTATATGGGGCTATGGTGTCAAAATGGATGGCACTGTGATAGACTGCATCCAATTTGGTGAGTAGAGTGTTGGAGGCTATTTTGTAAATGACATCGCCGAGGTCAAGAATCGGCAGGATAGTCCGTTTTACGAGGGTATGTTTGGCAGCATGAGTGAAGGAGGCTTTGTTGCAAAATAGGAAGCCGATTCTAGATTTAATTTTGGATTGGAGATGCTTAATATGAGTCTGGAAGGAGAGTTTACAGTCTAGCCAGACACCTAGGTATTTGTAGTTGTCCACATATTCTAAGTCAGAACCGTCCAGAGTAGTGATGCTAGGCTTGCGGGCGGGTGCGGGCAGCGATCGGTTGAAGAGCATGCATTTAGTTTTACTAGCATTTAAGAGCAGCTGGAGGCCACAAAATGAGTGTTGTATGGCATTGAAGCTCGTTTTCCGAGGTTTGTTAACACAGTGTCCAAAGAAGGTGTTGTCTGCGTAGAGGTGGATCAAAGAATCACCCGCAGCCAGAGCGACATCATTGATATTTTCAGAGAAAAGAGTCGGCCCCATAGAGACTGCCAGAGGTTCGGACAACAGGCCCTCCGATTTGACACACTGAACGCTATCTGAGAAGTAATTAGTGAAGCAGGTGAGGCAGTCATTTGAGAAACCAAGGCTGTTGAGTCTGCCGATAAGAATACGTTGATTGACAGAGTCGAAAGCCTTAGCCAGGTCGATGAAGGCAGCTGCACAGTACTGTTTTTTATCGATGGTGGTTAGGACCTTGAGCGTGGCTGAGGTGCACCCGTGACCAGCTCGGAAACCAGATTGCATAGCGGAGAAGGTACGGTGGGATTCGAGATGGTCGGTGATCTGTTTGTTCACTTGGCTTTGGAAGACTTTAGAAAGGCAGGGCAGGATGGATATAGGTCTGTATCAGTTTGGGTCTAGAGTGTCCCCACCTTTGAAGAGGGGGATGAGTGCGGCCGCTTTCCAATTTTTAGGAATCTCAGACGGAGGTTGAACAGACTAGCAATATGGGTTGCGACAATGGCGGCGGATAATTTTAGGATGAGAAGGTCCAGATTGTCTAGCCCAGCTGATTTGTAGGGATCTAGATTCTGCAGCTCTTTCAGTACATCAGCTGTCTGGATTTGGGTGAAGGAGAAGTGGGGGGGGGGGGGGCTTGGGCCAGTTGCTGCAGGGGGTGCAGAGCTGTTGGCCGGGGTTGGGGTAGCCAGGTGGAAAGCGTGGCCAGCCGTAGAGAAATGCTTATTGAAATTCTCGATTATCGTGGATTTATCGGTGGTGACAGTGTTTCCTAGCCTTATTCTCCATGGACTTTACAGTGTCCCAAAACTTTTTGGAATTAGTGCTGCAGGATGCAAATTTCTGTTTGAAAAAGCTAGCCTTTGCTTTCCTGACTGACTGTGTATATTGGTTCCTGACTTCCCTGAAAAGTTGCATATCGCGGGGACTTTTCGAAGCTAGTGCAGTGCGCCACAGGATGTTTTTGTGCTGGTCAAGGGCAGACAGGTCTGGAGTGAACCAAGGGCTATATCTGTTTTTAGTTCAACATTTTTTGAAAGGGGCATGCTTATTTAAGATGGTGAGGAAGGCACTTTTGAAGAACAACCAGGCATCCTTTACTGACGGGATGAGGTTAATATTCTTCCAGGATACCCGGGACAGGTCAATTAGAAAGGCCTGCTCACAGAAGTGTTTTAGGGATCGTTTGACAGTGATGAGGGGTGGTCGTTTGACCGTGGACCCATAATGGACGCAGGCAATGAGGCAGTGATCACTGAGATCCTGGTTGAAAACAGCAGAGGTGTATTTAGAGGGCAAGTTGGTCAGGATGATATCTATGAGGGTGCCCATGCTTACGAATTTGGCGTTGTACCTGGTAGGTTCTTTGATAATTTGTGTGAGATTGAGGGCATTTAGCTTAGATTGTAGGACGGCCGGTGTGTTAAGCATATCCCAGTTTAGGTCACCTAACAATACGTACGATGACGATAGATGGGGGGCAATCAATTCACTTATGGTGTCCAGGGCACAGCTGGGAGCTGAGGGGGGTCTATAACAAGCGGCAACAGTGAGAGACTTATTTCTGGAGAGATGTATTTTTAAAAGTAGTAGATCAAACTGTTTGGGCATAGACCTGAATAGTAGGACAGAACTCTGCAGGCTATCTCTACAGTAGATTGCAACTCCGCCCCCTTTAGCAGTTCTCTCTTGACTGAAAATGTTGTAATTGGGGATCTCTGCGGTAACTTGTCCTCTAAAGTGGACTCTGAAGTTATCTATATCTATGGTCTCTGTGGTAGCCTTCCAGCAGGACAATGACCATAAGCATACTGCTAAAGCAACACTGGAGTGGTTTAAGGGCAAACATTTAAATGTCTTGGAATGTCCTAGTCAAAGCCCAGACCTCAATCCAATGAGAATCTGTGGTATGACTTAAAGATTGTTGTACACCAGCGGAACCCGTCCAATTTGAAGGAGCTGGAGCATGTATTACCTTGAAGAATGGACAAAAACCCCAGTGGCTGGATGTGCCAAGCTTATAGAGACATACCCCAAGAGATTTACAGCTGTAATTGTTGCAAAAGGTGGCTCTACAAAGCATTGACTTTGTAGAGTTTTTTTGTCTTATTTCTTGTTTGTTTCACAATAAAAAATATTTTCCATCTTCAAAGTGGTAGGCATGTTGTATAAATCAAATGATACAAACCTCCAAAAAAATCTATTTTATTTCCAGGTGGTAAGGCCACAAAATAGGAAAAATGCCAAGGGGGGGAGGAATACTTTTGCAAGCCACTGTATACTGTAGACGTGTGTGTTTGTGCTTTTGTCTGTGTGTATGTATGTTCGTGTATGTATGTGTGTGCGTATGTGTGTATTTGTGTGTTAGAGACAACCTGGCATGTCACACTCCGTCCACCCTGGCCAGCTCATGATCCAGTTTCAGACTGAAGACAGGAGGAGGCTATAAGATAGGAAAGAGAGAGAGAAAGAGAGAGTGGGGGAGAGAGATATAGAAAGAGAGAGGGGGAGAGAGAAAGAAACGGATCTGACAGACTTCAAGAGAGAGAAGAATACCGTTTTCATTCAATGGCTCCAGGATTCATGTCACACTAGAGTAACTTCCAGATGAATACCTTGGGATGAGATGGCCCCTGTTCTACCTTCCACTGTCATACGCACACACACACACACCACACACACACAGACACACTGAGTGAAAACCAAAGGCTTTAATTCACATCTATCTCAGCCATGTGGTAATAATGCTGTGTTAACACCGGTCTCAGGGTGGACGTGTCAGTTAGTGGAGGCTCCTCAGAGGAGGAAAGGAAGTGTTGGTCAATTTCTTCTACAAATGTTCAGGTCTACAGTATATAACTGTCAAACATACATTAGTAATGAAAAGGAAACACAGACTCTTCATTTAAGTATTAACCCTTTAAAAGGTATAAGGCCTTGGTTTATCCCTCTTCAGAAGCACCATCCCCCTCAATGAATTTCATAAAAATAGTTAAACATTTAAAATGTTATTTTTAGATAAAACTATACTAAATATATTCACATCACCAAATCATTTATTAAAACACACTGTTTTACAATGAAGGTCTACAGTAGCCTCCACAGCACTCTGTAGGGTAGCACCATGGTGTAGCTGGAGGACAGCTAGCTTCCGTCCTCCTCTTGGTACATTGACTTCAATTCAAAACCTAGGAGGCTCATGTTCTCACCCCCTTCCATAGACTTACACAGTAATTATGACTACTTCTGGATGACGTCCTTCAACCTATCAGAGCTCTTTTAGCATGAACTGACATGTTATCCACACAATCAAAGGATCAGAGAATGAATCTAGTACTGAAAACATAAGCTACAGCTAGCTAGCATGGCAGTGCATAACATGTCTCTCAAAGAGAGAGAAAGACAATAGTTTAACAGTTTTTAACAAATTAATTTCTTCAAAAATGAAGGACGATTCTGTTGAAAAATGTCTCTTAAATGGAATCAAACGTAAAGAAACGGGGAAAACATATCTGCATTTTGTCCAATAGAAACTCTCGTTTGTAACTGTTGGACTAGTGGTTACACCCTAGATTAGCTAGATGCAGGCAAGCCTGTGCAAGGCAATATTGAATGTGTCACTGTCTGTCCATGTGTCACTGTCTGTCACCTCAAATTTTTCTCTCAAGCTGTGTGCATCTACGTTGTAAACTTTCATTCATAGCCTAGGTTGTAGTAACCTCATGATGGGTTTAGTATAGGGAACATTTGCGTATCATGTAGCAGCCTAAACCAATCGATGTTACATTGAACTGGGTGAATGGAATATGAATGACAGTCATCCAATATGCTGTAATAGAAATAAGGCCATGTTCATAAAAACAATAACAACGTCCTCCTCATCTTAAACGGCACAGACTGCCGCTGATTGGTATAGTATAGGGAACATTTGAGTATCATGTAGTAGCCTCTACAGGATCCGTGTCCCCCACACGGGACGGTTGCGCTAATGTAGGCTAATGTGATTAGCATTAAGTTGTAAGCAACATAAACATTTCCCAGGACATAGACAGATCTGATATGAGCAGAAAGCTTAAATTCTTGTTAATCTAACTGCACTGTCAAATTTACAGTAGCTATTACATTGAAAGAATACCATCATCCCCATCCACAACGCCCTAGCAAGCCTACTTGAAGGTAATAGCGCTCGACCGCTGCCCCTAGTGGTCGGCTTTGAAGGCATCACCCCAAGTCCTGGGTACCTGGACGAACGTCGAATACTGCATTGGATCTGGTGTGACCTGGCTGGTCTCAGCACAAGGAAACTTCCGGATTCTTGGGACATTTCAGACAGCACCCTCTGTCTTAAGGTTCGCACACATCCCACCGAATGTGGATCTAGAGTTTGTCTGCTGATCGTTCAGCGCGCTGTGTTTTAAGGACCACCCTCTGTGGACGTCTGACTGTCCACATTATTCAAGCGATTCTACTAAGTACTCTCGGCTAGCAAACGCTAATGGTGTGTCGGACACCCTCAATGTGTCTTCTGTTTCCTCTCTATCGTTCCCTATCTGTGACCCACTCTCTATCCCCCTTTCACCCTTTCTCCTTCACTAAAATGCAAAGGGATCAAGAACATTGTCTTTTGAGTTGCAGTGAATCCCTAATCTAGCTGAGTCCCATCACAAATGGAGAAAAGAGAACAGTACAAAGAGGAAGGAGAAATTAATTAAGCAGAAGAGACCGGGAGAAAGAGAGAAAAGAAAGAGAGTGAGAATCCCACTGAGGCCCATTCCCGACATTCAGTCTTCAATCTTCAGGCTGGAAGTCTTCCTTATCCTCCTTATTTTCTACTCTTAATCTCTCCCTGTCTCCCTTGTTCCCTTTAATCGCCTCCCTCCCTCCAGGGAGAGAGGGAGGGAAAGAGGGAGAGAGAGCGCGCGCTGTATTGGATGGCCTGCACTGAGCTACCTTGTTTACTGAAAGGGAACACAGTGCCTTTCTACAAGGTTGAGAGGGAGGTTCACAGTACACAGACATAATACAAGGCAGTTGAGTTACAGTTTGCACACGCCTCTATATACTAATACGCAGTCACACTCTCACGCACGCATGCACGCACGCACGCACACACACACACATACGCGAACACACACATATTCGCGAACACACACATGAACACACACACACATACGTACGCGAACACATGCACCCACACCCACACCCCACACACACACACACACCTATACACACACCTATACACACACACACACAGACACACAGACACATACACCCACACCCACACACAGACACACAGACACATACACCTATACACACACACTGAGTGTACAAAATATTAAGAACACGTTCCTACTATTGAGTTGCACAGCCTCAATTCAATGGGACACGGAATCTACAAGGTGTTCAATGTGTTCCACAAGGATGCTGGTCCGTGTAGACTCCAATGTTTCCTACAGTTGTTTGGGTGTATTTTGGTTGGTGGACCATTCTTGATACACACGGGAAACTGTTGACTGTGAAAAACCCAGCAGTCATATTTAACTGATACCTCTCTGTTCCTGATAGTACAGTCATATTTAACTGATACCTCTCTGTTCCTCATAGTACAGTCATATTTAACTGATACCTCTCTGTTCCTGATAGTACAGTCATATTTAACTGATACCTCTCTGTTCCTGATAGTACAGTCATATTTAACTGATACCTCTCTGTTCCTCATAGTACAGTCATATTTAACTGATACCTCTCTGTTCCTGATAGTACAGTCATATTTAACTGATACCTCTCTGTTCCTCATTGTACAGTCATATTTAACTGATACCTCTCTGTTCCTGATAGTACGGTCATATTTAACTGATACCTCTATGTTCCTGAGTTCAGTCTTTTTATTTATTGGGCCATAAAACAGCAATGCTATGATTGACAGATTGACAGACGCAGCAGGATAGCAAAGTGTGCATGTATCTCTCTCTGTGTGTGTGTACATGCTTATACATATGATTTGGGTTAAGGAGGTGTAATTGCACTGTGTGACTATTATCTGTGGTGGGATTAGTGGGACTGTAGGTCTACTTCCTGCCAGAGGCATTATTGTGTGTGTTTCTGAGAAGCTATGAGAGCAATGGGAGGCTGATACAATACCACTAGCTCAACACAAGACCTTCATCTGTCCATCATTCACACCACACCTTTTTTACTTTATTTAACTAGGCAAGTCAGTTAAGAACAAATTCTTATTTTCAATGACAGCCTAGGAACAGTGGGTTAACTGCCTTGTTCAGGGGCAGAACAATAGATTTGTACCTTGTCGGCTCAGGGATTTGAACCTGCAACGTTGCAGTTACTAGTCCAACACTTTAACCACTAGGCTATGCTGCCGCCCCAAGTGCCTTTAAAACCTCTATGGTCCATTTACTGAGAAGAGACTCAATGCACCTACATGTACATGTTTTAACAGTGAAAGGATATGAAACGCTATTTTGTTTTTGTCGCAACACTTGAGTAGAATGGTGTGAACTGGAATTAGAACGCCTGCCTTAGATTAGCCTAATCTTTTTCATAACAATGATTTGGGTTAAGGAGGTGTAATTGCACTGTGTGACTATTATCTGTGGTGGGATTAGTGGGACTGTAGGTCTACTTCCTGCCAGAGGCATTATTACATGACTGCTAACCATTTAGACTGACCTAGAAAGACTGGAGCAACC
This sequence comes from Salmo salar, assembly GCF_965601325.2. Taxonomy (NCBI): domain Eukaryota; kingdom Metazoa; phylum Chordata; class Actinopteri; order Salmoniformes; family Salmonidae; genus Salmo; species Salmo salar. Next base: position 156,060,192 of record NC_138299.1, on the reverse strand, counting down.
AATACCTCTCCAAATGTCTCTCTGCCAATCTTCCCCTCAGAGCCCCACACACACACACACACATGCACACGCACACACACACACACACACACACACACACACACACACACACACACACACACACACACACACACACACACACACACACACACACACACACACACACACACACAGGTTGTGAGCTATCAGGTAGCGATTCAATCAACCCCTGAACTAGGCAATCAACTTCCTTGGTGTTACAGCTTCTTTCATTATTTTTTCAATGCTAGATGCTTTAGGTTGAACCCAGATTCTGTTGAATCGATTGAATAAGATATCTTAGTTGGAAGAAACTAAAGAAATAGCTTTTTGGATAACGCACATTTTTCTTGAAATTCATTGAATTACAGTAGAGAGCCATTATAATACATATGCTCAACATTCATGATGCCACTTTGGAACAAGGACTTAAAGGTATTGTCATTAAACGCTGGAGGTAAGGTGGGGTTGTTCCAAATACGGGTGCCTGGCGATATTGGTTTCTTCCATTTCATGAATTTATGTACATTTTCCAAAATACGAATTGAATTTAAAATCAATTTGTCTGTTTTTTTCTTTAAAGTAGTAAATATATATTGTAATTCATAGGCTTCAACACTCCTCCAACACTACTCCAATGCTCCTCCAACACTCCTCCAATACTACAATACTCCTCCAACACTCCTCAAACACTCCTCCAACACTCCTTCAATACTCCTCCAACACTCCTCCAATACTCCTCCAACACTCCTCCAATACTCCTCCAACACTCCTCCAACCCTCCTCCAACACTCCTTCAACACTCCTCCAACACTCCAATACTCCTTCAACACTCCACCAACACTCCAATACTCCTCCAACACTCCTTCAATACTCCTCCAACACTCCTCCAACACTCCAACACTCCTCCAACACTCCAATACTCCTTCAACACTCCTCCAACACTCCAATACTCCTCCAACACTCCTCCAACACTCCTTCAATACTCCTCCAACACTCCTTCAATACTCCTCCAACACTCCTCAAATACTCATCCAACACTCCTCCAATACTCCTCCAACACTCCTCCAATACTCCTCCAATACTCCTTCAACACTCCTCCAACACTCCAATACTCCTCCAACACTCCTCCAATTCTCCACCAACACTCCTCCAACACTCCTCCAATACTCCTCCAACACTCCTCCAACACTCCTCCAACACTCCTCCAACACTCCTTCAATACTCCTCCAATACTCCTCCAACACTCCTTCAATACTCCTCCAACACTCCTCAAATACTCATCCAACACTCCTCCAATACTCCTCCAACACTCCTCCAATACTCCTCCAACACTCCTCCAACACTCCTCCAACACTCCTTCAATACTCCTCCAACACTCCTCAAACACTCCTCCAATACTCCTCCAACACTCCTTCAACACTCCTCCAACACTCCTCAAACACTCCTCCAACACTCCTCCAACACTCCTCCAACACTCCTCCAATACTCCTCCAACACTCCTCCAATACTCCTCCAACACTCCTTAAATACTCCTCCAACACTCCTCCAATACTCCTCCAACACTCCTTCAACACTCCTCCAATACTCCTCCAATACTCCTCCAACACTCCTTCAATACTCCTCCAATACTCCTCCAACACTCATTCTACACTCTTCAAATACTCATCCAACACTCCTCCAATACTCCTCCAACACTCCTCCAATACTCCTCCAACACTCCTCCAACACTCCTCCAACACTCCTCCAATACTCCTCCAACACTCCTTCAACACTCCTCCAATACTCCTCCAACACTCCTTCAACACTCCTCCAACACTCCTCCAATACTCCTACAACACTCCTTCAACACTCCTCCAATACTCCTCCAACACTCCTCCAATACTCCTCCAACACTCCTTCAATACTCCTCCAACACTCCTCCAATACTCCTCCAACACTCCTTCAACACTCCTCCAATACTCCTCCAATACTCCTCCAACACTCCTTCAATACTCCTCCAACACTCATTCTACACTCCTCCAACACTCCTTCAATACTCCTCCAATACTCCTCCAACACTCCTCCAATACTCCTCCAACACTCCTTCAATACTCCTCCAATACTCCTCCAACACTCCTTCAATGCTCCTCCAACACTCCTTCAATACTCCTCCAATAATCCTCCAAAACTCCTCCAACACTTCTCCAATAGTACTCCAACACTCCTCCAACACTCCAATACTCCTCCAACACTCCTCCAACACTCCTTCAATACTCCTCCAATACTCCTTCAACACTCCTCCAATGCTCATCCAATGCTCCTCCAATACTCCTCCAACACTCCTCCAACACTCCTCCAATGTTCTTCCAACACTCCTCCAACACTCCTCCAACACTCCTCCAATACTCCTCCAAAACTCCTCTAACACTCCTTCAATACTCCTCCAATACTCCTCCAACACTCATTCTACACTCCTCCAACACTCTTCCAACACTTCTCCAATAGTCCTCCAACACTCCTCCAACACTCCAATACTCCTCCAACACTCCTTCAATACTCCTCCAATACTCCTTCAACACTCCTCCAATACTCCTCCAATTCTCCTCCAATACTCCTCCAACACTCCTCCAACACTCCTCCAATGTTCTTCCAACACTCCTCCAACACTCCTTCAATACTCCTCCAACACTCCTCAAATACTCATCCAACACTCCTCCAATACTCCTCCAACACTCCTCCAATACTCCTCCAACACTCCTTCAACACTCCACCAATACTCCTCCAACACTCCTTCAACACTCCTCCAACACTCCTCAAATACTCCTCCAACATTCCTCCAACACTCCTCCAATACTCCTCCAACACTCCTTCAACACTCCTCCAACACTCCTCCAATACTCCTCCAACACTCCTCCAATACTCCTCCAATAGTCCTCCAACACTCTTTCAATACTCCTCCAATACTCCTCCAACACTCATTCAACACTCCTCCAACACTCCTTCGATACTCCTCCAATAGTCCTCCAACACTCCTTCAATACTCCTCCAACACTCCTCCAACACTCCTTCAACACTCCTCCAATACTCCTCCAACACTCCTCCAACACTCCTCCAATACTCCTCCAACACTCCTTCAACACTCCTCCAATACTCCTCCAACACTCCTTCAATGCTCCTCCAACACTCCTTCAATACTCCTCCAATACTCCTCCAACACTCATTCAACACTCATTCAACACTCCTCCAACAATCCTTCAATACTCCTCCAATACTCCTCCAACACTCCTCCAATACTCCTCCAACACTCCTTCAACACTCCTCCAATACTCCTCCAACACTCCTCCAATAATGCTTCAACACTCCTCCAATACTCCTCCAATACTCCTCCAGCACTGCTTCAATACTCCTCCAATACTCCTCCAACACTCATTCAACACTCCTCCAACACTCCTTCAATACTCCTCCAATACTCCTCCAACACTCCTCCAATACTCCTCCAACACTCCTTCAATACTCCTCCAATACTCCTCCAACACTCCTTCAATACTCCTCCAATACTCCTCCAACACTCCTCCAACACTCCTCCAATACTCCTCCAACACTCCTCCAACACTCCAATACTCCTCCAACACTCCACCAATACTCCTCCAACACTCCTTCAACACTCCTCCAACACTCCTCCAACACTCCTTCAATACTCCTCCAATAGTCCTCCAACTCTCCTTCAATACTCCTCCAATACTCCTCCAACACTCATTCAACACTCCTCCAACACTCCTCCAACACTCCTCCAATACTCCTCCAATACTCCTCCAACACTCCTCCAATACTCCAATACTCCTCCAACGCTCCTCCAACGCTCCTTCAACGCTCCTCCAACGCTCCTCCAACGCTCCTCCAACGCTCCTCCAACGCTCCTTCAACGCTCCTCCAACACTCCTCCAACACTCCTTCAGTACTCCTCCAATAGTCCTCCAACACTCCTTCAATACTCCTCCAATACTCCTCCAACACTCATTCAACACTCCTCCAACACTCCTCCAACACTCCTTCAACACTCCTCCAATACTCAAATACTCCTCCAACACTCCAGCAACGCTCCTCCAACGCTCCTTCAACGCTCCTCCAACGCTCCTCCAACGCTCCTCCAACGCTCCTCCAACGGTCCTTCAACGCTCCTCCAACGCTCCTCCAACGCTCCTCCAACGCTCCTCCAACGCTCCTCCAACGCTCCTCCAATGCTCCTCCAATGCTCCTTCAACGCTCCTCCAACGCTCCTCCAACGCTCCTCCAATGTTCCTCCAACACTCCTCCAACACTCCTCCAACACTCCTTCAACACTACTCCAATGTTCCTTCAACACTCATTCAACACTCCTCCAAGCACAAGGATCATCTGCTGTCCATTGTTTAAGTGAGCAGTCGTGGCCAAAAGTTTTGAGAATGACACAAATATTATTTTTCACAAAGTCTGCTGCCTCAGTTTGTATGATGGCAATTTGCATATGTTATGAGCAATTTGCATATGTTATGAAGAGTGATCAGATGAATTGCAATTAATTGCAAAGTCCCTCTTTGCCATGCAAATTAACTGAATCCCAATAAAACATTTCCACTGCATTTCAGCCCTGCCACAAAAGGACCAGCTGACATCATGTCAGTGATTCTCTCGTTAACACAGGTGTGAGTGTTGACGAGGACAAGGCTGGAGATCACTCTGTCATGATTGAGTTCGAATAACAGACTGGAAGCTTCAAAAGGAGGGTGGTGCTTGGAATCATTGTTCTTCCTCTGGCAACCATGGTTACCTGCAAGGAAACACCTGCCATCATCATTGCTTTGCTTAAAAAGGACTTCACAGGCAAGGATATTGCTGCCACTAAGATTGCACCTAAATCAACCATTTATTGGATCATCAAGAACTTCAAGGAGAGCGGTTCAATTGTTGTGAAGAAGGCTTCACGGTGCCCAAGAAAGTTCAGCAAGCGCCAGCACCGTCTCCTAAAGTTGATTCAGCTGCAGGATTGGGGCACCACCAGTACAGAGCTTGCTCAGGAATTGTAGCGGGTGGACATACAAAATCCCACAAATTCTGACAAACTCCAAGCATTGATTATGCAAGAATGGGCTGCCATCAGTCAGGATGTGGCCCAGAAGTTAATTGACAGCATGTCAGGGCAGATTGCAGAGGTCTTGAAAAAGAAGGGTCAACACTGCAGGTATTGACTCTTTGCATCAACTTCATGTAATTGTCAATAAAAGCCTTTGACACTTATGAAATGCTTGTAATTATACTTCAGTATTCCATAGTAACATCTGACAAAAATATCTAAAGACACTGAAGCAGCAAATTTTGTGGAAATTAATATTTGTGTCATTCTTAGAACTTTTGGCCATGACTGTACATTTTCATATGAGGTAGTCCAATACCTCCAGCTTTATAAGGAAAGTGTAAAACATTAAATTTGACTCTTGAGATCTTTCCATTCTAAATAAAGTTGGAGAGTAGGCCATTTATTTTCTTAAAGAAGTTGGATGGAATTGAAACTCGTAAGGCTTGAAATAAATACAATAACCTTAGTAATATAATAATTTTCATCATGTTGAGCCTACCGCACATAGAAATAGGGAGAGTTATTCAGCTCTACCTAACGTAGAAATAGGGAGAGTTCTCCATCTATGAACCTCAGCTTCAATCTTATCTAGTAAAGGAGAATAGTTGATTTTAAAGACCTCCTCCAAATTGCATGCTATCAATACACCCATGTATTTCATATGTGTCTTTGTCCATTTCCACTGAAATGTACTTTCCAAGCTTGAAAAGTCATAATTAGAAATGGGCATTATTTCAGTTTTCTCCCAATTCACTTTTAATGCTGATACAGCACCATGTTTCCAACAGTTGGAAAATAAATAATCTCTATTCACCAGATTGAGCCATGATTCTAATTATTGATGCTAAGGCTTCTGTGGCCAAAGCAAATACATATCTGGACAAAGTGCATCCCTGTCTGGTCCCTCTTGATAACTTAATGATACTGTCACTTTTTGAATGATCAAGTTCCGGATTTAATGGATTAAATTGAAAAATTGGGAGAGATTGTCTAAAGACATCCTATTCCTTATTAACCCTGTTTGATAAAAGTTAATACATTTTTGTATTACTATTTCTATGCGAAAAGCCAGTACTTTTGCAATGATTTTATAATCCACATTCAAAAGTGACAATGAGTGGAGGGATCCGCATGAAAATGAATCCAGGTTTTTATTTTTAAATAGGGGTGATTGTAGCCAGACAGTTTGCTCTAGAGCTGCTGTGAGCATAATTAACATAAGATTTAGTAATTTGGGATGTCTGTAAAATTCCAGTTGGAATCCATCATTGCAAGGAGATTTCCCATTTTGTAGAATATTAATGGCCTCCTCCAGCTCACCTAGGGAAATATTTTTATCCATATATCTGGTTCACTTATAATTGGTAAATTGGCCTGAGTAAGGAAATTGTCTATCTCTTTGAACTTTCAGATTGATACAGTTTGTGTTAAAATGTTTTTAAAATAATCCATTGTTATGTTAAAATCTGGGAGTTTTAATGCTGTGGATGGTATGTTCCTCTTCCTCTTTCTTAATTTGCCAAGCAAGCATTTACCCCACACTTTCACCTTGTTCACCATATTGTTGATTTGATTTGATTTGTTGTTTGGATTTCAGGGCCGCAATCTCTGCAGAGCAGATGTTTATGTTGTATTTAAGTTTCAACGTATTCAACTGTTGAAGGGTATCAGCATTTCTATCTCGGCTGTGTTTTCTTTCTACGTCATGGATTTTCTTTTTCTAGATTTTCTAATTCTTTATTGGTCTCATTTTTAGTAAGACATGATACAGCATGTCATATATGCTTCAAGAGCGGTTGGGAATACTTCGGTCTCTACATTTATTTCCAAAAACATGTCTGTGTGTTGAGATATGAGGTAAACTCCCTATCTCGAAGTAACATTGTGTTGTATTGCCATATCTTTGTTATTGGCATAGGAGGTTTAAGCTTAAATGTGAAGGTCAATCGGCTATGGTCCATAATTATTCTAGGAAGGTATTTACATTCAAAAACAGTCAATTAAAGAAAAGTTTATATTAAAAAAGTCCATGTTTGAATATGAGTTGTGGACATGAGAGTAGTAGGAATATTGTCTTTCAGTTGGATGTTTTTAGCTCCACAGTTCACACAGACCAATCTCTTTGATACTTGTTCAGGCCAAGGACCTTTGGTTTCCTGTTTCCGGTCACAACTTGCAGACTTGTTTACGCTGCTGTGCGTTTTTGTTGCCGATCTTACTTTGATACCTGACGGTTTTTTACTTTTTCATTACCGTATATTTTTACTTTTTCCCTCACTCAACTTTTTTCATTCAACTTTTTCACCCCGGAGGTTTTATCTGGACATGGTTTGTCAGGACTTCAAACAGCCGAAGCTAAGTAACATTAACATGATGCCTTCTAATTGCAGTCGTTGTACTTATAATATACAGGAGAACGATCGCCTTACGGCAAGGATAGCTGTGCTGCAAGCCCAGCTTCAGACGCGATCGTTAGGCAAGGGTAATTTCAGTGTAGGAAAGGATGAAACAGCGTCTGTGCCACCAGTAAGTACAGATAGTAACGTTAGTATAAACCCCCTCGCATGGTCCCCGCAGCCGGACATCTTTCTCATGGCTTCTGGAGGGAAACGCTGTAGGAATGCTCAACCGGTGTCGCTTATTCAGCCGACAGAAACTTTCAACCGGTTCTCCCCATTAAGCGAGTCGGAGTCGGAGGCCGAGACTTCTCTGGTCTCTACTCCTCCCGTTGTGGGGTCTGAGACGCCGACGGCTCCCACCATTAGCTCTGACAAATTGAAAACCCTAGTCATTGGCGACTCCATTACCCGCAGTATTAGACTTAAAACTAATCATCCAGCGATCATACACTGTTTACCAGGGGGCAGGGCTACCGACGTTAAGGCTAATCTAAAGACGGTGCTGGCTAAAGCTAAAACTGGCGAGTGTAGAGAGTATAGAGATATTGTTATCCACGTCGGCACCAACGATGTTAGGATGAAACAGTCAGAGGTCACCAAGCGCAACATAGCTTCAGCGTGTAAATCAGCTAGAAAGATGTGTCGGCATCGATTAATTGTCTCTGGCCCCCTCCCAGTTAGGGGGAGTGATGAGCTCTACAGCAGAGTCTCACAACTCAATCGCTGGTTGAAAACTGTTTTCTGCCCCTCCCAAAAGATAGAATTTGTAGATAATTGGCCCTCTTTCTGGGACTCACCCACAAACAGGACCAAGCCTGGCCTGTTGAGGAGTGACGGACTCCATCCTAGCTGGAGGGGTGCTCTCATCTTATCTACGAACATAGACAGGGCTCTAACTCCTCTAGCTCCACAATGAAATAGGGTGCAGGCCAGGCAGCAGGCTGTTAGCCAGCCTGCCAGCTTAGTGGAGTCTGCCACTAGCACAGTCAGTGTAGTCAGCTCAGCTTTCCCCATTGAGACCGTGTCTGTGCCTCGATCTAGGTTGGGCAAAATTAAAAATGGCGGTGTTCGCTTTAGCAATCTCACTAGTATAAAGACCTCCTCCATTCCTGCCATTATTGAAAGAGATTGTGATACCTCACATCTCAAAATTGGGTTACTTAATGTTAGATCCCTCACTTCCAAGGCAGTTATAGTCAATGAACTAATCACTGATAATAATCTTGATGTGATTGGCCTGACTGAAACATGGCTTAAGCCTGATGAATTTACTGTGTTAAATGAGGCCTCACCCCCAGGTTACATTAGTGACCATACCCCCCGTGCATCCGGCAAAGGCGGAGGTGTTGCTAACATTTACGATAGCAAATTTCAATTTACAAAAAAAAAAACAACAATGACGTTTTCGTCTTTTGAGCTTCTAGTCATGAAATCTATGCAGCCTACTCACTCACTTTTTATAGCTACTGTTTATAGGCCTCCTGGGCCATATGCAGTGTTCCTCACTGAGTTCCCTGAATTCCTATCGGATCTTGTAGTCATAGCAGATAATATTCTAATTTTTGGTGACTTTAACATTCACATGGAAAAGTCCACAGACCCACTCCAAAAGGCTTTCGGAGCCATCATCGACTCAGTGGGTTTTGTCCAACATGTCTCTGGACCTACTCACTGCCACAGTCATACTCTGGACCTAGTTTTGTCCCATGGAATAAATGTTGTGGATCTAAATGTTTTTCCTCATAATCCTGGACTATCGGACCACCATTTTATTACGTTTGCAATTGCAACAAATAATCTGCTCAGACCCCAACCAAGGAGCATTAAAAGTCGTGCTATAAATTCTCAGACAACCCAAAGATTCCTTGATGCCCTTCCAGACTGCCTCTGCCTACCCAAGGACGTCAGAGGACAAAAATCAGTTAACCACCTAACCGAGGAACTCAATTTAACCTTGCGCAATACCCTAGATGCAGTTGCACCCCTAAAAACTAAAAACATCTGTCATAAGAAACTAGCTCCCTGGTATACAGAAAATACACGAGCTCTGAAGCAAGCTTCCAGAAAATTGGAACGGAAATGGCGCCACACCAAACTGGAAGTCTTCCGACTAGCTTGGAAAGACAGTACCGTGCAGTATCGAAGAGCCCTTACTGCTGCTCGATCATCCTATTTTTCCAACTTAATTGAGGAAAATAAGAACAATCCGAAATTTCTTTTTGATACTGTCGCAAAGCTAACTAAAAAGCAGCCTTCGCAAATGGAGGATGGCTTTCACTTCAGCAGTAATAAATTTATGAACTTCTTTGAGGAAAAGATCATGATCATTAGAAAGCAAATGACAGACTCCTCTTTAAATCTGGGTATTCCTCCAAAGCTCCATTGTCCTGAGTCTGCACAACTCTGCCAGGACCTAGGATCAAGGGAGATACTAAAGTGTTTTAGTACTATATCTCTTGACGCAATGATGAAAATAATCATGGCCTCCAAACCCTCAAGCTGCATACTGGACCCTATTCCAACTAAACTACTGAAAGAGCTGCTTCCTGTGCTTGGCCCTCCTATGTTGAACATAATAAACGGCTCTCTATCCACCGGATGTGTACCAAGCTCACTAAAAGTGGCAGTAATAAAGCCTCTCTTGAAAAAGCCGAATCTTGATCCAGAAATTATAAAAAACTATCGGCCTATATCGAATCTTCCATTCCTCTCCAAAATTTTAGAAAAAGCTGTTGCACAGCAACTGACTGCCTTCCTGAAGACAAACAATGTATACGAAACGCTTCAGTCTGGCTTTAGACCCCATCATAGCACTGAGACTGCACTTGTGAAGGTGGTAAATGACCTTTTAATGACGTCAGACCGAGGCTCTGCATCTGTCCTCGTGCTCCTAGATCTTAGTGCCGCTTTTGATACCATCGATCACCACATTCTTTTGGAGAGATTGGAAACCCAAATTGGTCTACATGGACAAGTTCTGGCCTGGTTTAGATCTTATCTGTCGGAAAGATATCAGTTTGTCTCTGTGAATGGTTTGTCCTCTGACAAATCAATTGTAAATTTCGGTGTTCCTCAAGGTTCCGTTTTAGGACCACTATTGTTTTCACTATATATTTTACCTCTTGGGGATGTCATTCGAAAACATAATGTTAAATTTCACTGCTATGCAGACGACACACAGCTGTACATTTCAATGAAACATGGTGAAGCCCCAAAATTGCCCTCGCTAGAAGCCTGTGTTTCAGACATAAAGAAGTGGATGGCTGCAAACTTTCTACTTTTAAACTCGGACAAAACAGAGATGCTTGTTCTAGGTCCCAAGAAACAAAGAGATCTTCTGTTGAATCTGACAATTAATCTGGATGGTTGTACAGTCGTCTCAAATAAAACTGTGAAGGACCTCGGCGTTACTCTGGACCCTGATCTCTCTTTTGAAGAACATATCAAGACTGTTTCAAGGACAGCTTTTTTCCATCTACGTAACATTGCAAAAATCAGAAATTTTCTGTCCAAAAATGACGCAGAAAAATTAATCCATGCTTTTGTTACTTCTAGGCTGGACTACTGCAATGCTCTACTTTCCGGCTACCCGGATAAAGCACTAAATAAACTTCAGTTAGTGCTAAATACGGCTGCTAGAATCCTGACTAGAACCAAAAAATTTGATCATATTACTCCAGTGTTAGCCTCCCTACACTGGCTTCCTGTTAAGGCAAGGGCTGATTTCAAGGTTTTACTGCTAACCTACAAAGCATTACATGGGCTTGCTCCTACCTATCTTTCCGATTTGGTCCTGCCGTACATACCTACACGTACGCTACGGTCACAAGACGCAGGCCTCCTAATTGTCCCTAGAATTTCTAAGCAAACGGCTGGAGGTAGGGCTTTCTCCTATAGAGCTCCATTTTTATGGAATGGTCTGCCTACCAATGTGAGAGACGCAGACTCAGTCTCAACCTTTAAGTCTTTACTGAAGACTTATCTCTTCAGTAGGTCCTATGATTAAGTATAGTCTGGCCCAGGAGTGTGAAGGTGAACGGAAAGGCTGGAGCAACGAACCGCCCTTGCTGTCTCTGCCTTGCCGGTTCCCCTCTTTCCACTGGGATTCTCTGCCTCTAACCCTTTTACAGAGGCTGAGTCACTGGCCTACTGGTGTTCTTCCATGCCGTCCATGGGAGGGGTGCGTCACTTGAGTGGGTTGAGTCACTGACGTGGTCTTCCTGTCTGGGTTGGCGCCCCCCCCCCCCTTGGGTTGTGCCATGGCGGAGATCGTTGTGGGCTATACTCGGCCTTGTCTTAGGACGGTAAGTTGGTGGTTGGAGACATCCCTCTAGTGGTGTGGGGGCTGTGCTTTGGCAAAGTGGGTGGGGTTATATCCTGCCTGTTTGGCCCTGTCCGGGGGTATCATCGGATGTGGCCACAGTGTCTTCTGATCCCTCCTGTCTCAGCCTCCAGTATTTATGCTGCAGTAGTTTATGTGTCGGGGGGCTAGGGTCAGTCTGTTACACCTGGAGTATTTCTCTTGTCTTATCCGGTGTCCTGTGTGTATTTAAATATGCTCTCTCTAATTCTCTCTTTCTCTCTTTCTGTCTTTCTCTCGGAGGACCTGAGCCCTAGGACCATGCCTCAGGACTACCTGGTATGATGACTCCTTGCTGTCCCCAGTCCACCTGGCCGTGCTGCTGCTCCAGTTTCAACTGTTCTGCCTGCGGCTATGGAACCCTGACCTGTTCACCGGACGTGCTTGTTGCACCCTCGACAACTACTATGATTATTATTATTTGACCATGCTGGTCATTTATGAATATTTTAACATTTTAACATTTTGACCATGTTCTGTTATAATATCCACCCTGCACAGCCAGAAGAGGACTGGCCACCCCTCATAGCCTGGTTCCTCTCTAGGTTTCTTCCTAGGTTTTTGGCCTTTCTAGGGAGTTTTTCCTAGGGAGTTTTTCCTAGCCACCGTGCTTCTTTCACATGCTTTGCTTGCTGTTTGGGGTTTTAGGCTGGGTTTCTGTACAGCACTTTGAGAATATCAGCTGATGTACGAAGGGCTATATAAAAATAAATTTGATTTTGATTTTGATGTTGTGGTTTAATACCTTAGACAGTTTAGGAAGAGGATATAGTTTAGTTGATTACTTGTCTAAAGTTGTATCCCACTGTCACAATGATGCTTGTACAAACTTGAACCCAGTTGCAGAGAAACACAGCAAGCAGAGGTAAGAGTAAATCCAGATCTTTACTTAAAGTCTTGACAGAAACAAGGCAAGCACACAAGAGTGCACTGAACAAAACACAAGACCTAGGCAAGGATCCAGGCCAACAGAGGAACCTAAGTGAACAGAGAGGGCAAATCAAAAACAGGTGAAACCAAAAAGAAACAATCAGGGTAACCTGGAAACTAGAAACAAGGTAAGGGTGCCCTCCAGCGGTAACCTAAGGAACCACACTCAAAATAAAACAGAAACTGTTTTTGACGTTCCACCAGGGGTAGCTGAATGGTGACATCTGGGGTCCAGAATGTCCCGAGCCGGGACCCAGGATCGCTCCTCAGGACCGTAACACTCCCAGTCCACAAGATACTGAATCCCACGCCAGAACTGACGATTGGAGAGGATGCGTTGCACCGTGTAGGCTGGCTGTCTCGCTATCATGCGAGGCGGAGGTGGAGGCCGAATCCAGAGGACTGAACACCACAGGCTTGAGTCTGGAGATGTGGAAGGTGGGATGAACCCTCATGGACTGGGGAAGACAAAGATGATAGTCCACTGGATTGATGCGCCGTAGATCTTTGAATGGCCCAATGTACCGGGGTGTCAACTTCCTAGATTCCACGCGTAGAGGTAGATCCAAGTCCCATGGCAACGAGAGATGAGACGTTGAGCGGAAGGGGCCGCCACTTCAATCTCCTGATCTGGAAACAGAGGAGGCTGGTAACCGTACAACACCTGGAATGGTGACAGGCCGGTGGAGGAACACTGGAGAGTGTTGTGTAGTGCCGGGCAGGAGGTCGATGGCACAATCGTAGGACCTGTGAGGAGGAAATTCGCTGGCCCTTTGCTGAAGACCTGACCCAGATCCCAGTGATCCTACGGAACGTGGGAAAGATCAGGCTTGTCATCCCCAGTCGAGGGAACAGGAGCATCGGAAGCCTCCAGACAAGCAGGACTGGAAAGATGAGGATGAGTTGCTGGCAGGTGAGCTAGCATGAAGGATTCCATCCCAGAACCCTTCCCGAGGACCAGTCAATTTGAGGATTATGGACAGAAAGCCACGGATGTCCAAGAAACAGGGGAAGCTCAGGAGAGTCCACCAGATGTAACTGGATAAGCTCCCCATGGTAATCCAGAACTCGTAGCTGAATAGGCATGGTGAGATGCTTCACCTTCCCAGACCCTAGAGGTTGACCATCCAGCGCAGTGACCGACAACGGAATGTCCAGCTTAGCGAAAGGCTGCCCCTGTTGGCGAGCTAATGTGCGATCCAGAAAACAGCCGGTAGCCCCAGAGTCTATGAAAGCAGGAATGTCCGACTGCCCATTGTTCCACCGCAGGTTGGCTGGAAGCAAGGTGCATACCGTGTTGGCAGCTGGAGACTGTACATGACTCGCCAGTATTCTCCCGTCTACTGACGAGTCATCCCATTTCCCGTCAGCTCGGAACATGAGGCATTGAAGCATCCAGACTGTCTACAGTAAAGACAATGTTGCTTGTTAATCCTGCGCCTTCTCTCCAGAGTGGAAAGTCTGGTGCATCCCAAGTGCATCGGCTCCTCTGAATGATATGAAGGGGAACCAGAACCAAATTGACAACTCTGACAGGGTACAGAACAAGCAGACACAGCATAAGGCAGTGGAACAACCGAAGAATCGACTCCCAAGTGGGACCCGAAACACTGGAGACCACTCGGAACCCCTCCGTCCTCTCACGACAACGTTCCCGAAGCCAGTTGTCAATCCAGATGACCAGAATGATAAGCTCATCCAGAGTGTCAGGGTTGTCCTGGGAAGCCAGTTCATCCTTGAGAACCTCGTCGAGTGCATTCAGAAAGGCTGAATGAAGTGCCTCTGTATTCCAACCCACTCTCAGCAGCGAGCGTCCAAAAGTCAATGGCGTAATCCGCTAAGCTCCGGCTGCCCTGCCAAAGCGCCATGAGTCTTTGAGCAGCGTTCCTGCCACTGATTGGTTGATCAAAAACCATTCTCATCCCCTGGTTGAAGCTTTGACAATTAAAACAAATGTCTGATTTCTGCCCCCATATGGCTGTGGCCCAGGCCAGAGCCCGTCCTGAGAGCAAGGAGATGACGTATGCCACTCTGGGGGGGAAAAGTTGATGCCTGCAGCTCAAAGACCAGAGAGCATTGGAGCAGGAACCCACGACACCTCCCAGGATGCCCCTCATAGCGCTCCGATGCCGGGAGATGAGGCTCCCGAAGGGAGGAAGACGCTGAGCTGGTAGGGAGTAGAGGATTAGAAACAGCCACAGGTGCCGCAACCTTTGTTCCCATCTGTCCTGTCTGCCGAGTGGACAAAAGAGTTCTTAAATCATCTGACAATGTCTGCAGCAGCGCCTCATGCTGGCCAATCACAGTTCCATGGTGGGCGAGAGCCGAACGTAAATGGTGGAGTTTGGCATGTTCCTCGAATGACTCAGAAATCTCTGCTGGGTCCATTGTTGGCTGCTGGGTCCATTGTTGGCTGCTGGTTCCATTGTTGGCTGCTGGGTCCATTGTTGGCTGCTGGGTCCATTGTTGGCTGCTGGGTCCATTGTTGGCTGCTGGATCCATTGTTGGCTGCTGGGTCCATTGTAGGTCTACTGTTACAATGATGCTTGTACGAACTCGAACCCGGGCGCAGAGAAACACAGCAAGCAGAAGTAAGGGTAAATCTAGATCTTTACTTAAAGTCTTGACAGAAACAAGGCAACAGCACAAGAGTGCCCTAAACAAAACACAAGACCTAAGCAAGGATCCAGGCCAACAGAGGAACCTAAATATCCAGGCAACCAAGTGAACAGAGAGGGCAATCAAACACGGGTGAAACCAATAAGAAACAATCAGGGTAACCTGGAAACTAGAAACAAGGTAAGGGTGCCCTCCAACAGTACCCTAAGGAACCACACTCAAAATCAAACCGAAACTGTGACACCCAAACATTTTATTTTTGTCCATTTCCTTTTCTTTAAAAACATTTCTAATCTGTGCTCCTTGATGAGCTGTTGTTGTGTCAGACACTGCATACATCATTACATTTACATTTTAGTAATTTAGCAGAAGCTCTTATCCAGAGCGACTTACAGTAGTGAATGCATACATTTCATAAATTTTCTCCCGTACTGGTCCCCCGTGGGAATCGAACCCACAACCCAGGCGTTGCAAACACCATGCTCTACCAACTGAGCCACACGGGACCATACATCATGAATGGATCAAACCCCCCCCTTCCAAAATAATATTCATGTTTCATTGAGATCATTTTAGTATAAGGACTTTAAGGAACTTTGGGTCGTCTTCATTTGGGCAACTGCAATTATGTAAAGTGGATTTTTCTGTTGCCAGGTTTCCTTTTACCGTTATAAAATGTCCATTTGGGTCTGTAGTAATTTCTAGGACTTTTTTTTATCAATGAGAATTGAAACTCCTCTGGATCTTCGGAGTAGGTGGAGGCGAATACCAGCGGTAGAAAAGTACTGAATTGTCATTTTTTTAACAGAAAAAGTGAAAGTCACCCAGTACAATACTACTTGAGTCAAAGTCTAAAAGCATTTGATTTTAAATATACTTAATTATCAAAAGTAAATGCAATTTCAAAAATATACTTACTAAGTATCAAAAGTTAAGGGGGTGGCAGGTAGCCTAGTGGTTAGAGCGTTGGATCAGTAACAAGGTAAAAATCTGCCGTTCTGCCCCTGAACAAGGCAGTTAACCCACTGTTCCTAGGCTATCATTGTAAATACGAATTTGTTCTTAACTGACTTGCCTAGTTAAATAAAAAATTATATTCCTTACATAAAGCAGACTGAACCATTTTCTTGTTTTTTAGTCATTGGCACACTCCAAAACTCAGACATGTTTACAAACAAAGCATGTGTGTTTAGTGAGTCCGCCAGATCAGAGGCAGTAGGGATGTTCTCTTAATAAGTGTGTAAATTAGACAATTTTCCTGTCCTGGTAAGCATTCAAAATGTAACGAGTACTTTTGGGTGTCAGGGAAAATGTAAGGAGTAAAAAGTACATTATTTTCTTTAGGAATGTAGTGGAGTAAAAGTAAAAGTTGTCAAAAATATAAATAGTAAAGTAAAGTACTACTTAAGTAGTACTTGAAAGTATTTTTACTGAAGTACTTTACACCGCTGGAGAATGCCAACCCATCCCAAGCTCAAATCAAATCAAATCAAATTTATTTTTATATAGCCCTTCGTACATCAGCTGATATTCTCAAAGTGCTGTACAGAAACCCAGCCTAAAACCCCAAACAGCAAGCAAAGCATGTGAAAGAGCACGGTGGCTAGGAAAAACTCCCTAGGAAAAACTCCCTAGAAAGGCCAAAAACCTAGGAAGAAACCTAGAGAGGAACCAGGCTATGAGGGGTGGCCAGTCCTCTTCTGGCTGTGCAGGGTGGATATTATAACAGAACATGGTCAAAATGTTAAAATGTTAAAATGTTCATAAATGACCAGCATGGTCAAATAATAATAATCATAGTAGTTGTCGAGGGTGCAACAAGCACGTCCGGTGAACAGGTCAGGGTTCCATAGCCGCAGGCAGAACAGTTGAAACTGGAGCAGCAGCACGGCCAGGTGGACTGGGGACAGCAAGGAGTCATCATACCAGGTAGTCCTGAGGCATGGTCCTAGGGCTCAGGTCCTCCGAGAGAAAGACAGAAAGAGAGAAAGAGAGAATTAAAGAGAGCATATTTAAATACACACAGGACACCGGATAAGACAAGAGAAATACTCCAGATGTAACAGACTGACCCTAGCCCCCCGACACATAAACTACTGCAGCATAAATACTGGAGGCTGAGACAGGAGGGATCAGAAGACACTGTGGCCACATCCGATGATACCCCCGGACAGGGCCAAACAGGCAGGATATAACCCCACCCACTTTGCCAAAGCACAGCCCCCACACCACTAGAGGGATGTCTCCAACCACCAACTTACCGTCCTAAGACAAGGCCGAGTATAGCCCACAACGATCTCCGCCATGGCACAACCCAAGGGGGGGGGGGGGGGGGGCGCCAACCCAGACAGGAAGACCACGTCAGTGACTCAACCCACTCAAGTGACGCACCCCTCCCATGGACGGCATGGAAGAACACCAGTAGGCCAGTGACTCAGCCTCTGTAAAAGGGTTAGAGGCAGAGAATCCCAGTGGAAAGAGGGGAACCGGCAAGGCAGAGACAGCAAGGGCGGTTCATTGCTCCAGCCTTTCCGTTCACCTTCACACTCCTGGGCCAGACTATACTTAATCATAGGACCTACTGAAGAGATAAGTCTTCAGTAAAGACTTAAAGGTTGAGACTGAGTCTGCGTCTCTCACATTGGTAGGCAGACCATTCCATAAAAATGGAGCTCTATAGGAGAAAGCCCTACCTCCAGCCGTTTGCTTAGAAATTCTAGGGACAATTAGGAGGCCTGCGTCTTGTGACCGTAGCGTACGTGTAGGTATGTACGGCAGGACCAAATCGGAAAGATAGGTAGGAGCAAGCCCATGTAATGCTTTGTAGGTTAGCAGTAAAACCTTGAAATCAGCCCTTGCCTTAACAGGAAGCCAGTGTAGGGAGGCTAACACTGGAGTAATATGATCAAATTTTTTGGTTCTAGTCAGGATTCTAGCAGCCGTATTTAGCACTAACTGAAGTTTATTTAGTGCTTTATCCGGGTAGCCGGAAAGTAGAGCATTGCAGTAGTCCAGCCTAGAAGTAACAAAAGCATGGATTAATTTTTCTGCGTCATTTTTGGACAGAAAATTTCTGATTTTTGCAATGTTACGTAGATGGAAAAAAGCTGTCCTTGAAACAGTCTTGATATGTTCTTCAAAAGAGAGATCAGGGTCCAGAGTAACGCCGAGGTCCTTCACAGTTTTATTTGAGACGACTGTACAACCATCCAGATTAATTGTCAGATTCAACAGAAGATCTCTTTGTTTCTTGGGACCTAGAACAAGCATCTCTGTTTTGTCCGAGTTTAAAAGTAGAAAGTTTGCAGCCATCCACTTCTTTATGTCTGAAACACAGGCTTCTAGCGAGGGCAATTTTGGGGCTTCACCATGTTTCATTGAAATGTACAGCTGTGTGTCGTCCGCATAGCAGTGAAATTTAACATTATGTTTTCGAATGACATCCCCAAGAGGTAAAATATATAGTGAAAACAATAGTGGTCCTAAAACGGAACCTTGAGGAACACCGAAATTTACAATTGATTTGTCAGAGGACAAACCATTCACAGAGACAAACTGATATCTTTCCGACAGATAAGATCTAAACCAGGCCAGAACTTGTCCATGTAGACCAATTTGGGTTTCCAATCTCTCCAAAAGAATGTGGTGATCGATGGTATCAAAAGCGGCACTAAGATCTAGGAGCACGAGGACAGATGCAGAGCCTCGGTCTGACGTCATTAAAAGGTCATTTACCACCAAGCTCCCCCAAACCTTTCTACTGCTGATAGGTGAGTTTCTTGTAAAAAAAACTGTTATTCTTTTATCAAATAGGAAAATACCTTAATTATTAAAATACCATAATTGTCCCACGTTAGTATATTCATATTTAAAATCCCCATCAAAATCCATCCGTTTAAACTCTAGATATTTTTCTTGGATGAGCTGTGTCTCAATCCATCACATCTGCCGATGTCAGTGGTGGAAAGTGGATGAACTACAGCAATGTTTGTCAGACCATGCGATATCACGAAAATCGGTCTTGTCGCAAAAAAAACCTTCTGTAGCTTCCGAGCAGTTCGGCCTACAAAAGTAATATGACCGCTCTATGGAAAGGGGAGATTCTCAGAGACACGAGACTTGTCTGAAGGTAACCTGGTACCGGTCAAAAAAACATATAGAAGTAGTTTTGCGCCCAACTTTCCTCTATCTCCTAGATAGAGGACAGACACTTCAAAACCTTATTCCTTATGATACATTTTTGGACAGTCTGTTTTGCCATTTATGAATGTGTTATTCAATGTGTTTCTATGTACTATAGCACTAAAGGCCAAATTCAATATTTTATTCCCCCCAAAAATGATATATTTTTGGGATACCGACAGGAGTCCTAAAATTCTAAATCAACAAGCTAAGTCATCCATGGTATGATCCATGGTATGATCCATGGTATGACCCATGGTATGACCCATGGTATGACCCATGGTATGACCCATGGTATGATCCATGGTATGACCCATGGTATGACCCATGGTAGGACGCATGGTAGGATCCATGGTATGATCCATGGTAGGATCCATGGTAGGATCCATGGTAGGATCCATGGTAGGATCCATGGTATTATCCATGGTATGATCCATGGTATGACCCATGGTATGACCCATGGTAGGATCCATGGTAGGATCCATGGTATGATCCATGGTATGATCCATGGTAAGATCCATGGTAGGATCCATGGTATGAAACATGGTATGATCCATGGTATGATCCATGGTAGGATCCATGGTAGGATCCATGGTAGGATCCATGGTAGGATCCATGGTATGATCCATGGTATGATCCATGGTATGACCCATGGTATGACCCATGGTAGGATCCATGGTATGATACATGGTATGATCCATGGTAGGATACATGGTAGGAGCCATGGTAGGATCCATGGTATGATCCATGGTAGGATCCATGGTATGATCCATGGTATGATCCATGGTAGGATCCATGGTAGGATCCATGGTAGGATCCATGGTTCCATGGTAGGATCCATGGTATGATCCATGGTATGATCCATGGTAGGATCCATGGTATGATCCATGTTATGACCCATGGTAGGATCCATGGTATGATACATGGTATGATCCATGGTAGGATACATGGTAGGAGCCATGGTATGATACATGGTAGGATCCATGGTAGGATCCATGGTATGATCCATGGTATGATCCATGGTATGATCCTTGGTAAGATCCATGGTAGGATCCATGGTATGATCCATGGCGATCCATTTTTTGACTTAATAGTACGTATTTACCCATTGTCTCATGAGCTTAGTTCAACTGTCATACCCAATCAGAACCCAAAATATAAACAAAGTAAACGTAAACAAACACTATATAGCTTTAAAAAATGCTTAAAACTATAATTGTAATATAATGGATGTGAGTCCTTGCATCCATAGCTCTGTCTATGAATTTGAGAGTGGGTAAATTTTTTTCAGCCCCATCCCTCAGCTTTTTACCGAAACAGGGGTGGGGACAATGCTTTGTTATTATTTCTACTCTTGATTTCTGCTTTATTAAGTATTATCCACAACATGCTTAGGTCACTTTTTCAAAACTCTTCACACGGTTCTCCTAACTGACTTTCAGCTTGGCACAGCAGTTACTTTCACATCCAAAATGCACTAAAGCTACCAAAACGCTTCATACATGTCTCAAATCAACTCAATCTTCCATAACGCTAGCAAAGGTTGTCACACAACAAGCACACTTTGTCACTCAAAAAACACCAACACAATGTTTTCTTTTGTAAAATGTCTTTACAAAACAAGAACGACACCTCTCTACTGTTTAGAATTCACTGCAGTATGTGTTACAGGAATGAATCAGACAAGATGCAATATGCTTCAATATGTTTTATGTCCTTTTTTGGCATTGAGTGATTCCAAAAATACAATAATTTTTATATACACCATCCACTGATACAGATACAGTAGCAATGCTAGTCAACCCTGTCTTCTGCATTTGGCCACAGGTTGTCATCCATATCACATCTTATGTCATCTTGGGCAATACACATTTGATCATGTGGATGGTGGTCATAAACCTTCCACCTCCATGAGGAAAATAATTCCTCTATGGGGTTGAGGAATGGAGAGTAAGATGGGAGGAAAAGTGACACCATCCTGAGATGGGCTGCACACCACTCTGTGACTGCACGGGAGTGGTGAAATGTTACATTGTCCCATACAATTACAAATATTGGCCGAATTTCGCCTCACTGCAACCCTTTACTCACCTGGCACAACCGTTCCATAGAGGTCATCCAGGAATGAAATGAAATGCTCGGTGTTGTATGGCCCAATTAGCAGTTTGTGTAACAGTAATCCATCAGAGGATACTGCTGCACACATTGTGATGTTGGCACCCCTCTGGCCCGGGACATCCACTGTGGCTCTTTGTCCAATCACATTCCTTCCTCGCCGCAAAGATGAAAATGTGGGGTGTTTGACTGGCTTCAATCTCCATGACTCTCTAAAATAAATCCAGAAGGCAACATAAGAGTTAGGCTATTACGCTAGTTTACATTATACCTTAAAACATGCCATTGTGTGCCTCTGCCCTGTTTAGTTTTGTTCAAAACCAGTTGTGTATTTAATAGTCATCTTACCTGGACATATTGGTTCCGGAGTTGCTTGACTCGTTCAGAGTTCCTCTCTAAGAGGACAGTGTACAACTGCTTCATTCTGACTTGATGTTGTTTCAGGACTCTAGAAATAGTTGTCATGCTTACATTGTGAATAATTCCAAATGTAATGTCTGCCAACACTGTCCCGAATCTGTGGGAGTTTTATGCCATTGTTTCTGATTACCATATCAAAGTTGCAGTTTCCTGCACAGCAGTGAAAATCCTACCTCTCCCATCTGTGGGAGGTAACTGTTGGGTCCTAAGCAGAAATACATAAACAATTACACACAAGTGGGTTTGGAGGCTTTGCTCAATTTACTTCTGTAATGTGCAGTTCAGTCAGATGCCCTTGCAGAATGCACATCTTACCTGTTGTTTTGCCTGGAATTTTCTCACAATAGATGCTACTGTTGACAGTTGCAGATTTGGCTGCACTCTCAGACCAGCCTCTCTCATTGATAGATCATGATTTAATACATGATCAGTTATAGTAGCCCTAATCTCATCTGAGACTACAGCTCTTGATCTTCCTCTCAGTCTTCTTCCACCACGCATACGTACTCCTCTTCCTCTCCCTCTCCCAGCCACTCTTCTTCCTCTGTCAGCCACTTCTCTATCTCTGGCTGGTTCCATGTTTACATTACAGTACAGCATTATTCCTAAGATGTCCCCTTTTGTATAGATGGTAATGTAATTGAAAGACTAACACCTGTGCAGGTGTTCAGCTACAATGGCAATCAGCTGTGGTTGGTCTAATTGTTTTGATAGTATTTAACCTTTTAGATTTGGAATATATTTCAATACGGTATTACTGCCTTATTTAATTTTGTGCTATGTTAGGTATTGAATTTAAGTTGAAAAGTTTTGAAAAGAGTATGTAAACATGTGCAAATTGGCCTGTAGGTACATAGAGTTTTGGTGGTGGTCGTGTCTGAGTGAGAAAATAATTCATTCAATTTGAAAGATGTAGTCATTGAATGAATTTTGTGCCAAAGCAATGAAAAATTATCCACAGTTTAGCCCACATAGACTGCTGTTGTGTTCACTGTGTGAAGAGTTTGGAAAAAGTGACCTAAATATTGAGAAATGGGTCCTAGCGATTGTAATTATTTTTGTATCTATCCTGCACTGTTGAACAGGTGAGAGAGCGACCTTATTTGAGCCTCTGTAGTGGTCGTTTCCTTTAATGCAGGCTATTGGTCATTCCGGTTGTTCCACAGCTTTCGGGGAAATTACAAAAATAAGATTTAAATTGTGGCTGGCGTCCTCCATCCAGTTTAATCGTTCAGTAAGCCCCGTAATTATTTATTTTTGTTCATCCACAGTTTTCTGGAGACATGAACAGGGAGTGAGAGAGAAAAGAGAGAGACATGGAAGGGGAGAGAGAGAGAGAGTGTGGGGGTAGACATGGGAGGGGGAGTGAGAGAGAGAGAGAGGATGGGGAGGAGAGACCTGGAAGGGGGAGTGAGAGAGAGGCTAGGGAGGATAGACCTGGAAGGGGGAGTGAGAGAGAGAGAGAGAGGATAGGGAGGAGAGACCTGGAAGGGGGAGTGAGAGAGAGAGAGAGAGGATAGGGAGGAGAGACCTGGAAGGGGGAGTGAGAGAGAGAGAGAGAGGATAGGGAGGAGAGACCTGGAAGGGGGAGTGAGAGAGAGGCTAGGGAGGATAGACCTGGAAGGGGGAGTGAGAGAGAGAGAGAGAGGATAGGGAGGAGAGACCTGGAAGGGGGAGTGAGAGAGAGGCTAGGGAGGATAGACCTGGAAGGGGGAGTGAGAGAGAGAGAGAGAGGATAGGGAGGAGAGACCTGGAAGGGGGAGTGAGAGAGAGAGAGAGAAGTTAGGGAGGAGAGACCCGGAAGAGGGAGTGAGAGAGAGAGGCTAGGGAGGAGAGAGACCTGGAAGCAGGAGTGAGAAAAAGAGAGGCTAGGGAGTGGAGAGACATGGGAGAAAGAGAGAGCGCGGCTAGGGAGGGAAGAGACGTATTCACAAGGGGGAGTGGGGGAGTGGGAGAGAGAGACACTAGGGAGGGGAGAGTCGTATTCACAAGGGGGAGTGGGGGAGAGAGCGAGAGAGACACTAGGGAGGGAGGGGAGAAACATGGAAGGGGGAGAGAGAGTACAATAAGTGACTGTAGGAGAGGTGATGGAGAGAGAGGGGATATTGGTGGAGAGAGAGGGAGAGGACGAGAGAGGAAGAGAGAGAATGTGTGGGTTAAAAAAGTTATCTGTCTCTTCTCTGTGTTGAGTTGAGAGGGGTGCGATCAGTTCTTTTTCCTTGCCTCTCATGGGGTGCGAGGGCGGATTCCAGTGCTTATTGGTGTCCCCCTAGCTTGCCTCCCTCCCTCTCCCTCCCCTTTCCCTCCCCCTCTTGAGGTATTCTTGTCCATGACTCACCCATTCCAGCACTGAGGGGTATGTAACTGCTCTCAACATGGGCTCCTAAGAAAAGGAAATGAGAGAGAGAACGCGAGAGAGAGAAAGCGAGAGAGAGAGAAAGCGAGAGAGAGAGACAGAGAGAGAGAGACAGAGAGAGAGAGACAGAGAGAGAGAGAGCAAAACAACATTTCTGGAACTTATTGAGCATTTCTCAGAATCACGATGCTGAAGGTAAAAATTACTTGGGTTTGTTTTTATTGTTGTCATAGCTGATATTTTTATTTATTTTTTATTTATTTTTCTTCAGTCCTGTCTGTTCCCCTTATAGGCTGAGGCATTAGAGGATCTCACAGTCCTGTCTGTTTCCTTCTATAGGCTGAGGCGTTAAAGGATCTCTTAGTCCTGTCTGTTCCCCTTATAGGCTGAGGCATTAGAGGATCTCACAGTCCTGTCTGTTCCCCTTATAGGCTGAGGCATTAGAGGATCTCTTAGTCCTGTCTGTTCCCCTTATAGGCTGAGGCATTAGAGGATCTCTTAGTCCTGTCTGTTCCCCTTATAGGCTGAGGCATTAGAGGATCTCACAGTCCTGTCTGTTCCCCTTATAGGCTGAGGCATTAGAGGATCTCACAGTCCTGTCTGTTCCCCTTATAGGCTGAGGCATTAGAGGATCTCACAGTCCTGTCTGTTCCCCTTATAGGCTGAGGCATTAGAGGAGCTCACAGCCCTGTCTGTTCCCCTTATAGGCTGAGGCATTAGAGGATCTCTTAGTCCTGTCTGTTCCCCTTATAGGCTGAGGCATTAGAGGAGCTCACAGCCCTGTCTGTTCCCCTTATAGGCTGAGGCATTAGAGGAGCTCACAGCCCTGTCTGTTCCCCTTATAGGCTGAGGCATTAGAGGATCTCACAGTCCTGTCTGTTCCCCTTATAGGCTGAGGCGTTAGAGGATCTCACAGCCCTATTATGTTCTATATTTTATTATATCCTGTAGTTTGAATGAGTGTTAAACTGCAGGGTGATTGCTGGGAGGATGTTTTGCTGAGGTCACAATAGCCCTGTCTGTGTGTTGTCACTTAGTGGATTGTCCTAGCGCATGTCAGCGACCCTCTCCCTTCTCTACTTATTGGAAATCCTGTGTGTGTGTGTGTGTGTGTGTGTGTGTGTGTGTGTGTGTGTGTGTGTGTGTGTGTGTGTGTGTGTGTGTGTGCGTGTGTGTGTGTGTGTGTGGTGTGTGATGTGTGTGCATACGGGCTCAGCACAGTGGTTGCCAAAGGATATGGGAAGGTGCCACTCCTCCTCATTCCTACAATACAGTCAGTGACGATACATGAAGTCAGTTTGACTGTCAGACACGGCAAAGGTCAGAGGGCACAGAACCTTGCCCTGCTTGATGAGGGAGGACCATGGGAAGAGAACGAGAGAGGGGAGGGAGGGACATGAAGAGAGAAAATGACTGGAGTGGGAGAAGAGAGATCGGAAAGAGAATGAGAGTGGGAGTGGGAGATACTGAGAGTGGGAGAGAGTGGGAGAGGGAGAGACTGAGAGTGGGAGAGAGTGGGAGAGGGAGAGACTGAGAGTGGGAGAGAGTGGGAGAGGGAGAGACTGAGAGTGGGAGAGAGTGGGAGAGGGAGAGACTGAGAGTGGGAGAGAGTGGGAGAGGGAGAGACTGAGAGTGGGAGAGAGTGGGAGAGGGAGAGACTGAGAGTGGGAGAGAGTGGGAGAGGGAGAGACTGAGAGTGGGAGAGAGTGGGAGAGGGAGAGACTGAGAGTGGGAGAGAGTGGGAGAGGGAGGGAGGGAGGGAGAATGGGAGGGAAATAGAGGAATGGTAGACAACAAGATTTGGATGTAAATGGTTGATGAGGGAGGGAGGGAAAGTGGAAAAGGGAGGGAGGAAGGAAGAGAGGGAAAGAGTGAAAGAAGGAGGGATGGAAAAACATGTCCCAGATTCCCATGCTATTTAATAGAGAGCATTACCAAAGTGAGCTGATAGAATGTTAGAGAAGAGGGGAACGTGACAGCATATGTGTGTGTGCGTGTGTGTTTCTGTGTGCAGACAGATATGTGACTGATCGTAAGCAGGAATATACTTGATGTGCTGTAGTATCAGGCATCCTTTCCATGCAGGACTTTTTCTTTACTGACAGATGGAAATTGACTCTTCAGAAAAGCCTCAGACCAGGAACCTTGGAATAATATTATACTGGCTCTTCAGACAAGCGTCAGACCAGGACCTGGGATATTATTATACCGTAGTATGTACACTGTATTTGAAAACTGTGAATTAGTAGATAGTGTTTTCGTACGTGTAGTACTGGAGTAGTATTTTTTAGGATCTTTGTCTTCCTTCCAAATATGGAGATCTAACTAGAACGTATTTCTATTGGATGCTTGACAGAGTACACACTAGATGGTCAACTTTAATATATTTTATCTATTTGTAAATTGAGACATTCATAACACACACACACACACACACCATGGGGTCTGCCTGCTGAGGGTCCTATCTGGGACTCTTCTGGGTGTGTCTGAGAGAGACGGACAGAAGACGGGAGAGACTAAAAGAGAGAAAAAGGGGAAGGTGAGCGTGTGAGCCAAAGAGATGTACCTGTACAAAGCTACCTGTTCAGACATCCCTAACCCAAAGCAGAAGGGAGCCTCCAAACAAGCGGACAAGGGCCCAGGGGGACCGTTAGGACAGGGGGGCCTGGGGGGTCAGGGTGGCCAAGGAAGGAAATGTCCCCTGGATTCGGCGAGGCCCGGGGCAAGACCCTACACCCCTCTTATGCTGTGGGGTGGACTGAGAGCCAACACCTCTCTGGAGGTCAAACAGCTGGAGGAGTTTCTCAATGTCCACGCTCTGTCACTACAGGACACTGTGATGAATCAGACCCACATGGCCTACAGGTAATAGTCTACAGTTGTGTGTGTCTTAATGCTGAGCAACGTTGTGTAAATGGCATACAGGTGTCTGTGTGTGTGTTTGTCTGCTATGTGGCATTGGGATGTCTGTCTGTTTGCTACTGTAGTCTTCTCTAACTTGCAGTTGAGAACTAGCTGGTGTGGGTGGTAGTTGATGAGAACTAGCTGGTGTGGGTGGTAGTTGATGAGAACTAGCTGGTGTGGGTGGTAGTTGATGAGAACTAGCTGGTGTGGGTGGTAGTTGATGAGAACTAGCTGGTGTGGGTGGTAGTTGATGAGAACTAGCTGGTGTGGGTGGTAGTTGATGAGAACTAGCTGGTGTGGGTGGTAGTTGATGAGAACTAGCTGGTGTGGGTGTTAGTTGTTGAGAACTAGCTGGTGTGGGTGGTAGTTGATGAGAACTAGCTGGTGTGGGTGTTAGTTGTTGAGAACTAGCTGGTGTGGGTGGTAGTTG
Source organism: Salmo salar (assembly GCF_965601325.2). Classification (NCBI taxonomy): domain Eukaryota; kingdom Metazoa; phylum Chordata; class Actinopteri; order Salmoniformes; family Salmonidae; genus Salmo; species Salmo salar. The sequence goes on along the minus strand of NC_138299.1, from coordinate 156,032,364 downwards.
ATGAGAACTAGCTGGTGTGGGTGGTAGTTGATGAGAACTAGCTGGTGTGGGTGGTAGTTGATGAGAACTAGCTAGTGTGGGTGTTAGTTGTTGAGAACTAGCTGGTGTGGGTGGTAGTTGATGAGAACTAGCTAGTGTGGGTGTTAGTTGTTGAGAACTAGCTGGTGTGGGTGGTAGTTGATGAGAACTAGCTGGTGTGGGTGGTAGTTGATGAGAACTAGCTGGTGTGGGTGTTAGTTGTTGAGAACTAGCTGGTGTGGGTGGTAGTTGATGAGAACTAGCTGGTGTGGGTGGTAGTTGATGAGAACTAGCTAGTGTGGGTGTTAGTTGTTGAGAACTAGCTGGTGTGGGTGGTAGTTGATGAGAACTAGCTAGTGTGGGTGGTAGTTGATGAGAACTAGCTGGTGTCGGTGGTAGTTGATGAGAACTAGCTAGTGTGGGTGTTAGTTGTTGAGAACTAGCTGGTGTCGGTGGTAGTTGCTGAGAACTAGCTGGTGTGGGTGGTAGTTGTTGAGAACTAGCTAGTGTGGGTGTTAGTTGTTGAGAACTAGCTGGTGTGGGTGGTAGTTGTTGAGAACTAGCTAGTGTGGGTGTTAGTTGTTGAGAACTAGCTGGTGTCGGTGGTAGTTGATGAGAACTAGCTAGTGTGGGTGTTAGTTGATGAGAACTAGCTGGTGTGGGTGGTAGTTGATGAGAACTAGCTAGTGTGGGTGTTAGTTGATGAGAACTAGCTGGTGTGGGTGGTAGTTGATGAGAACTAGCTAGTGTGGGTGTTAGTTGTTGAGAACTAGCTGGTGTGGGTGGTAGTTGATGAGAACTAGCTAGTGTGGGTGTTAGTTGTTGAGAACTAGCTGGTGTGGGTGGTAGTTGATGAGAACTAGCTGGTGTCGGTGTTGTTCTCGTTGTTTGTGTTGTGAACTTTCTACTTTGGGAATCTAGGTGTTCTGTTTGTGGTTCATCACCTAGATCAGCTGTGTGTATGTATACACTAGCCAGTATACACTTCCTCAAAATAATAATAAGATAACTAAAGAAATCTGTCATTAATTTTGACGTTTTTGCCGAGGAGATCATAGTCGCGCAATTTTACACCTCACTAAGATGTTTGGTGCAGTATTTTTCAATGAAAAAATGTGCATGAAAATGAGTGGTCTCTCGTTGAATGACAACAAAAACATCCCTGAGTGGCCAAGTTAACATTCCTAAGTGGCCATGTTAACATCCCTGAGTGGCCAAGTTAACATTCCTGAGTGGCCATGTTAACATCCCTGAGTGGCCAAGTTAACATCCCTGAGTGGCCAAGTTAACATCCCTGAGTGGCCATGTTAACATCCCTGAGTGGCCAAGTTAACATCCCTGAGTGGCCAAGTTAACATCCCTGAGTGGCCATGTTAACATCCCTGAGAGGCCATGTTAACATCCCTGAGTGGCCATGTTAACATCCCTGAGTGGCCATGTTAACATCCCTGAGTGGCCATGTTAACATCCCTGAGTGGCCAAGTTAACATCCCTGAGTGGCCAAGTTAACATCCCTGAGTGGCCAAGTTAACATCCCTGAGTGGCCAAGTTAACATCCCTGAGTGGCCAAGTTAACATCCCTGAGTGGCCATGTTAACATCCCTGAGTGGCCATGTTAACATCCCTGAGTGGCCATGTTGACTTCTCTGAGTGGCCAAGTTAACATTCCTGAGTGGCCATGTTAACATCCCTGAGTGGCCATGTTAACATCCCTGAGTGGCCAAGTTAACATCCCTGAGTGGCCATGTTAACATCCCTGAGTGGCCATGTTAACATCCCTGAGTGGCCATGTTGACTTCTCTGAGTGGCCATGTTAACATCCCTGAGTGGCCATGTTGACTTCTCTGAGTGGCCATGTTAACATCCCTGAGTGGCCATGTTAACATCCCTGAGTGGCCAAGTTAACATCCCTGAGTGGCCATGTTAACATCCCTGAGTGGCCATGTTAACATCCCTGAGTGGCCAAGTTAACATCCCTGAGTGGCCATGTTAACATCCCTGAGTGGCCATGTTAACATCCCTGAGTGGCCAAGTTAACATCCCTGAGTGGCCATGTTGACTTCTCTGAGTGGCCATGTTAACATCCCTGAGTGGCCATGTTAACATCCCTGAGTGGCCAAGTTAACATCCCTGAGTGGCCATGTTGACTTCTCTGAGTGGCCATCACCTTGAATGTGCAGCGTTCGCGTACACGATGAGTTGATGATTATCAGAGACCTTTATCAAAGTGGATGACAATCTGTAAAAAAATGTAGAGAAAAAAAATATTGAATGACCAGCCCTTTTCATAGATATTTCACTCGCTGTTCGTCAAGAACCAAACAATACTACCAACATCTCTCTTTACTCTCCTGTGCTTTGCTTTTATACAGCTCATGACATCAGACATCCATTTAATCAGTCTAGAGAGGAGATATGATGAACATTCTCCTTTATTTATATTTAATGTCTTGACACCTCTCGCCTGGTAATATTGTATAGGATTGTGAGGAGGATTGTGAGGAGGATTATGAGGAGGATTGTGAGGAGGATTGTGAGGAGGATTGTGAGGAGGATTATGAGGAGGATTGTGAGGAGGATTGTGAGGAGGATTGTGAGGAGGATTGTGAGGAGGATTGTGAGGAGGATTGTGAGGAGGATTATGAGGAGGATTCTGAGGAGAATTGTGAGGAGGATTCTGAGGAGGATTGTGAGGAGGATTGTGAGGAGGATTGTGAGGAGGATTGTGAGGGCAGAGGTGGTGTTCAGCACGTGTCACATGCGCTCTCTCTCTTTGTGTGTGTGTGTGTGTGTGTGTGTGTGTGTGTGTGGTGTGTGTGTGTGTGTGTGTGTGTGTGTGTGTGTGTGTGTGTGTGTCTGTGTGTGTGTGTGTAGTGCAGACAGTTTGACTGATTCAATCGTTTAACTTTGTACAGAAGGCTGTGTGAAGGTTAGTGTTTTACAGAAGGGGTAGTGTTGACCTGAAGGCTGTGTGAAGGTTAGTGTTTTACAGAAGGGGTAGTGTTGAACTGAAGGCTGTGTGAAGGTTAGAGAGGTGGTGTTGTGTGAAGGTTAGAGAGGTAGTGTTGTACAGAAGGCTGTGTGAAGGTTAATGTTTTATAGAAGGCTGTGTGAAGGTTAGAGAGGTAGTGTTGTACAGAAGGCTGTGTGAAGGTTAGTGTTTTACAGAAGGCTGTGTGAAGGTTAGAGAGGTAGTGTTGAACAGAAGAATGTGTGAAGGTCAGAGAGGTTAGTGTTTTACAGAAGGCAGTGTGAAGGTTAGAGAGGTTAGTGTTTTACAGAAGGCTGTGTGAAAGTTAGAGAGGTAGTGTTGAACAGAAGAATGTGTGAAGGTCAGAGAGGTTAGTGTTTTACAGAAGGCTGTGTGAAGGTTAGAGAGGTTAGTGTTTTACAGAAGGCTGTGTGAAGGTTAGAGAGGTAGTGTTGAACAGAAGAATGTGTGAAGGTCAGAGAGGTTAGTGTTTTACAGAAGGCTGTGTGAAGGTTAGAGAGGTTAGTGTTTTACAGAAGGCTGTGTGAAGATTAGAGAGGTAGTGTTGAACAGAAGAATGTGTGAAGGTCAGAGAGGTTAGTGTTTTACAGAAGGCTGTGTGAAGGTTAGAGAGGTTAGTGTTTTACAGAAGGCTGTGTGAAGATTAGAGAGGTTAGTGTTTTACAGAAGGCTGTGTGAAGGTTAGAGAGGTTAGTGTTTTACAGAAGGCTGTGTGAAGGTTAGAGAGGTAGTGTTGAACAGAAGAATGTGTGAAGGTCAGAGAGGTTAGTGTTTTACAGAAGGCTGTGTGAAGGTTAGAGAGGTTAGTGTTTTACAGAAGGCTGTGTGAAGATTAGAGAGGTAGTGTTGAACAGAAGAATGTGTGAAGGTCAGAGGTTAGTGTTTTACAGAAGGCTGTGTGAAGGCTAGAGAGGTTAGTGTTTTACAGAAGGCTGTGTGAAGGTTAGAGAGGTAGTGTTGAACAGAAGAATGTGTGAAGGTCAGAGAGGTTAGTGTTTTACAGAAGGCTGTGTGAAGGTTAGAGAGGTTAGTGTTTTACAGAAGGCTGTGTGAAGGTCAGAGAGGTTAGTGTTTTACAGAAGGCTGTGTGAAGGTTAGAGAGGTTAGTGTTTTACAGAAGGCTGTGTGAAGATTAGAGAGGTAGTGTTGAACAGAAGAATGTGTGAAGGTCAGAGAGGTTAGTGTTTTACAGAAGGCTGTGTGAAGGTTAGAGAGGTTAGTGTTTTACAGAAGGCTGTGTGAAGATTAGAGAGGTAGTGTTGAACAGAAGAATGTGTGAAGGTCAGAGAGGTTAGTGTTTTACAGAAGGCTGTGTGAAGGTTAGAGAGGTTAGTGTTTTACAGAAGGCTGTGTGAAGGTTAGAGAGGTTAGTGTTTTACAGAAGGCTGTGTGAAGGTTAGAGAGGTAGTGTTGAACAGAAGAATGTGTGAAGGTCAGAGAGGTTAGTGTTTTACAGAAGGCTGTGTGAAGGTTAGAGAGGTTAGTGTTTTACAGAAGGCTGTGTGAAGGTCAGAGAGGTTAGTGTTTTACAGAAGGCTGTGTGAAGGTTAGAGAGGTTAGTGTTTTACAGAAGGCTGTGTGAAGGTTAGAGAGGTAGTGTTGAACAGAAGAATGTGTGAAGGTCAGAGAGGTTAGTGTTTTACAGAAGGCTGTGTGAAGGTTAGAGAGGTTAGTGTTTTACAGAAGGCTGTGTGAAGATTAGAGAGGTAGTGTTTTACAGAAGGCTGTGTGAAGGTTAGAGAGGTTAGTGTTTTACAGAAGGCTGTGTGAAGGTTAGAGAGGTTAGTGTTTTACAGAAGGCTGTGTGAAGGTTAGAGAGGTTAGTGTTTTACAGAAGGCTGTGTGAAGATTAGAGAGGTAGTGTTTTACAGAAGGCTGTGTGAAGGTTAGAGAGGTAGTGTTGAACAGAAGAATGTGTGAAGGCTAGAGAGGTTAGTGTTTTACAGAAGGCTGTGTGAAGGCTAGAGAGGTTAGTGTTTTACAGAAGGCTGTGTGAAGGTCAGAGAGGTTAGTGTTTTACAGAAGGCTGTGTGAAGGTTAGAGAGGTTAGTGTTTTACAGAAGGCTGTGTGAAGGTCAGAGAGGTTAGTGTTTTACAGAAGGCTGTGTGAAGGTTAGAGAGGTAGTGTTGAACAGAAGAATGTGTGAAGGTCAGAGAGGTTAGTGTTTTACAGAAGGCTGTGTGAAGGCTAGAGAGGTTAGTGTTTTACAGAAGGCTGTGTGAAGGTTAGAGAGGTTAGTGTTTTACAGAAGGCTGTGTGAAGATTAGAGAGGTTAGTGTTTTACAGAAGGCTGTGTGAAGGTTAGAGAGGTTAGTGTTTTACAGAAGGCTGTGTGAAGATTAGAGAGGTAGTGACCCTGCTGATGTACTTTATTGTCCATCCCCCTCTTCTTTCTCTCTCTCTCTCTCTCTCTCTCTCTCTATCCCTCCTCTCTCTTTCTCTCTGTTTCTCACTCCCTCTCTCCTTTCTCTCTTTCTCCCTCTCCTCTCTCTCTCTCCGCTCTCTCTCTCTCTCTATCCCTCTCTCTCTTTCTCTCTGTTTCTCACTCCCTCTCTCTTCTCTCTCTCTCTCTCTTTCTCTCTCTCTTTTTCTCGCTCTCTCCATCTGTTTATCTCCCTCCCCCTCTCTCAATTAAATTAAATTAAATTCAATTCAAAGGGCTTTATTGGCATGGGAAACATATGTTAACATTGCCAAAGCAAGTGAGGTAGATAATAAATAAAAGTGAAATAAACAATCAAAATGAACAGTAAACATTACACTCACAAAAGTTCCAAACGAATAAAGACATTACAAATGTCATATTATGTCTATATACAGTGTTGTAATGATGTGCAAATAGTGTAGGAAAATAAATAAGCATAAATATGGGTTGTATTTACAAAGGTGTTTGTTCTTCACTGGTTGCCCTTTTCTTGTGGCAACAGGTCACAAATATTGCTGCTGTGATGGCACACTATGGTATTTCACCCAGTAGATATGGGAGTTTATCAAAATTTGATTTGTTTTCGAATTCTTTGTGGGTCTGTGTAATTTGAGGGAAATATGTGTCTCTAATATGGTCATTCATCTCTCTTTCTCTCTATCTATCTCCTCCCCTCCCTCCCTCCCTCTCTCATTCTTTCTTTCTTTCTTTCTTTCTTTCTTTCTTTCTTTCTTTCTTTCTTTCTTTCTTTCTTTCTTTCTTTCTTTCTTTCTTTCTTTCTTTCTTTCTTTCTTTCTTTCTTTCTTTCTTTCTTTCTTTCTCCCCCCTCTTTCCCTCTCTCCCTCTCTCTCCCTCTCCACAGAACCACCTAACCACAGCATGACCCTGCATAGCACGGGGGGGGGGGGGGGGGGGAGGGAGGAATGGGGGGGGGGGGGCTCTCCCGTGGTAACCAGTGACCTCTTTAGCCCTTTGGATTGTGGGAACTGCTCTGCCCCACAGGCACAACTGACAGATGCGAAGGTGCCGAGGGCATTCAGGAAACCAGTGCCCTTATTCAGACATTATCAGATCAATTTCATCTACGTATCCACATCGGTACCTGAATATCAATCTTGTCAGCGCTGGAAAATCAATGCAGGGACTTTAGCTTCAACAAGCACAACAACAGTGTTATTTACCCCGTGTAACCGTTGTATAGCCAGATTTGTCCTGCTGAGATTTATCAAGCGTGCACCTGTGGCAAAAAAGTCCATTATTTTAGAAGGTCTGTAAACGTGTTCCTTGTTTGTTTTGGATGGCTGTCTATATGGAGTTGTTTGTTTTGGATGGCTGTCTATATGGAGTGACCGTGGAGATCTGTGGTGGGATTTATCTGTGTTTATCAGCAGAGTGGAGAGGGTAAGAGGGAAAGAATGAGAGGAAGGGAGGGAGATAAAAAGGGAGGTCTAGAAAGGGGGGTGGAGAGAGAGAGAGGGGGTGGAGAGAGAGGGGAGAGGAGAGAGAGAGAGGTGGGTGGAGAGAGAGGGGAGAGGAGAGAGAGAGAGGTGGGTGGAGAGAGAGTGGGGGTGGAGAGAGAGAGAGGGGGGTGGAGAGAGAGTGGGGGTGGAGAGAGAGAGGGGGGTGAAGAGAGAGTGGGGGTGGAGAGAAAGGGGGTGGAGAGAGAGGGTGGAGAGAGAGGGGTGGAGAGAGATAGAGGGGGGTGGAGTGAGAGAGGGGGTGGAGAGAGGGAGACAAAGGGGTGGAGAGAGAAAAACAAGGGGTTGGAGAGAGACGGGGGTGGAGAGAGAGAGAGAGAGAGAGGGGGGTGGAGAGAGAGAGGGGGTGGAGAGAGAGGGGGGTGGAGAGAGAGAGGGTGTTGAGAGAGGGGTGGAGAGAGATAGACCCAACCAAATCTTGAGAAAACAAAAAGATAATTACTTGATACATTGGAAAGAATTAACAAAAAAACAGAGCAAACTAGAATGCTATTTGGCCCTAAACAGAGAGTACACAGTGGCAGAATACCTGACCACTGTTACTGACCCAAACTTAAGGAAAGCTTTGACTATGTACAGACTCAGTGAGCATAGCCTTGCTATTGAGAAAGGCCGCCGATGGCAGACCTGGCTCTGAAGAGAAGACAGGCTATGTGCACACTGCCCACAAAATGAGGTGGAAACTGAGCTGTACTTCCTAACCTCCTGCCAAATGTATGACCATATTAGAGACACATATTTCTCTTAGATTACACAGACCCACAAAGAATTAGAAAACAAATCCAATTTTGATAAACTCCTATATCTACTGGGTGAAATACCACAGTGTTCCATCACAGCAGCAATATTTGTGACCTGTTGCCACAGGAAAAGGGCAACCAGTGAAGAACAAACACCATTGTAAATACAACCCATATTTATTCCCATGCCAATAAAGCCCCTTGAATTGAATTGAATTGAATTGAGAGAGAGGAAGGGGGGGTTGGAGTGAGAGAGAGAGACGGAGGGTGGAGAGAGAGAGAGGGGGTGGAGAGAGAGCGAGGGGGTGGAGAGAGATGCGGTGGAGAGAAAAAGAGAGGGGGGGTGGAGAGAGAGAGCGGGGGTGGAGAGAGAGGGGTTAGAGAGAGAGGGGGTGGAGAGAGAGAATACATTTGCAGCTTTATTAAAATGTAATAACCTGTCAGAAGGTCATGTGACTGATTCAATCTGTGTGTGTGTGTGCGTACACTACAGCCCTTCTGTCTGTCTGTCTGTCTGTCTGTCAGGTTTCACTGTATCCACAGGGCTTTAAGGGTTCTTAATTTACTCTTAGTGAAGCTGTAGTGTATTGTAAGCCAACACTCAAGCCACGCCAAGCGAAACAGCCTCAGTGTAAACACGCCAAGGAGTTGATATCTTATTCATCTCGGAAGACAAGAGAATATTTAACATTGGAGCAGCACGTGTCCCCAGTAATACTTCATTGGCCAGACCATCAGAGAGAGGTGTCGTGTGTGTGTGTGTGTGGTGGTGTGTGTGTGTGTGTGTGTGTGGAATAACTAAATAACCAAAAGTTCCAACACAATGACATTCTAATGTTTGCTGGCAACTTGAATGTTAGACAACATTGTTTTTTCAGGTAGAGTATCTCTGACTGTTGGTGGTTGTTCCTAAAGCTGAACACTGCTCTCTGGGCTATGCTCAGATGTTATGAGCTAAGTGTTTCCTTAACTGTTAGGTGGTGGGCAATACTCTGAAATATTCTGTTGGACTATGTGAAGGGTCAGTAAGAGAGATTGAGTGGAGGAGGGAGAGGCCAGGGGAGGTCAGAGAGGCCAGGGGAGGCCAGGGGAGGTCAGGAAGGTCAGGGAGGTCAGGGAGGTCAGGGAGGTCAGGGAGGTCAGGGAGGCCAGGGGAGTTAAGAGAGGCCAGGGGCCAGGGGAGGTCAGGGAGGTCAGGGAGGCCAGGGGAGTTAAGAGAGGCCAGGGGAGGCCAGAGAGGCCTGGGGAGGTCAGAGAGGCCAGGTGAGGCCAGGGGAGTTCAGGGAGGCCAGGGGAGTTCAGGGAGGTCAGGGAGGCCAGGGGAGTTAAGAGAGGCCAGGGGCCAGGGGAGGTCAGGGAGGTCAGGGAGGCCAGGGGAGTTAAGAGAGGCCAGGGGAGGCCAGAGAGGCCTGGGGAGGTCAGAGAGGCCAGGTGAGGCCAGGGGAGTTCAGGGAGGCCAGGGGAGTTCAGGGAGGTCTGGGAGGCCAGGGGAGGCCAGGGGAGGCCAGGGGAGGTCAGGGAGGTCAGGGAGGCCAGGGGAGGTCAGGGAGGCCAGGGGAAGTCAGGAAGGTCAGGGTGGTCAGGGTGGTCAGGAAGGCCAGGGGAGGTTAGAGAGGCCTGGGGAGGTCAGGGAGGTCAGGGAGAACAGGGGAGTTCAGGGAGGCCAGGGAGGTCAGGGAGGTCAGGGAGGTCAGGGAGGCCAGGGAGGTCAGGGAGACCAGGGAGGTCAGAGAGGCCAGGGAGGTCAGAGAGGCCAGGGGAGGCCAGGGGAGGCGGTCAGAGAGGCCAGGGGAGTTCAGGAAGGTCAGGGAGGCCAGGGAGGTCAGGGAGGTCAGGGAGGTCAGGGAGGCCAGGGAGGTCAGAGAGGCCAGGGGAGGCCAGGGGAGGCGGTCAGAGAGGCCAGGGGAGTTCAGGAAGGTCAGGGTGGTCAGGGTGGTCAGGAAGGCCAGGGGTGGTCACGGAGTTCAGGGCAGTCAGAGAGGCCAGGGTGGTGTGCTGCTGGCAAACAGTGCCTGTCAGAGCAAAAGCCAAACCATGAGATCAAAGGAATTGTCAGTAGAACTCTGAGACAGGATTGTGTCGAGGCACACATCTGGGTAAGGCTACCAAAAACTGTCTGCAGCATTGAAGGTCCTAAAGAATACAGTGGCCTCCATCATTCTTAAATGGAAGAAGTTTCCCACAGTTTGGAACCACCAAGACTCTCCATAGAGCTGGCTGCCTGGTCAAACTAAACAATCGGGGGAGAAGGGCCTAGGTCAAGCAGGTGACCAAGAACCAATGGTCATTCTGATAGAGCTCTAGAGTTCCTTTGTGGAGATGGGAGAACCTTCCAGAAGGACAATCATCTCTGCACCACTCCAGCAATTAGGCCTTTATGGTAGAGTGGCCAGACGGAAGCCACTCCTCAGTAAAATGCACATGACAGCCCGCTTGGAGTTTGCCAAAAGACACCTAAAGACTATCAGACCATGAGAAACAAGATTTAACTATTTGGCCTGAATGCCAAGCGTCACGTCTGGAGTAAACCTTGCACCATCCCTACGGTGAAGCATGATGCATCTTGCTGTGGGGATGTTTATCAGCGGCAGGGACTGAGAGACTTGTCAGGATCGTGGCAACGACGAAGGGAGCAAAGTACAGAGAGGTCCTTGATGAAAACCTGCTTGAGAACGCTCAGGACCTCAGACTGGTGTGAATGTTCACCTTCCAACAGGACAACGACCCTAAGCACACAGCCAAGATAACGCAGGAGTGGCTTCGGGACAAGTCTCTGAATGTCCTTGAGTTGCCCAGCCAGAACCCAGATTTGAACCCAATCGAACATCTCTGGAGAGACCTGAAAATAGCTCTGCGACTCTCCCCATCCAACCTGACAGAGCATGAGAGGATCTGCAGAGAAGAATGGGAGAAACTACCCAAATACAGGTGTGCCAAACTTGTAGCGTAATACCCAAGAAGACTCAAGGCTGTAATCGCTGGCTAAGGTGCTTCAAAAAAGTTCTGAGTAAAGGGTCTGAGTACTTATGTAAATGTGATATTTCATTAAAACATTTTTTTAAATAAATTAACAAATATTTCTAAAACCCATTTTTAATTTGTCATTTTGGGGTATTGTGTGTATATTGGAAAAAAATATATTGATTACATTTTAGATTAAGGCTGTAACATAACAAAATGTGGAAAAAGTCAAGGGGTTTGAATACTTTCTGAAGGCACTGGAACTAACAAAATTACAGTTAACAAAAATGTGCGATTAATCCAGTATAAACTAATCACATATCATTTACTATACAAGAGACACAATTCCCAACAACAACAGCAGAGTCATGTTTTATTTGTAAACTCATAATGATTTAATAATCCATGCTTTCTGGGAATGCTATATAGTCCAGAACTTGTGAGCGGAGCTAGAAAGTTTTACAATGTAAACTATGAAGGACATTTCTCAATCTGAAACTTCTTATTCTGTTTAGCCATATTATATTGTTAAAATTCCATTGGCATTATTAGTGTGGTAATTGACAACATTTGAATCAAGTGAACTGTCTCTTGAACAGCTGAGAAGAGAATTACTGATTGATTTAGTCAACCCATGTTTGAATTTGCATAAAACATCATCACTGGTCATAATCATAGTATATGAT